>NC_133541.1:162532288-163132288 GCF_048773025.1 Camelus bactrianus
CGTTCGTTCATCTAGCACCAAGGGAACGGGTTGCAGGAGACACTTTTTCTCTGCTTTCTCAGTCTGTTTCCTAGTGCCGGTTTGAAGTTCCTGCATTTTTCACTGTAAAACAGAGTTGGAGCTAGTACCTCCCCATATATATGTATGGAATGGAGTTTGCAACTGAAAAGAAACTTGTGTTCCCAACAAGCCAGGTGAAGGACGGCTTTCACACACACTTATCTCTCAGAAATGAGCAAGTGGAGAGACGTTCGTTCATCTAGCACCAAGGGAACGGGTTGCAGGAGACACTTTTTCTCTGCTTTCTCAGTCTGTGTCCTAGTGCCGGTTTGAAGTTCCTGCAGTTTTCACTGTAAAACCGAGTTGGAGCTAGTTCCTCCCCATGTATATGTATGGAGTGGAGTTTGCAACTGAAAAGAAACTTTGTGTTCCCAACAAGCTAGGTGAACGACGGCTTTCACACACACATATCTCTCAGAACTGAGCAAGTGGAGAGACGTTCGTTCATCTAGCACCAAGGGAACGGGTTGCAGGAGACACTTTTTCTCTGCTTTCTCAGTCTGTTTCCTAGTGCCGGTTTGAAGTTCCTGCAGTTTTCACTGTAAAATCGATTTGGAACTTGTACCTCCCCATATATATGAAAGGAGTGGAGTTTGCAACTGAAAAGAAACTTTGTGTTCCCAACAAGCTAGGTGAAGAAAGGCTTTCACACACACTTATCTCTCAGAACTGAGCAAGTGGTGAGACGTTCGTTCATCTAGCACAAAGGGAACGGGTTGCAGGACACACTTTTTCTCTGCTTTCTCAGTCTGTGTCCTAGTGCCGGTTGGAAGTTCCTGCAGTTTTCAGTGTAAAACCGTGTTGGAACTAGTACCTCCCCATATATATGTATGGAATGGAGTTTGCAACTGAAAAGAAACTTTGTGTTCCCAACAAGCTAGGTGAAGGATGGCTTCCACACAGACTTATATCTCAGAACTGAGCAAGTGGAGAGACGTTCGTTCATCTAGCACCAAGGGAACGGTTTGCAGGAGACACTTTTTCTCTGCTTTCTCAGTCTGTTTCCTAGTGCCGGTTTGAAGTTCCTGCAGTTTTCACTGTAAAATCGAGTTGGAGCTAGTTCCTCCCCATGTATATGTATGGAGTGGAGTTTGCAACTGAAAAGAAACTTTGTGTTCCCAACAAGCTTGGTGAACGACGGCTTTCACACGCACTTATCTCTCACAACTGAGCAAGTGGAGAGACGTTCGTTCATCTAGCACCAAGGGAACGGGTTGCAGGAGACACTTTTTCTCTGCTTTCTCAGTCTGTTTCCTAGTGCCGGTTTGAAGTTCCTGCAGTTTACAGTGTAAAACCGAGTTGGAGCTAGTACCTCCCCATATATATGTATGGAATGGAGTTTGCAACTGAAAAGAAACTTTGTGTTCCCAACAAGCTAGTTGAAGGACGGCTTTCATACACACACATCTCTCAGAACTGAGCAAGTGGAGAGACGTTCGTTCATCTAGCAACAAGGGAACGGGTTGCAGGAGACACTTTTTCTCTGCTTTCTCAGTCTGTTTCCTAGTGCCGGTTTGAAGTTCCTGCAGTTTTCACTGTAAATCGAGTTGGAGCTAGTACCTCCCCATATATATGTATGGAATGGAGTTTGCAACTGAAAAGAAACTTTGTGTTCCCAACAAGCCAGGTGAATGATGGCTTTCACACAAACTTATCTCTCAGAACTGAGCAAGTGGAGAGACGTTCGTTCATCTAGCACCAAGGGAACGGGTTGCAGGAGACACTTTTTCTCTGCTTTCTCAGTCTGTTTCCTAGTGCCGGTTTGAAGTTCCTGCAGTTTTCAGTGTAAAACCGTGTTGGAACTAGTACCTCCCCATATATATGTATGGAATGAAGTTTGCAACTGAAAAGAAACTTTGTGTTCCCAACAAGCTAGGTGAAGGATGGCTTCCACACAGACTTATATCTCAGAACTGAGCAAGTGGAGAGACGTTCGTTCATCTAGCACAAAGGGAACGGGTTGCAGGACACACTTTTTCTCTCCTTTCTCAGTCTGTGTCCTAGTGCCGGTTTGAAGTTCCTGCAGTTTTCACTGTAAAAACGAGTTGGAGCTAGGACTTACCCATATATATGTAAGGAATGGAGTTTGCAACTGAAAAGAATCTTTGTGTTCCCAACAAGCTAGGTGAAGGACGGCTTTCACACACACTTATCTCTCAGAACTGAGCAAGTGGAGAGACGTTCGTTCATCTAGCACCAAGGGAACGGGTTGCAGGAGACACTTTTTCTCTGCTTTCTCAGTCTGTTTCCTAGTGCCGGTTTGAATTTCCTGCAGTTTTCACTGTAAAACCGATTTGGAACTTGTAATTCCTCATATATATGAATGGAGTGGAGTTTGCAACTGAAAAGAAACTTTGTGTTCCCAACAAGCTAGGTGAAGGACGGCTTTCATACACACTTATCTCTCAGAACTGAGCAAGTGAAGAGACGTTCGTTCACCTAGCACCAAGGGAACGGGTTGCAGGAGAAACTTTTTCTCTGGTTTCTCAGTCTGTTTCCTAGTGCCGTTTTGAAGTTCCTGCAGTTTTCACTGTAAAACCGTGTTGGAGCTATTACCTCCCCTTATATTTGTATGGAATGGAGTTTGCAACTTAAAAGAAACTTTGTGTTCCCAACAAGCTAGGTGAAGGACGGCTTTCACACACACTTATCTCTCAGAACTGAGCAAGGGGTGAGACGTTCGTTCATCTAGCTCTAAGGGAACGGGTTGCAGTAGACACATTTTCTCTGCTTTCTCAGTCTGTTTCCTAGTGCCGGTTTGAACTTCCTGCAGTTTTCACTGTAAAACAGAGTTGGAGCTAGTACCTCCCCATATATATGTATGGAATGGAGTTTGCAATTGAAAAGAAACTTGTGTTCCCAACAAGCCAGGTGAAGGACGGCTTTCACACACACTTATCTCTCAGAACTGAGCAAGTGGAGAGACGTTCGTTCATCTAGCACAAAGGGAGGTGTTTGCAGGAGACACTTTTTCTCTGCTTTCTCAGTCTGTTTCCTAGTGCCGGTTTGAAGTTCCTACAGTTTTCACTGTAAAACCGTGTTGGAACTAGTACCTACCCATATATATGTATGGAGTGGAGTTTGCAACTGAAAAGAAACTTTGTGTTCCCAACAAGCTAGTTGAAGGACGGCTTTCACACACACTTATCTCTCAGAACTGAGCAAATGGAGAGACGTTCGTTCATCTAGCACCAAGGGAACGGGTTGCAGGAGACACTTTTTCTCTGCTTTCTCAGTCTGTTTCCTAGTGCCGGTTTGAAGTTCCTGCAGTTTTCACTGTAATACCGAGTTGGAGCTAGTACCTCCCCATATATATGAATGATTTGGAGTTTGCAACTGAAAAGAAACTTTGTGTTCCCAACAAGCTAGGTGAAGGACGGCTTTCACACACACTTATCTCTCATAACTGAGCAAGTGGAGAGACATTCGTTCACCTAGCACCAAGGGAACGGGTTGCAGGAGACACTTTTTCTCTGCTTTCTCAGTCTGTTTCCTAGTGCCGGTTTGAAGTTCCTGCAGTTTTCACTGTAAAACCGAGTTGGAGCTAGTTCCTCCCCATGTATATGTATGGAGTGGAGTTTGCAACTGAAAAGAAACTTTGTGTTCCCAACAAGCTAGGTGAACGACGGCTTTCACACGCACTTATCTCTCACAACTGAGCAAGTGGAGAGACGTTCGTTCATCTAGCACCAAGGGAACGGGTTGCAGGAGACACTTTTTCTCTGCTTTCTCAGTCTGTTTCCTAGTGCCGGTTTGAAGTTCCGGCAGTTTTCGCTGTAAAATCGAGTTAGAGCTTGTACCTCCCCATATATATGTATGGAATGGAGTTTGCAACTGAAAAGAAACTTTGTGTTCCCAACAAGCTAGTTGAAGGACGGCTTTCATACACACACATCTCTCAGAACTGAGCAAGTGGAGAGACGTTCGTTCATCTAGCACCAAGGGAACGGGTTGCAGGAGACACTTTTTCTCTCCTTTCTCAGTCTGTTTCCTAGTGCTGGTTTGAAGTTCCTGCAGTTTTCACTGTAATACCGAGTTGGAGCTAGTACCTCCCCATATATATGTATGGAATGGAGTTTGCAACTGAAAAGAAACTTTGTGTTCCCAACAAGCTAGTTGAAGGACGGCTTTCATACACACACATCTCTCAGAACTGAGCAAGTGGAGAGACGTTCGTTCATCTAGCACAAAGGGAAGTGTTTGCAGGAGACACTTTTTCTCTGCTTTCTCAGTCTGTTTCCTAGTGCCGGTTTGAAGTTCCTACAGTTTTCACTGTAAAACCGTGTTGGAACTAGTACCTACCCATATATATGTATGGAGTGGAGTTTGCAACTGAAAAGAAACTTTGTGTTCCCAACAAGCTAGGTGAAGGACGGCTTTCACACACAGTTATCTCTCAGAACTGAGCAAGTGGAGAGACATTCGTTCACCTAGCACCAAGGGAACGGGTTGCAGGAGACACTTTTTCTCTGCTTTCTCAGTCTGTTTCCTAGTGCCGGTTTGAAGTTCCTGCAGTTTTCACTGTAAAATCGAGTTGGAGCTAGTTCCTCCCCATGTATATGTATGGAGTGGAGTTTGCAACTGAAAAGAAACTTTGTGTTCCCAACAAGCTAGGTGAACGACGGCTTTCACACGCACTTATCTCTCAGAACTGAGCAAGTGGAGAGACGTTCGTTCATCTAGCACCAAGGGAACGGGTTGCAGGAGACACTTTTTCTCTGCTTTCTCAGTCTGTTTCCTAGTGCCGGTTTGAAGTTCCTGCATTTTTCACTGTAAAACAGAGTTGGAGCTAGTACCTCCCCATATATATGTATGGAATGGAGTTTGCAACTGAAAAGAAACTTGTGTTCCCAACAAGCCAGGTGAAGGACGGCTTTCACACACACTTATCTCTCAGAAATGAGCAAGTGGAGAGACGTTCGTTCATCTAGCACCAAGGGAACGGGTTGCAGGAGACACTTTTTCTCTGCTTTCTCAGTCTGTGTCCTAGTGCCGGTTTGAAGTTCCTGCAGTTTTCACTGTAAAACCGAGTTGGAGCTAGTTCCTCCCCATGTATATGTATGGAGTGGAGTTTGCAACTGAAAAGAAACTTTGTGTTCCCAACAAGCTAGGTGAACGACGGCTTTCACACACACATATCTCTCAGAACTGAGCAAGTGGAGAGACGTTCGTTCATCTAGCACCAAGGGAACGGGTTGCAGGAGACACTTTTTCTCTGCTTTCTCAGTCTGTTTCCTAGTGCCGGTTTGAAGTTCCTGCAGTTTTCACTGTAAAATCGATTTGGAACTTGTACCTCCCCATATATATGAAAGGAGTGGAGTTTGCAACTGAAAAGAAACTTTGTGTTCCCAACAAGCTAGGTGAAGAAAGGCTTTCACACACACTTATCTCTCAGAACTGAGCAAGTGGTGAGACGTTCGTTCATCTAGCACAAAGGGAACGGGTTGCAGGACACACTTTTTCTCTGCTTTCTCAGTCTGTGTCCTAGTGCCGGTTGGAAGTTCCTGCAGTTTTCAGTGTAAAACCGTGTTGGAACTAGTACCTCCCCATATATATGTATGGAATGGAGTTTGCAACTGAAAAGAAACTTTGTGTTCCCAACAAGCTAGGTGAAGGATGGCTTCCACACAGACTTATATCTCAGAACTGAGCAAGTGGAGAGACGTTCGTTCATCTAGCACCAAGGGAACGGTTTGCAGGAGACACTTTTTCTCTGCTTTCTCAGTCTGTTTCCTAGTGCCGGTTTGAAGTTCCTGCAGTTTTCACTGTAAAATCGAGTTGGAGCTAGTTCCTCCCCATGTATATGTATGGAGTGGAGTTTGCAACTGAAAAGAAACTTTGTGTTCCCAACAAGCTTGGTGAACGACGGCTTTCACACGCACTTATCTCTCACAACTGAGCAAGTGGAGAGACGTTCGTTCATCTAGCACCAAGGGAACGGGTTGCAGGAGACACTTTTTCTCTGCTTTCTCAGTCTGTTTCCTAGTGCCGGTTTGAAGTTCCTGCAGTTTACAGTGTAAAACCGAGTTGGAGCTAGTACCTCCCCATATATATGTATGGAATGGAGTTTGCAACTGAAAAGAAACTTTGTGTTCCCAACAAGCTAGTTGAAGGACGGCTTTCATACACACACATCTCTCAGAACTGAGCAAGTGGAGAGACGTTCGTTCATCTAGCAACAAGGGAACGGGTTGCAGGAGACACTTTTTCTCTGCTTTCTCAGTCTGTTTCCTAGTGCCGGTTTGAAGTTCCTGCAGTTTTCACTGTAAATCGAGTTGGAGCTAGTACCTCCCCATATATATGTATGGAATGGAGTTTGCAACTGAAAAGAAACTTTGTGTTCCCAACAAGCCAGGTGAATGATGGCTTTCACACAAACTTATCTCTCAGAACTGAGCAAGTGGAGAGACGTTCGTTCATCTAGCACCAAGGGAACGGGTTGCAGGAGACACTTTTTCTCTGCTTTCTCAGTCTGTTTCCTAGTGCCGGTTTGAAGTTCCTGCAGTTTTCAGTGTAAAACCGTGTTGGAACTAGTACCTCCCCATATATATGTATGGAATGAAGTTTGCAACTGAAAAGAAACTTTGTGTTCCCAACAAGCTAGGTGAAGGATGGCTTCCACACAGACTTATATCTCAGAACTGAGCAAGTGGAGAGACGTTCGTTCATCTAGCACAAAGGGAACGGGTTGCAGGACACACTTTTTCTCTCCTTTCTCAGTCTGTGTCCTAGTGCCGGTTTGAAGTTCCTGCAGTTTTCACTGTAAAAACGAGTTGGAGCTAGGACTTACCCATATATATGTAAGGAATGGAGTTTGCAACTGAAAAGAATCTTTGTGTTCCCAACAAGCTAGGTGAAGGACGGCTTTCACACACACTTATCTCTCAGAACTGAGCAAGTGGAGAGACGTTCGTTCATCTAGCACCAAGGGAACGGGTTGCAGGAGACACTTTTTCTCTGCTTTCTCAGTCTGTTTCCTAGTGCCGGTTTGAATTTCCTGCAGTTTTCACGGTAAAATCGATTTGGAACTTGTACCTCCCCATATATATGAAAGGAGTGGAGTTTGCAACTGAAAAGAAACTTTGTGTTCCCAACAAGCTAGGTGAACGACGGCTTTCACACCCACTTATCTCTCACAACTGAGCAAGTGGAGAGACGTTCGTTCATCTAGCACCAAGGGAACGGGTTGCAGGAGACACTTTTTCTCTGCTTTCTCAGTCTGTTTCCTAGTGCCGGTTTGAAGTTCCGGCAGTTTTCGCTGTAAAATCGAGTTAGAGCTTGTACCTCCCCATATATATGTATGGAATGGAGTTTGCAACTGAAAAGAATCTTTGTGTTCCCAACAACCTAGATGAAGTACGGCTTTCACACACAATTATCTCTCAGAACTGAGCAAGTGGAGAGACGTTCGTTCATCTAGCACCAAGGGAACGGGTTGCAGGAGACACTATTTCTCTGCTTTCTCAGTCTGTTTCCTAGTGCTGGTTTGAAGTTCCTGCAGTTTTCACTGTCAAACCGAGATTGAGCTAGTACCTCCCCATATATATGTATGGAATGGAGTGTGCAACTGAAAAGAAACTTTGTGTTCCCAAAAAGCTAGGTGAAGGACGGCTTTCACACACACTTATCTCTCAGAACTGAGCAAGTGGAGAGACGTTCGTTCATCGAGCACCAAGGGAACGGGTTGCAGGAGACACTTTTTCTCTGCTTTCTCAGTCTGTTTCCTAGTGCCGGTTTGAAGTTCCTGCAGTTTACAGTGTAAAACCGAGTTGGAGCTAGTACCTCCCCATATATATGTATGGAATGGAGTTTGCAACTGAAAAGAAACTTTGTGTTCCCAACAAGCTAGTTGAAGGACGGCTTTCATACACACACATCTCTCAGAACTGAGCAAGTGGAGAGACGTTCGTTCATCTAGCACAAAGGGAAGTGTTTGCAGGAGACACTTTTTCTCTGCTTTCTCAGTCTGTTTCCTAGTGCCGGTTTGAAGTTCCTACAGTTTTCACTGTAAAACCGTGTTGGAACTAGTACCTACCCATATATATGTATGGAGTGGAGTTTGCAACTGAAAAGAAACTTTGTGTTCCCAACAAGCTAGTTGAAGGACGGCTTTCACACACACTTATCTCTCAGAACTGAGCAAATGGAGAGACGTTCGTTCATCTAGCACCAAGGGAACGGGTTGCAGGAGACACTTTTTCTCTGCTTTCTCAGTCTGTTTCCTAGTGCCGGTTTGAAGTTCCTGCATTTTTCACTGTAAAACAGAGTTGGAGCTAGTACCTCCCCATATATATGTATGGAATGGAGTTTGCAACTGAAAAGAAACTTGTGTTCCCAACAAGCCAGGTGAAGGACGGCTTTCACACACACTTATCTCTCAGAAATGAGCAAGTGGAGAGACGTTCGTTCATCTAGCACCAAGGGAACGGGTTGCAGGAGACACTTTTTCTCTGCTTTCTCAGTCTGTGTCCTAGTGCCGGTTTGAAGTTCCTGCAGTTTTCACTGTAAAACCGAGTTGGAGCTAGTTCCTCCCCATGTATATGTATGGAGTGGAGTTTGCAACTGAAAAGAAACTTTGTGTTCCCAACAAGCTAGGTGAACGACGGCTTTCACACACACATATCTCTCAGAACTGAGCAAGTGGAGAGACGTTCGTTCATCTAGCACCAAGGGAACGGGTTGCAGGAGACACTTTTTCTCTGCTTTCTCAGTCTGTTTCCTAGTGCCGGTTTGAAGTTCCGGCAGTTTTCGCTGTAAAATCGAGTTAGAGCTTGTACCTCCCCATATATATGTATGGAATGGAGTTTGCAACTGAAAAGAATCTTTGTGTTCCCAACAACCTAGATGAAGTACGGCTTTCACACACAATTATCTCTCAGAACTGAGCAAGTGGAGAGACGTTCGTTCATCTAGCACCAAGGGAACGGGTTGCAGGAGACACTTTTTCTCTGCTTTCTCAGTCTGTTTCCTAGTGCTGGTTTGAAGTTCCTGCAGTTTTCACTGTCAAACCGAGATTGAGCTAGTACCTCCCCATATATATGTATGGAATGGAGTTTGCAAGTGAAAAGAAACTTTGTGTTCCCAAAAAGCTAGGTGAAGGACGGCTTTCACACACACTTATCTCTCAGAACTGAGCAAGTGGAGAGACGTTCGTTCATCTAGCAACAAGGGAACGGGTTGCAGGAGACACTTTTTCTCTGCTTTCTCAGTCTGTTTCCTAGTGCCGGTTTGAAGTTCCTGCAGTTTACAGTGTAAAACCGAGTTGGAGCTAGTACCTCCCCATATATATGTATGGAATGGAGTTTGCAACTGAAAAGAAACTTTGTGTTCCCAACAAGCTAGTTGAAGGACGGCTTTCATACACACACATCTCTCAGAATTGAGCAAGTGGAGAGACGTTCGTTCATCTAGCACAAAGGGAAGTGTTTGCAGGAGACACTTTTTCTCTGCTTTCTCAGTCTGTTTCCTAGTGCCGGTTTGAAGTTCCTGCAGTTTTCACTGTAAAACCGATTTGGAACTTGTAATTCCTCATATATATGAATGGAGTGGAGTTTGCAACTGAAAAGAAACTTTGTGTTCCCAACAAGCTAGGTGAAGGACGGCTTTCATACACACTTATCTCTCAGAACTGAGCAAGTGAAGAGACGTTCGTTCACCTAGCACCAAGGGAACGGGTTGCAGGAGAAACTTTTTCTCTGGTTTCTCAGTCTGTTTCCTAGTGCCGTTTTGAAGTTCCTGCAGTTTTCACTGTAAAACCGTGTTGGAGCTATTACCTCCCCTTATATTTGTATGGAATGGAGTTTGCAACTTAAAAGAAACTTTGTGTTCCCAACAAGCTAGGTGAAGGACGGCTTTCACACACACTTATCTCTCAGAACTGAGCAAGGGGTGAGACGTTCGTTCATCTAGCTCTAAGGGAACGGGTTGCAGTAGACACATTTTCTCTGCTTTCTCAGTCTGTTTCCTAGTGCCGGTTTGAACTTCCTGCAGTTTTCACTGTAAAACAGAGTTGGAGCTAGTACCTCCCCATATATATGTATGGAATGGAGTTTGCAATTGAAAAGAAACTTGTGTTCCCAACAAGCCAGGTGAAGGACGGCTTTCACACACACTTATCTCTCAGAACTGAGCAAGTGGAGAGACGTTCGTTCATCTAGCACAAAGGGAGGTGTTTGCAGGAGACACTTTTTCTCTGCTTTCTCAGTCTGTTTCCTAGTGCCGGTTTGAAGTTCCTACAGTTTTCACTGTAAAACCGTGTTGGAACTAGTACCTACCCATATATATGTATGGAGTGGAGTTTGCAACTGAAAAGAAACTTTGTGTTCCCAACAAGCTAGTTGAAGGACGGCTTTCACACACACTTATCTCTCAGAACTGAGCAAATGGAGAGACGTTCGTTCATCTAGCACCAAGGGAACGGGTTGCAGGAGACACTTTTTCTCTGCTTTCTCAGTCTGTTTCCTAGTGCCGGTTTGAAGTTCCTGCAGTTTTCACTGTAATACCGAGTTGGAGCTAGTACCTCCCCATATATATGAATGATTTGGAGTTTGCAACTGAAAAGAAACTTTGTGTTCCCAACAAGCTAGTTGAAGGACGGCTTTCACACACACTTATCTCTCATAACTGAGCAAGTGGAGAGACATTCGTTCACCTAGCACCAAGGGAACGGGTTGCAGGAGACACTTTTTCTCTGCTTTCTCAGTCTGTTTCCTAGTGCCGGTTTGAAGTTCCTGCAGTTTTCACTGTAAAACCGAGTTGGAGCTAGTTCCTCCCCATGTATATGTATGGAGTGGAGTTTGCAACTGAAAAGAAACTTTGTGTTCCCAACAAGCTAGGTGAACGACGGCTTTCACACGCACTTATCTCTCACAACTGAGCAAGTGGAGAGACGTTCGTTCATCTAGCACCAAGGGAACGGGTTGCAGGAGACACTTTTTCTCTGCTTTCTCAGTCTGTTTCCTAGTGCCGGTTTGAAGTTCCGGCAGTTTTCGCTGTAAAATCGAGTTAGAGCTTGTACCTCCCCATATATATGTATGGAATGGAGTTTGCAACTGAAAAGAAACTTTGTGTTCCCAACAAGCTAGTTGAAGGACGGCTTTCATACACACACATCTCTCAGAACTGAGCAAGTGGAGAGACGTTCGTTCATCTAGCACCAAGGGAACGGGTTGCAGGAGACACTTTTTCTCTGCTTTCTCAGTCTGTTTCCTAGTGCCGGTTTGAAGTTCCTGCAGTTTTCACTGTAATACCGAGTTGGAGCTAGTACCTCCCCATATATATGAATGATTTGGAGTTTGCAACTGAAAAGAAACTTTGTGTTCCCAACAAGCTAGGTGAAGGACGGCTTTCACACACAGTTATCTCTCAGAACTGAGCAAGTGGAGAGACATTCGTTTATCTAGCACCAAGGGAACGGGTTGCAGGAGACAATTTTTCTCTGTTTTCTCAGTCTGTTTCCTAGTGCCGGTTTGAAGTTCCTGCAGTTTTCACTGTAAAACCGATTTGGAACTTGTAACTCCTCATATATATGAATGGAGTGGAGTTTGCAACTGAAAAGAAACTTTGTGTTCCCAACAAGCTAGGTGAAGGACGGCTTTCATACACACTTATCTCTCAGAACTGAGCAAGTGAAGAGACGTTCGTTCACCTAGCACCAAGGGAGCGGGTTGCAGGAGACACTTTTTCTCTGCTTTCTCAGTCTGTTTCCTAGTGCCGGTTTGAAGTTCCTGCAGTTTTCACTGTAAAACTGAGTTGGAGCTAGTACCTCCCCATATATAAGTATTGAATGGAGTTTGCAACTGAAAAGAAACTTTCTCTTCCCAACAAGCTAGGTGAAGGACGGCTTTCACACACACTTATCTCTCAGAACTGAGCAAGTGGAGAGACGTTCGTTCACCTAGCTCCAAGGGAACGGGTTGCAGGAGACACTTTTTCTCTGCTTTCTCAGTCTGTTTCCTAGTGCCTCTTTGAAGTTCCTACAGTTTTCACTGTAAAACCGTGTTGGAACTAGTACCTACCCATATATATGTATGGAATGGAGTTTGCAAGTGAAAAGAAACTTTGTGTTCCCAAAAAGCTAGGTGAAGGACGGCTTTCACACACACTTATCTCTCAGAACTGAGCAAGTGGAGAGACGTTCGTTCATCTAGCAACAAGGGAACGGGTTGCAGGAGACACTTTTTCTCTGCTTTCTCAGTCTGTTTCCTAGTGCCGGTTTGAAGTTCCTGCAGTTTACAGTGTAAAACCGAGTTGGAGCTAGTACCTCCCCATATATATGTATGGAATGGAGTTTGCAACTGAAAAGAAACTTTGTGTTCCCAACAAGCTAGTTGAAGGACGGCTTTCATACACACACATCTCTCAGAACTGAGCAAGTGGAGAGACGTTCGTTCATCTAGCACAAAGGGAAGTGTTTGCAGGAGACACTTTTTCTCTGCTTTCTCAGTCTGTTTCCTAGTGCCGGTTTGAAGTTCCTGCAGTTTTCACTGTAAAACCGATTTGGAACTTGTAATTCCTCATATATATGAATGGAGTGGAGTTTGCAACTGAAAAGAAACTTTGTGTTCCCAACAAGCTAGGTGAAGGACGGCTTTCATACACACTTATCTCTCAGAACTGAGCAAGTGAAGAGACGTTCGTTCACCTAGCACCAAGGGAACGGGTTGCAGGAGAAACTTTTTCTCTGGTTTCTCAGTCTGTTTCCTAGTGCCGTTTTGAAGTTCCTGCAGTTTTCACTGTAAAACCGTGTTGGAGCTATTACCTCCCCTTATATTTGTATGGAATGGAGTTTGCAACTTAAAAGAAACTTTGTGTTCCCAACAAGCTAGGTGAAGGACGGCTTTCACACACACTTATCTCTCAGAACTGAGCAAGGGGTGAGACGTTCGTTCATCTAGCTCTAAGGGAACGGGTTGCAGTAGACACATTTTCTCTGCTTTCTCAGTCTGTTTCCTAGTGCCGGTTTGAACTTCCTGCAGTTTTCACTGTAAAACAGAGTTGGAGCTAGTACCTCCCCATATATATGTATGGAATGGAGTTTGCAATTGAAAAGAAACTTGTGTTCCCAACAAGCCAGGTGAAGGACGGCTTTCACACACACTTATCTCTCAGAACTGAGCAAGTGGAGAGACGTTCGTTCATCTAGCACAAAGGGAGGTGTTTGCAGGAGACACTTTTTCTCTGCTTTCTCAGTCTGTTTCCTAGTGCCGGTTTGAAGTTCCTACAGTTTTCACTGTAAAACCGTGTTGGAACTAGTACCTACCCATATATATGTATGGAGTGGAGTTTGCAACTGAAAAGAAACTTTGTGTTCCCAACAAGCTAGTTGAAGGACGGCTTTCACACACACTTATCTCTCAGAACTGAGCAAATGGAGAGACGTTCGTTCATCTAGCACCAAGGGAACGGGTTGCAGGAGACACTTTTTCTCTGCTTTCTCAGTCTGTTTCCTAGTGCCGGTTTGAAGTTCCTGCAGTTTTCACTGTAATACCGAGTTGGAGCTAGTACCTCCCCATATATATGAATGATTTGGAGTTTGCAACTGAAAAGAAACTTTGTGTTCCCAACAAGCTAGGTGAAGGACGGCTTTCACACACACTTATCTCTCATAACTGAGCAAGTGGAGAGACATTCGTTCACCTAGCACCAAGGGAACGGGTTGCAGGAGACACTTTTTCTCTGCTTTCTCAGTCTGTTTCCTAGTGCCGGTTTGAAGTTCCTGCAGTTTTCACTGTAAAACCGAGTTGGAGCTAGTTCCTCCCCATGTATATGTATGGAGTGGAGTTTGCAACTGAAAAGAAACTTTGTGTTCCCAACAAGCTAGGTGAACGACGGCTTTCACACGCACTTATCTCTCACAACTGAGCAAGTGGAGAGACGTTCGTTCATCTAGCACCAAGGGAACGGGTTGCAGGAGACACTTTTTCTCTGCTTTCTCAGTCTGTTTCCTAGTGCCGGTTTGAAGTTCCGGCAGTTTTCGCTGTAAAATCGAGTTAGAGCTTGTACCTCCCCATATATATGTATGGAATGGAGTTTGCAACTGAAAAGAAACTTTGTGTTCCCAACAAGCTAGTTGAAGGACGGCTTTCATACACACACATCTCTCAGAACTGAGCAAGTGGAGAGACGTTCGTTCATCTAGCACCAAGGGAACGGGTTGCAGGAGACACTTTTTCTCTGCTTTCTCAGTCTGTTTCCTAGTGCCGGTTTGAAGTTCCTGCAGTTTTCACTGTAATACCGAGTTGGAGCTAGTACCTCCCCATATATATGAATGATTTGGAGTTTGCAACTGAAAAGAAACTTTGTGTTCCCAACAAGCTAGGTGAAGGACGGCTTTCACACACAGTTATCTCTCAGAACTGAGCAAGTGGAGAGACATTCGTTTATCTAGCACCAAGGGAACGGGTTGCAGGAGACAATTTTTCTCTGTTTTCTCAGTCTGTTTCCTAGTGCCGGTTTGAAGTTCCTGCAGTTTTCACTGTAAAACCGATTTGGAACTTGTAACTCCTCATATATATGAATGGAGTGGAGTTTGCAACTGAAAAGAAACTTTGTGTTCCCAACAAGCTAGGTGAAGGACGGCTTTCATACACACTTATCTCTCAGAACTGAGCAAGTGAAGAGACGTTCGTTCACCTAGCACCAAGGGAGCGGGTTGCAGGAGACACTTTTTCTCTGCTTTCTCAGTCTGTTTCCTAGTGCCGGTTTGAAGTTCCTGCAGTTTTCACTGTAAAACAGAGTTGGAGCTAGTACCTCCCCATATATAAGTATTGAATGGAGTTTGCAACTGAAAAGAAACTTTCTCTTCCCAACAAGCTAGGTGAAGGACGGCTTTCACACACACTTATCTCTCAGAACTGAGCAAGTGGAGAGACGTTCGTTCACCTAGCTCCAAGGGAACGGGTTGCAGGAGACACTTTTTCTCTGCTTTCTCAGTCTGTTTCCTAGTGCCTCTTTGAAGTTCCTACAGTTTTCACTGTAAAACCGTGTTGGAACTAGTACCTACCCATATATATGTATGGAGTGGAATTTGCAACTGAAAAGAAACTTTGTGTTCCCAACAAGCTAGGTGAAGGACGGCTTTCACACACACTTATCTCTCAGAACTGAGCAAGTGGACAGACGTTCGTTCATCTAGCACCAAGGGAACGGGTTGCAGGAGACACTTTTTCTCTGCTTTCTCAGTCTGTTTCCTAGTGCCGGTTTGAAGTTCCTGCAGTTTTCACTGTAAAATCGAGTTGGAGCTAGTTCCTCCCCATGTATATGTATGGAGTGGAGTTTGCAACTGAAAAGAAACTTTGTGTTCCCAACAAGCTAGGTGAACGACGGCTTTCACACACACTTATCTCTCAGAACTGAGCAAGTGGAGAGACGTTCGTTCATCTAGCACCAAGGGAACGGGTTCCAGGAGACACTTTTTCTCTGCTTTCTCAGTCTGTTTCCTAGTGCCGGTTTGAAGTTCCTGCAGTTTTCACTGTAAAACCGAGTTGGAGCTATTTCCTCCCCATGTATATGTATGGAGTGGAGTTTGCAACTGAAAAGAAACTTTGTGTTCCCAACAAGCTAGGTGAACGACGGCTTTCACACGCACTTATCTCTCACAACTGAGCAAGTGGAGAGACGTTCGTTCATCTATCACCAAGGGAACGGGTTGCAGGAGACACTTTTTCTCTGCTTTCTCAGTCTGTTTCCTAGTGCCGGTTTGAAGTTCCGGCAGTTTTCGCTGTAAAATCGAGTTAGAGCTTGTACCTCCCCATATATATGTATGGAATGGAGTTTGCAACTGAAAAGAATCTTTGTGTTCCCAACAACCTAGATGAAGGACGGCTTTCACACACACTTATCTCTCAGAACTGAGCAAGTGGAGAGACGTTCGTTCATCTAGCACCAAGGGAACCGGTTGCAGGAGACACTTTTTCTCTGCTTTCTCAGTCTGTTTCCTAGTGCTGGTTTGAAGTTCCTGCAGTTTTCACTGTCAAACCGAGATTGAGCTAGTACCTCCCCATATATATGTATGGAATGGAGTTTGCAACTGAAAAGAAACTTTGTGTTCCCAAAAAGCTAGGTGAAGGACGGCTTTCACACACACTTATCTCTCAGAACTGAGCAAGTGGAGAGACGTTCGTTCATCTAGCACCAAGGGAACGGGTTGCAGGAGACACTTTTTCTCTGCTTTCTCAGTCTGTTTCCTAGTGCCGGTTTGAAGTTCCTGCAGTTTACAGTGTAAAACCGAGTTGGAGCTAGTACCTCCCCATATATATGTATGGAATGGAGTTTGCAACTGAAAAGAAACTTTGTGTTCCCAACAAGCTAGTTGAAGGACGGCTTTCATACACACACATCTCTCAGAACTGAGCAAGTGGAGAGACGTTCGTTCATCTAGCACCAAGGGAACGGGTTGCAGGAGACACTTTTTCTCTGCTTTCTCAGTCTGTTTCCTAGTGCCGGTTTGAAGTTCCTGCAGTTTTCACTGTAATACCGAGTTGGAGCTAGTACCTCCCCATATATATGAATGATTTGGAGTTTGCAACTGAAAAGAAACTTTGTGTTCCCAACAAGCTAGGTGAAGGACGGCTTTCACACACAGTTATCTCTCAGAACTGAGCAAGTGGAGAGACATTCGTTTATCTAGCACCAAGGGAACGGGTTGCAGGAGACAATTTTTCTCTGTTTTCTCAGTCTGTTTCCTAGTGCCGGTTTGAAGTTCCTGCAGTTTTCACTGTAAAACCGATTTGGAACTTGTAACTCCTCATATATATGAATGGAGTGGAGTTTGCAACTGAAAAGAAACTTTGTGTTCCCAACAAGCTAGGTGAAGGACGGCTTTCATACACACTTATCTCTCAGAACTGAGCAAGTGAAGAGACGTTCGTTCACCTAGCACCAAGGGAACGGGTTGCAGGAGAAACTTTTTCTCTGCTTTCTCAGTCTGTTTCCTAGTGCCGTTTTGAAGTTCCTGCAGTTTTCACTGTAAAACCGTGTTGGAGCTATTACCTCCCCTTATATTTGTATGGAATGGAGTTTGCAACTTAAAAGAAACTTTGTGTTCCCAACAAGCTAGGTGAAGGACGGCTTTCACACACACTTATCTCTCAGAACTGAGCAAGGGGTGAGACGTTCGTTCATCTAGCTCTAAGGGAACGGGTTGCAGTAGACACATTTTCTCTGCTTTCTCAGTCTGTTTCCTAGTGCCGGTTTGAACTTCCTGCAGTTTTCACTGTAAAAGAGAGTTGGAGCTAGTACCTCCCCATATATATGTATGGAATGGAGTTTGCAATTGAAAAGAAACTTGTGTTCCCAACAAGCCAGGTGAAGGACGGCTTTCACACACACTTATCTCTCAGAACTGAGCAAGTGGAGAGACGTTCGTTCATCTAGCACAAAGGGAGGTGTTTGCAGGAGACACTTTTTCTCTGCTTTCTCAGTCTGTTTCCTAGTGCCGGTTTGAAGTTCCTACAGTTTTCACTGTAAAACCGTGTTGGAACTAGTACCTACCCATATATATGTATGGAGTGGAGTTTGCAACTGAAAAGAAACTTTGTGTTCCCAACAAGCTAGTTGAAGGATGGCTTTCACACACACTTATCTCTCAGAACTGAGCAAATGGAGAGACGTTCGTTCATCTAGCACCAAGGGAACGGGTTGCAGGAGACACTTTTTCTCTGCTTTCTCAGTCTGTTTCCTAGTGCCGGTTTGAAGTTCCTGCAGTTTTCACTGTAATACCGAGTTGGAGCTAGTACCTCCCCATATATATGAATGATTTGGAGTTTGCAACTGAAAAGAAACTTTGTGTTCCCAACAAGCTAGGTGAAGGACGGCTTTCACACACAGTTATCTCTCAGAACTGAGCAAGTGGAGAGACATTCGTTCACCTAGCACCAAGGGAACGGGTTGCAGGAGACACTTTTTCTCTGCTTTCTCAGTCTGTTTCCTAGTGCCGGTTTGAAGTTCCTGCAGTTTTCACTGTAAAACAGAGTTGGAGCTAGTACCTCCCCATATATATGTATGGAATGGAGTTTGCAACTGAAAAGAAACTTGTGTTCCCAACAAGCCAGGTGAAGGACGGCTTTCACACACACTTATCTCTCAGAACTGAGCAAGTGGAGAGACGTTCGTTCATCTAGCACAAAGGGAACGGGTTGCAGGACACACTTTTTCTCTGCTTTCTCAGTCTGTGTCCTAGTGCCGGTTTGAAGTTCCTGCAGTTTTCACTGTAAAACCGTGTTGGAACTAGTACCTCCCCATATATATGTATGGAATGGAGTTTGCAACTGAAAAGAAACTTTGTGTTCCCAACAAGCTAGGTGAAGGATGGCTTCCACACAGACTTATATCTCAGAACTGAGCAAGTGGAGAGACGTTCGTTCATCTAGCACCAAGGGAACGGGTTGCAGGAGACACTTTTTCTCTGCTTTCTCAGTCTGTTTCCTAGTGCCGGTTTGAAGTTCCTGCAGTTTTCACTGTAAAATCGAGTTGGAGCTAGTTCCTCCCCATGTATATGTATGGAGTGGAGTTTGCAACTGAAAAGAAACTTTGTGTTCCCAACAAGCTAGGTGAACGACGGCTTTCACACGCACTTATCTCTCACAACTGAGCAAGTGGAGAGACGTTCGTTCATATAGCACCAAGGGAACGGGTTGCAGGAGACACTTTTTCTCTGCTTTCTCAGTCTGTTTCCTTGTGCCGGTTTGAAGTTCCTGCAGTTTTCACTGTAAAACCTAGTTGGAGCTAGTTCATCCCCATGTATATGTATGGAGTGGAGTTTGCAACTGAAAAGAAACTTTGTGTTCCCAACAATCTAGGTGAACGACGGCTTTCACACGCACTTATCTCTCACAACTGAGCAAGTGGAGAGACGTTCGTTCATCTAGCACCAAGGGAACGGGTTGCAGGAGACACTTTTTCTCTGCTTTCTCAGTCTGTTTCCTAGTGCCGGTTTGAAGTTCCGGCAGTTTTCGCTGTAAAATCGAGTTAGAGCTTGTACCTCCCCATATATATGTATGGAATGGAGTTTGCAACTGAAAAGAATCTTTGTGTTCCCAACAACCGAGATGAAGTACGGCTTTCACACACAATTATCTCTCAGAACTGAGCAAGTGGAGAGACGTTCGTTCATCTAGCACCAAGGGAACGGGTTGCAGGAGACACTTTTTCTCTGCTTTCTCAGTCTGTTTCCTAGTGCCGGTTTGAAGTTCCTGCAGTTTACAGTGTAAAACCGAGTTGGAGCTAGTACCTCCCCATATATATGTATGGAATGGAGTTTGCAACTGAAAAGAAACTTTGTGTTCCCAACAAGCTAGTTGAAGGACGGCTTTCATACACACACATCTCTCAGAACTGAGCAAGTGGAGAGACGTTCGTTCATCTAGCACAAAGGGAAGTGTTTGCAGGAGACACTTTTTCTCTGCTTTCTCAGTCTGTTTCCTAGTGCCAGTTTGAAGTTCCTACAGTTTTCACTGTAAAACCGTGTTGGAACTAGTACCTACCCATATATATGTATGGAGTGCAGTTTGCAACTGAAAAGAAACTTTGTGTTCCCAACAACCGAGATGAAGTACGGCTTTCACACACAATTATCTCTCAGAACTGAGCAAGTGGAGAGACGTTCGTTCATCTAGCACCAAGGGAACGGGTTGCAGGGGACACTATTTCTCTGCTTTCTCAGTCTGTTTCCTAGTGCTGGTTTGAAGTTCCTGCAGTTTTCACTGTCAAACCGAGATTGAGCTAGTACCTCCCCATATATATGTATGGAATGGAGTTTGCAACTGAAAAGAAACTTTGTGTTCCCAAAAAGCTAGGTGAAGGACGGCTTTCACACACACTTATCTCTCAGAACTGAGCAAGTGGAGAGACGTTCGTTCATCGAGCACCAAGGGAACGGGTTGCAGGAGACACTTTTTCTCTGCTTTCTCAGTCTGTTTCCTAGTGCCGGTTTGAAGTTCCTGCAGTTTACAGTGTAAAACCGAGTTGGAGCTAGTACCTCCCCATATATATGTATGGAATGGAGTTTGCAACTGAAAAGAAACTTTGTGTTCCCAACAAGCTAGTTGAAGGACGGCTTTCATACACACACATCTCTCAGAACTGAGCAAGTGGAGAGACGTTCGTTCATCTAGCACAAAGGGAAGTGTTTGCAGGAGACACTTTTTCTCTGCTTTCTCAGTCTGTTTCCTAGTGCCGGTTTGAAGTTCCTACAGTTTTCACTGTAAAACCGTGTTGGAACTAGTACCTACCCATATATATGTATGGAGTGCAGTTTGCAACTGAAAAGAAACTTTGTGTTCCCAACAAGCTAGGTGAAGGACGGCTTTCACACACATTTATCTCTCAGAACTGAGCAAGTGGAGAGACATTCGTTCACCTAGCACCAAGGGAACGGGTTGCAGGACACACTTTTTCTCTGCTTTCTCAGTCTGTTTCCTAGTGCCGGTTTGAAGTTCCTGCAGTTTTTACTGTAAAATCGAGTTGGAGCTAGTTCCTCCCCATGTATATGTATGGAGTGGAGTTTGCAACTGAAAAGAAACTTTGTGTTCCCAACAAGCTAGGTGAACGACGGCTTTCACACGCACTTATCTCTCAGAACTGAGCAAGGGGAGAGACGTTCGTTCATCTAGCACCAAGGGAACGGGTTGCAGGAGACACTTTTTCTCTGCTTTCTCAGTCTGTTTCCTAGTGCCGGTTTGAAGTTCCTGCATTTTTCACTGTAAAACAGAGTTGGAGCTAGTACCTCCCCATATATATGTATGGAATGGAGTTTGCAACTGAAAAGAAACTTGTGTTCCCAACAAGCCAGGTGAAGGACGGCTTTCACACACACTTATCTCTCAGAAATGAGCAAGTGGAGAGACGTTCGTTCATCTAGCACCAAGGGAACGGGTTGCAGGAGACACTTTTTCTCTGCTTTCTCAGTCTGTGTCCTAGTGCCGGTTTGAAGTTCCTGCAGTTTTCACTGTAAAACCGAGTTGGAGCTAGTTCCTCCCCATGTATATGTATGGAGTGGAGTTTGCAACTGAAAAGAAACTTTGTGTTCCCAACAAGCTAGGTGAACGACGGCTTTCACACACACATATCTCTCAGAACTGAGCAAGTGGAGAGACGTTCGTTCATCTAGCACCAAGGGAACGGGTTGCAGGAGACACTTTTTCTCTGCTTTCTCAGTCTGTTTCCTAGTGCCGGTTTGAAGTTCCTGCAGTTTTCACTGTAAAATCGATTTGGAACTTGTACCTCCCCATATATATGAAAGGAGTGGAGTTTGCAACTGAAAAGAAACTTTGTGTTCCCAACAAGCTAGGTGAAGAAAGGCTTTCACACACACTTATCTCTCAGAACTGAGCAAGTGGTGAGACGTTCGTTCATCTAGCACAAAGGGAACGGGTTGCAGGACACACTTTTTCTCTGCTTTCTCAGTCTGTGTCCTAGTGCCGGTTGGAAGTTCCTGCAGTTTTCAGTGTAAAACCGTGTTGGAACTAGTACCTCCCCATATATATGTATGGAATGGAGTTTGCAACTGAAAAGAAACTTTGTGTTCCCAACAAGCTAGGTGAAGGATGGCTTCCACACAGACTTATATCTCAGAACTGAGCAAGTGGAGAGACGTTCGTTCATCTAGCACCAAGGGAACGGTTTGCAGGAGACACTTTTTCTCTGCTTTCTCAGTCTGTTTCCTAGTGCCGGTTTGAAGTTCCTGCAGTTTTCACTGTAAAATCGAGTTGGAGCTAGTTCCTCCCCATGTATATGTATGGAGTGGAGTTTGCAACTGAAAAGAAACTTTGTGTTCCCAACAAGCTTGGTGAACGACGGCTTTCACACGCACTTATCTCTCACAACTGAGCAAGTGGAGAGACGTTCGTTCATCTAGCACCAAGGGAACGGGTTGCCGGAGACACTTTTTCTCTGCTTTCTCAGTCTGTTTCCTAGTGCCGGTTTGAAGTTCCTGCAGTTTACAGTGTAAAACCGAGTTGGAGCTAGTACCTCCCCATATATATGTATGGAATGGAGTTTGCAACTGAAAAGAAACTTTGTGTTCCCAACAAGCTAGTTGAAGGACGGCTTTCATACACACACATCTCTCAGAACTGAGCAAGTGGAGAGACGTTCGTTAATCTAGCAACAAGGGAACGGGTTGCAGGAGACACTTTTTCTCTGCTTTCTCAGTCTGTTTCCTAGTGCCGGTTTGAAGTTCCTGCAGTTTTCACTGTAAATCGAGTTGGAGCTAGTACCTCCCCATATATATGTATGGAATGGAGTTTGCAACTGAAAAGAAACTTTGTGTTCCCAACAAGCCAGGTGAAGGATGGCTTTCACACAAACTTATCTCTCAGAACTGAGCAAGTGGAGAGACGTTCGTTCATCTAGCACCAAGGGAACGGGTTGCAGGAGACACTTTTTCTCTGTTTTCTCAGTCTGTTTCCTAGTGCCGGTTTGAAGTTCCTGCAGTTTTCAGTGTAAAACCGTGTTGGAACTAGTACCTCCCCATATATATGTATGGAATGGAGTTTGCAACTGAAAAGAAACTTTGTGTTCCCAACAAGCCAGGTGAAGGATGGCTTCCACACAGACTTATATCTCAGAACTGAGCAAGTGGAGAGACGTTCGTTCATCTAGCACAAAGGGAACGGGTTGCAGGACACACTTTTTCTCTCCTTTCTCAGTCTGTGTCCTAGTGCCGGTTTGAAGTTCCTGCAGTTTTCACTGTAAAAACGAGTTGGAGCTAGGACTTACCCATATATATGTAAGGAATGGAGTTTGCAACTGAAAAGAATCTTTGTGTTCCCAACAAGCTAGGTGAAGGACGGCTTTCACACACACTTATCTCTCAGAACTGAGCAAGTGGAGAGACGTTCGTTCATCTAGCACCAAGGGAACGGGTTGCAGGAGACACTTTTTCTCTGCTTTCTCAGTCTGTTTCCTAGTGCCGGTTTGAATTTCCTGCAGTTTTCACGGTAAAATCGATTTGGAACTTGTACCTCCCCATATATATGAAAGGAGTGGAGTTTGCAACTGAAAAGAAACTTTGTGTTCCCAACAAGCTAGGTGAACGACGGCTTTCACACCCACTTATCTCTCACAACTGAGCAAGTGGAGAGACGTTCGTTCATCTAGCACCAAGGGAACGGGTTGCAGGAGACACTTTTTCTCTGCTTTCTCAGTCTGTTTCCTAGTGCCGGTTTGAAGTTCCGGCAGTTTTCGCTGTAAAATCGAGTTAGAGCTTGTACCTCCCCATATATATGTATGGAATGGAGTTTGCAACTGAAAAGAATCTTTGTGTTCCCAACAACCTAGATGAAGTACGGCTTTCACACACAATTATCTCTCAGAACTGAGCAAGTGGAGAGACGTTCGTTCATCTAGCACCAAGGGAACGGGTTGCAGGAGACACTATTTCTCTGCTTTCTCAGTCTGTTTCCTAGTGCTGGTTTGAAGTTCCTGCAGTTTTCACTGTCAAACCGAGATTGAGCTAGTACCTCCCCATATATATGTATGGAATGGAGTTTGCAACTGAAAAGAAACTTTGTGTTCCCAAAAAGCTAGGTGAAGGACGGCTTTCACACACACTTATCTCTCAGAACTGAGCAAGTGGAGAGACGTTCGTTCATCGAGCACCAAGGGAACGGGTTGCAGGAGACACTTTTTCTCTGCTTTCTCAGTCTGTTTCCTAGTGCCGGTTTGAAGTTCCTGCAGTTTACAGTGTAAAACCGAGTTGGAGCTAGTACCTCCCCATATATATGTATGGAATGGAGTTTGCAACTGAAAAGAAACTTTGTGTTCCCAACAAGCTAGTTGAAGGACGGCTTTCATACACACACATCTCTCAGAACTGAGCAAGTGGAGAGACGTTCGTTCATCTAGCACAAAGGGAAGTGTTTGCAGGAGACACTTTTTCTCTGCTTTCTCAGTCTGTTTCCTAGTGCCGGTTTGAAGTTCCTACAGTTTTCACTGTAAAACCGTGTTGGAACTAGTACCTACCCATATATATGTATGGAGTGGAGTTTGCAACTGAAAAGAAACTTTGTGTTCCCAACAAGCTAGTTGAAGGACGGCTTTCACACACACTTATCTCTCAGAACTGAGCAAATGGAGAGACGTTCGTTCATCTAGCACCAAGGGAACGGGTTGCAGGAGACACTTTTTCTCTGCTTTCTCAGTCTGTTTCCTAGTGCCGGTTTGAAGTTCCTGCAGTTTTCACTGTAAAATCGAGTTGGAGCTAGTTCCTCCCCATGTATATGTATGGAGTGGAGTTTGCAACTGAAAAGAAACTTTGTGTTCCCAACAAGCTAGGTGAACGACGGCTTTCACACGCACTTATCTCTCAGAACTGAGCAAGTGGAGAGACGTTCGTTCATCTAGCACCAAGGGAACGGGTTGCAGGAGACACTTTTTCTCTGCTTTCTCAGTCTGTTTCCTAGTGCCGGTTTGAAGTTCCTGCATTTTTCACTGTAAAACAGAGTTGGAGCTAGTACCTCCCCATATATATGTATGGAATGGAGTTTGCAACTGAAAAGAAACTTGTGTTCCCAACAAGCCAGGTGAAGGACGGCTTTCACACACACTTATCTCTCAGAAATGAGCAAGTGGAGAGACGTTCGTTCATCTAGCACCAAGGGAACGGGTTGCAGGAGACACTTTTTCTCTGCTTTCTCAGTCTGTGTCCTAGTGCCGGTTTGAAGTTCCTGCAGTTTTCACTGTAAAACCGAGTTGGAGCTAGTTCCTCCCCATGTATATGTATGGAGTGGAGTTTGCAACTGAAAAGAAACTTTGTGTTCCCAACAAGCTAGGTGAACGACGGCTTTCACACACACATATCTCTCAGAACTGAGCAAGTGGAGAGACGTTCGTTCATCTAGCACCAAGGGAACGGGTTGCAGGAGACACTTTTTCTCTGCTTTCTCAGTCTGTTTCCTAGTGCCGGTTTGAAGTTCCGGCAGTTTTCGCTGTAAAATCGAGTTAGAGCTTGTACCTCCCCATATATATGTATGGAATGGAGTTTGCAACTGAAAAGAATCTTTGTGTTCCCAACAACCTAGATGAAGTACGGCTTTCACACACAATTATCTCTCAGAACTGAGCAAGTGGAGAGACGTTCGTTCATCTAGCACCAAGGGAACGGGTTGCAGGAGACACTTTTTCTCTGCTTTCTCAGTCTGTTTCCTAGTGCTGGTTTGAAGTTCCTGCAGTTTTCACTGTCAAACCGAGATTGAGCTAGTACCTCCCCATATATATGTATGGAATGGAGTTTGCAAGTGAAAAGAAACTTTGTGTTCCCAAAAAGCTAGGTGAAGGACGGCTTTCACACACACTTATCTCTCAGAACTGAGCAAGTGGAGAGACGTTCGTTCATCTAGCAACAAGGGAACGGGTTGCAGGAGACACTTTTTCTCTGCTTTCTCAGTCTGTTTCCTAGTGCCGGTTTGAAGTTCCTGCAGTTTACAGTGTAAAACCGAGTTGGAGCTAGTACCTCCCCATATATATGTATGGAATGGAGTTTGCAACTGAAAAGAAACTTTGTGTTCCCAACAAGCTAGTTGAAGGACGGCTTTCATACACACACATCTCTCAGAACTGAGCAAGTGGAGAGACGTTCGTTCATCTAGCACAAAGGGAAGTGTTTGCAGGAGACACTTTTTCTCTGCTTTCTCAGTCTGTTTCCTAGTGCCGGTTTGAAGTTCCTACAGTTTTCACTGTAAAACCGTGTTGGAACTAGTACCTACCCATATATATGTATGGAGTGGAGTTTGCAACTGAAAAGAAACTTTGTGTTCCCAACAAGCTAGTTGAAGGACGGCTTTCACACACACTTATCTCTCAGAACTGAGCAAATGGAGAGACGTTCGTTCATCTAGCACAAAGGGAACGGGTTGCAGGAGACACTTTTTCTCTGTTTTCTCAGTCTGTTTCCTAGTGCCGGTTTGAAGTTCATGCAGTTTTCACTGTAAAATCGATTTGGAACTTGTACCTCCCCATATATATGAAAGGAGTGGAGTTTGCAACTGAAAAGAAACTTTGTGTTCCCAACAAGCTAGGTGAAGAAAGGCTTTCACACACACTTATCTCTCAGAACTGAGCAAGTGGAGAGACGTTCGTTCATCTAGCACAAAGGGAACGGGTTGCAGGACACACTTTTTCTCTGCTTTCTCAGTCTGTGTCCTAGTGCCGGTTTGAAGTTCCTGCAGTTTTCAGTGTAAAACCGTGTTGGAACTAGTACCTCCCCATATATATGTATGGAATGGAGTTTGCAACTGAAAAGAAACTTTGTGTTCCCAACAAGCTAGGTGAAGGATGGCTTCCACACAGACTTATATCTCAGAACTGAGCAAGTGGAGAGACGTTCGTTCATCTAGCACCAAGGGAACGGGTTGCAGGAGACACTTTTTCTCTGCTTTCTCAGTCTGTTTCCTAGTGCCGGTTTGAAGTTCCTGCAGTTTTCACTGTAAAATCGAGTTGGAGCTAGTTCCTCCCCATGTATATGTATGGAGGGGAGTTTGCAACTGAAAAGAAACTTTGTGTTCCCAACAAGCTTGGTGAACGACGGCTTTCACACGCACTTATCTCTCTCAACTGAGCAAGTGGAGAGACGTTCGTTCATCTAGCACCAAGGGAACGGGTTGCAGGAGACACTTTTTCTCTGCTTTCTCAGTCTGTTTCCTAGTGCCGGTTTGAAGTTCCTGCAGTTTACAGTGTAAAACCGAGTTGGAGCTAGTACCTCCCCATATATATGTATGGAATGGAGTTTGCAACTGAAAAGAAACTTTGTGTTCCCAACAAGCTAGTTGAAGGACGGCTTTCATACACACACATCTCTCAGAACTGAGCAAGTGGAGAGACGTTCGTTCATCTAGCACCAAGGGAACGGGTTGCAGGAGACACTTTTTCTCTGCTTTCTCAGTCTGTTTCCTAGTGCCGGTTTGAAGTTCCTGCAGTTTTCACTGTAAAACCGAGTTGGAGCTAGTACCTCCCCATATATATGTATGGAATGGAGTTTGCAACTGAAAAGAAACTTGTGTTCCCAACAAGCCAGGTGAAGGACGGCTTTCACACACACTTATCTCTCAGAAATGAGCAAGTGGAGAGACGTTCGTTCATCTAGCACCAAGGGAACGGGTTGCAGGAGACACTTTTTCTCTGCTTTCTCAGTCTGTGTCCTAGTGCCGGTTTGAAGTTCCTGCAGTTTTCACTGTAAAACCGAGTTGGAGCTAGTTCCTCCCCATGTATATGTATGGAGTGGAGTTTGCAACTGAAAAGAAACTTTGTGTTCCCAACAAGCTAGGTGAACGACGGCTTTCACACACACATATCTCTCAGAACTGAGCAAGTGGAGAGACGTTCGTTCATCTAGCACAAAGGGAAGTGTTTGCAGGAGACACTTTTTCTCTGCTTTCTCAGTCTGTTTCCTAGTGCCGGTTTGAAGTTCCTACAGTTTTCACTGTAAAACCGTGTTGGAACTAGTACCTACCCATATATATGTATGGAGTGGAGTTTGCAACTGAAAAGAAACTTTGTGTTCCCAACAAGCTAGTTGAAGGACGGCTTTCACACACACTTATCTCTCAGAACTGAGCAAATGGAGAGACGTTCGTTCATCTAGCACCAAGGGAACGGGTTGCAGGAGACACTTTTTCTCTGCTTTCTCAGTCTGTTTCCTAGTGCCGGTTTGAAGTTCCTGCAGTTTTCACTGTAAAATCGAGTTGGAGCTAGTTCCTCCCCATGTATATGTATGGAGTGGAGTTTGCAACTGAAAAGAAACTTTGTGTTCCCAACAAGCTAGGTGAACGACGGCTTTCACACGCACTTATCTCTCAGAACTGAGCAAGTGGAGACACGTTCGTTCATCTAGCACCAAGGGAACGGGTTGCAGGAGACACTTTTTCTCTGCTTTCTCAGTCTGTTTCCTAGTGCCGGTTTGAAGTTCCTGCATTTTTCACTGTAAAACAGAGTTGGAGCTAGTACCTCCCCATATATATGTATGGAATGGAGTTTGCAACTGAAAAGAAACTTGTGTTCCCAACAAGCCAGGTGAAGGACGGCTTTCACACACACTTATCTCTCAGAAATGAGCAAGTGGAGAGACGTTCGTTCATCTAGCACCAAGGGAACGGGTTGCAGGAGACACTTTTTCTCTGCTTTCTCAGTCTGTGTCCTAGTGCCGGTTTGAAGTTCCTGCAGTTTTCACTGTAAAACCGAGTTGGAGCTAGTTCCTCCCCATGTATATGTATGGAGTGGAGTTTGCAACTGAAAAGAAACTTTGTGTTCCCAACAAGCTAGGTGAACGACGGCTTTCACACACACTTATCTCTCAGAACTGAGCAAGTGGAGAGACGTTCGTTCATCTAGCACCAAGGGAACGGGTTGCAGGAGACACTATTTCTCTGCTTTCTCAGTCTGTTTCCTAGTGCCGGTTTGAAGTTCCGGCAGTTTTCGCTGTAAAATCGAGTTAGAGCTTGTACCTCCCCATATATATGTATGGAATGGAGTTTGCAACTGAAAAGAATCTTTGTGTTCCCAACAACCTAGATGAAGTACGGCTTTCACACACAATTATCTCTCAGAACTGAGCAAGTGGAGAGACGTTCGTTCATCTAGCACCAAGGGAACGGGTTGCAGGAGACACTTTTTCTCTGCTTTCTCAGTCTGTTTCCTAGTGCTGGTTTGAAGTTCCTGCAGTTTTCACTGTCAAACCGAGATTGAGCTAGTACCTCCCCATATATATGTATGGAATGGAGTTTGCAAGTGAAAAGAAACTTTGTGTTCCCAAAAAGCTAGGTGAAGGACGGCTTTCACACACACTTATCTCTCAGAACTGAGCAAGTGGAGAGACGTTCGTTCATCTAGCAACAAGGGAACGGGTTGCAGGAGACACTTTTTCTCTGCTTTCTCAGTCTGTTTCCTAGTGCCGGTTTGAAGTTCCTGCAGTTTACAGTGTAAAACCGAGTTGGAGCTAGTACCTCCCCATATATATGTATGGAATGGAGTTTGCAACTGAAAAGAAACTTTGTGTTCCCAACAAGCTAGTTGAAGGACGGCTTTCATACACACACATCTCTCAGAACTGAGCAAGTGGAGAGACGTTCGTTCATCTAGCACAAAGGGAAGTGTTTGCAGGAGACACTTTTTCTCTGCTTTCTCAGTCTGTTTCCTAGTGCCGGTTTGAAGTTCCTACAGTTTTCACTGTAAAACCGTGTTGGAACTAGTACCTACCCATATATATGTATGGAGTGGAGTTTGCAACTGAAAAGAAACTTTGTGTTCCCAACAAGCTAGTTGAAGGACGGCTTTCACACACACTTATCTCTCAGAACTGAGCAAATGGAGAGACGTTCGTTCATCTAGCACAAAGGGAACGGGTTGCAGGAGACACTTTTTCTCTGTTTTCTCAGTCTGTTTCCTAGTGCCGGTTTGAAGTTCCTGCAGTTTTCACTGTAAAATCGATTTGGAAATTGTACCTCCCCATATATATATGAAAGGAGTGGAGTTTGCAACTGAAAAGAAACTTTGTGTTCCCAACAAGCTAGGTGAAGAAAGGCTTTCACACACACTTATCTCTCAGAACTGAGCAAGTGGAGAGACGTTCGTTCATCTAGCACAAAGGGAACGGGTTGCAGGACACACTTTTTCTCTGCTTTCTCAGTCTGTGTCCTAGTGCCGGTTTGAAGTTCCTGCAGTTTTCAGTGTAAAACCGTGTTGGAACTAGTACCTCCCCATATATATGTATGGAATGGAGTTTGCAACTGAAAAGAAACTTTGTGTTCCCAACAAGCTAGGTGAAGGATGGCTTCCACACAGACTTATATCTCAGAACTGAGCAAGTGGAGAGACGTTCGTTCATCTAGCACCAAGGGAACGGGTTGCAGGAGACACTTTTTCTCTGCTTTCTCAGTCTGTTTCCTAGTGCCGGTTTGAAGTTCCTGCAGTTTTCACTGTAAAATCGAGTTGGAGCTAGTTCCTCCCCATGTATATGTATGGAGGGGAGTTTGCAACTGAAAAGAAACTTTGTGTTCCCAACAAGCTTGGTGAACGACGGCTTTCACACGCACTTATCTCTCTCAACTGAGCAAGTGGAGAGACGTTCGTTCATCTAGCACCAAGGGAACGGGTTGCAGGAGACACTTTTTCTCTGCTTTCTCAGTCTGTTTCCTAGTGCCGGTTTGAAGTTCCTGCAGTTTACAGTGTAAAACCGAGTTGGAGCTAGTACCTCCCCATATATATGTATGGAATGGAGTTTGCAACTGAAAAGAAACTTTGTGTTCCCAACAAGCTAGTTGAAGGACGGCTTTCATACACACACATCTCTCAGAACTGAGCAAGTGGAGAGACGTTCGTTCATCTAGCACCAAGGGAACGGGTTGCAGGAGACACTTTTTCTCTGCTTTCTCAGTCTGTTTCCTAGTGCCGGTTTGAAGTTCCTGCAGTTTTCACTGTAAAACCGAGTTGGAGCTAGTACCTCCCCATATATATGTATGGAATGGAGTTTGCAACTGAAAAGAAACTTGTGTTCCCAACAAGCCAGGTGAAGGACGGCTTTCACACACACTTATCTCTCAGAAATGAGCAAGTGGAGAGACGTTCGTTCATCTAGCACCAAGGGAACGGGTTGCAGGAGACACTTTTTCTCTGCTTTCTCAGTCTGTGTCCTAGTGCCGGTTTGAAGTTCCTGCAGTTTTCACTGTAAAACCGAGTTGGAGCTAGTTCCTCCCCATGTATATGTATGGAGTGGAGTTTGCAACTGAAAAGAAACTTTGTGTTCCCAACAAGCTAGGTGAACGACGGCTTTCACACACACTTATCTCTCAGAACTGAGCAAGTGGAGAGACGTTCGTTCATCTAGCACCAAGGGAACGGGTTGCAGGAGACACTTTTTCTCTGCTTTCTCAGTCTGTTTCCTAGTGCCGGTTTGAAGTTCCGGCAGTTTTCGCTGTAAAATCGAGTTAGAGCTTGTACCTCCCCATATATATGTATGGAATGGAGTTTGCAACTGAAAAGAATCTTTGTGTTCCCAACAACCTAGATGAAGTACGGCTTTCACACACAATTATCTCTCAGATATGAGCAAGTGGAGAGACGTTCGTTCATCTAGCACCAAGGGAACGGGTTGCAGGAGACACTTTTTCTCTGCTTTCTCAGTCTGTTTCCTAGTGCTGGTTTGAAGTTCCTGCAGTTTTCACTGTCAAACCGAGATTGAGCTTGTACCTCCCCATATATATGTATGGAATGGAGTTTGCAACTGAAAAGAAACTTTGTGTTCCCAAAAAGCTAGGTGAAGGACGGCTTTCACACACACTTATCTCTCAGAACTGAGCAAGTGGAGAGACGTTCGTTCATCTAGCAACAAGGGAACGGGTTGCAGGAGACACTTTTTCTCTGCTTTCTCAGTCTGTTTCCTAGTGCCGGTTTGAAGTTCCTGCAGTTTACAGTGTAAAACCGAGTTGGAGCAAGTACCTCCCCATATATATGTATGGAATGGAGTTTGCAACTGAAAAGAAACTTTGTGTTCCCAACAAGCTAGTTGAAGGACGGCTTTCATACACACACATCTCTCAGAACTGAGCAAGTGGAGAGACGTTCTTTCATCTAGCACAAAGGAAGTGTTTGCAGGAGACACTTTTTCTCTGCTTTCTCAGTCTGTTTCCTAGTGCCGGTTTGAAGTTCCTACAGTTTTCACTGTAAAACCGTGTTGGAACTAGTACCTACCCATATATATGTATGGAGTGGAGTTTGCAACTGAAAAGAAACTTTGTGTTCCCAACAAGCTAGTTGAAGGACGGCTTTCACACACACTTATCTCTCAGAACTGAGCAAATGGAGAGACGTTCGTTCATCTAGCACCAAGGGAACGGGTTGCAGGACACACTTTTTCTCTGCTTTCTCAGTCTGTGTCCTAGTGCCGGTTGGAAGTTCCTGCAGTTTTCAGTGTAAAATCGATTTGGAACTTGTACCTCCCCATATATATGAAAGGAGTGGAGTTTGCAACTGAAAAGAAACTTTGTGTTCCCAACAAGCTAGGAGAAGAAAGGCTTTCACACACACTTATCTCTCAGAACTGAGCAAGTGGTGAGACGTTCGTTCATCTAGCACAAAGGGAACGGGTTGCAGGAGACACTTTTTCTCTGCTTTCTCAGTCTGTGTCCTAGTGCCGGTTTGAAGTTCCTGCAGTTTACAGTGTAAAACCGAGTTGGAGCAAGTACCTCCCCATATATATGTATGGAATGGAGTTTGCAACTGAAAAGAAACTTTGTGTTCCCAACAAGCTAGTTGAAGGACGGCTTTCATACACACACATCTCTCAGAACTGAGCAAGTGGAGAGACGTTCTTTCATCTAGCACAAAGGAAGTGTTTGCAGGAGACACTTTTTCTCTGCTTTCTCAGTCTGTTTCCTAGTGCCGGTTTGAAGTTCCTACAGTTTTCACTGTAAAACCGTGTTGGAACTAGTACCTACCCATATATATGTATGGAGTGGAGTTTGCAACTGAAAAGAAACTTTGTGTTCCCAACAAGCTAGTTGAAGGACGGCTTTCACACACACTTATCTCTCAGAACTGAGCAAATGGAGAGACGTTCGTTCATCTAGCACCAAGGGAACGGGTTGCAGGACACACTTTTTCTCTGCTTTCTCAGTCTGTGTCCTAGTGCCGGTTGGAAGTTCCTGCAGTTTTCAGTGTAAAATCGATTTGGAACTTGTACCTCCCCATATATATGAAAGGAGTGGAGTTTGCAACTGAAAAGAAACTTTGTGTTCCCAACAAGCTAGGAGAAGAAAGGCTTTCACACACACTTATCTCTCAGAACTGAGCAAGTGGTGAGACGTTCGTTCATCTAGCACAAAGGGAACGGGTTGCAGGACACACTTTTTCTCTGCTTTCTCAGTCTGTGTCCTAGTGCCGGTTGGAAGTTCCTGCAGTTTTCAGTGTAAAACCGTGTTGGAACTAGTACCTCCCCATATATATGTATGGAATGGAGTTTGCAACTGAAAAGAAACTTTGTGTTCCCAACAAGCTAGGTGAAGGATGGCTTCCACACAGACTTATATCTCAGAACTGAGCAAGTGGAGAGACGTTCGTTCATCTAGCACCAAGGGAACGGTTTGCAGGAGACACTTTTTCTCTGCTTTCTCAGTCTGTTTCCTAGTGCCGGTTTGAAGTTCCTGCAGTTTTCACTGTAAAATCGAGTTGGAGCTAGTTCCTCCCCATGTATATGTATGGAGTGGAGTTTGCAACTGAAAAGAAACTTTGTGTTCCCAACAAGCTTGGTGAACGACGGCTTTCACACGCACTTATCTCTCACAACTGAGCAAGTGGAGAGACGTTCGTTCATCTAGCACCAAGGGAACGGGTTGCAGGAGACACTTTTTCTCTGCTTTCTCAGTCTGTTTCCTAGTGCCGGTTTGAAGTTCCTGCAGTTTACAGTGTAAAACCGAGTTGGAGCTAGTACCTCCCCATATATATGTATGGAATGGAGTTTGCAACTGAAAAGAAACTTTGTGTTCCCAACAAGCTAGTTGAAGGACGGCTTTCATACACACACATCTCTCAGAACTGAGCAAGTGGAGAGACGTTCGTTCATCTAGCACCAAGGGAACGGGTTGCAGGAGACACTTTTTCTCTGCTTTCTCAGTCTGTTTCCTAGTGCCGGTTTGAAGTTCCTGCAGTTTTCACTGTAAATCGAGTTGGAGCTAGTACCTCCCCATATATATGTATGGAATGGAGTTTGCAACTGAAAAGAAACTTTGTGTTCCCAACAAGCCAGGTGAAGGATGGCTTTCACACAAACTTATCTCTCAGAACTGAGCAAGTGGAGAGACGTTCGTTCATCTAGCACCAAGGGAACGGGTTGCAGGAGACACTTTTTCTCTGCTTTCTCAGTCTGTTTCCTAGTGCCGGTTTGAAGTTCCTGCAGTTTTCAGTGTAAAACCGTGTTGGAACTAGTACCTCCCCATATATATGTATGGAATGAAGTTTGCAACTGAAAAGAAACTTTGTGTTCCCAACAAGCTAGGTGAAGGATGGCTTCCACACAGACTTATATCTCAGAACTGAGCAAGTGGAGAGACGTTCGTTCATCTAGCACAAAGGGAACGGGTTGCAGGACACACTTTTTCTCTCCTTTCTCAGTCTGTGTCCTAGTGCCGGTTTGAAGTTCCTGCAGTTTTCACTGTAAAAACGAGTTGGAGCTAGGACTTACCCATATATATGTAAGGAATGGAGTTTGCAACTGAAAAGAATCTTTGTGTTCCCAACAAGCTAGGTGAAGGACGGCTTTCACACACACTTATCTCTCAGAACTGAGCAAGTGGAGAGACGTTCGTTCATCTAGCACCAAGGGAACGGGTTGCAGGAGACACTTTTTCTCTGCTTTCTCAGTCTGTTTCCTAGTGCCGGTTTGAATTTCCTGCAGTTTTCACGGTAAAATCGATTTGGAACTTGTACCTCCCCATATATATGAAAGGAGTGGAGTTTGCAACTGAAAAGAAACTTTGTGTTCCCAACAAGCTAGGTGAACGACGGCTTTCACACGCACTTATCTCTCACAACTGAGCAAGTGGAGAGACGTTCGTTCATCTAGCACCAAGGGAACGGGTTGCAGGAGACACTTTTTCTCTGCTTTCTCAGTCTGTTTCCTAGTGCCGGTTTGAAGTTCCGGCAGTTTTCGCTGTAAAATCGAGTTAGAGCTTGTACCTCCCCATATATATGTATGGAATGGAGTTTGCAACTGAAAAGAATCTTTGTGTTCCCAACAACCTAGATGAAGTATGGCTTTCACACACAATTATCTCTCAGAACTGAGCAAGTGGAGAGACGTTCGTTCATCTAGCACCAAGGGAACGGGTTGCAGGAGACACTATTTCTCTGCTTTCTCAGTCTGTTTCCTAGTGCTGGTTTGAAGTTCCTGCAGTTTTCACTGTCAAACCGAGATTGAGCTAGTACCTCCCCATATATATGTATGGAATGGAGTTTGCAACTGAAAAGAAACTTTGTGTTCCCAAAAAGCTAGGTGAAGGACGGCTTTCACACACACTTATCTCTCAGAACTGAGCAAGTGGAGAGACGTTCGTTCATCGAGCACCAAGGGAACGGGTTGCAGGAGACACTTTTTCTCTGCTTTCTCAGTCTGTTTCCTAGTGCCGGTTTGAAGTTCCTGCAGTTTTCAGTGTAAAACCGAGTTGGAGCTAGTACCTCCCCATATATATGTATGGAATGGAGTTTGCAACTGAAAAGAAACTTTGTGTTCCCAACAAGCTAGTTGAAGGACGGCTTTCATACACACACATCTCTCAGAACTGAGCAAGTGGAGAGACGTTCGTTCATCTAGCACAAAGGGAAGTGTTTGCAGGAGACACTTTTTCTCTGCTTTCTCAGTCTGTTTCCTAGTGCCGGTTTGAAGTTCCTACAGTTTTCACTGTAAAACCGTGTTGGAACTAGTACCTCCCCATATATATGTAAGGAGTGGAGTTTGCAACTGAAAAGAAACTTTGTGTTCCCAACAAGCTAGTTGAAGGACGGCTTTCACACACACTTATCTCTCAGAACTGAGCAAATGGAGAGACGTTCGTTCATCTAGCACCAAGGGAACGGGTTGCAGGAGACACTTTTTCTCTGCTTTCTCAGTCTGTTTCCTAGTGCCGGTTTGAAGTTCCTGCAGTTTTCACTGTAAAATCGAGTTGGAGCTAGTTCCTCCCCATGTATATGTATGGAGTGGAGTTTGCAACTGAAAAGAAACTTTGTGTTCCCAACAAGCTAGGTGAACGACGGCTTTCACACGCACTTATCTCTCAGAACTGAGCAAGTGGAGAGACGTTCGTTCATCTAGCACCAAGGGAACGGGTTGCAGGAGACACTTTTTCTCTGCTTTCTCAGTCTGTTTCCTAGTGCCGGTTTGAAGTTCCTGCATTTTTCACTGTAAAACAGAGTTGGAGCTAGTACCTCCCCATATATATGTATGGAATGGAGTTTGCAACTGAAAAGAAACTTGTGTTCCCAACAAGCCAGGTGAAGGACGGCTTTCACACACACTTATCTCTCAGAAATGAGCAAGTGGAGAGACGTTCGTTCATCTAGCACCAAGGGAACGGGTTGCAGGAGACACTTTTTCTCTGCTTTCTCAGTCTGTGTCCTAGTGCCGGTTTGAAGTTCCTGCAGTTTTCACTGTAAAACCGAGTTGGAGCTAGTTCCTCCCCATGTATATGTATGGAGTGGAGTTTGCAACTGAAAAGAAACTTTGTGTTCCCAACAAGCTAGGTGAACGACGGCTTTCACACACACATATCTCTCAGAACTGAGCAAGTGGAGAGACGTTCGTTCATCTAGCACCAAGGGAACGGGTTGCAGGAGACACTTTTTCTCTGCTTTCTCAGTCTGTTTCCTAGTGCCGGTTTGAAGTTCCGGCAGTTTTCGCTGTAAAATCGAGTTAGAGCTTGTACCTCCCCATATATATGTATGGAATGGAGTTTGCAACTGAAAAGAATCTTTGTGTTCCCAACAACCTAGATGAAGTACGGCTTTCACACACAATTATCTCTCAGAACTGAGCAAGTGGAGAGACGTTCGTTCATCTAGCACCAAGGGAACGGGTTGCAGGAGACACTTTTTCTCTGCTTTCTCAGTCTGTTTCCTAGTGCTGGTTTGAAGTTCCTGCAGTTTTCACTGTCAAACCGAGATTGAGCTAGTACCTCCCCATATATATGTATGGAATGGAGTTTGCAACTGAAAAGAAACTTTGTGTTCCCAAAAAGCTAGGTGAAGGACGGCTTTCACACACACTTATCTCTCAGAACTGAGCAAGTGGAGAGACGTTCGTTCATCTAGCAACAAGGGAACGGGTTGCAGGAGACACTTTTTCTCTGCTTTCTCAGTCTGTTTCCTAGTGCCGGTTTGAAGTTCCTGCAGTTTACAGGGTAAAACCGAGTTGGAGCTAGTACCTCCCCATATATATGTATGGAAAGGAGTTTGCAACTGAAAAGAAACTTTGTGTTCCCAACAAGCTAGTTGAAGGACGGCTTTCATACACACACATCTCTCAGAACTGAGCAAGTGGAGAGACGTTCGTTCATCTAGCACAAAGGGAAGTGTTTGCAGGAGACACTTTTTCTCTGCTTTCTCAGTCTGTTTCCTAGTGCCGGTTTGAAGTTCCTACAGTTTTCACTGTAAAACCGTGTTGGAACTAGTACCTACCCATATATATGTATGGAGTGGAGTTTGCAACTGAAAAGAAACTTTGTGTTCCCAACAAGCTAGTTGAAGGACGGCTTTCACACACACTTATCTCTCAGAACTGAGCAAATGGAGAGACGTTCGTTCATCTAGCACAAAGGGAACGGGTTGCAGGAGACACTTTTTCTCTGTTTTCTCAGTCTGTTTCCTAGTGCCGGTTTGAAGTTCCTGCAGTTTTCACTGTAAAATTGATTTGGAACTTGTACCTCCCCATATATATGAAAGGAGTGGAGTTTGCAACTGAAAAGAAACTTTGTGTTCCCAACAAGCTAGGTGAAGAAAGGCTTTCACACACACTTATCTCTCAGAACTGAGCAAGTGGAGAGACGTTCGTTCATCTAGCACAAAGGGAACGGGTTGCAGGACACACTTTTTCTCTGCTTTCTCAGTCTGTGTCCTAGTGCCGGTTTGAAGTTCCTGCAGTTTTCAGTGTAAAACCGTGTTGGAACTAGTACCTCCCCATATATATGTATGGAATGGAGTTTGCAACTGAAAAGAAACTTTGTGTTCCCAACAAGCTAGGTGAAGGATGGCTTCCACACAGACTTATATCTCAGAACTGAGCAAGTGGAGAGACGTTCGTTCATCTAGCACCAAGGGAACGGGTTGCAGGAGACACTTTTTCTCTGCTTTCTCAGTCTGTTTCCTAGTGCCGGTTTGAAGTTCCTGCAGTTTTCACTGTAAAATCGAGTTGGAGCTAGTTCCTCCCCATGTATATGTATGGAGTGGAGTTTGCAACTGAAAAGAAACTTTGTGTTCCCAACAAGCTTGGTGAACGACGGCTTTCACACGCACTTATCTCTCTCAACTGAGCAAGTGGAGAGACGTTCGTTCATCTAGCACCAAGGGAACGGGTTGCAGGAGACACTTTTTCTCTGCTTTCTCAGTCTGTTTCCTAGTGCCGGTTTGAAGTTCCTGCAGTTTACAGTGTAAAACCGAGTTGGAGCTAGTACCTCCCCATATATATGTATGGAATGGAGTTTGCAACTGAAAAGAAACTTTGTGTTCCCAACAAGCTAGTTGAAGGACGGCTTTCATACACACACATCTCTCAGAACTGAGCAAGTGGAGAGACGTTCGTTCATCTAGCACCAAGGGAACGGGTTGCAGGAGACACTTTTTCTCTGCTTTCTCAGTCTGTTTCCTAGTGCCGGTTTGAATTTCCTGCAGTTTTCACTGTAAAACAGAGTTGGAGCTAGTACCTCCCCATATATATGAATGATTTGGAGTTTGCAACTGAAAAGAAACTTTGTGTTCCCAACAAGCTAGTTGAAGGACGGCTTTCATACACACACATCTCTCAGAACTGAGCAAGTGGAGAGACGTTCGTTCATCTAGCACAAAGGGAAGTGTTTGCAGGAGACACTTTTTCTCTGCTTTCTCAGTCTGTTTCCTAGTGCCGGTTTGAAGTTCCTACAGTTTTCACTGTAAAACCGTGTTGGAACTACTACCTACCCATATATATGTATGGAGTGGAGTTTGCAACTGAAAAGAAACTTTGTGTTCCCAACAAGCTAGTTGAAGGACGGCTTTCACACACACTTATCTCTCAGAACTGAGCAAATGGAGAGACGTTCGTTCATCTAGCACAAAGGGAACGGGTTGCAGGAGACACTTTTTCTCTGTTTTCTCAGTCTGTTTCCTAGTGCCGGTTTGAAGTTCCTGCAGTTTTCACTGTAAAATCGATTTGGAAATTGTACCTCCCCATATATATATGAAAGGAGTGGAGTTTGCAACTGAAAAGAAACTTTGTGTTCCCAACAAGCTAGGTGAAGGAAGGCTTTCACACACACTTATCTCTCAGAACTGAGCAAGTGGAGAGACGTTCGTTCATCTAGCACAAAGGGAACGGGTTGCAGGACACACTTTTTCTCTGCTTTCTCAGTCTGTGTCCTAGTGCCGGTTTGAAGTTCCTGCAGTTTTCAGTGTAAAACCGTGTTGGAACTAGTACCTCCCCATATATATGTATGGAATGGAGTTTGCAACTGAAAAGAAACTTTGTGTTCCCAACAAGCTAGGTGAAGGATGGCTTCCACACAGACTTATATCTCAGAACTGAGCAAGTGGAGAGACGTTCGTTCATCTAGCACCAAGGGAACGGGTTGCAGGAGACACTTTTTCTCTGCTTTCTCAGTCTGTTTCCTAGTGCCGGTTTGAAGTTCCTGCAGTTTTCACTGTAAAATCGAGTTGGAGCTAGTTCCTCCCCATGTATATGTATGGAGGGGAGTTTGCAACTGAAAAGAAACTTTGTGTTCCCAACAAGCTTGGTGAACGACGGCTTTCACACGCACTTATCTCTCTCAACTGAGCAAGTGGAGAGACGTTCGTTCATCTAGCACCAAGGGAACGGGTTGCAGGAGACACTTTTTCTCTGCTTTCTCAGTCTGTTTCCTAGTGCCGGTTTGAAGTTCCTGCAGTTTACAGTGTAAAACCGAGTTGGAGCTAGTACCTCCCCATATATATGTATGGAATGGAGTTTGCAACTGAAAAGAAACTTTGTGTTCCCAACAAGCTAGTTGAAGGACGGCTTTCATACACACACATCTCTCAGAACTGAGCAAGTGGAGAGACGTTCGTTCATCTAGCACCAAGGGAACGGGTTGCAGGAGACACTTTTTCTCTGCTTTCTCAGTCTGTTTCCTAGTGCCGGTTTGAAGTTCCTGCAGTTTTCACTGTAAAACCGAGTTGGAGCTAGTACCTCCCCATATATATGTATGGAATGGAGTTTGCAACTGAAAAGAAACTTGTGTTCCCAACAAGCCAGGTGAAGGACGGCTTTCACACACACTTATCTCTCAGAAATGAGCAAGTGGAGAGACGTTCGTTCATCTAGCACCAAGGGAACGGGTTGCAGGAGACACTTTTTCTCTGCTTTCTCAGTCTGTGTCCTAGTGCCGGTTTGAAGTTCCTGCAGTTTTCACTGTAAAACCGAGTTGGAGCTAGTTCCTCCCCATGTATATGTATGGAGTGGAGTTTGCAACTGAAAAGAAACTTTGTGTTCCCAACAAGCTAGGTGAACGACGGCTTTCACACACACTTATCTCTCAGAACTGAGCAAGTGGAGAGACGTTCGTTCATCTAGCACCAAGGGAACGGGTTGCAGGAGACACTTTTTCTCTGCTTTCTCAGTCTGTTTCCTAGTGCCGGTTTGAAGTTCCGGCAGTTTTCGCTGTAAAATCGAGTTAGAGCTTGTACCTCCCCATATATATGTATGGAATGGAGTTTGCAACTGAAAAGAATCTTTGTGTTCCCAACAACCTAGATGAAGTACGGCTTTCACACACAATTATCTCTCAGATATGAGCAAGTGGAGAGACGTTCGTTCATCTAGCACCAAGGGAACGGGTTGCAGGAGACACTTTTTCTCTGCTTTCTCAGTCTGTTTCCTAGTGCTGGTTTGAAGTTCCTGCAGTTTTCACTGTCAAACCGAGATTGAGCTTGTACCTCCCCATATATATGTATGGAATGGAGTTTGCAACTGAAAAGAAACTTTGTGTTCCCAAAAAGCTAGGTGAAGGACGGCTTTCACACACACTTATCTCTCAGAACTGAGCAAGTGGAGAGACGTTCGTTCATCTAGCAACAAGGGAACGGGTTGCAGGAGACACTTTTTCTCTGCTTTCTCAGTCTGTTTCCTAGTGCCGGTTTGAAGTTCCTGCAGTTTACAGTGTAAAACCTAGTTGGAGCAAGTACCTCCCCATATATATGTATGGAATGGAGTTTGCAACTGAAAAGAAACTTTGTGTTCCCAACAAGCTAGTTGAAGGACGGCTTTCATACACACACATCTCTCAGAACTGAGCAAGTGGAGAGACGTTCTTTCATCTAGCACAAAGGAAGTGTTTGCAGGAGACACTTTTTCTCTGCTTTCTCAGTCTGTTTCCTAGTGCCGGTTTGAAGTTCCTACAGTTTTCACTGTAAAACCGTGTTGGAACTAGTACCTACCCATATATATGTATGGAGTGGAGTTTGCAACTGAAAAGAAACTTTGTGTTCCCAACAAGCTAGTTGAAGGACGGCTTTCACACACACTTATCTCTCAGAACTGAGCAAATGGAGAGACGTTCGTTCATCTAGCACCAAGGGAACGGGTTGCAGGACACACTTTTTCTCTGCTTTCTCAGTCTGTGTCCTAGTGCCGGTTGGAAGTTCCTGCAGTTTTCAGTGTAAAATCGATTTGGAACTTGTACCTCCCCATATATATGAAAGGAGTGGAGTTTGCAACTGAAAAGAAACTTTGTGTTCCCAACAAGCTAGGAGAAGAAAGGCTTTCACACACACTTATCTCTCAGAACTGAGCAAGTGGTGAGACGTTCGTTCATCTAGCACAAAGGGAACGGGTTGCAGGACACACTTTTTCTCTGCTTTCTCAGTCTGTGTCCTAGTGCCGGTTGGAAGTTCCTGCAGTTTTCAGTGTAAAACCGTGTTGGAACTAGTACCTCCCCATATATATGTATGGAATGGAGTTTGCAACTGAAAAGAAACTTTGTGTTCCCAACAAGCTAGGTGAAGGATGGCTTCCACACAGACTTATATCTCAGAACTGAGCAAGTGGAGAGACGTTCGTTCATCTAGCACCAAGGGAACGGTTTGCAGGAGACACTTTTTCTCTGCTTTCTCAGTCTGTTTCCTAGTGCCGGTTTGAAGTTCCTGCAGTTTTCACTGTAAAATCGAGTTGGAGCTAGTTCCTCCCCATGTATATGTATGGAGTGGAGTTTGCAACTGAAAAGAAACTTTGTGTTCCCAACAAGCTTGGTGAACGACGGCTTTCACACGCACTTATCTCTCACAACTGAGCAAGTGGAGAGACGTTCGTTCATCTAGCACCAAGGGAACGGGTTGCAGGAGACACTTTTTCTCTGCTTTCTCAGTCTGTTTCCTAGTGCCGGTTTGAAGTTCCTGCAGTTTACAGTGTAAAACCGAGTTGGAGCTAGTACCTCCCCATATATATGTATGGAATGGAGTTTGCAACTGAAAAGAAACTTTGTGTTCCCAACAAGCTAGTTGAAGGACGGCTTTCATACACACACATCTCTCAGAACTGAGCAAGTGGAGAGACGTTCGTTCATCTAGCACCAAGGGAACGGGTTGCAGGAGACACTTTTTCTCTGCTTTCTCAGTCTGTTTCCTAGTGCCGGTTTGAAGTTCCTGCAGTTTTCACTGTAAATCGAGTTGGAGCTAGTACCTCCCCATATATATGTATGGAATGGAGTTTGCAACTGAAAAGAAACTTTGTGTTCCCAACAAGCCAGGTGAAGGATGGCTTTCACACAAACTTATCTCTCAGAACTGAGCAAGTGGAGAGACGTTCGTTCATCTAGCACCAAGGGAACGGGTTGCAGGAGACACTTTTTCTCTGCTTTCTCAGTCTGTTTCCTAGTGCCGGTTTGAAGTTCCTGCAGTTTTCAGTGTAAAACCGTGTTGGAACTAGTACCTCCCCATATATATGTATGGAATGAAGTTTGCAACTGAAAAGAAACTTTGTGTTCCCAACAAGCTAGGTGAAGGATGGCTTCCACACAGACTTATATCTCAGAACTGAGCAAGTGGAGAGACGTTCGTTCATCTAGCACAAAGGGAACGGGTTGCAGGACACACTTTTTCTCTCCTTTCTCAGTCTGTGTCCTAGTGCCGGTTTGAAGTTCCTGCAGTTTTCACTGTAAAAACGAGTTGGAGCTAGGACTTACCCATATATATGTAAGGAATGGAGTTTGCAACTGAAAAGAATCTTTGTGTTCCCAACAAGCTAGGTGAAGGACGGCTTTCACACACACTTATCTCTCAGAACTGAGCAAGTGGAGAGACGTTCGTTCATCTAGCACCAAGGGAACGGGTTGCAGGAGACACTTTTTCTCTGCTTTCTCAGTCTGTTTCCTAGTGCCGGTTTGAATTTCCTGCAGTTTTCACGGTAAAATCGATTTGGAACTTGTACCTCCCCATATATATGAAAGGAGTGGAGTTTGCAACTGAAAAGAAACTTTGTGTTCCCAACAAGCTAGGTGAACGACGGCTTTCACACGCACTTATCTCTCACAACTGAGCAAGTGGAGAGACGTTCGTTCATCTAGCACCAAGGGAACGGGTTGCAGGAGACACTTTTTCTCTGCTTTCTCAGTCTGTTTCCTAGTGCCGGTTTGAAGTTCCGGCAGTTTTCGCTGTAAAATCGAGTTAGAGCTTGTACCTCCCCATATATATGTATGGAATGGAGTTTGCAACTGAAAAGAATCTTTGTGTTCCCAACAACCTAGATGAAGTATGGCTTTCACACACAATTATCTCTCAGAACTGAGCAAGTGGAGAGACGTTCGTTCATCTAGCACCAAGGGAACGGGTTGCAGGAGACACTATTTCTCTGCTTTCTCAGTCTGTTTCCTAGTGCTGGTTTGAAGTTCCTGCAGTTTTCACTGTCAAACCGAGATTGAGCTAGTACCTCCCCATATATATGTATGGAATGGAGTTTGCAACTGAAAAGAAACTTTGTGTTCCCAAAAAGCTAGGTGAAGGACGGCTTTCACACACACTTATCTCTCAGAACTGAGCAAGTGGAGAGACGTTCGTTCATCGAGCACCAAGGGAACGGGTTGCAGGAGACACTTTTTCTCTGCTTTCTCAGTCTGTTTCCTAGTGCCGGTTTGAAGTTCCTGCAGTTTTCAGTGTAAAACCGAGTTGGAGCTAGTACCTCCCCATATATATGTATGGAATGGAGTTTGCAACTGAAAAGAAACTTTGTGTTCCCAACAAGCTAGTTGAAGGACGGCTTTCATACACACACATCTCTCAGAACTGAGCAAGTGGAGAGACGTTCGTTCATCTAGCACAAAGGGAAGTGTTTGCAGGAGACACTTTTTCTCTGCTTTCTCAGTCTGTTTCCTAGTGCCGGTTTGAAGTTCCTGCAGTTTTCACTGTAAAATCGAGTTGGAGCTAGTTCCTCCCCATGTATATGTATGGAGTGGAGTTTGCAACTGAAAAGAAACTTTGTGTTCCCAACAAGCTAGGTGAACGACGGCTTTCACACGCACTTATCTCTCAGAACTGAGCAAGTGGAGAGACGTTCGTTCATCTAGCACCAAGGGAACGGGTTGCAGGAGACACTTTTTCTCTGCTTTCTCAGTCTGTTTCCTAGTGCCGGTTTGAAGTTCCTGCATTTTTCACTGTAAAACAGAGTTGGAGCTAGTACCTCCCCATATATATGTATGGAATGGAGTTTGCAACTGAAAAGAAACTTGTGTTCCCAACAAGCCAGGTGAAGGACGGCTTTCACACACACTTATCTCTCAGAAATGAGCAAGTGGAGAGACGTTCGTTCATCTAGCACCAAGGGAACGGGTTGCAGGAGACACTTTTTCTCTGCTTTCTCAGTCTGTGTCCTAGTGCCGGTTTGAAGTTCCTGCAGTTTTCACTGTAAAACCGAGTTGGAGCTAGTTCCTCCCCATGTATATGTATGGAGTGGAGTTTGCAACTGAAAAGAAACTTTGTGTTCCCAACAAGCTAGGTGAACGACGGCTTTCACACACACATATCTCTCAGAACTGAGCAAGTGGAGAGACGTTCGTTCATCTAGCACCAAGGGAACGGGTTGCAGGAGACACTTTTTCTCTGCTTTCTCAGTCTGTTTCCTAGTGCCGGTTTGAAGTTCCGGCAGTTTTCGCTGTAAAATCGAGTTAGAGCTTGTACCTCCCCATATATATGTATGGAATGGAGTTTGCAACTGAAAAGAATCTTTGTGTTCCCAACAACCTAGATGAAGTACGGCTTTCACACACAATTATCTCTCAGAACTGAGCAAGTGGAGAGACGTTCGTTCATCTAGCACCAAGGGAACGGGTTGCAGGAGACACTTTTTCTCTGCTTTCTCAGTCTGTTTCCTAGTGCTGGTTTGAAGTTCCTGCAGTTTTCACTGTCAAACCGAGATTGAGCTAGTACCTCCCCATATATATGTATGGAATGGAGTTTGCAACTGAAAAGAAACTTTGTGTTCCCAAAAAGCTAGGTGAAGGACGGCTTTCACACACACTTATCTCTCAGAACTGAGCAAGTGGAGAGACGTTCGTTCATCTAGCAACAAGGGAACGGGTTGCAGGAGACACTTTTTCTCTGCTTTCTCAGTCTGTTTCCTAGTGCCGGTTTGAAGTTCCTGCAGTTTACAGGGTAAAACCGAGTTGGAGCTAGTACCTCCCCATATATATGTATGGAATGGAGTTTGCAACTGAAAAGAAACTTTGTGTTCCCAACAAGCTAGTTGAAGGACGGCTTTCATACACACACATCTCTCAGAACTGAGCAAGTGGAGAGACGTTCGTTCATCTAGCACAAAGGGAAGTGTTTGCAGGAGACACTTTTTCTCTGCTTTCTCAGTCTGTTTCCTAGTGCCGGTTTGAAGTTCCTACAGTTTTCACTGTAAAACCGTGTTGGAACTAGTACCTACCCATATATATGTATGGAGTGGAGTTTGCAACTGAAAAGAAACTTTGTGTTCCCAACAAGCTAGTTGAAGGACGGCTTTCACACACACTTATCTCTCAGAACTGAGCAAATGGAGAGACGTTCGTTCATCTAGCACAAAGGGAACGGGTTGCAGGAGACACTTTTTCTCTGTTTTCTCAGTCTGTTTCCTAGTGCCGGTTTGAAGTTCCTGCAGTTTTCACTGTAAAATTGATTTGGAACTTGTACCTCCCCATATATATGAAAGGAGTGGAGTTTGCAACTGAAAAGAAACTTTGTGTTCCCAACAAGCTAGGTGAAGAAAGGCTTTCACACACACTTATCTCTCAGAACTGAGCAAGTGGAGAGACGTTCGTTCATCTAGCACAAAGGGAACGGGTTGCAGGACACACTTTTTCTCTGCTTTCTCAGTCTGTGTCCTAGTGCCGGTTTGAAGTTCCTGCAGTTTTCAGTGTAAAACCGTGTTGGAACTAGTACCTCCCCATATATATGTATGGAATGGAGTTTGCAACTGAAAAGAAACTTTGTGTTCCCAACAAGCTAGGTGAAGGATGGCTTCCACACAGACTTATATCTCAGAACTGAGCAAGTGGAGAGACGTTCGTTCATCTAGCACCAAGGGAACGGGTTGCAGGAGACACTTTTTCTCTGCTTTCTCAGTCTGTTTCCTAGTGCCGGTTTTAAGTTCCTGCAGTTTTCACTGTAAAATCGAGTTGGAGCTAGTTCCTCCCCATGTATATGTATGGAGTGGAGTTTGCAACTGAAAAGAAACTTTGTGTTCCCAACAAGCTTGGTGAACGACGGCTTTCACACGCACTTATCTCTCTCAACTGAGCAAGTGGAGAGACGTTCGTTCATCTAGCACCAAGGGAACGGGTTGCAGGAGACACTTTTTCTCTGCTTTCTCAGTCTGTTTCCTAGTGCCGGTTTGAAGTTCCTGCAGTTTACAGTGTAAAACCGAGTTGGAGCTAGTACCTCCCCATATATATGTATGGAATGGAGTTTGCAACTGAAAAGAAACTTTGTGTTCCCAACAAGCTAGTTGAAGGACGGCTTTCATACACACACATCTCTCAGAACTGAGCAAGTGGAGAGACGTTCGTTCATCTAGCACCAAGGGAACGGGTTGCAGGAGACACTTTTTCTCTGCTTTCTCAGTCTGTTTCCTAGTGCCGGTTTGAATTTCCTGCAGTTTTCACTGTAAAACAGAGTTGGAGCTAGTACCTCCCCATATATATGAATGATTTGGAGTTTGCAACTGAAAAGAAACTTTGTGTTCCCAACAAGCTAGGTGAAGGACGGCTTTCACACACAGTTATCTCTCAGAACTGAGCAAGTGGAGAGACATTCGTTTATCTAGCACCAAGGGAACGGGTTGCAGGAGACAATTTTTCTCTATTTTCTCAGTCTGTTTCCTAGTGCCGGTTTGAAGTTCCTGCAGTTTTCACTGTAAAACCGATTTGGAACTTGTAACTCCTCATATATATGAATGGAGTGGAGTTTGCAACTGAAAAGAAACTTTGTGTTCCCAACAAGCTAGGTGAAGGACGGCTTTCATACACACTTATCTCTCAGAACTGAGCAAGTGAAGAGACGTTCGTTCACCTAGCACCAAGGGAACGGGTTGCAGGAGACACTTTTTCTCTGGTTTCTCAGTCTGTTTCCTAATGCCGGTTTGAAGTTCCTGCAGTTTTCACTGTAAAACCGAGTTGGAGCTAGTACCTCCCCATATATATGTAAGGAATGGAGTTTCCAACTGAAAAGTAACTTTGTGTTCCCAACAAGGCAGGTGAAGGACGGCTTTCACACACACTTATCTCTCAGAACTGAGCAAGTGGAGAGACGTTCGTTCATCTAGCACCAAGGGAACGGGTTGCAGGAGACACTTTTTCTCTGCTTTCTCAGTCTGTTTCCTAGTGCCGGTTTGAATTTCCTGCAGTTTTCACGGTAAAATCGATTTGGAACTTTTACCTCCCCATATATATGAAAGGAGTGGAGTTTGCAACTGAAAAGAAACTTTGTGTTCCCAACAAGCTAGGTGAAGAACGGCTTTCACACACACTAATCTCTCAGAAATGAGCAAGTGGAGAGACGTTCGTTCACCTAGAACCAAGGGAACGGGTTGCAGGAGACACTTTTTCTCTGGTTTCTCAGTCTGTTTCCTACTGCCGGTTTGAAGTTCCTGCAGTTTTCACTGTAAAACAGAGTTGGAGCTAGTACCTCCCCATATATAAGTATTGAATGGAGTTTGCAACTGAAAAGAAACTTTCTGTTCCCAACAAGCTAGGTGAAGGACGGCTTTCACACACACTTATCTCTCAGAACTGAGCAAGTGGAGAGACGTTCGTTCACCTAGCACCAAGGGAACGGGTTGCAGGAGACACTTTTTCTCTGCTTTCTCAGTCTGTTTCCTAGTGCCTGTTTGAAGTTCCTACAGTTTTCACTGTAAAACCGTGTTGGAACTAGTACCTACCCATATATATGTATGGAGTGGAGTTTGCAACTGAAAAGAAACTTTGTGTTCCCAATAAGCTAGGTGAAGGACGGCTTTCACACACTTATCTCTCAGAACTGAGCAAGTGGACAAACGTTCGTTCATCTAGCACCAATGGAACGGGTTGCAGGAGACACTTTTTCTCTGCTTTCTCAGTCTGTTTCCTAGTGCCGGTTTGAAGTTCCTGCAGTTTTCACTGTAAAACCGAGTTGGAGCTAGTACCTCCCCATATATATTTAAGGAATGGAGTTTGCAACTGAAAAGAAACTTTGTGTTCCCAACAAGCTAGGTGAAAGGCGGCTTTCACACACACTTATCTCTCAGAACTGAGCAAGTGGAGAGACTTTCGTTCATCTAGCATCAAGGGAATGGTTTGCAGGAGACATTTTTTCTCTGCTTTCTCAGTCTGTATCCTAGTGCCGGTTTGAAGTTCCTGCAGTTTTCACTGTAAAACCGAGTTGGAGCTTGTACCTCCCCATATATATATATGGAATGGAGTTTGCAACTGAAAAGAAACTTTGTGTTCCCAACAAGCTAGGTGAAGGACGGCTTTCACACACACTTACTTCTCAGAACTGAGCAAGTGGAGAGACGTTCGTTCATCTAGCACCAAGGGAACGGGTTGCAGGAGACACTTTTTCTCTGCTTTCTCAGTCTGTTTCCTAGTGCCGGTTTGAAGTTCCTGCAGTTTTCACTGTAAAACACATTTGGAACTAGTACTTTCCGAAATATATGTATGGAGTGGAATTTGCAACTTAAAAGAAACTTTGTGTTCCCAACAAGCTAGGTGAACGACGGCTTTCAAACTCACTTATCTCTTAGAACTGAGCAAGTGGAGAGACATTCGTTCATCTAGCACCAAGGGAACGGGTGGCAGGAGACACTTTTTCTCTGCTTTCTCAGTCTGTTTCCTAGTGCCGGTTTGAAGTTCCTGCAGTTTTCACTGTAAAACCGAGTTGGAGCTTGTACCTCCCCATATATATGTATGGAATGGAATTTGCAACTTAAAAGAATCTGTGTGTTCCCAACAAGCTAGGTGAAGGACGGCTTTCACACACACTTATTTCTCAGAACTGAGAAATTGGAGAGACGTTCGTTCACCTAGCACCAAGGGAACGGGTTGCAGGAGACACTTTTTCTCTGCTTTCTCAGTCTGTTTCCTCGTGCCGGTTTGAATTTCCTGCAGTTTTCACTGTAAAACAGAGTTGGAGCTAGTACCTCCCCATATATATGTATGGAATTGAGTTTGCTTCTGAAAAGAAACTTTGTGTTCATAACAAGCTAGGTGAAGGACGGCTTTCACACACACTTATCTCTCAGAACTGAGCAAGTGGAGAGACGTTCGTTCATCTAGCACCAAGGGAACGGGTTGCAGGAGACACTTTTTCTCTGCTTTCTCAGTCTGTTTCCAAGTGCCGCTTTGAAGTTCCTGCAGTTTTCACTGTAAAACCGAGTTGGAGCTAGTACCTCCCCATATATATTTAAGGAATGGAGTTTGCAACTGAAAAGAAACTTTGTGTTCCCAACAAGCTAGGTGAAGGGCGGCTTTCACACACACTTATCTCTCAGAACTGAGCAGGTGGAGAGATGTTCGTTCATCTAGCACCAAGGGAACGGGTTGCAGGGACACTTTTTCTCTGCTTTCTCAGTCTGTTTCCAAGTGCCGCTTTGAAGTTCCTGCAGTTTTCACTGTAAAACCGAGTTGGAGCTAGTACCTCCCCATATATATTTAAGGAATGGAGTTTGCAACTGAAAAGAAACTTTGTGTTCCCAACAAGCTAGGTGAAGGGCGGCTTTCACACACACTTATCTCTCAGAACTGAGCAGGTGGAGAGATGTTCGTTCATCTAGCACCAAGGGAACGGGTTGCAGGAGACACTTTTTCTCTGCTTTCTCATTCTGTTTCCTAGTGCCAGTTTGAAGTTCCTGCAGTTTTCACTGTCAAAACGAGTTGGAGCTTGTACCTCCCCATATATATGTATGGAATGGAGTTTGCAACTGAAAAGAAACTTTGTGTTCCCAACAAGCTAGTTGAAGGACGGCTTTCACACACACTTATCTCTCAGAACTTAGAAAGTGGAGAGACGTTCGTTCTTCTAGCACCAAGGGAACGGGTTGCAGGAGACACATTTTCTCTGCTTTCTCAGTCTGTTTCCTAGTGCCGGTTTGAAGTTCCTGCAGTTTTCACTGTAAAACACAGTTGGAACTAGTACTTTCCGATATATATGTATGGAGTGGAATTTGCAACTGAAAAGAATCTTTGTGTTCCCAACAAGCTAGGTGAAGGACGGCTTTCACACACACTTATCTCTCAGAACTGAGCAGGTACAGAGACGTTCGTTCATCTAGCACCAAGGGAACGGGTTGCAGGAGAAACTGTTTCTCTGTTTCTCCGTCTGTTTCCAAGTGCCGGTTTGAAGTTCCTGCAGTTTTCACTGTAAAACCGAGTTGGAGCTAGTACCTCCCCATATATATTTAAGGAATGGAGTTTGCAACTGAAAAGAAACTTTGTGTTCCCAACAAGCTAGGTGAAGGGCGGCTTTCACACACACTTATCTCTCAGAACTGAGCAAGTGGAGAGACTTTCGTTCATCTAGCATCAAGGGAATGGGTTGCAGGAGACACTTTTTCTCTGCTTTCTCAGTCTGTATCCTACTGCCGGTTTGAAGTTCCTGCAGTTTTCACTGTAAAACCGAGTTGGAGCTTGTACCTCCCCATATATATATATGGAATGGAGTTTGCAAATGAAAAGAAACTTTGTGTTCCCAACAAGCTAGGTGAAGGGCGGCTTTCACACACACTTATCTCTCAGAACTGAGCAAGTGAAGAGACTTTCGTTCATCTAGCATCAAGGGAATGGGTTGCAGGAGACACTTTTTCTCTGCTTTCTCAGTCTGTATCCTAGTGCCGGTTTGAAGTTCCTGCAGTTTTCACTGTCAAACCGAGTTGGAGCTTGCACCTCCCCATATATATGTATGGAATGGAGTTTGCAACTGAAAAGAAACTTTGTGTTCCCAACAAGCTAGGTGAACGACGGCTTTCAAACACACTTATCTCTTAGAACTGAGCAAGTGGAGAGACATTCGTTCATCTAGCACCAAGGGAACGGGTGGCAGGAGACACTTTTTCTCTGCTTTCTCAGTCTGTTTCCTAGTGCCGGTTTGAAGTTCCTGCAGTTTTCACTGTAAAAACGAGTTGGAGCTTGTACCTCCCCATATATATGTATGGAATGGAGTTTGCAACTTAAAAGAATCTGTGTGTTCCCAACAAGCTAGGTGAAGGACGGCTTTCACACACACTTATTTCTCAGAACTGAGCAAGAGGAGAGACGTTCGTTCACCTAGCACCAAGGGAACGGGTGGCAGGAGACACTTTTTCTCTGCTTTCTCAGTCTGTTTCCTAGTGCCGGTTTGAAGTTCCTGCAGTTTTCACTGTAAAACACAGTTGGAACTAGTACTTTCCGATATATATGTATGGAGTGGAATTTGCAACTGAAAAGAATCTTTGTGTTCCCAACAAGCTAGGTGAAGGACGGCTTTCACACACACTTATCTCTCAGAACTGAGCAGGTACAGAGACGTTCGTTCATCTAGCACCAAGGGAACGGGTTGCAGGAGAAACTGTTTCTCTGCTTTCTCAGTCTGTTTCCAAGTGCCGGTTTGAAGTTCCTGCAGTTTTCACTGTAAAACCGAGTTGGAGCTAGTACCTCCCCATATATATGTATGGAATTGAGTTTGCTTCTGAAAAGAAACTTTGTGTCCACAACAAGCTAGGTGAAGGACGGCTTTCACACACACTTATTTCTCAGAACTGAGAAATTGGAGAGACGTTCGTTCACCTAGCACCAAGGGAACGGGTTGCAGGAGACACTTTTTCTCTGCTTTCTCAGTGTGTTTCCTCGTGCCAGTTTGAATTTCCTGCAGTTTTCACTGTAAAACAGAGTTGGAGCTAGTACCTCCCCTTATATAAGTATGGAATGGAGTTTGCAACTGAAAAGAAACTTTGTGTTCCCAACAAGCTAGGTGAAGGACGGCTTTCACACACAAATATCTCTCAGAACTGAGCAAGTGGAGAGACGTTCGTTCATCTAGCACCAAGGGAACGGGTTGCAGGAGACACTTTTTCTCTGCTTTCTCAGTCTGTTTCCTAGTGCCGGTTTGAAGTTCCTGCAGTTTTCACTGTAAAACAGAGTTGGAACTAGTACTTTCCGATATATATGTATGGAGTGGAATTTGCAACTGAAAAGAATCTTTGTGTTCCCAACAAGCTAGGTGAAGGACGGCTTTCACACAGACATATCTCTCAGAACTGAGCAAGTGGAGAGACGTTCGTTCATCTAGCACCAAGGGAACGGGTTGCAGGAGACACTTTTTCTCTGCTTTCTCAGTCTGTATCCTAGTGCCGGTTTGAAGTTCCTGCAGTTTTCACTGTCAAACCGAGTTGGAGCTTGCACCTCCCCATATATATGTATGGAATGGAGTTTGCAACTGAAAAGAAACTTTGTGTTCCCAACAAGCTAGGTGAACGACGGCTTTCAAACACACTTATCTCTTAGAACTGAGCAAGTGGAGAGACATTCGTTCATCTAGCACCAAGGGAACGGGTGGCAGGAGACACTTTTTCTTTGCTTTCTCAGTCTGTTTCCTAGTGCCGGTTTGAAGTTCCTGCAGTTTTCACTGTAAAACCGAGTTGGAGCTTGTACCTCCCCATATATATGTATGGAATGGAGTTTGCAACTTAAAAGAATCTGTGCGTTCCCAACAAGCTAGGTGAAGGACGGCTTTCACACACACTTATTTCTCAGAACTGAGCAAGTGGAGAGACGTTCGTTCACCTAGCACCAAGGGAACGGGTTGCAGGAGACACTTTTTCTCAGCTTTCTCAGTCTGTTTCCTCGTGCCGGTTTGAATTTCCTGCAGTTTTCACTGTAAAACAGAGTTGGAGCTAGTACCTCCCCATATATATGTATGGAATTGAGTTTGCTTCTGAAAAGAAACTTTGTGTTCATAACAAGCTAGGTGAAGGACGGCTTTCACACACACTTATCTCTCAGAACTGAGCAAGTGGAGAGACGTTCGTTCATCTAGCACCAAGGGAACGGGTTGCAGGAGACACTTTTTCTCTGCTTTCTCAGTCTGTTTCCAAGTGCCGCTTTGAAGTTCCTGCAGTTTTCACTGTAAAACCGAGTTGGAGCTAGTACCTCCCCATATATATTTAAGGAATGGAGTTTGCAACTGAAAAGAAACTTTGTGTTCCCAACAAGCTAGGTGAAGGGCGGCTTTCACACACACTTATCTCTCAGAACTGAGCAGGTGGAGAGACGTTCGTTCATCTAGCACCAAGGGAACGGGTTGCAGGAGACACTTTTTCTCTGCTTTCTCATTCTGTTTCCTAGTGCCAGTTTGAAGTTCCTGCAGTTTTCACTGTCAAAACGAGTTGGAGCTTGTACCTCCCCATATATACGTATGGAATGGAGTTTGCAACTGAAAAGAAACTTTGTGTTCCCAACAAGCTAGTTGAAGGACGGCTTTCACACACACTTATCTCTCAGAACTTAGAAAGTGGAGAGACGTTCGTTCTTCTAGCACCAAGGGAACGGGTTGCAGGAGACACATTTTCTCTGCTTTCTCAGTCTGTTTCCTAGTGCCGGTTTGAAGTTCCTGCAGTTTTCACTGTAAAACACAGTTGGAACTAGTACTTTCCGATATATATGTATGGAGTGGAATTTGCAACTGAAAAGAATCTTTGTGTTCCCAACAAGCTAGGTGAAGGACGGCTTTCACACACACTTATCTCTCAGAACTGAGCAGGTACAGAGACGTTCGTTCATCTAGCACCAAGGGAACGGGTTGCAGGAGAAACTGTTTCTCTGCTTTCTCAGTCTGTTTCCAAGTGCCGGTTTGAAGTTCCTGCAGTTTTCACTGTAAAACCGAGTTGGAGCTAGTACCTCCCCATATATATTTAAGGAATGGAGTTTGCAACTGAAAAGAAACTTTGTGTTCCCAACAATCTAGGTGAAGGACGGCTTTCACACACACTTATCTCTCAGAACTTAGCATGTGTCGAGACGTTCGTTCATCTAGCACCAAGGGAACGGGTGGCAGGAGACACTTTTTCTCTGCTTTCTCAGTCTGTTTCCTAGTGCCGGTTTGAAGTTCCTGCAGTTTTCACTGTAAAACCGTGTTGGAGCTTGTACCTCCCCATATATATGTATGGAATGGAGTTTGCAACTTAAAAGAATCTGTGTGTTCCCAACAAGCTAGGTGAAGGACGGCTTTCACACACACTTATTTCTCAGAACTGAGAAATTGGAGAGACGTTCGTTCACCTAGCACCAAGGGAACGGGTTGCAGGAGACACTTTTTCTCTGCTTTCTCAGTGTGTTTCCTCGTGCCGGTTTGAATTTCCTGCAGTTTTCACTGTAAAACAGAGTTGGAGCTAGTACCTCCCCTTATATAAGTATGGAATGGAGTTTGCAACTGAAAAGAAACTTTGTGTTCCCAACAAGCTAGGTGAAGGACGGCTTTCACACACAAATATCTCTCAGAACTGAGCAAGTGGAGAGACGTTCGTTCATCTAGCACCAAGGGAACGGGTTGCAGGAGACACTTTTTCTCTGCTTTCTCAGTCTGTTTCCTAGTGCCGGTTTGAAGTTCCTGCAGTTTTCACTGTAAAACAGAGTTGGAACTAGTACTTTCCGATATATATGTATGGAGTGGAATTTGCAACTGAAAAGAATCTTTGTGTTCCCAACAAGCTAGGTGAAGGACGGCTTTCACACAGACATATCTCTCAGAACTGAGCAAGTGGAGAGACGTTCGTTCATCTAGCACCAAGGGAACGGTTTGCAGGAGACACTTTTTCTCTGCTTTCTCAGTCTGTTTCCTAGTGCCGGTTTGAAGTTCCTGCAGTTTTCACTGTAAAACCGAGTTGGAGCTTCTACCTCCCCATATATATGTATGGAATGGAGTTTGCAACTTAAAAGAATCTGTGTGTTCCCAACAAGCTAGGTGAAGGACGGCTTTCACACACACTTATTTCTCAGAACTGAGCAAGTGGAGAGACGTTCGTTCTTCTAGCACCAAGGGAACGGGTTGCAGGAGACACATTTTCTCTGCTTTCTCAGTCTGTTTCCTAGTGCCGGTTTGAAGTTCCTGCAGTTTTCACTGTAAAACACAGTTGGAACTAGTACTTTCCGATATATATGTATGGAGTGGAATTTGCAACTGAAAAGAATCTTTGTGTTCCCAACAAGCTAGGTGAAGGACGGCTTTCACACACACTTATCTCTCAGAACTGAGCAGGTACAGAGACGTTCGTTCATCTAGCACCAAGGGAACGGGTTGCAGGAGAAACTGTTTCTCTGCTTTCTCAGTCTGTTTCCAAGTGCCGGTTTGAAGTTCCTGCAGTTTTCACTGTAAAACCGAGTTGGAGCTAGTACCTCCCCATATATATTTAAGGAATGGAGTTTGCAACTGAAAAGAAACTTTGTGTTCCCAACAATCTAGGTGAAGGACGGCTTTCACACACACTTATCTCTCAGAACTTAGCATGTGTCGAGACGTTCGTTCATCTAGCACCAAGGGAACGGGTGGCAGGAGACACTTTTTCTCTGCTTTCTCAGTCTGTTTCCTAGTGCCGGTTTGAAGTTCCTGCAGTTTTCACTGTAAAACCGTGTTGGAGCTTGTACCTCCCCATATATATGTATGGAATGGAGTTTGCAACTTAAAAGAATCTGTGTGTTCCCAACAAGCTAGGTGAAGGACGGCTTTCACACACACTTATTTCTCAGAACTGAGAAATTGGAGAGACGTTCGTTCACCTAGCACCAAGGGAACGGGTTGCAGGAGACACTTTTTCTCTGCTTTCTCAGTGTGTTTCCTCGTGCCGGTTTGAATTTCCTGCAGTTTTCACTGTAAAACAGAGTTGGAGCTAGTACCTCCCCTTATATAAGTATGGAATGGAGTTTGCAACTGAAAAGAAACTTTGTGTTCCCAACAAGCTAGGTGAAGGACGGCTTTCACACACAAATATCTCTCAGAACTGAGCAAGTGGAGAGACGTTCGTTCATCTAGCACCAAGGGAACGGGTTGCAGGAGACACTTTTTCTCTGCTTTCTCAGTCTGTTTCCTAGTGCCGGTTTGAAGTTCCTGCAGTTTTCACTGTAAAACAGAGTTGGAACTAGTACTTTCCGATATATATGTATGGAGTGGAATTTGCAACTGAAAAGAATCTTTGTGTTCCCAACAAGCTAGGTGAAGGACGGCTTTCACACAGACATATCTCTCAGAACTGAGCAAGTGGAGAGACGTTCGTTCATCTAGCACCAAGGGAACGGTTTGCAGGAGACACTTTTTCTCTGCTTTCTCAGTCTGTTTCCTAGTGCCGGTTTGAAGTTCCTGCAGTTTTCACTGTAAAACCGAGTTGGAGCTTCTACCTCCCCATATATATGTATGGAATGGAGTTTGCAACTTAAAAGAATCTGTGTGTTCCCAACAAGCTAGGTGAAGGACGGCTTTCACACACACTTATTTCTCAGAACTGAGCAAGTGGAGAGACGTTCGTTCACCTAGCACCAAGGGAACGGGTTGCAGGAGACACTTTTTCTCTGCTTTCTTAGTCTGTTTCCTCGTGCCGGTTTGAATTTCCTGCAGTTTTCACTGTAAAACAGAGTTGGAGCTAGTACCTCCCCATATATATGTATGGAATTGAGTTTGCTTCTGAAAAGAAACTTTGTGTTCATAACAAGCTAGGTGAAGGACGGCTTTCACACACACTTATCTCTCAGAACTGAGCAAGTGGAGAGACGTTCGTTCATCTAGCACCAAGGGAACGGGTTGCAGGAGACACATTTTCTCTGCTTTCTCAGTCTGTTTCCTAGTGCCGGTTTGAAGTTCCTGCAGTTTTCACTGTAAAACACAGTTGGAACTAGTACTTTCCGATATATATGTATGGAGTGGAATTTGCAACTGAAAAGAATCTTTGTGTTCCCAACAAGCTAGGTGAAGGACGGCTTTCACACACACTTATCTCTCAGAACTGAGCAGGTACAGAGACGTTCGTTCATCTAGCACCAAGGGAACGGGTTGCAGGAGAAACTGTTTCTCTGCTTTCTCAGTCTGTTTCCAAGTGCCGGTTTGAAGTTCCTGCAGTTTTCCCTGTAAAACCGAGTTGGAGCTAGTACCTCCCCATATATATTTAAGGAATGGAGTTTGCAACTGAAAAGAAACTTTGTGTTCCCAACAATCTAGGTGAAGGACGGCTTTCACACACACTTATCTCTCAGATCTGAGCATGTGTCGAGACGTTCGTTCATCTAGCACCAAGGGAACGGGTGGCAGGAGACACTTTTTCTCTGCTTTCTCAGTCTGTTTCCTAGTGCCGGTTTGAAGTTCCTGCAGTTTTCACTGTAAAACCGAGTTGGAGCTTGTACCTCCCCATATATATGTATGGAATGGAGTTTGCAACTTAAAAGAATCTTTGTGTTCCCAACAAGCTAGGTGAAGGACGGCTTTCACACACACTTATTTCTCAGAACTGAGAAATTGGAGAGACGTTCGTTCACCTAGCACCAAGGGAACGTGTTGCAGTAGACACTTTTTCTCTGCTTTCTCAGTCTGTTTCCTCGTGCCGGTTTGAATTTCCTGCAGTTTTCACTGTAAAACAGAGTTGGAGCTAGTACCTCCCCATATATATGTATGGAATTGAGTTTGCTTCTGAAAAGAAACTTTGTGTTCATAACAAGCTAGGTGAAGGACGGCTTTCACACACACTTATCTCTCAGAACTGAGCAGGTACAGAGACGTTCGTTCATCTAGCACCAAGGGAACGGGTTGCAGGAGATATTTTTCTCTGCTTTCTCAGTCTGTTTCCTCGTGCCGGTTTGAATTTCCTGCAGTTTTCACTGTAAAACAGAGTTGGAGCTAGTACCTCCCCATATATATGTATGGAATTGAGTTTGCTTCTGAAAAGAAACTTTGTGTCCACAACAAGCTAGGTGAAGGACGGCTTTCACACACACTTATTTCTCAGAACTGAGAAATTGGAGAGACGTTCGTTCACCTAGCACCAAGGGAACGGGTTGCAGGAGACACTTTTTCTCTGCTTTCTCAGTCTGTTTCCAAGTGCCGCTTTGAAGTTCCTGCAGTTTTCACTGTAAAAACGAGTTGGAGCTAGTACCTCCCCATATATATTTAAGGAATGGAGTTTGCAACTGAAAAGAAACTTTGTGTTCCCAACAAGCTAGGTGAAGGGCGGCTTTCACACACACTTATCTCTCAGAACTGAGCAGGTGGAGAGACGTTCGTTCATCTAGCACCAAGGGAACGGGTTGCAGGAGACACTGTTTCTCTGCTTTCTCATTCTGTTTCCTAGTGCCAGTTTGAAGTTCCTGCAGTTTTCACTGTCAAAACGAGTTGGAGCTTGTACCTCCCCATATATACGTATGGAATGGAGTTTGCAACTGAAAAGAAACTTTGTGTTCCCAACAAGCTAGTTGAAGGACGGCTTTCACACACACTTATCTCTCAGAACTTAGAAAGTGGAGAGACGTTCGTTCTTCTAGCACCAAGGGAACGGGTTGCAGGAGACACATTTTCTCTGCTTTCTCAGTCTGTTTCCTAGTGCCGGTTTGAAGTTCCTGCAGTTTTCACTGTAAAACACAGTTGGAACTAGTACTTTCCGATATATATGTATGGAGTGGAATTTGCAACTGAAAAGAATCTTTGTGTTCCCAACAAGCTAGGTGAAGGACGGCTTTCACACACACTTATCTCTCAGAACTGAGCAGGTACAGAGACGTTCGTTCATCTAGCACCAAGGGAACGGGTTGCAGGAGAAACTGTTTCTCTGCTTTCTCAGTCTGTTTCCAAGTGCCGGTTTGAAGTTCCTGCAGTTTTCACTGTAAAACCGAGTTGGAGCTAGTACCTCCCCATATATATTTAAGGAATGGAGTTTGCAACTGAAAAGAAACTTTGTGTTCCCAACAATCTAGGTGAAGGACGGCTTTCACACACACTTATCTCTCAGAACTTAGCATGTGTCGAGACGTTCGTTCATCTAGCACCAAGGGAACGTGTGGCAGGAGACACTTTTTCTCTGCTTTCTCAGTCTGTTTCCTAGTGCCGGTTTGAAGTTCCTGCAGTTTTCACTGTAAAACCGTGTTGGAGCTTGTACCTCCCCATATATATGTATGGAATGGAGTTTGCAACTTAAAAGAATCTGTGTGTTCCCAACAAGCTAGGTGAAGGACGGCTTTCACACACACTTATTTCTCAGAACTGAGAAATTGGAGAGACGTTCGTTCACCTAGCACCAAGGGAACGGGTTGCAGGAGACACTTTTTCTCTGCTTTCTCAGTCTGTTTCCTCGTGCCGGTTTGAATTTCCTGCAGTTTTCACTGTAAAACAGAGTTGGAGCTAGTACCTCCCCATATATATGTATGGAATTGAGTTTGCTTCTGAAAAGAAACTTTGTGTCCACAACAAGCTAGGTGAAGGACGGCTTTCACACACACTTATTTCTCAGAACTGAGAAATTGGAGAGACGTTCGTTCACCTAGCACCAAGGGAATGGGTTGCAGGAGACACTTTTTCTCTGCTTTCTCAGTGTGTTTCCTCGTGCCGGTTTGAATTTCCTGCAGTTTTCACTGTAAAACAGAGTTGGAGCTAGTACCTCCCTTTATATAAGTATGGAATGGAGTTTGCAACTGAAAAGAAACTTTGTGTTCCCAACAAGCTAGGTGAAGGACGGCTTTCACACACAAATATCTCTCAGAACTGAGCAAGTGGAGAGACGTTCGTTCATCTAGCACCAAGGGAACGGGTTGCAGGAGACACTTTTTCTCTGCTTTCTCAGTCTGTTTCCTAGTGCCGGTTTGAAGTTCCTGCAGTTTTCACTGTAAAACAGAGTTGGAACTAGTACTTTCCGATATATATGTATGGAGTGGAATTTGCAACTGAAAAGAATCTTTGTGTTCCCAACAAGCTAGGTGAAGGACGGCTTTCACACAGACATATCTCTCAGAACTGAGCAAGTGGAGAGACGTTCGTTCATCTAGCACCAAGGGAACGGTTTGCAGGAGACACTTTTTCTCTGCTTTCTCAGTCTGTTTCCTAGTGCCGGTTTGAAGTTCCTGCAGTTTTCACTGTAAAACCGAGTTGGAGCTTGTACCTCCCCATATATATGTATGGAATGGAGTTTGCAACTTAAAAGAATCTGTGTGTTCCCAACAAGCTAGGTGAAGGACGGCTTTCACACACACTTATTTCTCAGAACTGAGCAAGTGGAGAGACGTTCGTTCACCTAGCACCAAGGGAACGGGTTGCAGGAGACACTTTTTCTCTGCTTTCTCAGTCTGTTTCCTCGTGCCGGTTTGAATTTCCTGCAGTTTTCACTGTAAAACAGAGTTGGAGCTAGTACCTCCCCATATATATGTATGGAATTGAGTTTGCTTCTGAAAAGAAACTTTGTGTTCATAACAAGCTAGGTGAAGGACGGCTTTCACACACACTTATCTCTCAGAACTGAGCAAGTGGAGAGACGTTCGTTCATCTAGCACCAAGGGAACGGGTTGCAGGAGACACATTTTCTCTGCTTTCTCAGTCTGTTTCCTAGTGCCGGTTTGAAGTTCCTGCAGTTTTCACTGTAAAACACAGTTGGAACTAGTACTTTCCGATATATATGTATGGAGTGGAATTTGCAACTGAAAAGAATCTTTGTGTTCCCAACAAGCTAGGTGAAGGACGGCTTTCACACACACTTATCTCTCAGAACTGAGCAGGTACAGAGACGTTCGTTCATCTAGCACCAAGGGAACGGGTTGCAGGAGAAACTGTTTCTCTGCTTTCTCAGTCTGTTTCCAAGTGCCGGTTTGAAGTTCCTGCAGTTTTCCCTGTAAAACCGAGTTGGAGCTAGTACCTCCCCATATATATTTAAGGAATGGAGTTTGCAACTGAAAAGAAACTTTGTGTTCCCAACAATCTAGGTGAAGGACGGCTTTCACACACACTTATCTCTCAGAACTTAGCATGTGTCGAGACGTTCGTTCATCTAGCACCAAGGGAACGGGTGGCAGGAGACACTTTTTCTCTGCTTTCTCAGTCTGTTTCCTAGTGCCGGTTTGAAGTTCCTGCAGTTTTCACTGTAAAACCGAGTTGGAGCTTGTACCTCCCCATATATATGTATGGAATGGAGTTTGCAACTTAAAAGAATCTTTGTGTTCCCAACAAGCTAGGTGAAGGACGGCTTTCACACACACTTATTTCTCAGAACTGAGAAATTGGAGAGACGTTCGTTCACCTAGCACCAAGGGAACGTGTTGCAGTAGACACTTTTTCTCTGCTTTCTCAGTCTGTTTCCTCGTGCCGGTTTGAATTTCCTGCAGTTTTCACTGTAAAACAGAGTTGGAGCTAGTACCTCCCCATATATATGTATGGAATTGAGTTTGCTTCTGAAAAGAAACTTTGTGTTCATAACAAGCTAGGTGAAGGACGGCTTTCACACACACTTATCTCTCAGAACTGAGCAAGTGGAGAGACGTTCGTTCATCTAGCACCAAGGGAACGGGTTGCAGGAGATATTTTTCTCTGCTTTCTCAGTCTGTTTCCTAGTGCCGGTTTGAAGTTCCTGCAGTTTTCACTGTAAAACAGAGTTGGAACTAGTACTTTCCGATATATATGTATGGAGTGGAATTTGCAACTGAAAAGAATCTTTGTGTTCCCAACAAGCTAGGTGAAGGACGGCTTTCACACAGACATATCTCTCAGAACTGAGCAAGTGGAGAGACGTTCGTTCATCTAGCACCAATGGAACGGTTTGCAGGAGACACTTTTTCTCTGCTTTCTCAGTCTGTTTCCTAGTGCCGGTTTGAAGTTCCTGCAGTTTTCACTGTAAAACAGAGTTGGAACTAGTACTTTCATATATATATGTATGGAGTGGAATTTGCAACTGAAAAGAATCTTTGTGTTCCCAACAAGCTAGGTGAAGGGCGGCTTTCACACACACTTATCTCTCAGAACTGAGCAAGTGGAGAGACTTTCGTTCATCTAGCATCAAGGGAATGGGTTGCAGGAGACACTTTTTCTCTGCTTTCTCAGTCTGTATCCTAGTGCCGGTTTGAAGTTCCTGCCGTTTTCACTGTCAAACCGAGTTGGAGCTTGCACATCCCCATATATATGTATGGAATGGAGTTTGCAACTGAAAAGAAACTTTGTGTTCCCAACAAGCTAGGTGAACGACGGCTTTCACACACACTTATCTCTTAGAACTGAGCAAGTGGAGAGACATTCGTTCATCTAGCACCAAGGGAACGGGTTGCAGGACACACTTTTTCTCTGCTTTCTCAGTCTGTTTCCTAGTGCCGGTTTGAAGTTCCTGCAGTTTTCACTGTAAAACCGAGTTGGAGCTTGTACCTCCCCATATATATGTATGGAATGGAGTTTGCAACTTAAAAGAATCTGTGTGTTCCCAACAAGCTAGGTGAAGGACGGCTTTCACACACACTTATTTCTCAGAACTGAGCAAGTGGTGAGACGTTCGTTCACCTAGCACCAAGGGAACGGGTTGCAGGAGACACTATTTCTCTGCTTTCTCAGTCTGTTTCCTCGTGCCGGTTTGAATTTCCTGCAGTTTTCACTGTAAAACAGAGTTGGAGCTAGTACATCCCCATATATATGTATGGAATAGAGTTTGCTTCTGAAAAGAAACTTTGTGTTCATAACAAGCTAGGTGAAGGACGGCTTTCACACACACTTATCTCTCAGAACTGAGCAAGTGGAGAGACGTTCGTTCATCTAGCACCAAGGGAACGGGTTGCAGGAGACACTTTTTCTCTGCTTTCTCAGTCTCTTTCCAAGTGCCGGTTTGAAGTTCCTGCAGTTTTCACTGTAAAACCGAGTTGGAGCTTGTACCTCCCCATATATATTTAAGGAATGGAGTTTGCAACTGAAAAGAAACTTTGTGTTCCCAACAAGCTAGGTGAAGGGCGGCTTTCACACACACTTATCTCTCAGAACTGAGCAGGTGGAGAGACGTTCGTTCATCTAGCACCAAGGGAACGGGTTGCAGGAGACACTTTTTCTATGCTTTCTCATTCTGTTTCCTAGTGCCAGTTTGAAGTTCCTGCAGTTTTCACTGTCAAAACGAGTTGGAGCTTGTACCTCCCCATATATATGTATGGAATGGAGTTTGCAACTGAAAAGAAACTTTGTGTTCCCAACAAGCTAGTTGAAGGACGGCTTTCACACACACTTATCTCTCAGAACTTAGAAAGTGGAGAGACGTTCGTTCTTCTAGCACCAAGGGAACGGGTTGCAGGAGACACATTTTCTCTGCTTTCTCAGTCTGTTTCCTAGTGCCGGTTTGAAGTTCCTGCAGTTTTCACTGTAAAACACAGTTGGAACTAGTACTTTCCGATATATATGTATGGAGTGGAATTAGCAACTGAAAAGAATCTTTGTGTTCCCAACAAGCTAGGTGAAGGACGGCTTTCACACACACTTATCTCTCAGAACTGAGCAGGTACAGAGACGTTCGTTCATCTAGCACCAAGGGAACGGGTTGCAGGAGAAACTGTTTCTCTGCTTTCTCAGTCTGTTTCCAAGTGCCGGTTTGAAGTTCCTGCAGTTTTCACTGTAAAACCGAGTTGGAGCTAGTACCTCCCCATATATATTTAAGGAATGGAGTTTGCAACTGAAAAGAAACTTTGTGTTCCCAACAATCTAGGTGAAGGACGGCTTTCACACACACTTATCTCTCAGAACTTAGCATGTGTCGAGACGTTCGTTCATCTAGCACCAAGGGAACGGGTGGCAGGAGACACTTTTTCTCTGCTTTCTCAGTCTGTTTCCTAGTGCCGGTTTGAAGTTCCTGCAGTTTTCACTGTAAAACCGAGTTGGAGCTTGTACCTCCCCATATATATGTATGGAATGGAGTTTGCAACTTAAAAGAATCTGTGTGTTCCCAACAAGCTAGGTGAAGGACGGCTTTCACACACACTTATTTCTCAGAACTGAGAAATTGGAGAGACGTTCGTTCACCTAGCACCAAGGGAACGTGTTGCAGGAGACACTTTTTCTCTGCTTTCTCAGTCTGTTTCCTCGTGCCGGTTTGAATTTCCTGCAGTTTTCACTGTAAAACAGAGTTTTAGCTAGAACCTCCCCATATATATGTATGGAATTGAGTTTGCTTCTGAAAAGAAACTTTGTGTTCATAACAAGCTAGGTGAAGGACGGCTTTCACACACACTTATCTCTCAGAACTGAGCAAGTGGAGAGACGTTCGTTCATCTAGCACCAAGGGAACGGGTTGCAGGAGACACTTTTTCTCTGCTTTCTCAGTCTGTTTCCAAGTGCCGCTTTGAAGTTCCTGCAGTTTTCACTGTAAAACCGATTTGGAGCTAGTACCTCCCCATATATATTTAAGGAATGGAGTTTGCAACTGAAAAGAAACTTTGTGTTCCCAACAAGCTAGGTGAAGGGCGGCTTTCACACACACTTATCTCTCAGAACTGAGCAGGTGGAGAGACGTTCGTTCATCTAGCACCAAGGGAACGGGTTGCAGGAGACACTTTTTCTCTGCTTTCTCAGTCTGTTTCCTAGTGCCAGTTTGAAGTTCCTGCAGTTTTCACTGTCAAAACGAGTTGGAGCTTGTACCTCCCCATATATATGTATGGAATGGAGTTTGCAACTGAAAAGAAACTTTGTGTTCCCAACAATCTAGGTGAAGGACGGCTTTCACACACACTTATCTCTCAGAACTGAGCAGGTACAGAGACGTTCGTTCATCTAGCACCAAGGGAACGGGTGGCAGGAGACACTTTTTCTCTGCTTTCTCAGTCTGTTTCCTAGTGCCGGTTTGAAGTTCCTGCAGTTTTCACTGTAAAACCGAGTTGGAGCTTGTACCTCCCCATATATATGTATGGAATGGAGTTTGCAACTTAAAAGAATCTGTGTGTTCCCAACAAGCTAGGTGAAGGACGGCTTTCACACACACTTATTTCTCAGAACTGAGAAATTGGAGAGACGTTCGTTCACCTAGCACCAAGGGAACGCGTTGCAGGAGACACTTTTTCTCTGCTTTCTCAGTCTGTTTCCTCGTGCCGGTTTGAATTTCCTGCAGTTTTCACTGTAAAACAGAGTTTGAGCTAGTACCTCCCCATATATATGTATGGAATTGAGTTTGCTTCTGAAAAGAAACTTTGTGTTCATAACAAGCTAGGTGAAGGACGGCTTTCACACACACTTATCTCTCAAAACTGAGCAAGTGGAGAGACGTTCGTTCATCTAGCACCAAGGGAACGGGTTGCAGGAGACACTTTTTCTCTGCTTTCTCAGTCTGTTTCCAAGTGCCGCTTTGAAGTTCCTGCTGTTTTCACTGTAAAACCGAGTTGGAGCTAGTACCACCCTATATATATGTATGGAATGGAGTTTGCAACTGAAAAGAAACTTTGTGTTCCCAACAATCTAGGTGAAGGATGGCTTTCACACACACTTATCTCTCAGAACTTAGCAAGTGTCGAGACGTTCGTTCATCTAGCACCAAGGGAACGGGTGGCAGGAGACACTTTTTCTCTGCTTTCTCAGTCTGTTTCGTAGTGCCGGTTTGAAGTTCCTGCAGTTTTCACTGTAAAACCTAGTTGGAGCTTGTACCTCCCCATATATATGTATGGAATGGAGTTTGCAACTGAAAAGAATCTGTGTGTTCCCAACAAGCTAGGTGAAGGACGGCTTTCACACACACTTATTTCTCAGAACTGAGAAATTGGAGAGACGTTCGTTCACCTAGCACCAAGGGAACGTGTTGCAGGAGACACTTTTTCTCTGCTTTCTCAGTCTGTTTCCTCGTGCCGGTTTGAATTTCCTGCAGTTTTCACTGTAAAACAGAGTTGGAGCTAGTACCTCCCCATATATATGTATGGAATTGAGTTTGCTTCTGAAAAGAAACTTTGTGTTCATAACAAGCTAGGTGAATGACGGCTTTCACACACACTTATCTCTCAGAACTGAGCAGGTGGAGAGACGTTCGTTCATCTAGCACCAAGGGAACGGGTTGCAGGAGACACTTTTTCTCTGCTTTCTCAGTCTGTTTCCTAGTGCCGGTTTGAAGTTCCTGCAGTTTTCACTGTCAAACCGAGTTGGAGCTTGCACCTCCCCATATATAAGTATGGAATGGAGTTTGCAACTGAAAAGAAACTTTGTGTTCCCAACAAGCTAGGTGAACGACGGCTTTCAAACACACTTATCTCTTAGAACTGAGCAAGTGGAGAGACATTCGTTCATCTAGCACCAAGGGAACGGGTTGCAGAAGACACTTTTTCTCTGCTTTCTCAGTCTGTTTCCTAGTGCCTGTTTGAAGTTCCTGCTGTTTTCAATGTAAAACCGAGTTGGAGCTAGTACCACCATATATATATGTATGGAATGGAGTTTGCAACTGAAAAGAAACTTTGTGTTCCCAACAACCTAGGTGAAGGGCGGCTTTCACACACACTTATCTCTCAGAACTGAGCAGGTGGAGAGACGTTCGTTCATCTAGCACCAAGGGAACGGGTTGCAGGAGACACTTTTTCTCTGCTTTCTCAGTCTGTTTCCTAGTGCCAGTTTGAAGTTCCTGCAGTTTTCACTGTCAAAACGAGTTGGAGCTTGTACCTCCCCATATATATGTATAAAATGGAGTTTGCAACTGAAAAGAAACTTTGTGTTCCCAACAATCTAGGTGAAGGACGGCTTTCACACACACTTATCTCTCAGAACTGAGCAGGTACAGAGACGTTCGTTCATCTAGCACCAAGGGAACGGGTTGCAGGAGACACTTTTTCTCTGCTTTCTCAGTCTCTTTCCAAGTGCCGGTTTGAAGTTCCTGCAGTTTTCACTGTAAAACCGAGTTGGAGCTTGTACCTCCCCATATATATTTAAGGAATGGAGTTTGCAACTGAAAAGAAACTTTGTGTTCCCAACAAGCTAGGTGAAGGGCGGCTTTCACACACACTTATCTCTCAGAACTGAGCAGGTGGAGAGACGTTCGTTCATCTAGCACCAAGGGAACGGGTTGCAGGAGACACTTTTTCTATGCTTTCTCATTCTGTTTCCTAGTGCCAGTTTGAAGTTCCTGCAGTTTTCACTGTCAAAACGAGTTGGAGCTTGTACCTCCCCATATATATGTATGGAATGGAGTTTGCAACTGAAAAGAAACTTTGTGTTCCCAACAAGCTAGTTGAAGGACGGCTTTCACACACACTTATCTCTCAGAACTTAGAAAGTGGAGAGACGTTCGTTCTTCTAGCACCAAGGGAACGGGTTGCAGGAGACACATTTTCTCTGCTTTCTCAGTCTGTTTCCTAGTGCCGGTTTGAAGTTCCTGCAGTTTTCACTGTAAAACACAGTTGGAACTAGTACTTTCCGATATATATGTATGGAGTGGAATTAGCAACTGAAAAGAATCTTTGTGTTCCCAACAAGCTAGGTGAAGGACGGCTTTCACACACACTTATCTCTCAGAACTGAGCAGGTACAGAGACGTTCGTTCATCTAGCACCAAGGGAACGGGTTGCAGGAGAAACTGTTTCTCTGCTTTCTCAGTCTGTTTCCAAGTGCCGGTTTGAAGTTCCTGCAGTTTTCACTGTAAAACCGAGTTGGAGCTAGTACCTCCCCATATATATTTAAGGAATGGAGTTTGCAACTGAAAAGAAACTTTGTGTTCCCAACAATCTAGGTGAAGGACGGCTTTCACACACACTTATCTCTCAGAACTTAGCATGTGTCGAGACGTTCGTTCATCTAGCACCAAGGGAACGGGTGGCAGGAGACACTTTTTCTCTGCTTTCTCAGTCTGTTTCCTAGTGCCGGTTTGAAGTTCCTGCAGTTTTCACTGTAAAACCGAGTTGGAGCTTGTACCTCCCCATATATATGTATGGAATGGAGTTTGCAACTTAAAAGAATCTGTGTGTTCCCAACAAGCTAGGTGAAGGACGGCTTTCACACACACTTATTTCTCAGAACTGAGAAATTGGAGAGACGTTCGTTCACCTAGCACCAAGGGAACGTGTTGCAGGAGACACTTTTTCTCTGCTTTCTCAGTCTGTTTCCTCGTGCCGGTTTGAATTTCCTGCAGTTTTCACTGTAAAACAGAGTTTTAGCTAGAACCTCCCCATATATATGTATGGAATTGAGTTTGCTTCTGAAAAGAAACTTTGTGTTCATAACAAGCTAGGTGAAGGACGGCTTTCACACACACTTATCTCTCAGAACTGAGCAAGTGGAGAGACGTTCGTTCATCTAGCACCAAGGGAACGGGTTGCAGGAGACACTTTTTCTCTGCTTTCTCAGTCTGTTTCCAAGTGCCGCTTTGAAGTTCCTGCAGTTTTCACTGTAAAACCGATTTGGAGCTAGTACCTCCCCATATATATTTAAGGAATGGAGTTTGCAACTGAAAAGAAACTTTGTGTTCCCAACAAGCTAGGTGAAGGGCGGCTTTCACACACACTTATCTCTCAGAACTGAGCAGGTGGAGAGACGTTCGTTCATCTAGCACCAAGGGAACGGGTTGCAGGAGACACTTTTTCTCTGCTTTCTCAGTCTGTTTCCTAGTGCCAGTTTGAAGTTCCTGCAGTTTTCACTGTCAAAACGAGTTGGAGCTTGTACCTCCCCATATATATGTATGGAATGGAGTTTGCAACTGAAAAGAAACTTTGTGTTCCCAACAATCTAGGTGAAGGACGGCTTTCACACACACTTATCTCTCAGAACTGAGCAGGTACAGAGACGTTCGTTCATCTAGCACCAAGGGAACGGGTGGCAGGAGACACTTTTTCTCTGCTTTCTCAGTCTGTTTCCTAGTGCCGGTTTGAAGTTCCTGCAGTTTTCACTGTAAAACCGAGTTGGAGCTTGTACCTCCCCATATATATGTATGGAATGGAGTTTGCAACTTAAAAGAATCTGTGTGTTCCCAACAAGCTAGGTGAAGGACGGCTTTCACACACACTTATTTCTCAGAACTGAGAAATTGGAGAGACGTTCGTTCACCTAGCACCAAGGGAACGCGTTGCAGGAGACACTTTTTCTCTGCTTTCTCAGTCTGTTTCCTCGTGCCGGTTTGAATTTCCTGCAGTTTTCACTGTAAAACAGAGTTTGAGCTAGTACCTCCCCATATATATGTATGGAATTGAGTTTGCTTCTGAAAAGAAACTTTGTGTTCATAACAAGCTAGGTGAAGGACGGCTTTCACACACACTTATCTCTCAAAACTGAGCAAGTGGAGAGACGTTCGTTCATCTAGCACCAAGGGAACGGGTTGCAGGAGACACTTTTTCTCTGCTTTCTCAGTCTGTTTCCAAGTGCCGCTTTGAAGTTCCTGCTGTTTTCACTGTAAAACCGAGTTGGAGCTAGTACCACCCTATATATATGTATGGAATGGAGTTTGCAACTGAAAAGAAACTTTGTGTTCCCAACAATCTAGGTGAAGGATGGCTTTCACACACACTTATCTCTCAGAACTTAGCAAGTGTCGAGACGTTCGTTCATCTAGCACCAAGGGAACGGGTGGCAGGAGACACTTTTTCTCTGCTTTCTCAGTCTGTTTCGTAGTGCCGGTTTGAAGTTCCTGCAGTTTTCACTGTAAAACCTAGTTGGAGCTTGTACCTCCCCATATATATGTATGGAATGGAGTTTGCAACTGAAAAGAATCTGTGTGTTCCCAACAAGCTAGGTGAAGGACGGCTTTCACACACACTTATTTCTCAGAACTGAGAAATTGGAGAGACGTTCGTTCACCTAGCACCAAGGGAACGTGTTGCAGGAGACACTTTTTCTCTGCTTTCTCAGTCTGTTTCCTCGTGCCGGTTTGAATTTCCTGCAGTTTTCACTGTAAAACAGAGTTGGAGCTAGTACCTCCCCATATATATGTATGGAATTGAGTTTGCTTCTGAAAAGAAACTTTGTGTTCATAACAAGCTAGGTGAATGACGGCTTTCACACACACTTATCTCTCAGAACTGAGCAGGTGGAGAGACGTTCGTTCATCTAGCACCAAGGGAACGGGTTGCAGGAGACACTTTTTCTCTGCTTTCTCAGTCTGTTTCCTAGTGCCGGTTTGAAGTTCCTGCAGTTTTCACTGTCAAACCGAGTTGGAGCTTGCACCTCCCCATATATAAGTATGGAATGGAGTTTGCAACTGAAAAGAAACTTTGTGTTCCCAACAAGCTAGGTGAACGACGGCTTTCAAACACACTTATCTCTTAGAACTGAGCAAGTGGAGAGACATTCGTTCATCTAGCACCAAGGGAACGGGTTGCAGAAGACACTTTTTCTCTGCTTTCTCAGTCTGTTTCCTAGTGCCTGTTTGAAGTTCCTGCTGTTTTCAATGTAAAACCGAGTTGGAGCTAGTACCACCATATATATATGTATGGAATGGAGTTTGCAACTGAAAAGAAACTTTGTGTTCCCAACAACCTAGGTGAAGGGCGGCTTTCACACACACTTATCTCTCAGAACTGAGCAGGTGGAGAGACGTTCGTTCATCTAGCACCAAGGGAACGGGTTGCAGGAGACACTTTTTCTCTGCTTTCTCAGTCTGTTTCCTAGTGCCAGTTTGAAGTTCCTGCAGTTTTCACTGTCAAAACGAGTTGGAGCTTGTACCTCCCCATATATATGTATAAAATGGAGTTTGCAACTGAAAAGAAACTTTGTGTTCCCAACAATCTAGGTGAAGGACGGCTTTCACACACACTTATCTCTCAGAACTGAGCAGGTACAGAGACGTTCGTTCATCTAGCACCAACGGAACGGGTTGCAGGAGAAACTGTTTCTCTGCTTTCTCAGTCTGTTTCCAAGTGCCGGTTTGAAGTTCCTGCAGTTTTCACTGTAAAACCGAGTTGGAGCTAGTACCTCCCCATATATATGTATGGAATGGAGTTTGCAACTTAAAAGAATCTGTGTGTTCCCAACAAGCTAGGTGAAGGACGGCTTTCACACACACTTATTTCTCAGAACTGAGAAATTGGAGAGACGTTCGTTCACCTAGCACCAAGGGAACGCGTTGCAGGAGACACTTTTTCTCTGCTTTCTCAGTCTGTTTCCTCGTGCCGGTTTGAATTTCCTGCAGTTTTCACTGTAAAACAGAGTTTGAGCTAGTACCTCCCCATATATATGTATGGAATTGAGTTTGCTTCTGAAAAGAAACTTTGTGTTCATAACAAGCTAGGTGAAGGACGGCTTTCACACACACTTATCTCTCAGAACTGAGCAAGTGGAGAGACGTTCTTTCATCTAGCACCAAGGGAACGGGTTGCAGGAGACACTTTTTCTCTGCTTTCTCAGTCTGTTTCCAAGTGCCGCTTTGAAGTTCCTGCTGTTTTCACTGTAAAACCGAGTTGGAGCTAGTACCACCCTATATATATGTATGGAATGGAGTTTGCAACTGAAAAGAAACTTTGTGTTCCCAACAATCTAGGTGAAGGATGGCTTTCACACACACTTATCTCTCAGAACTTAGCAAGTGTCGAGACGTTCGTTCATCTAGCACCAAGGGAACGGGTGGCAGGAGACACTTTTTCTCTGCTTTCTCAGTCTGTTTCGTAGTTCCGGTTTGAAGTTCCTGCAGTTTTCACTGTAAAACCTAGTTGGAGCTTGTACCTCCCCATATATATGTATGGAATGGAGTTTGCAACTTAAAAGAATCTGTGTGTTCCCAACAAGCTAGGTGAAGGACGGCTTTCACACACACTTATTTCTCAGAACTGAGAAATTGGAGAGACGTTCGTTCACCTAGCACCAAGGGAACGTGTTGCAGGAGACACATTTTCTCTCCTTTCTCAGTCTGTTTCCTCGTGCCGGTTTGAATTTCCTGCAGTTTTCACTGTAAAACAGAGTTGGAGCTAGTACCTCCCCATATATATGTATGGAATTGAGTTTGCTTCTGAAAAGAAACTTTGTGTTCATAACAAGCTAGGTGAATGACGGCTTTCACACACACTTATCTCTCAGAACTGAGCAGGTGGAGAGACGTTCGTTCATCTAGCACCAAGGGAACGGGTTGCAGGAGACACTTTTTCTCTGCTTTCTCAGTCTGTTTCCTAGTGCCGGTTTGAAGTTCCTGCAGTTTTCACTGTCAAACCGAGTTGGAGCTTGCACCTCCCCATATATAAGTATGGAATGGAGTTTGCAACTGAAAAGAAACTTTGTGTTCCCAACAAGCTAGGTGAACGACGGCTTTCAAACACACTTATCTCTTAGAACTGAGCAAGTGGAGAGACATTCGTTCATCTAGCACCAAGGGAACGGGTTGCAGAAGACACTTTTTCTCTGCTTTCTCAGTCTGTTTCCTAGTGCCTGTTTGAAGTTCCTGCTGTTTTCAATGTAAAACCGAGTTGGAGCTAGTACCACCATATATATATGTATGGAATGGAGTTTGCAACTGAAAAGAAACTTTGTGTTCCCAACAACCTAGGTGAAGGGCGGCTTTCACACACACTTATCTCTCAGAACTGAGCAGGTGGAGAGACGTTCGTTCATCTAGCACCAAGGGAACGGGTTGCAGGAGACACTTTTTCTCTGCTTTCTCAGTCTGTTTCCTAGTGCCAGTTTGAAGTTCCTGCAGTTTTCACTGTCAAAACGAGTTGGAGCTTGTACCTCCCCATATATATGTATAAAATGGAGTTTGCAACTGAAAAGAAACTTTGTGTTCCCAACAATCTAGGTGAAGGACGGCTTTCACACACACTTATCTCTCAGAACTGAGCAGGTACAGAGACGTTCGTTCATCTAGCACCAACGGAACGGGTTGCAGGAGAAACTGTTTCTCTGCTTTCTCAGTCTGTTTCCAAGTGCCGGTTTGAAGTTCCTGCAGTTTTCACTGTAAAACCGAGTTGGAGCTAGTACCTCCCCATATATATTTAAGGAATGGAGTTTGCAACTGAAAAGAAACTTTGTGTTCCCAACAATCTAGGTGAAGGACGGCTTTCACACACACTTATCTCTCAGAACTTAGCATGTGTCGAGACGTTCGTTCATCTAGCACCAAGGGAACGGGTGGCAGGAGACACTTTTTCTCTGCTTTCTCAGTCTGTTTCCTAGTGCCGGTTTGAAGTTCCTGCAGTTTTCACTGTAAAACCGAGTTGGAGCTTGTACCTCCCCATATATATGTATGGAATGGAGTTTGCAACTTAAAAGAATCTGTGTGTTCCCAACAAGCTAGTTGAAGGACGGCTTTCACACACACTTATTTCTCAGAACTGAGAAATTGGAGAGACGTTCGTTCACCTAGCACCAAGGGAACGCGTTGCAGGAGACACTTTTTCTCTGCTTTCTCAGTCTGTTTCCTAGTGCCGGTTTGAAGTTCCTGCAGTTTTCACTGTAAAACCGAGTTGGAGCTAGTACCTCCCCATATATATGTAAGAAATGGAGTTTGCAACTGAAAAGAACCTTTGTGTTCCCAACAAGCTAGGTGAAGGACGGCTTTCACACACACTTATCTCTCAGAACTGAGCAAATGGAGAGACGTTCGTTCATCTAGCACCAAGGGAACGGGTTGCAGGAGACACTTTTTCTCTGCTTTCTCAGTCTGTTTCCTAGTGCCGGTTTGAAGTTCCTGCAGTTTTCACGGTAAAACCGATTTGGAACTTGTACCTCCCCATATATATGAAAGGAGTGGAGTTTGCAACTGAAAAGAAACTTTGTGTTCCCAACAAGCTAGGTGAAGGACGGCTTTCTTACACACTTATCTCTCAGAACTGAGCAAGTGGAGAGACGTTCGTTCACCTAGAACCAAGGGAACGGGTTGCAGGAGACACTTTTTCTCTGGTTTCTCAGTCTGTTTCCTACTGCCGGTTTGAAGTTCCTGCAGTTTTCACTGTAAAACAGAGTTGGAGCTAGTACCTCCCCATATATATGTAAGGAATGGAGTTTGCAACTGAAAAGAATCTTTCTGTTCCCAAAAAGCTAGGTGAAGGACGGCTTTCACACACACTTATCTCTCAGAAATGAGCAAGTGGAGAGACGTTCGTTCACCTAGCACCAAGGGAACGGGTTGCAGGAGACACTTTTTCTCTGCTTTCTCAGTCTGTTTCCTAGTGCCGGTTTGAAGTTCCTGCAGTTTTCACTGTAAAACCGAGTTGGAGCTAGTACCTCCCCATATATATGTAAGAAATGGAGTTTGCAACTGAAAAGAAACTTTGTGTTCCCAACAAGCTAGGTGAAGGACGGCTTTCACACACACTTATCTCTCATAACTGAGCAAGTGGAGAGACATTCGTTCACCTAGCACCAAGGGAACGGGTTGCAGGAGACACTTTTTCTCCGCTTTCTCAGTCTGTTTCCTAGTGCCTGTTTGAAGTTCCTGCAGTTTTCACTGTAAAACAGAGTTGGAGCTAGTACCTCCCCATATATATGTATGGAATGGAGTTTGCAACTGAAAAGAAACTTGTGTTCCCAACAAGCCAGTTGAAGGACGGCTTTCACACACACTTATCTCTCAGAACTGAGCAAGTGGAGAGACGTTCGTTCATCTAGCACAAAGGGAACTGTTTGCAGGAGACAGTTTTTCTCTGCTTTCTCAGTCTGTTTCCTAGTGCCGGTTTGAAGTTCCTGCAGTTTTCACTGTAAAACCGTGTTGGAACTAGTACCTACCCATATATATGTATGGAGTGGAGTTTGCAACTGAAAAGAAACTTTGTGTTCCCAACAAGCTAGTTGAAGGACGGCTTTCACACAAACTTATCTCTCAGAACTGAGCAAGTGGAGAGACGTTCGTTCATCTAGCACCAAGGGAACGGGTTGCAGGAGACACTTTTTCTCTGCTTTCTCAGTCTGTTTCCTAGTGCCGGTTTGAAGTTCCTGCAGTTTTCACTGTAAAACCGAGTTGGAGCTTGTACCTCCCCATATATATGTAAGAAATGGAGTTTGCAACTGAAAAGAACCTTTGTGTTCCCAACAAGCTAGGTGAAGGACGGCTTTCACACACACTTATCTCTCAGAACTGAGCAAATGGAGAGACGTTCGTTCATCTAGCACCAAGGGAACGGGTTGCAGGAGACACTTTTTCTCTGCTTTCTCAGTCTGTTTCCTAGTGCCGGTTTGAAGTTCCTGCAGTTTTCACGGTAAAACCGATTTGGAACTTGTACCTCCCCATATATATGAAAGGAGTGGAGTTTGCAACTGAAAAGAAACTTTGTGTTCCCAACAAGCTAGGTGAAGGACGGCTTTCACACACACTAATCTCTCAGAAATGAGCAAGTGGAGAGACGTTCGTTCACCTAGAACCAAGGGAACGGGTTGCAGGAGACACTTTTTCTCTGGTTTCTCAGTCTGTTTCCTACTGCCGGTTTGAAGTTCCTGCAGTTTTCACTGTAAAACAGAGTTGGAGCTAGTACCTCCCCATATATATGTAAGGAATGGAGTTTGCAACTGAAAAGAATCTTTCTGTTCCCAAAAAGCTAGGTGAAGGACGGCTTTCACACACACTTATCTCTCAGAAATGAGCAAGTGGAGAGACGTTCGTTCACCTAGCACCAAGGGAACGGGTTGCAGGAGACACTTTTTCTCTGCTTTCTCAGTCTGTTTCCTAGTGCCGGTTTGAAGTTCCTGCAGTTTTCACTGTAAAATCGAGTTGGAGCTAGTACCTACCCATATATATTTATGGAATGGAGTTTGCAACTGAAAAGAAACCTTGTGTTCCCAACAAGCTAGTTGAAGGACGGCTTTCACACACACTTATCTCTCAGAACTGAGCAAGTGGAGAGACGTTCGTTCATCTAGCACCAAGGGGACGGGTTGCAGGAGACACATTTTTCTCGGCTTTCTCAGTCTGTTTCCTAGTGCCGGTTTGAAGTTCCTGCAGTTTTCACTGTAAAACAGAGTTGGAGCTAGTACCTCACCATATATATGTATGGAATGGAGTTTGCAACTGGAAAGAAACTTGTGTTCCAAACAAGCCAGGTGAAGGACGGCTTTCACACACACTTATCTCTCAGAACTGAGCAAGTGGAGAGACGTTCGTTCATCTAGCACAAAGGGAACTGTTTGCAGGAGACAGTTTTTCTCTGCTTTCTCAGTCTGTTTCCTAGTGCCGGTTTGAAGTTCCTGCAGTTTTCACTGTAAAACCGTGTTGGAACTAGTACCTACCCATATATATGTATGGAGTGGAGTTTGCAACTGAAAAGAAACTTTGTGTTCCCAACAAGCTAGTTGAAGGACGGCTTTCACACACACTTATCTCTCAGAACTGAGCAAGTGGAGAGACGTTCGTTCATCTAGCACCAAGGGAACGGGTTGCAGGAGACACTTTTTCTCTGCTTTCTCAGTCTGTTTCCTAGTGCCAGTTTGAAGTTCCTGCAGTTTTCACTGTCAAACCGAGTTGGAGCTTGCACCTCCCCATATATATGTATGGAATGGAGTTTGCAACTGAAAAGAAACTTTGTGTTCCCAACAAGCTAGTTGAAGGACGGCTTTCACACACACACATCTATCAGAACTGAGCAAGTGGAGAGACGTTCGTTCATCTAGCACCAAGGGAACGGGTTGCAGGAGACACTTTTTCTCTGCTTTCTCAGTCTGTTTCCTAGTGCCGGTTTGACGTTCCTGCAGTTTTCACTGTAATACCGAGTTGGAGCTAGTACCTCCCCATATATATGAATGATTTGGAGTTTGCAACTGAAAAGAAACTTTGTGTTCCCAACAAGCTAGGTGAAGGACTGCTTTCACACACAGTTATCTCTCAGAACTGAGCAAGTGGAGAGACATTCGTTTATCTAGCACCAAGGGAACGGGTTGCAGGAGACAATTTTTCTCTGTTTTCTCAGTCTGTTTCCTAGTGCCGGTTTGAAGTTCCTGCAGTTTTCACTGTAAAACCGATTTGGAACTTGTACCTCCTCATATATATGAATGGAGTGGAGTTTGCAACTGAAAAGAAACTTTGTGTTCCCAACAAGCTAGTTGAAGGACGGCTTTCTTACACACTTATCTCTCAGAACTGAGCAAGTGGAGAGACGTTCGTTCACCTAGCACCAAGGGAACGGGTTGCAGGAGACACTTTTTCTCTGGTTTCTCAGTCTTTTTCCTATTGCCGTTTTGAAGTTTCTGCAGTTTTCACTGTAAAACCGTGTTGGAGCTATTACCTCCCCTTATATTTGTATGGAATGGAGTTTGCATCTTAAAAGAAACTTTGTGTTCCCAACAAGCTAGGTGAAGGACGGCTTTCACACACACTTATCTCTCAGAACTGAGCAAGGGGTGAGACGTTCGTTCATCTGGCACCAAGGGAACGGGTTGCAGGAGACACTATTTCTCTGCTTTCTCAGTCTGTTTCCTAGTGCCGGTTTGAACTTCCTGCAGTTTTCACTGTAAAACAGAGTTGGAACTTGTACCTACCCATATATATGTATGGAATGGAGTTTGCAACTGAAAAGAAACTTTGTGTTCCCAACAATCTAGGTGAAGGACGGCTTTCACACACACTTATCTCTCAGAACTGAGCAGGTACAGAGACGTTCGTTCATCTAGCACCAACGGAACGGGTTGCAGGAGAAACTGTTTCTCTGCTTTCTCAGTCTGTTTCCAAGTGCCGGTTTGAAGTTCCTGCAGTTTTCACTGTAAAACCGAGTTGGAGCTAGTACCTCCCCATATATATTTAAGGAATGGAGTTTGCAACTGAAAAGAAACTTTGTGTTCCCAACAATCTAGGTGAAGGACGGCTTTCACACACACTTATCTCTCAGAACTTAGCATGTGTCGAGACGTTCGTTCATCTAGCACCAAGGGAACGGGTGGCAGGAGACACTTTTTCTCTGCTTTCTCAGTCTGTTTCCTAGTGCCGGTTTGAAGTTCCTGCAGTTTTCACTGTAAAACCGAGTTGGAGCTTGTACCTCCCCATATATATGTATGGAATGGAGTTTGCAACTTAAAAGAATCTGTGTGTTCCCAACAAGCTAGGTGAAGGACGGCTTTCACACACACTTATTTCTCAGAACTGAGAAATTGGAGAGACGTTCGTTCACCTAGCACCAAGGGAACGCGTTGCAGGAGACACTTTTTCTCTGCTTTCTCAGTCTGTTTCCTAGTGCCGGTTTGAAGTTCCTGCAGTTTTCACTGTAAAACCGAGTTGGAGCTAGTACCTCCCCATATATATGTAAGAAATGGAGTTTGCAACTGAAAAGAACCTTTGTGTTCCCAACAAGCTAGGTGAAGGACGGCTTTCACACACACTTATCTCTCAGAACTGAGCAAATGGAGAGACGTTCGTTCATCTAGCAACAAGGGAACGGGTTGCAGGAGACACTTTTTCTCTGCTTTCTCAGTCTGTTTCCTAGTGCCGGTTTGAAGTTCCTGCAGTTTTCACGGTAAAACCGATTTGGAACTTGTACCTCCCCATATATATGAAAGGAGTGGAGTTTGCAACTGAAAAGAAACTTTGTGTTCCCAACAAGCTAGGTGAAGGACGGCTTTCTTACACACTTATCTCTCAGAACTGAGCAAGTGGAGAGACGTTCGTTCACCTAGAACCAAGGGAACGGGTTGCAGGAGACACTTTTTCTCTGGTTTCTCAGTCTGTTTCCTAGTGCCGGTTTGAAGTTCCTGCAGTTTTCACTGTAAAACAGAGTTGGAGCTAGTACCTCCCCATATATATGTAAGGAATGGAGTTTGCAACTGAAAAGAATCTTTCTGTTCCCAAAAAGCTAGGTGAAGGACGGCTTTCACACACACTTATCTCTCAGAAATGAGCAAGTGGAGAGACGTTCGTTCACCTAGCACCAAGGGAACGGGTTGCAGGAGACACTTTTTCTCTGCTTTCTCAGTCTGTTTCGTAGTGCCGGTTTGAAGTTCCTGCAGTTTTCACTGTAAAACCTAGTTGGAGCTTGTACCTCCCCATATATATGTATGGAATGGAGTTTGCAACTGAAAAGAATCTGTGTGTTCCCAACAAGCTAGGTGAAGGACGGCTTTCACACACACTTATTTCTCAGAACTGAGAAATTGGAGAGACGTTCGTTCACCTAGCACCAAGGGAACGTGTTGCAGGAGACACTTTTTCTCTGCTTTCTCAGTCTGTTTCCTCGTGCCGGTTTGAATTTCCTGCAGTTTTCACTGTAAAACAGAGTTGGAGCTAGTACCTCCCCATATATATGTATGGAATTGAGTTTGCTTCTGAAAAGAAACTTTGTGTTCATAACAAGCTAGGTGAATGACGGCTTTCACACACACTTATCTCTCAGAACTGAGCAGGTGGAGAGACGTTCGTTCATCTAGCACCAAGGGAACGGGTTGCAGGAGACACTTTTTCTCTGCTTTCTCAGTCTGTTTCCTAGTGCCGGTTTGAAGTTCCTGCAGTTTTCACTGTCAAACCGAGTTGGAGCTTGCACCTCCCCATATATAAGTATGGAATGGAGTTTGCAACTGAAAAGAAACTTTGTGTTCCCAACAAGCTAGGTGAACGACGGCTTTCAAACACACTTATCTCTTAGAACTGAGCAAGTGGAGAGACATTCGTTCATCTAGCACCAAGGGAACGGGTTGCAGAAGACACTTTTTCTCTGCTTTCTCAGTCTGTTTCCTAGTGCCTGTTTGAAGTTCCTGCTATTTTCAATGTAAAACCGAGTTGGAGCTAGTACCACCATATATATATGTATGGAATGGAGTTTGCAACTGAAAAGAAACTTTGTGTTCCCAACAACCTAGGTGAAGGGCGGCTTTCACACACACTTATCTCTCAGAACTGAGCAGGTGGAGAGACGTTCGTTCATCTAGCACCAAGGGAACGGGTTGCAGGAGACACTTTTTCTCTGCTTTCTCAGTCTGTTTCCTAGTGCCAGTTTGAAGTTCCTGCAGTTTTCACTGTCAAAACGAGTTGGAGCTTGTACCTCCCCATATATATGTATAAAATGGAGTTTGCAACTGAAAAGAAACTTTGTGTTCCCAACAATCTAGGTGAAGGACGGCTTTCACACACACTTATCTCTCAGAACTGAGCAGGTACAGAGACGTTCGTTCATCTAGCACCAACGGAACGGGTTGCAGGAGAAACTGTTTCTCTGCTTTCTCAGTCTGTTTCCAAGTGCCGGTTTGAAGTTCCTGCAGTTTTCACTGTAAAACCGAGTTGGAGCTAGTACCTCCCCATATATATTTAAGGAATGGAGTTTGCAACTGAAAAGAAACTTTGTGTTCCCAACAATCTAGGTGAAGGACGGCTTTCACACACACTTATCTCTCAGAACTTAGCATGTGTCGAGACGTTCGTTCATCTAGCACCAAGGGAACGGGTGGCAGGAGACACTTTTTCTCTGCTTTCTCAGTCTGTTTCCTAGTGCCGGTTTGAAGTTCCTGCAGTTTTCACTGTAAAACCGAGTTGGAGCTTGTACCTCCCCATATATATGTATGGAATGGAGTTTGCAACTTAAAAGAATCTGTGTGTTCCCAACAAGCTAGGTGAAGGACGGCTTTCACACACACTTATTTCTCAGAACTGAGAAATTGGAGAGACGTTCGTTCACCTAGCACCAAGGGAACGCGTTGCAGGAGACACTTTTTCTCTGCTTTCTCAGTCTGTTTCCTCGTGCCGGTTTGAATTTCCTGCAGTTTTCACTGTAAAACAGAGTTTGAGCTAGTACCTCCCCATATATATGTATGGAATTGAGTTTGCTTCTGAAAAGAAACTTTGTGTTCATAACAAGCTAGGTGAAGGACGGCTTTCACACACACTTATCTCTCAGAACTGAGCAAGTGGAGAGACGTTCGTTCATCTAGCACCAAGGGAACGGGTTGCAGGAGACACTTTTTCTCTGCTTTCTCAGTCTGTTTCCAAGTGCCGCTTTGAAGTTCCTGCTGTTTTCACTGTAAAACCGAGTTGGAGCTAGTACCACCCTATATATATGTATGGAATGGAGTTTGCAACTGAAAAGAAACTTTGTGTTCCCAACAATCTAGGTGAAGGATGGCTTTCACACACACTTATCTCTCAGAACTTAGCAAGTGTCGAGACGTTCGTTCATCTAGCACCAAGGGAACGGGTGGCAGGAGACACTTTTTCTCTGCTTTCTCAGTCTGTTTCGTAGTTCCGGTTTGAAGTTCCTGCAGTTTTCACTGTAAAACCTAGTTGGAGCTTGTACCTCCCCATATATATGTATGGAATGGAGTTTGCAACTTAAAAGAATCTGTGTGTTCCCAACAAGCTAGGTGAAGGACGGCTTTCACACACACTTATTTCTCAGAACTGAGAAATTGGAGAGACGTTCGTTCACCTAGCACCAAGGGAACGTGTTGCAGGAGACACTTTTTCTCTGCTTTCTCAGTCTGTTTCCTCGTGCCGGTTTGAATTTCCTGCAGTTTTCACTGTAAAACAGAGTTGGAGCTAGTACCTCCCCATATATATGTATGGAATTGAGTTTGCTTCTGAAAAGAAACTTTGTGTTCATAACAAGCTAGGTGAATGACGGCTTTCACACACACTTATCTCTCAGAACTGAGCAGGTGGAGAGACGTTCGTTCATCTAGCACCAAGGGAACGGGTTGCAGGAGACACTTTTTCTCTGCTTTCTCAGTCTGTTTCCTAGTGCCGGTTTGAAGTTCCTGCAGTTTTCACTGTCAAACCGAGTTGGAGCTTGCACCTCCCCATATATAAGTATGGAATGGAGTTTGCAACTGAAAAGAAACTTTGTGTTCCCAACAAGCTAGGTGAACGACGGCTTTCAAACACACTTATCTCTTAGAACTGAGCAAGTGGAGAGACATTCGTTCATCTAGCACCAAGGGAACGGGTTGCAGAAGACACTTTTTCTCTGCTTTCTCAGTCTGTTTCCTAGTGCCTGTTTGAAGTTCCTGCTGTTTTCAATGTAAAACCGAGTTGGAGCTAGTACCACCATATATATATGTATGGAATGGAGTTTGCAACTGAAAAGAAACTTTGTGTTCCCAACAACCTAGGTGAAGGGCGGCTTTCACACACACTTATCTCTCAGAACTGAGCAGGTGGAGAGACGTTCGTTCATCTAGCACCAAGGGAACGGGTTGCAGGAGACACTTTTTCTCTGCTTTCTCAGTCTGTTTCCTAGTGCCAGTTTGAAGTTCCTGCAGTTTTCACTGTCAAAACGAGTTGGAGCTTGTACCTCCCCATATATATGTATAAAATGGAGTTTGCAACTGAAAAGAAACTTTGTGTTCCCAACAATCTAGGTGAAGGACGGCTTTCACACACACTTATCTCTCAGAACTGAGCAGGTACAGAGACGTTCGTTCATCTAGCACCAACGGAACGGGTTGCAGGAGAAACTGTTTCTCTGCTTTCTCAGTCTGTTTCCAAGTGCCGGTTTGAAGTTCCTGCAGTTTTCACTGTAAAACCGAGTTGGAGCTAGTACCTCCCCATATATATTTAAGGAATGGAGTTTGCAACTGAAAAGAAACTTTGTGTTCCCAACAATCTAGGTGAAGGACGGCTTTCACACACACTTATCTCTCAGAACTTAGCATGTGTCGAGACGTTCGTTCATCTAGCACCAAGGGAACGGGTGGCAGGAGACACTTTTTCTCTGCTTTCTCAGTCTGTTTCCTAGTGCCGGTTTGAAGTTCCTGCAGTTTTCACTGTAAAACCGAGTTGGAGCTTGTACCTCCCCATATATATGTATGGAATGGAGTTTGCAACTTAAAAGAATCTGTGTGTTCCCAAGAAGCTAGGTGAAGGACGGCTTTCACACACACTTATTTCTCAGAACTGAGAAATTGGAGAGACGTTCGTTCACCTAGCACCAAGGGAACGCGTTGCAGGAGACACATTTTCTCTGCTTTCTCAGTCTGTTTCCTAGTGCCGGTTTGAAGTTCCTGCAGTTTTCACTGTAAAACCGAGTTGGAGCTAGTACCTCCCCATATATATGTAAGAAATGGAGTTTGCAACTGAAAAGAACCTTTGTGTTCCCAACAAGCTAGGTGAAGGACGGCTTTCACACACACTTATCTCTCAGAACTGAGCAAATGGAGAGACGTTCGTTCATCTAGCAACAAGGGAACGGGTTGCAGGAGACACTTTTTCTCTGCTTTCTCAGTCTGTTTCCTAGTGCCGGTTTGAAGTTCCTGCAGTTTTCACGGTAAAACCGATTTGGAACTTGTACCTCCCCATATATATGAAAGGAGTGGAGTTTGCAACTGAAAAGAAACTTTGTGTTCCCAACAAGCTAGGTGAAGGACGGCTTTCTTACACACTTATCTCTCAGAACTGAGCAAGTGGAGAGACGTTCGTTCACCTAGAACCAAGGGAACGGGTTGCAGGAGACACTTTTTCTCTGGTTTCTCAGTCTGTTTCCTACTGCCGGTTTGAAGTTCCTGCAGTTTTCACTGTAAAACAGAGTTGGAGCTAGTACCTCCCCATATATATGTAAGGAATGGAGTTTGCAACTGAAAAGAATCTTTCTGTTCCCAAAAAGCTAGGTGAAGGACGGCTTTCACACACACTTATCTCTCAGAAATGAGCAAGTGGAGAGACGTTCGTTCACCTAGCACCAAGGGAACGGGTTGCAGGAGACACTTTTTCTCTGCTTTCTTAGTCTGTTTCCTAGTGCCGGTTTGAAGTTCCTGCAGTTTTCACTGTAAAACCGAGTTGGAGCTAGTACCTCCCCATATATATGTAAGAAATGGAGTTTGCAACTGAAAAGAAACTTTGTGTTCCCAACAAGCTAGGTGAAGGACGGCTTTCACACACACTTATCTCTCATAACTGAGCAAGTGGAGAGACATTCGTTCACCTAGCACCAAGGTAACGGGTTGCAGGAGACACTTTTTCTCCGCTTTCTCAGTCTGTTTCCTAGTGCCTGTTTGAAGTTCCTGCAGTTTTCACTGTAAAACAGAGTTGGAGCTAGTACCTCCCCATATATATGTATGGAATGGAGTTTGCAACTGAAAAGAAACTTGTGTTCCCAACAAGCCAGTTGAAGGACGGCTTTCACACACACTTATCTCTCAGAACTGAGCAAGTGGAGAGACGTTCGTTCATCTAGCACAAAGGGAACTGTTTGCAGGAGACAGTTTTTCTCTGCTTTCTCAGTCTGTTTCCTAGTGCCGGTTTGAAGTTCCTGCAGTTTTCACTGTAAAACCGTGTTGGAACTAGTACCTACCCATATATATGTATGGAGTGGAGTTTGCAACTGAAAAGAAACTTTGTGTTCCCAACAAGCTAGTTGAAGGACGGCTTTCACACAAACTTATCTCTCAGAACTGAGCAAGTGGAGAGACGTTCGTTCATCTAGCACCAAGGGAACGGGTTGCAGGAGACACTTTTTCTCTGCTTTCTCAGTCTGTTTCCTAGTGCCGGTTTGAAGTTCCTGCAGTTTTCACTGTAAAACCGAGTTGGAGCTTGTACCTCCCCATATATATGTAAGAAATGGAGTTTGCAACTGAAAAGAACCTTTGTGTTCCCAACAAGCTAGGTGAAGGACGGCTTTCACACACACTTATCTCTCAGAACTGAGCAAATGGAGAGACGTTCGTTCATCTAGCACCAAGGGAACGGGTTGCAGGAGACACTTTTTCTCTGCTTTCTCAGTCTGTTTCCTAGTGCCGGTTTGAAGTTCCTGCAGTTTTCACGGTAAAACCGATTTGGAACTTGTACCTCCCCATATATATGAAAGGAGTGGAGTTTGCAACTGAAAAGAAACTTTGTGTTCCCAACAAGCTAGGTGAAGGACGGCTTTCACACACACTAATCTCTCAGAAATGAGCAAGTGGAGAGACGTTCGTTCACCTAGAACCAAGGGAACGGGTTGCAGGAGACACTTTTTCTCTGGTTTCTCAGTCTGTTTCCTACTGCCGGTTTGAAGTTCCTGCAGTTTTCACTGTAAAACAGAGTTGGAGCTAGTACCTCCCCATATATATGTAAGGAATGGAGTTTGCAACTGAAAAGAATCTTTCTGTTCCCAAAAAGCTAGGTGAAGGACGGCTTTCACACACACTTATCTCTCAGAAATGAGCAAGTGGAGAGACGTTCGTTCACCTAGCACCAAGGGAACGGGTTGCAGGAGACACTTTTTCTCTGCTTTCTCAGTCTGTTTCCTAGTGCCGGTTTGAAGTTCCTGCAGTTTTCACTGTAAAATCGAGTTGGAGCTAGTACCTACCCATATATATTTATGGAATGGAGTTTGCAACTGAAAAGAAACCTTGTGTTCCCAACAAGCTAGTTGAAGGACGGCTTTCACACACACTTATCTCTCAGAACTGAGCAAGTGGAGAGACGTTCGTTCATCTAGCACCAAGGGGACGGGTTGCAGGAGACACATTTTTCTCGGCTTTCTCAGTCTGTTTCCTAGTGCCGGTTTGAAGTTCCTGCAGTTTTCACTGTAAAACAGAGTTGGAGCTAGTACCTCACCATATATATGTATGGAATGGAGTTTGCAACTGGAAAGAAACTTGTGTTCCAAACAAGCCAGGTGAAGGACGGCTTTCACACACACTTATCTCTCAGAACTGAGCAAGTGGAGAGACGTTCGTTCATCTAGCACAAAGGGAACTGTTTGCAGGAGACAGTTTTTCTCTGTTTTCTCAGTCTGTTTCCTAGTGCCGGTTTGAAGTTCCTGCAGTTTTCACTGTAAAACCGTGTTGGAACTAGTACCTACCCATATATATGTATGGAGTGGAGTTTGCAACTGAAAAGAAACTTTGTGTTCCCAACAAGCTAGTTGAAGGACGGCTTTCACACACACTTATCTCTCAGAACTGAGCAAGTGGAGAGACGTTCGTTCATCTAGCACCAAGGGAACGGGTTGCAGGAGACACTTTTTCTCTGCTTTCTCAGTCTGTTTCCTAGTGCCGGTTTGAAGTTCCTGCAGTTTTCAGTGTAAAACCGAGTTGGAGCTAGTACCTCCCCATATATATGTATGGAATGGAGTTTGCAACTGAAAAGAAACTTTGTGTTCCCAACAAGCTAGTTGAAGGACGGCTTTCACACACACACATCTATCAGAACTGAGCAAGTGGAGAGACGTTCGTTCATCTAGCACCAAGGGAACGGGTTGCAGGAGACACTTTTTCTCTGCTTTCTCAGTCTGTTTCCTAGTGCCGGTTTGACGTTCCTGCAGTTTTCACTGTAATACCGAGTTGGAGCTAGTACCTCCCCATATATATGAATGATTTGGAGTTTGCAACTGAAAAGAAACTTTGTGTTCCCAACAAGCTAGGTGAAGGACTGCTTTCACACACAGTTATCTCTCAGAACTGAGCAAGTGGAGAGACATTCGTTTATCTAGCACCAAGGGAACGGGTTGCAGGAGACAATTTTTCTCTGTTTTCTCAGTCTGTTTCCTAGTGCCGGTTTGAAGTTCCTGCAGTTTTCACTGTAAAACCGATTTGGAACTTGTACCTCCTCATATATATGAATGGAGTGGAGTTTGCAACTGAAAAGAAACTTTGTGTTCCCAACAAGCTAGTTGAAGGACGGCTTTCTTACACACTTATCTCTCAGAACTGAGCAAGTGGAGAGACGTTCGTTCACCTAGCACCAAGGGAACGGGTTGCAGGAGACACTTTTTCTCTGGTTTCTCAGTCTTTTTCCTATTGCCGTTTTGAAGTTTCTGCAGTTTTCACTGTAAAACCGTGTTGGAGCTATTACCTCCCCTTATATTTGTATGGAATGGAGTTTGCATCTTAAAAGAAACTTTGTGTTCCCAACAAGCTAGGTGAAGGACGGCTTTCACACACACTTATCTCTCAGAACTGAGCAAGGGGTGAGACGTTCGTTCATCTGGCACCAAGGGAACGGGTTGCAGGAGACACTATTTCTCTGCTTTCTCAGTCTGTTTCCTAGTGCCGGTTTGAACTTCCTGCAGTTTTCACTGTAAAACAGAGTTGGAACTTGTACCTACCCATATATATGTATGGAATGGAGTTTGCAACTGAAAAGAAACTTTGTGTTCCCAACAATCTAGGTGAAGGACGGCTTTCACACACACTTATCTCTCAGAACTGAGCAGGTACAGAGACGTTCGTTCATCTAGCACCAACGGAACGGGTTGCAGGAGAAACTGTTTCTCTGCTTTCTCAGTCTGTTTCCAAGTGCCGGTTTGAAGTTCCTGCAGTTTTCACTGTAAAACCGAGTTGGAGCTAGTACCTCCCCATATATATTTAAGGAATGGGGTTTGCAACTGAAAAGAAACTTTGTGTTCCCAACAATCTAGGTGAAGGACGGCTTTCACACACACTTATCTCTCAGAACTTAGCATGTGTCGAGACGTTCGTTCATCTAGCACCAAGGGAACGGGTGGCAGGAGACACTTTTTCTCTGCTTTCTCAGTCTGTTTCCTAGTGCCGGTTTGAAGTTCCTGCAGTTTTCACTGTAAAACCGAGTTGGAGCTTGTACCTCCCCATATATATGTATGGAATGGAGTTTGCAACTTAAAAGAATCTGTGTGTTCCCAACAAGCTAGGTGAAGGACGGCTTTCACACACACTTATTTCTCAGAACTGAGAAATTGGAGAGACGTTCGTTCACCTAGCACCAAGGGAACGCGTTGCAGGAGACACTTTTTCTCTGCTTTCTCAGTCTGTTTCCTAGTGCCGGTTTGAAGTTCCTGCAGTTTTCACTGTAAAACCGAGTTGGAGCTAGTACCTCCCCATATATATGTAAGAAATGGAGTTTGCAACTGAAAAGAACCTTTGTGTTCCCAACAAGCTAGGTGAAGGACGGCTTTCACACACACTTATCTCTCAGAACTGAGCAAATGGAGAGACGTTCGTTCATCTAGCAACAAGGGAACGGGTTGCAGGAGACACTTTTTCTCTGCTTTCTCAGTCTGTTTCCTAGTGCCGGTTTGAAGTTCCTGCAGTTTTCACGGTAAAACCGATTTGGAACTTGTACCTCCCCATATATATGAAAGGAGTGGAGTTTGCAACTGAAAAGAAACTTTGTGTTCCCAACAAGCTAGGTGAAGGACGGCTTTCTTACACACTTATCTCTCAGAACTGAGCAAGTGGAGAGACGTTCGTTCACCTAGAACCAAGGGAACGGGTTGCAGGAGACACTTTTTCTCTGGTTTCTCAGTCTGTTTCCTACTGCCGGTTTGAAGTTCCTGCAGTTTTCACTGTAAAACAGAGTTGGAGCTAGTACCTCCCCATATATATGTAAGGAATGGAGTTTGCAACTGAAAAGAATCTTTCTGTTCCCAAAAAGCTAGGTGAAGGACGGCTTTCACACACACTTATCTCTCAGAAATGAGCAAGTGGAGAGACGTTCGTTCACCTAGCACCAAGGGAACGGGTTGCAGGAGACACTTTTTCTCTGCTTTCTCAGTCTGTTTCCTAGTGCCGGTTTGAAGTTCCTGCAGTTTTCACTGTAAAACCGAGTTGGAGCTAGTACCTCCCCATATATATGTAAGAAATGGAGTTTGCAACTGAAAAGAAACTTTGTGTTCCCAACAAGCTAGGTGAAGGACGGCTTTCACACACACTTATCTCTCATAACTGAGCAAGTGGAGAGACATTCGTTCACCTAGCACCAAGGGAACGGGTTGCAGGAGACACTTTTTCTCCGCTTTCTCAGTCTGTTTCCTAGTGCCTGTTTGAAGTTCCTGCAGTTTTCACTGTAAAACAGAGTTGGAGCTAGTACCTCCCCATATATATGTATGGAATGGAGTTTGCAACTGAAAAGAAACTTGTGTTCCCAACAAGCCAGTTGAAGAACGGCTTTCACACACACTTATCTCTCAGAACTGAGCAAGTGGAGAGACGTTCGTTCATCTAGCACAAAGGGAACTGTTTGCAGGAGACAGTTTTTCTCTGCTTTCTCAGTCTGTTTCCTAGTGCCGGTTTGAAGTTCCTGCAGTTTTCACTGTAAAACCGTGTTGGAACTAGTACCTACCCATATATATGTATGGAGTGGAGTTTGCAACTGAAAAGAAACTTTGTGTTCCCAACAAGCTAGTTGAAGGACGGCTTTCACACAAACTTATCTCTCAGAACTGAGCAAGTGGAGAGACGTTCGTTCATCTAGCACCAAGGGAACGGGTTGCAGGAGACACTTTTTCTCTGCTTTCTCAGTCTGTTTCCTAGTGCCGGTTTGAAGTTCCTGCAGTTTTCACTGTAAAAGCGAGTTGGAGCTTGTACCTCCCCATATATATGTAAGAAATGGAGTTTGCAACTGAAAAGAACCTTTGTGTTCCCAACAAGCTAGGTGAAGGACGGCTTTCACACACACTTATCTCTCAGAACTGAGCAAATGGAGAGACGTTCGTTCATCTAGCACCAAGGGAACGGGTTGCAGGAGACACTTTTTCTCTGCTTTCTCAGTCTGTTTCCTAGTGCCGGTTTGAAGTTCCTGCAGTTTTCACGGTAAAACCGATTTGGAACTTGTACCTCCCCATATATATGAAAGGAGTGGAGTTTGCAACTGAAAAGAAACTTTGTGTTCCCAACAAGCTAGGTGAAGGACGGCTTTCACACACACTAATCTCTCAGAAATGAGCAAGTGGAGAGACGTTCGTTCACCTAGAACCAAGGGAACGGGTTGCAGGAGACACTTTTTCTCTGGTTTCTCAGTCTGTTTCCTACTGCCGGTTTGAAGTTCCTGCAGTTTTCACTGTAAAACAGAGTTGGAGCTAGTACCTCCCCATATATATGTAAGGAATGGAGTTTGCAACTGAAAAGAATCTTTCTGTTCCCAAAAAGCTAGGTGAAGGACGGCTTTCACACACACTTATCTCTCAGAAATGAGCAAGTGGAGAGACGTTCGTTCACCTAGCACCAAGGGAACGGGTTGCAGGAGACACTTTTTCTCTGCTTTCTCAGTCTGTTTCCTAGTGCCGGTTTGAAGTTCCTGCAGTTTTCACTGTAAAATCGAGTTGGAGCTAGTACCTACCCATATATATTTATGGAATGGAGTTTGCAACTGAAAAGAAACCTTGTGTTCCCAACAAGCTAGTTGAAGGACGGCTTTCACACACACTTATCTCTCAGAACTGAGCAAGTGGAGAGACGTTCGTTCATCTAGCACCAAGGGGACTGGTTGCAGGAGACACATTTTTCTCGGCTTTCTCAGTCTGTTTCCTAGTGCCGGTTTGAAGTTCCTGCAGTTTTCACTGTAAAACAGAGTTGGAGCTAGTACCTCACCATATATATGTATGGAATGGAGTTTGCAACTGGAAAGAAACTTGTGTTCCAAACAAGCCAGGTGAAGGACGGCTTTCACACACACTTATCTCTCAGAACTGAGCAAGTGGAGAGACGTTCGTTCATCTAGCACAAAGGGAACTGTTTGCAGGAGACAGTTTTTCTCTGCTTTCTCAGTCTGTTTCCTAGTGCCGGTTTGAAGTTCCTGCAGTTTTCACTGTAAAACCGTGTTGGAACTAGTACCTACCCATATATATGTATGGAGTGGAGTTTGCAACTGAAAAGAAACTTTGTGTTCCCAACAAGCTAGTTGAAGGACGGCTTTCACACACACTTATCTCTCAGAACTGAGCAAGTGGAGAGACGTTCGTTCATCTAGCACCAAGGGAACGGGTTGCAGGAGACACTTTTTCTCTGCTTTCTCAGTCTGTTTCCTAGTGCCGCTTTGAAGTTCCTGCAGTTTTCAGTGTAAAACCGAGTTGGAGCTAGTACCTCCCCATATATATGTATGGAATGGAGTTTGCAACTGAAAAGAAACTTTGTGTTCCCAACAAGCTAGTTGAAGGACGGCTTTCACACACACACATCTATCAGAACTGAGCAAGTGGAGAGACGTTCGTTCATCTAGCACCAAGGGAACGGGTTGCAGGAGACACTTTTTCTCTGCTTTCTCAGTCTGTTTCCTAGTGCCGGTTTGACGTTCCTGCAGTTTTCACTGTAATACCGAGTTGGAGCTAGTACCTCCCCATATATATGAATGATTTGGAGTTTGCAACTGAAAAGAAACTTTGTGTTCCCAACAAGCTAGGTGAAGGACTGCTTTCACACACAGTTATCTCTCAGAACTGAGCAAGTGGAGAGACATTCGTTTATCTAGCACCAAGGGAACGGGTTGCAGGAGACAATTTTTCTCTGTTTTCTCAGTCTGTTTCCTAGTGCCGGTTTGAAGTTCCTGCAGTTTTCACTGTAAAACCGATTTGGAACTTGTACCTCCTCATATATATGAATGGAGTGGAGTTTGCAACTGAAAAGAAACTTTGTGTTCCCAACAAGCTAGTTGAAGGACGGCTTTCTTACACACTTATCTCTCAGAACTGAGCAAGTGGAGAGACGTTCGTTCACCTAGCACCAAGGGAACGGGTTGCAGGAGACACTTTTTCTCTGGTTTCTCAGTCTTTTTCCTATTGCCGTTTTGAAGTTTCTGCAGTTTTCACTGTAAAACCGTGTTGGAGCTATTACCTCCCCTTATATTTGTATGGAATGGAGTTTGCATCTTAAAAGAAACTTTGTGTTCCCAACAAGCTAGGTGAAGGACGGCTTTCACACACACTTATCTCTCAGAACTGAGCAAGGGGTGAGACGTTCGTTCATCTTGCACGAAGGGAACGGGTTGCAGGAGACACTTTTTCTCTGCTTTCTCAGTCTGTTTCCTAGTGCCGGTTTGAAGTTCCTGCAGTTTTCACTGTAAAATCGATTTGGAACTTGTACCTCCCCATATATATGAATGATTTGGAGTTTGCAACTGAAAAGAAACTTTGTGTTCCCAACAAGCTAGGTGAAGGACGGCTTTCACACACACTTATCTCTCAGAACTGAGCAAGTGGAGAGACGTTCGTTCATCTAGCACCAAGGGAACGGGTTGCAGGAGACACTATTCTCTGCTTTCTCAGTCTGTTTCCTAGTGCCGGTTTGAAGTTCCTGCAGTTTTCACTGTAAAACCGAGTTGGAGCTAGTACCTCCCCATATATATATATGGAATGGAGTTTGCAACTGAAAAAAACTTTGTTTTCCCAACAAGCTAGGTGAAGGACGGCTTTCACACACACTTATCTCTCAGAACTGAGAAAGTGGAGAGACGTTCGTTCATCTTGCACGAAGGGAACGGGTTGCAGGAGACACTTTTTCTCTGCTTTCTCAGTCTGTTTCCTAGTGCCGGTTTGAATTTCCTGCAGTTTTCACTGTAAAACAGAGTTGGAGCTAGTACCTCCCCATATATATGTATGGAATGGAGTTTGCAACTGAAAAGAAACTTGTGTTCCCAACAAGCCAGGTGAAGGACGGCTTTCACACACACTTATCTCTCAGAACTGAGCAAGTGGAGAGACGTTCGTTCATCTAGCACAAAGGGAACTGTTTGCAGGAGACAGTTTTTCTCTGCTTTCTCAGTCTGTTTCCTAGTGCCGGTTTGAAGTTCCTGCAGTTTTCACTGTAAAACCGTGTTGGAACTAGTACCTACCCATATATATGTATGGAGTGGAGTTTGCAACTGAAAAGAAACTTTGTGTTCCCAACAAGCTAGTTGAAGGACGGCTTTCACACACACTTATCTCTCAGAACTTAGCAAGTGGAGAGACGTTCGTTCATCTAGCACCAAGGGAACGGGTTGCAGGAGACACTTTTTCTCTGCTTTCTCAGTCTGTTTCCTAGTGCCGGTTTGAAGTTCCTGCAGTTTTCACTGTAAAACCGAGTTGGAGCTAGTACCTCCCCATATATATGTAAGAAATGGAGTTTGCAACTGAAAAGAAACATTGTGTTCCCAACAAGCTAGGTGAAGGACGGCTTTCACACACACTTATCTCTCAGAACTGAGCAAGAGGAGAGACGTTCGTTCATCTAGCACCAAGGCAACGGGTTGCAGGAGATACTTTTTCTCTGGTTTCTCAGTCTGTTTCCTACTGCCGGTTTGAAGTTCCTGCAGTTTTCACTGTAAAACAGATTTGGAGCTAGTACCTCCCCATATATATGTAAGGAATGGAGTTTGCAACTGAAAAGAAACTTTGTGTTCCCAACAAGCTAGGTGAAGGACCGCTATCACACACACTTATCTCTCAGAACTGAGCAAGTGGAGAGACGTTCGTTCATCTAGCACCAAGGGAACTGGTTGCAGGAGACTGTTTTTCTCTGCTTTCTCAGTCTGTTTCCTAGTGCCGGTTTGAAGTTCCTGCAGTTTTCACTGTAAAACCGTGTTGGAACTAGTACCTCCCCATATATATGTATGGAATGGAGTTTGCAACTGAAAAGAAACTTGTGTTCCCAACAAGCCAGGTGAAGGACGGCTTTCACACACACTTATCTCTCAGAACTGAGCAAGTGGAGAGACGTTCGTTCATCTAGCACAAAGGGAAGTGTTTGCAGGAGACACTTTTTCTCTGCTTTCTCAGTCTGTTTCCTAGTGCCGGTTTGAAGTTCCTGCAGTTTTCACTGTAAAATCGATTTGGAACTTGTACCTCCCCATATATATGAATGATTTGGAGTTTGCAACTGAAAAGAAACTTTGTGTTCCCAACAAGCTAGGTGAAGGACGGCTTTCACACACACTTATCTCTCAGAACTGAGCAAGTGGAGAGACGTTCGTTCATCTAGCACCAAGGGAACGGGTTGCAGGAGACACTATTCTCTGCTTTCTCAGTCTGTTTCCTAGTGCCGGTTTGAAGTTCCTGCAGTTTTCACTGTAAAACCGAGTTGGAGCTAGTACCTCCCCATATATATGTAAGAAATGGAGTTTGCAACTGGAAAGAAACTTTGTGTTCCCAACAAGCTAGGTGAAGGACGGCTTTAACACACACTTATCTCTCAGAACTGAGCAAGTGGAGAGACGTTCGTTCATCTAGCACAAAGGGAAGTGTTTGCAGGAGACACTTTTTCTCTGCTTTCTCAGTCTGTTTCCTAGTGCCGGTTTGAAGTTCCTGCAGTTTTCACTGTTAAACCATGTTGGAGCTAGTACCTCCCCATATATATGTAAGGAAAGTAGTTTGCAACTGAAAAGAAACTTTGTGTTCCCAACAAGCTAGGTGAAGGACGGCTTTCACACACAGTTATCTCTCAGAACTGAGCAAGTGGAGAGACGTTCGTTCATCTAGCACCAAGGGAACGGGTTGCAGGAGACACTTTTTCTCTGCTTTCTCAGTCTGTTTCCTAGTGCCGGTTTGAAGTTCCTGCAGTTTTCACTGTAAAACAGAGTTGGAGCTAGTACCTCCCCATATATATGTATGGAATGGATTTTGCAACTGAAAAGAAACTTTATGTTCCCAACAAGCTAGGTAATGGACGGCTTTCACACACACTTATCTCTCAGAACTGAGCAAGTGGAGAGACGTTCGTTCACCTAGCGCCAATGGAACGGGTTGCAGGAGAAACTTTTTCTCTGCTTTCTCAGTCTGTTTCCTAGTGCCGGTATGAAGTTCCTGCAGTTTTCACTGTAAAACCGAGTTGGATCTAGAACCTCCCCATATATATGTATGGAATGGAGTTTGCAACTGAAAAGAAACTTTGTGTTCCCAACAAGCTAGGTGGAGGACGGCTTTCACACACACTTATTTCTCAGAACTGAGCAAGAGGAGAGACGTTCGTTCATCTAGCACCTAGGCAACGGGTTGCAGGAGACACTTTTTCTCTGCTTTCTCAGTCTGTTTCCTAGTGCCGGTTAGAAGTTCCTACAGTTTTCACTGTAAAACCGAGGTGGATCAAGTACCTCCCCTTATATATATATGGAATGGAGTTTGCAACAGAAAAAAACTTTGTGTTCCCAACAAGCTAGGTGGAGGACGGCTTTCACACACACTTATCTCTCAGAACTGAGAAAGTGGAGAGACGTTCGTTCATCTTGCACGAAGGGAACGGGTTGCAGGAGACACTTTTTCTCTGCTTTCTCAGTCTGTTTCCTAGTGCCGGTTTGAATTTCCTGCAGTTTTCACTGTAAAACAGAGTTGGAGCTAGTACCTCCCCATATATATGTATGGAATGGAGTTTGCAACTGAAAAGAAACTTGTGTTCCCAACAAGCCAGGTGAAGGACGGCTTTCACACACACTTATCTCTCAGAACTGAGCAAGTGGAGAGACGTTCGTTCATCTAGCACAAAGGGAACTGTTTGCAGGAGACAGTTTTTCTCTGCTTTCTCAGTCTGTTTCCTAGTGCCGGTTTGAAGTTCCTGCAGTTTTCACTGTAAAACCGTGTTGGAACTAGTACCTACCCATATATATGTATGGAGTGGAGTTTGCAACTGAAAAGAAACTTTGTGTTCCCAACAAGCTAGTTGAAGGACGGCTTTCACACACACTTATCTCTCAGAACTTAGCAAGTGGAGAGACGTTCGTTCATCTAGCACCAAGGGAACGGGTTGCAGGAGACACTTTTTCTCTGCTTTCTCAGTCTGTTTCCTAGTGCCGGTTTGAAGTTCCTGCAGTTTTCACTGTAAAACCGAGTTGGAGCTAGTACCTCCCCATATATATGTAAGAAATGGAGTTTGCAACTGAAAAGAAACATTGTGTTCCCAACAAGCTAGGTGAAGGACGGCTTTCACACACACTTATCTCTCAGAACTGAGCAAGAGGAGAGACGTTCGTTCATCTAGCACCAAGGCAACGGGTTGCAGGAGATACTTTTTCTCTGGTTTCTCAGTCTGTTTCCTACTGCCGGTTTGAAGTTCCTGCAGTTTTCACTGTAAAACAGATTTGGAGCTAGTACCTCCCCATATATATGTAAGGAATGGAGTTTGCAACTGAAAAGAAACTTTGTGTTCCCAACAAGCTAGGTGAAGGCCCGCTATCACACACACTTATCTCTCAGAACTGAGCAAGTGGAGAGACGTTCGTTCATCTAGCACCAAGGGAACGGGTTGCAGGAGACACTTTTTCTCTGCTTTCTCAGTCTGTTTCCTAGTGCCGGTTTGAAGTTCCTGCAGTTTTCACTGTAAAACAGAGTTGGAGCTAGTACCTCCCCATATATATGTATGGAATGGATTTTGCAACTGAAAAGAAACTTTATGTTCCCAACAAGCTAGGTAATGGACGGCTTTCACACACACTTATCTCTCAGAACTGAGCAAGTGGAGAGACGTTCGTTCACCTAGCGCCAATGGAACGGGTTGCAGGAGAAACTTTTTCTCTGCTTTCTCAGTCTGTTTCCTAGTGCCGGTATGAAGTTCCTGCAGTTTTCACTGTAAAACCGAGTTGGATCTAGAACCTCCCCATATATATGTATGGAATGGAGTTTGCAACTGAAAAGAAACTTTGTGTTCCCAACAAGCTAGGTGGAGGACGGCTTTCACACACACTTATTTCTCAGAACTGAGCAAGAGGAGAGACGTTCGTTCATCTAGCACCTAGGCAACGGGTTGCAGGAGACACTTTTTCTCTGCTTTCTCAGTCTGTTTCCTAGTGCCGGTTAGAAGTTCCTACAGTTTTCACTGTAAAACCGAGGTGGATCAAGTACCTCCCCTTATATATATATGGAATGGAGTTTGCAACTGAAAAAAACTTTGTGTTCCCAACAAGCTAGGTGGAGGACGGCTTTCACACACACTTATCTCTCAGAACTGAGAAAGTGGAGAGACGTTCGTTCATCTTGCACGAAGGGAACGGGTTGCAGGAGACACTTTTTCTCTGCTTTCTCAGTCTGTTTCCTAGTGCCGGTTTGAATTTCCTGCAGTTTTCACTGTAAAACAGAGTTGGAGCTAGTACCTCCCCATATATATGTATGGAATGGAGTTTGCAACTGAAAAGAAACTTGTGTTCCCAACAAGCCAGGTGAAGGACGGCTTTCACACACACTTATCTCTCAGAACTGAGCAAGTGGAGAGACGTTCGTTCATCTAGCACAAAGGGAACTGTTTGCAGGAGACAGTTTTTCACTGCTTTCTCAGTATGTTTCCTAGTGCCGGTTTGAAGTTCCTGCAGTTTTCACTGTAAAATCGATTTGGAACTTGTACCTCCCCATATATATGAATGATTTGGAGTTTGCAACTGAAAAGAAACTTTGTGTTCCCAACAAGCTTGGTGAAGGACGGCTTTCACACACACTTATCTCTCAGAACTGAGCAAGTGGAGAGACGTTCGTTCATCTAGCACCAAGGGAACGGGTTGCAGGAGACACTATTCTCTGCTTTCTCAGTCTGTTTCCTAGTGCCGGTTTGAAGTTCCTGCAGTTTTCACTGTAAAACCGAGTTGGAGCTAGTACCTCCCCATATATATGTAAGAAATGGAGTTTGCAACTGGAAAGAAACTTTGTGTTCCCAACAAGCTAGGTGAAGGACGGCTTTAACACACACTTATCTCTCAGAACTGAGCAAGTGGAGAGACGTTCGTTCATCTAGCACAAAGGGAAGTGTTTGCAGGAGACACTTTTTCTCTGCTTTCTCAGTCTGTTTCCTAGTGCCGGTTTGAAGTTCCTGCAGTTTTCACTGTTAAACCATGTTGGAGCTAGTACCTCCCCATATATATGTAAGGAAAGTAGTTTGCAACTGAAAAGAAACTTTGTGTTCCCAACAAGCTAGGTGAAGGACGGCTTTCACACACAGTTATCTCTCAGAACTGAGCAAGTGGAGAGACGTTCGTTCATCTAGCACCAAGGGAACGGGTTGCAGGAGACACTTTTTCTCTGCTTTCTCAGTCTGTTTCCTAGTGCCGGTTTGAAGTTCCTGCAGTTTTCACTGTAAAACAGAGTTGGAGCTAGTACCTCCCCATATATATGTATGGAATGGATTTTGCAACTGAAAAGAAACTTTATGTTCCCAACAAGCTAGGTAATGGACGGCTTTCACACACACTTATCTCTCAGAACTGAGCAAGTGGAGAGACGTTCGTTCACCTAGCGCCAATGGAACGGGTTGCAGGAGAAACTTTTTCTCTGCTTTCTCAGTCTGTTTCCTAGTGCCGGTATGAAGTTCCTGCAGTTTTCACTGTAAAACCGAGTTGGATCTAGAACCTCCCCATATATATGTATGGAATGGAGTTTGCAACTGAAAAGAAACTTTGTGTTCCCAACAAGCTAGGTGGAGGACGGCTTTCACACACACTTATTTCTCAGAACTGAGCAAGAGGAGAGACGTTCGTTCATCTAGCACCTAGGCAACGGGTTGCAGGAGACACTTTTTCTCTGCTTTCTCAGTCTGTTTCCTAGTGCCGGTTAGAAGTTCCTACAGTTTTCACTGTAAAACCGAGGTGGATCAAGTACCTCCCCTTATATATATATGGAATGGAGTTTGCAACTGAAAAAAACTTTGTGTTCCCAACAAGCTAGGTGGAGGACGGCTTTCACACACACTTATCTCTCAGAACTGAGAAAGTGGAGAGACGTTCGTTCATCTTGCACGAAGGGAACGGGTTGCAGGAGACACTTTTTCTCTGCTTTCTCAGTCTGTTTCCTAGTGCCGGTTTGAATTTCCTGCAGTTTTCACTGTAAAACAGAGTTGGAGCTAGTACCTCCCCATATATATGTATGGAATGGAGTTTGCAACTGAAAAGAAACTTGTGTTCCCAACAAGCCAGGTGAAGGACGGCTTTCACACACACTTATCTCTCAGAACTGAGCAAGTGGAGAGACGTTCGTTCATCTAGCACAAAGGGAACTGTTTGCAGGAGACAGTTTTTCTCTGCTTTCTCAGTCTGTTTCCTAGTGCCGGTTTGAAGTTCCTGCAGTTTTCACTGTAAAACCGTGTTGGAACTAGTACCTCCCCATATATATGTATGGAATGGAGTTTGCAACTGAAAAGAAACTTTGTGTTCCCAACAAGCTAGTTGAAGGACGGCTTTCACACACACTTATCTCTCAGAACTGAGCAAGTGGAGAGACGTTCGTTCATCTAGCACCAAGGGAACGGGTTGCAGGAGACACTTTTTCTCTGCTTTCTCAGTCTGTTTCCTAGTGCCGGTTTGAAGTTCCTGCAGTTTTCACTGTAAAACCGAGTTGGAGCTAGTACCTCCCCATATATATGTAAGAAATGGAGTTTGCAACTGAAAAGAAACATTGTGTTCCCAACAAGCTAGGTGAAGGACGGCTTTGACACACACTTATCTCTCAGAACTGAGCAAGAGGAGAGACGTTCGTTCATCTAGCACCAAGGCAACGGGTTGCAGGAGATACTTTTTCTCTGGTTTCTCAGTCTGTTTCCTACTGCCGGTTTGAAGTTCCTGCAGTTTTCACTGTAAAACAGATTTGGAGCTAGTACCTCCCCATATATATGTAAGGAATGGAGTTTGCAACTGAAAAGAAACTTTGTGTTCCCAACAAGCTAGGTGAAGGACCGCTTTCACACACACTTATCTCTCAGAACTGAGCAAGTGGAGAGACGTTCGTTCATCTAGCACCAAGGGAACTGGTTGCAGGAGACTGTTTTTCTCTGCTTTCTCAGTCTGTTTCCTAGTGCCGGTTTGAAGTTCCTGCAGTTTTCACTGTAAAACCGTGTTGGAACTAGTACCTACCCATATATATGTATGGAGTGGAGTTTGCAACTGAAAAGAAACTTTGTGTTCCCAACAAGCTAGGTGAAGGACGGCTTTCACACACACATATCTCTCAGAACTGAGCAATTGGAGAGACGTTCGTTCATCTAGCACCAAGGGAACGGGTTGCAGGAGACACTTTTTCTCTGCTTTCTCAGTCTGTGTCCTAGTGCCGGTTTGAAGTTCCTGCAGTTTTCACTGTAAAACCGAGTTGGAGCTAGTACTTACCCATATATATGTAAGGAATGGAGTTTGCAACTGAAAAGAATCTTTGTGTTCCCAACAAGCTAGGTGAAGGACGGCTTTCACACACACTTATCTCTCAGAACTGAGCAAGTGGAGAGACGTTCGTTCATCTAGCACCAAGGGAACGGGTTGCAGGAGACACTTTTTCTCTGCTTTCTCAGTCTGTTTCCTAGTGCCGGTTTGAAGTTCCTGCAGTTTTCACGGTAAAACCGATTTGGAACTTGTACCTCCCCATATATATGAAAGGAGTGGAGTTTGCAACTGAAAAGAAACTTTGTGTTCCCAACAAGCTAGGCGAAGGACGGCTTTCACACACACTAATCTCTCAGAAATGAGCAAGTGGAGAGACGTTCGTTCACCTAGAACCAAGGGAACGGGTTGCAGGAGACACTTTTTCTTTGCTTTCTCAGTCTGTTTCCTACTGCCGGTTTGAAGTTCCTGCAGTTTTCAATGTAAACCGAGGTGGAGCTAGTACCTCCCCATATATATGTATGGAATGGAGTTTGCATCTGAAAAGAAACTTTGTGTTCCCAACAAGCTAGGTGAAGGACGGCTTTCACACACAATTATCTCTCAGAACTGAGCAAGTGGAGAGACGTTCGTTCATCTAGCACCAAGGGAACGGGTTGCAGGAGACACTTTTTCTCTGCTTTCTCAGTCTGTTTCCTAATGCCGGTTGGAAGTTCCTGCAGTTTTCACTGTAAAATCGAGTTAGAGCTCGTACCTCCCCATATATTTGTATGGAATGGAGTTTGCAACTGAAAAGAATCTATGTGTTCCCAACAAGCTAGGTGAAGGTCGGCTTTCACACACACGTATCTCTCAGAACTGAGTATGTGGAGAGTCGTTCTTTCATCTAGCACCAGGGGAACGGTTTGAAGGAGACACTTTTTCTCTGCTTTCTCAGTCTGTTTCCTAGTGCCGGTTTGAAGTTCCTGCAGTTTTCACTGTAAAACAGAGTTGTAGCTAGTACCTCCCCATATATATGTATGGAATGGATTTTGCAACTGGAAAGAAACTTTATGTTCCCAACAAGCTAGGTAATGGACGGCTTTCACACACACATATCTCTCAGAACTGAGCAAGTGGAGAGACGTTCGTTCACCTAGCACCAATGGAACGGGTTGCAGGAGAAACATTTTCTCTGCTTTCTCAGTCTGTTTCCTAGTGCCGGTATGAAGTTCCTGCAGTTTTCACTGTAAATCCGAGTTGGATCTAGAACCTCCCCATATATATGTATGGAATGGAGTTTGCAACTGAAAAGAAACTTTGTGTTCCCAACAAGCTAGGTGAAGGACGGCTTTCACACACACTTATCTCTCAGAACTGAGCAAGTGGAGAGACGTTCGTTCATCTAGCACCAAGTTAACTGGTTGCAGGAGACACTATTTCTCTGCTTTCTCAGTCTGTGTCCTAGTGCCGGTTTGAAGTTCCTGCAGTTTTCACTGTAAAACCGAGGTGGAGCTAGTACCTCCGCATATATATGTATGGAATGGAGTTTGCATCTGAAAAGAAACTTTGTGTTCCCAACAAGCTAGGTGAAGGACGGCTTTCACACACACTTATCTCTCAGAACTGAGCAAGTGGAAGACGTTCTTTCATCTAGCACCAAGGGAACGGGTTGCAGGATACACTTTTTCTCTGCTTTCTCAGTCTGTTTCCTAGTGCCGGTTTGATGTTCCTGCAGTTTTCACTGTAAAACAGAGTTGGAGCTACTACCTCCCCATATATATGTATGGAATGGAGTTTGCAACTGAAAAGAAACTTGTGTTCCCAACAAGCCAGCTGAAGGACGGCTTTCACACACACTTATCTCTCAGAAGTGAGCAAGTGGAGAGACGTTCGTTCATCTTGCACGAAGGGAACGGGTTGCAGGAGACACTTTTTCTCTGCTTTCTCTGTCTGTTTCCTAATGCCGGTTGGAAGTTCCTGCAGTTTTCACTGTAAAACCGAGTTGGAGCTAGTACCTGCCCATATATATGTATGTAATGGAGTTTGCAACTGAAAAGAAACTTTGTGTTCCCAACAAGCTAGGTGAAGGACATCTTTCACACACAATTATCTCTCAGAACTGAGCAAGTGGAGAGACGTTCGTTCATCTTGCACGAAGGGAACGGGTTGCAGGAGACACTTTTTCTCTGATTTCTTAGTCTGTTTCCTAGTGCCGGTTTGAAGTTCCTGCAGTTTTCACTGTAAAATCGATTTGGAACTTGTACCTCCCCATATATATGAATGGATTGGAGTTTGCAACTGAAAGAAACTTTGTGTTCCCAACAAGCTAGGTGAAGGAAGGCTTTCACACACACTTATCTCTCAGAACTGAGCAAGTGGGAGACGTTCTTTCATCTAGCACCAAGGGAACGGGTTGCAGGATACACTTTTTCTCTGCCTTCTCAGTCTGTTTCCTAGTGCCGGTTTGAAGTTCCTGCAGTTTTCACTGTAAAACCGTGTTGGAACTTGTACCTCCCCATATATATGTATGGAGTGGAGTTTGCAACTGAAAAGAAACTTTGTGTTCCCAACAAGCTAGTTGAAGGACGGCTTTCACACACACTTATCTCTCAGAACTGAGCAAGTGGAGAGACGTTCGTTCATCTAGCACCAAGGGAACGGGTTGCAGGAGACACTTTTTCTCTGCTTTCTCAGTCTGTTTCCTAGTGCCGGTTTGAAGTTCCTGCAGTTTTCACTGTAAAATCGAGTTAGAGCTCGTACCTCCCCATATATTTGTATGGAATGGAGTTTGCAACTGAAAAGAATCTATGTGTTCCCAACAAGCTAGGTGAAGGACGGCTTTCACACACACGTATCTCTCAGAACTGAGTATGTGGAGAGTCGTTCTTTCATCTAGCACCAGGGGAACGTGTTGAAGGAGACACTTTTTTCTGCTTTCTCAGTCTGTTTCCTAGTGCCGGTTTGAAGTTCCTGCAGTTTTCACTGTAAAACAGAGTTGTAGCTAGTACCTCCCCATATATATGTATGGAATGGATTTTGCAACTGGAAAGAAACTTTATGTTCCCAACAAGCTAGGTAATGGACGGCTTTCACACACACTTATCTCTCAGAACTGAGCAAGTGGAGAGACGTTCGTTCACCTAGCACCAATGGAACGGGTTGCAGGAGAAACATTTTCTCTGCTTTCTCAGTCTGTTTCCTAGTGCCGGTATGAAGTTCCTGCAGTTTTCACTGTAAATCCGAGTTGGATCTAGAACCTCCCCATATATATGTATGGAATGGAGTTTGCAACTGAAAAGAAACTTTGTGTTCCCAACAAGCTAGGTGAAGGACGGCTTTCACACACACTTATCTCTCAGAACTGAGCAAGTGGAGAGACGTTCGTTCATCTAGCACCAAGTTAACTGGTTGCAGGAGACACTATTTCTCTGCTTTCTCAGTCTGTTTCCTAGTGCCAGTTTGAAGTTCCTGCAGTTTTCACTGTAAAACCGAGGTGGAGCTAGTACCTCCGCATATATATGTATGGAATGGAGTTTGCATCTGAAAAGAAACTTTGTGTTCCCAACAAGCTAGGTGAAGGACGGCTTTCACACACACTTATCTCTCAGAACTGAGCAAGTGGAAGACGTTCTTTCATCTAGCACCAAGGGAACGGGTTGCAGGATACACTTTTTCTCTGCTTTCTCAGTCTGTTTCCTAGTGCCGGTTTGAAGTTCCTGCAGTTTTCACTGTAAAACAGAGTTGGAGCTACTACCTCCCCATATATATGTATGGAATGGAGTTTGCAACTGAAAAGAAACTTGTGTTCCCAACAAGCCAGCTGAAGGACGGCTTTCACACACACTTATCTCTCAGAAGTGAGCAAGTGGAGAGACGTTCGTTCATCTTGCACGAAGGGAACGGGTTGCAGGAGAAACTATTACTCTGCTTTCTCTGTCTGTTTCCTAATGCCGGTTGGAAGTTCCTGCAGTTTTCACTGTAAAACCGAGTTGGAACTTGTACCTCCCCATATATATGAATGGATTGGAGTTTGCAACTGAAAGAAACTTTGTGTTCCCAACAAGCTAGGTGAAGGAAGGCTTTCACACACACTTATCTCTCAGAACTGAGCAAGTGGGAGACGTTCTTTCATCTAGCACCAAGGGAACGGGTTGCAGGAGACACTTTTTCTCTGCCTTCTCAGTCTGTTTCCTAGTGCCGGTTTGAAGTTCCTGCAGTTTTCACTGTAAAACCGTGTTGGAACTTGTACCTCCCCATATATATGTATGGAGTGGAGTTTGCAACTGAAAAGAAACTTTGTGTTCCCAACAAGCTAGTTGAAGGACGGCTTTCACACACACTTATCTCTCAGAACTGAGCAAGTGGAGAGACGTTCGTTCATCTAGCACCAAGGGAACGGGTTGCAGGAGACACTTTTTCTCTGCTTTCTCAGTCTGTTTCCTAGTGCCGGTTTGAAGTTCCTGCAGTTTTCACTGTAAAACCGAGTTGGAGCTAGTACCTCCCCATGTATATGTAAGAAATGGAGTTTGCAACTGAAAAGAAACATTGTGTTCCCAACAAGCTAGGTGAAGGACGGCTTTCACACACACTTATCTCTCAGAACTGAGCAAGAGGAGAGACGTTCGTTCATCTAGCACCAAGGCAACGGGTTGCAGGAGATACTTTTTCTCTGGTTTCTCAGTCTGTTTCCTACTGCCGGTTTGAAGTTCCTGCAGTTTTCACTGTAAAACAGATTTGGAGCTAGTACCTCCCCATATATATGTAAGGAATGGAGTTTGCAACTGAAAAGAAACTTTGTGTTCCCAACAAGCTAGGTGAAGGACCGCTTTCACACACACTTATCTCTCAGAACTGAGCAAGTGGAGAGACGTTCGTTCATCTAGCACCAAGGGAACTGGTTGCAGGAGACTGTTTTTCTCTGCTTTCTCAGTCTGTTTCCTAGTGCCGGTTTGAAGTTCCTGCAGTTTTCACTGTAAAACCGTGTTGGAACTAGTACCTCCCCATATATATGTATGGAATGGAGTTTGCAACTGAAAAGAAACTTGTGTTCCCAACAAGCCAGGTGAAGGACGGCTTTCACACACACTTATCTCTCAGAACTGAGCAAGTGGAGAGACGTTCGTTCATCTAGCACAAAGGGAACTGTTTGCAGGAGACACTTTTTCTCTGCTTTCTCAGTCTGTTTCCTAGTACCGGTTTGAAGTTCCTGCAGTTTTCACTGTAAAACCGTGTTGGAACTAGTACCTCCCCATATATATGAATGATTTGGAGTTTGCAACTGAAAAGAAACTTTGTGTTCCCAACAAGCTAGTTGAAGGACGGCTTTCACACACACTTATCTCTCAGAACTGAGCAAGTGGAGAGACGTTCGTTCATCTAGCACCAAGGGAACGGGTTGCAGGAGACACTTTTTCTCTGCTTTCTCAGTCTGTTTCCTAGTGCCGGTTTGAAGTTCCTGCAGTTTTCACTGTAAAACCGAGTTGGAGCTAGTACCTCCCCATATATATGTAAGAAATGGAGTTTGCAACTGAAAAGAAACATTGTGTTCCCAACAAGCTAGGTGAAGGACGGCTTTCACACACACTTATCTCTCAGAACTGAGCAAGAGGAGAGACGTTCGTTCATCTAGCACCAAGGCAACGGGTTGCAGGAGATACTTTTTCTCTGGTTTCTCAGTCTGTTTCCTACTGCCGGTTTGAAGTTCCTGCAGTTTTCACTGTAAAACAGATTTGGAGCTAGTACCTCCCCATATATATGTAAGGAATGGAGTTTGCAACTGAAAAGAAACTTTGTGTTCCCAACAAGCTAGGTGAAGGACCGCTTTCACACACACTTATCTCTCAGAACTGAGCAAGTGGAGAGACGTTCGTTCATCTAGCACCAAGGGAACTGGTTGCAGGAGACTGTTTTTCTCTGCTTTCTCAGTCTGTTTCCTAGTGCCGGTTTGAAGTTCCTGCAGTTTTCACTGTAAAACCGTGTTGGAACTAGTACCTCCCCATATATATGTATGGAATGGAGTTTGCAACTGAAAAGAAACTTGTGTTCCCAACAAGCCAGGTGAAGGACGGCTTTCACACACACTTATCTCTCAGAACTGAGCAAGTGGAGAGACGTTCGTTCATCTAGCACCAAGGGAACGGGTTGCAGGAGACACTTTTTCTCTGCTTTCTCAGTCTGTTTCCTAGTGCCGGTTTGAAGTTCCTGCAGTTTTCACTGTAAAATCGATTTGGAACTTGTACCTCCCCATATATATGAATGATTTGGAGTTTGCAACTGAAAAGAAACTTTGTGTTCCCAACAAGCTAGGTGAAGGACGGCTTTCACACACATTTATCTCTCAGAACTGAGCAAGTGGAGAGACGTTCGTTCATCTAGCACCAAGGGAACGGGTTGCAGGAGACACTATTCTCTGCTTTCTCAGTCTGTTTCCTAGTGCCGGTTTGAAGTTCCTGCAGTTTTCACTGTAAAACCGAGTTGGAGCTAGTACCTCCCCATATATATGTAAGAAATGGAGTTTGCAACTGGAAAGAAACTTTGTGTTCCCAACAAGCTAGGTGAAGGACGGCTTTAACACACACTTATCTCTCAGAACTGAGCAAGTGGAGAGACGTTCGTTCATCTAGCACAAAGGGAAGTGTTTGCAGGAGACACTTTTTCTCTGCTTTCTCAGTCTGTTTCCTAGTGCCGGTTTGAAGTTCCTGCAGTTTTCACTGTTAAACCATGTTGGAGCTAGTACCTCCCCATATATATGGAAGGAAAGTAGTTTGCAACTGAAAAGAAACTTTGTGTTCCCAACAAGCTAGGTGAAGGACGGTTTTCACACACACTTATCTCTCAGAACTGAGCAAGTGGAGAGACGTTCGTTCATCTAGCACCAAGGGAACGGGTTGCAGGAGACACTTTTTCTCTGCTTTCTCAGTCTGTTTCCTAGTGCCGGTTTGAAGTTCCTGCAGTTTTCACTGTAAAACAGAGTTGGAGCTAGTACCTCCCCATATATATGTATGGAATGGATTTTGCAACTGAAAAGAAACTTTATGTTCCCAACAAGCTAGGTAATGGACAGCTTTCACACACACTTATCTCTCAGAACTGAGCAAGTGGAGAGACGTTCGTTCACCTAGCGCCAATGGAACGGGTTGCAGGAGAAACTTTTTCTCTGCTTTCTCAGTCTGTTTCCTAGTGCCGGTAGGAAGTTCCTGCAGTTTTCACTGTAAAACCGAGTTGGATCTAGAACCTCCCCATATATATGTATGGAATGGAGTTTGCAACTGAAAAGAAACTTTGTGTTCCCAACAAGCTAGGTGGAGGACGGCTTTCACACACACTTATTTCTCAGAACTGAGCAAGAGGAGAGACGTTCGTTCATCTAGCACCTAGGCAACGGGTTGCAGGAGACACTTTTTCTCTGCTTTCTCAGACTGTTTCCTAGTGCCGGTTTGAAGTTCCTGCAGTTTTCACTGTAAAACAGAGTTGGAGCTAGTACCTCCCCATATATATGTATGGAATTGATTTTGCAACTGAAAAGAAACTTTATGTTCCCAACAAGCTAGATAATGGACGGCTTTCACACACACTTATCTCTCAGAACTGAGCAAGTGGAGAGACGTTCGTTCACCTAGCGCCAATGGAACGGGTTGCAGGAGAAACTTTTCTCTGCTTTCTCAGTCTGTTTCCTAGTGCCGGTATGAAGTTCCTGCAGTTTTCACTGTAAAACCGAGTTGGATCTAGAACCTCCCCATATATATGTATGGAATGGAGTTTGCAACTGAAAAGAAACTTTGTGTTCCCAACAAGCTAGGTGGAGGAAGGCTTTCACACACACTTATTTCTCAGAACTGAGCAAGAGGAGAGACGTTCGTTCATCTAGCACCTAGGCAACGGGTTGCAGGAGACACTTTTTCTCTGCTTTCTCAGTCTGTTTCTTACTGCCGGTTTGAAGTTCCTGCAGTTTTCACTGTAAAACAGATTTGGAGCTAGTACCTCCCCATATATATGTAAGGAATGGAGTTTGCAACTGAAAAGAAACTTTGTGTTCCCAACAAGCTAGGTGAAAGACCGCTTTCACACACACTTATCTCTCAGAACTGAGCAAGTGGAGAGACGTTCGTTCATCTAGCACCAAGGGAACTGGTTGCAGGAGACTGTTTTTCTCTGCTTTCTCAGTCTGTTTCCTAGTGCCGGTTTGAAGTTCCTGCAGTTTTCACTGTAAAACCGTGTTGGAACTAGTACCTACCCATATATATGTATGGAGTGGAGTTTGCAACTGAAAAGAAACTTTGTGTTCCCAACAAGCTAGGTGAAGGACGGCTTTCACACACACATATCTCTCAGAACTGAGCAATTGGAGAGACGTTCGTTCATCTAGCACCAAGGGAACGGGTTGCAGGAGACACTTTTTCTCTGCTTTCTCAGTCTGTGTCCTAGTGCCGGTTTGAAGTTCCTGCAGTTTTCACTGTAAAACCGAGTTGGAGCTAGTACTTACCCATATATATGTAAGGAATGGAGTTTGCAACTGAAAAGAATCTTTGTGTTCCCAACAAGCTAGGTGAAGGACGGCTTTCACACACACTTATCTCTCAGAACTGAGCAAGTGGAGAGACGTTCGTTCATCTAGCACCAAGGGAACGGGTTGCAGGAGACACTTTTTCTCTGCTTTCTCAGTCTGTTTCCTAGTGCCGGTTTGAAGTTCCTGCAGTTTTCACTGTAAAACAGAGTTGGAGCTAGTACCTCCCCATATATATGTATGGAATGGATTTTGCAACTGAAAAGAAACTTTATGTTCCCAACAAGCTAGGTAATGGACGGCTTTCACACACACTTATCTCTCAGAACTGAGCAAGTGGAGAGACGTTCGTTCACCTAGAACCAAGGGAACGGGTTGCAGGAGACACTTTTTCTCTGCTTTCTCAGTCTGTTTCCTACTGCCGGTTTGAAGTTCCTGCAGTTTTCACTGTAAAACAGATTTGGAGCTAGTACCTCCCCATATATATGTAAGGAATGGAGTTTGCAACTGAAAAGAAACTTTGTGTTCCCAACAAGCTAGGTGAAGGACCGCTTTCACACACACTTATCTCTCAGAACTGAGCAAGTGGAGAGACGTTCGTTCACCTAGAACCAAGGGAACGGGTTGCAGGAGACACTTTTTCTCTGCTTTCTCAGTCTGTTTCCTACTGCCGGTTTGAAGTTCCTGCAGTTTTCACTGTAAACCGAGGTGGAGCTAGTACCTCCTTATATATATGTATGGAATGGAGTTTGCATCTGAAAAGAAACTTTGTGTTCCCAACAAGCTAGGTGAAGGACGGCTTTCACACACAATTATCTCTCCGAACTGAGCAAGTGGAGAGACGTTCGTTCATCTAGCACCAAGGAAACGGGTTGCAGGAGACACTTTTTCTCTGCTTTCTCAGTCTGTTTCCTAGTGCCGGTTTGAAGTTCCTGCAGTTTTCACTGTAAAATCGAGTTAGAGCTCGTACCTCCCCATATATTTGTATGGAAAGGAGTTTGCAACTGAAAAGAATCTATGTGTTCCCAACAAGCTAGGTGAAGGACGGCTTTCACACACACGTATCTCTCAGAACTGAGTATGTGGAGAGTCGTTCTTTCATCTAGCACCAGGGGAACGGGTTGAAGGAGACACTTTTTCTCTGCTTTCTCAGTCTGTTTCCTAGTGCCGGTTTGAAGTTCCTGCAGTTTTCACTGTAAAACAGAGTTGTAGCTAGTACCTCCCCATATATATGTATGAAATGGATTTTGCAACTGGAAAGAAACTTTATGTTCCCAACAAGCTAGGTAATGGACGGCTTTCACACACACTTATCTCTCAGAACTGAGCAAGTGGAGAGACGTTCGTTCACCTAGCACCAATGGAACGGGTTGCAGGAGAAACATTTTCTCTGCTTTCTCAGTCTGTTTCCTAGTGCCGGTATGAAGTTCCTGCAGTTTTCACTGTAAATCCGAGTTGGATCTAGAACCTCCCCATATATATGTATGGAATGGAGTTTGCAACTGAAAAGAAACTTGTGTTCCCAACAAGCCAGGTGAAGGACGGCTTTCACACACACTTATCTCTCAGAACTGAGCAAGTGGAGAGACGTTCGTTCATCTAGCACAAAGGGAACTGTTTGCAGGAGACAGTTTTTCTCTGCTTTCTCAGTCTGTTTCCTAGTGCCGGTTTGAAGTTCCTGCAGTTTTCACTGTAAAACCGTGTTGGAACTAGTACCTACCCATATATATGTATGGAGTGGAGTTTGCAACTGAAAAGATACTTTGTGTTCCCAACAAGCTAGTTGAAGGACGGCTTTCACACACACTTATCTCTCAGAACTGAGCAAGTGGAGAGACGTTCGTTCATCTAGCACCAAGGGAACGGGTTGCAGGAGACACTTTTTCTCTGCTTTCTCAGACTGTTTCCTAGTGCCGGTTTGAAGTTCCTGCAGTTTTCACTGTAAAACCGAGTTGGAGCTAGTACCTCCCCATATATATGTAAGAAATGGAGTTTGCAACTGAAAAGAAACATTGTGTTCCCAACAAGCTAGGTGAAGGACGGCTTTCACACACACTTATCTCTCAGAACTGAGCAAGAGGAGAGACGTTCGTTCATCTAGCACCAAGGCAACGGGTTGCAGGAGATACTTTTTCTCTGGTTTCTCAGTCTGTTTCCTACTGCCGGTTTGAATCCTGCAGTTTTCACTGTAAAACAGATTTGGAGCTAGTACCTCCCCATATATATGTAAGGAATGGAGTTTGCAACTGAAAAGAAACTTTGTGTTCCCAACAAGCTAGGTGAAGGACCGCTTTCACACACACTTATCTCTCAGAACTGAGCAAGTGGAGAGACGTTCTTTCATCTAGCACCAAGGGAACGGGTGGCAGGAGACTGTTTTTCTCTGCTTCCTCAGTCTGTTTCCTAGTGCCGGTTTGAAGTTCCTGCAGTTTTCACTGTAAAACCGTGTTGGAACTAGTACCTACCCATATATATGTATGGAGTGGAGTTTGCAACTGAAAAGAAACTTTGTGTTCCCAACAAGCTAGGTGAAGGACGGCTTTCACACACACATATCTCTCAGAACTGAGCAATTGGAGAGACGTTCGTTCATCTAGCACCAAGGGAACGGGTTGCAGGAGACACTTTTTCTCTGCTTTCTCAGTCTGTGTCCTAGTGCCGGTTTGAAGTTCCTGCAGTTTTCACTGTAAAACCGAGTTGGAGCTAGTACTTACCCATATATATGTAAGGAATGGAGTTTGCAACTGAAAAGAATCTTTGTGTTCCCAACAAGCTAGGTGAAGGACGGCTTTCACACACACTTATCTCTCAGAACTGAGCAAGTGGAGAGACGTTCGTTCATCTAGCACCAAGGGAACGGGTTGCAGGAGACACTTTTTCTCTGCTTTCTCAGTCTGTTTCCTAGTGCCGGTTTGAAGTTCCTGCAGTTTTCACGGTAAAACCGATTTGGAACTTGTACCTCCCCATATATATGAAAGGAGTGGAGTTTGCAACTGAAAAGAAACTTTGTGTTCCCAACAAGCTAGGCGAAGGACGGCTTTCACACACACTAATCTCTCAGAAATGAGCAAGTGGAGAGACGTTCGTTCACCTAGAACCAAGGGAACGGGTTGCAGGAGACACTTTTTCTCTGCTTTCTCAGTCTGTTTCCTACTGCCGGTTTGAAGTTCCTGCAGTTTTCACTGTAAACCGAGGTGGAGCTAGTACCTCCCCATATATATGTATGGAATGGAGTTTGCATTTGAAAAGAAACTTTGTGTTCCCAACAAGCTAGGTGAAGGACGGCTTTCACACACAATTATCTCTCAGAACTGAGCAAGTGGAGAGACGTTCGTTCATCTAGCACCAAGGGAACGGGTTGCAGGAGACACTTTTTCTCTGCTTTCTCAGTCTGTTTCCTAGTGCCGGTTTGAAGTTCCTGCAGTTTTCACTGTAAAATCGAGTTAGAGCTCGTACCTCCCCATATATTTGTATGGAATGGAGTTTGCAACTGAAAAGAATCTATGTGTTCCCAACAAGCTAGGTGAAGGACGGCTTTCACAAACACGTATCTCTCAGAACTGAGTATGTGGAGAGTCGTTCTTTCATCTAGCACCAGGGGAACGGGTTGAAGGAGACACTTTTTCTCTGCTTTCTCAGTCTGTTTCCTAGTGCCGGTTTGAAGTTCCTGCAGTTTTCACTGTAAAACAGAGTTGTAGCTAGTACCTCCCCATATATATGTATGGAATGGATTTTGCAACTGGAAAGAAACTTTATGTTCCCAACAAGCTAGGTAATGGACGGCTTTCACACACACTTATCTCTCAGAACTGAGCAAGTGGCGAGACGTTCGTTCACCTAGCACCAATGGAACGGGTTGCAGGAGAAACATTTTCTCTGCTTTCTCAGTTTTTTTCCTAGTGCCGGTTTGAATTTCCTGCAGTTTTCACTGTAAAACAGAGTTGGAGCTAGTACCTCCCCATATATATGTATGGAATGGAGTTTGCAACTGAAAAGAAACTTGTGTTCCCAACAAGCCAGGTGAAGGACGGCTTTCACACACACTTATCTCTCAGAACTGAGCAAGTGGAGAGACGTTCGTTCATCTAGCACCAAGGGAACGGGTTGCAGGAGACACTATTCTCTGCTTTCTCAGTCTGTTTCCTAGTGCCGGTTTGAAGTTCCTGCAGTTTTCACTGTAAAACCGAGTTGGAGCTAGTACCTCCCCATATATATATATGGAATGGAGTTTGCAACTGAAAAAAACTTTGTTTTCCCAACAAGCTAGGTGAAGGACGGCTTTCACACACACTTATCTCTCAGAACTGAGAAAGTGGAGAGACGTTCGTTCATCTTGCACGAAGGGAACGGGTTGCAGGAGACACTTTTTCTCTGCTTTCTCAGTCTGTTTCCTAGTGCCGGTTTGAATTTCCTGCAGTTTTCACTGTAAAACAGAGTTGGAGCTAGTACCTCCCCATATATATGTATGGAATGGAGTTTGCAACTGAAAAGAAACTTGTGTTCCCAACAAGCCAGGTGAAGGACGGCTTTCACACACACTTATCTCTCAGAACTGAGCAAGTGGAGAGACGTTCGTTCATCTAGCACAAAGGGAACTGTTTGCAGGAGACAGTTTTTCTCTGCTTTCTCAGTCTGTTTCCTAGTGCCGGTTTGAAGTTCCTGCAGTTTTCACTGTAAAACCGTGTTGGAACTAGTACCTACCCATATATATGTATGGAGTGGAGTTTGCAACTGAAAAGAAACTTTGTGTTCCCAACAAGCTAGTTGAAGGACGGCTTTCACACACACTTATCTCTCAGAACTGAGCAAGTGGAGAGACGTTCGTTCATCTAGCACCAAGGGAACGGGTTGCAGGAGACACTTTTTCTCTGCTTTCTCAGTCTGTTTCCTAGTGCCGGTTTGAAGTTCCTGCAGTTTTCACTGTAAAACCGAGTTGGAGCTAGTACCTCCCCATATATATGTAAGAAATGGAGTTTGCAACTGAAAAGAAACATTGTGTTCCCAACAAGCTAGGTGAAGGACGGCTTTCACACACACTTATCTCTCAGAACTGAGCAAGAGGAGAGACGTTCGTTCATCTAGCACCAAGGCAACGGGTTGCAGGAGATACTTTTTCTCTGGTTTCTCAGTCTGTTTCCTACTGCCGGTTTGAAGTTCCTGCAGTTTTCACTGTAAAACAGATTTGTAGCTAGTACCTCCCCATATATATGTAAGGAATGGAGTTTTCAACTGAAAAGAAACTTTGTGTTCCCAACAAGCTAGGTGAAGGACCGCTTTCACACACACTTATCTCTCAGAACTGAGCAAGTGGAGAGACGTTCGTTCATCTAGCACCAAGGGAACTGGTTGCAGGAGACTGTTTTTCTCTGCTTTCTCAGTCTGTTTCCTAGTGCCGGTTTGAAGTTCCTGCAGTTTTCACTGTAAAACCGTGTTGGAACTAGTACCTCCCCATATATATGTATGGAATGGAGTTTGCAACTGAAAAGAAACTTGTGTTCCCAACAAGCCAGGTGAAGGACGGCTTTCACACACACTTATCTCTCAGAACTGAGCAAGTGGAGAGACGTTCGTTCATCTAGCACAAAGGGAACTGTTTGCAGGAGACAGTTTTTCTCTGCTTTCTCAGTCTGTTTCCTAGTGCCGGTTTGAAGTTCCTGCAGTTTTCACTGTAAAACCGTGTTGGAACTAGTACCTACCCATATATATGTATGGAGTGGAGTTTGCAACTGAAAAGAAACTTTGTGTTCCCAACAAGCTAGTTGAAGGACGGCTTTCACACACACTTATCTCTCAGAACTGAGCAAGTGGAGAGACGTTCGTTCATCTAGCACCAAGGGAACGGGTTGCAGGAGACACTTTTTCTCTGCTTTCTCAGTCTGTTTCCTAGTGCCGGTTTGAAGTTCCTGCAGTTTTCACTGTAAAACCGAGTTGGAGCTAGTACCTCCCCATATATATGTAAGAAATGGAGTTTGCAACTGAAAAGAAACATTGTGTTCCCAACAAGCTAGGTGAAGGACGGCTTTCACACACACTTATCTCTCAGAACTGAGCAAGAGGAGAGACGTTCGTTCATCTAGCACCAAGGCAACGGGTTGCAGGAGATACTTTTTCTCTGGTTTCTCAGTCTGTTTCCTACTGCCGGTTTGAAGTTCCTGCAGTTTTCACTGTAAAACAGATTTGGAGCTAGTACCTCCCCATATATATGTAAGGAATGGAGTTTGCAACTGAAAAGAAACTTTGTGTTCCCAACAAGCTAGGTGAAGGACCGCTTTCACACACACTTATCTCTCAGAACTGAGCAAGTGGAGAGACGTTCGTTCATCTAGCACCAAGGGAACTGGTTGCAGGAGACTGTTTTTCTCTGCTTTCTCAGTCTGTTTCCTAGTGCCGGTTTGAAGTTCCTGCAGTTTTCACTGTAAAACCGTGTTGGAACTAGTACCTCCCCATATATATGTATGGAATGGAGTTTGCAACTGAAAAGAAACTTGTGTTCCCAACAAGCCAGGTGAAGGACGGCTTTCACACACATTTATCTCTCAGAACTGAGCAAGTGGAGAGACGTTCGTTCATCTAGCACATAGGGAAGTGTTTGCAGGAGACACTTTTTCTCTGCTTTCTCAGTCTGTTTCCTAGTGCCGGTTTGAAGTTCCTGCAGTTTTCACTGTAAAATCGATTTGGAACTTGTACCTCCCCATATATATGAATGATTTGGAGTTTGCAACTGAAAAGAAACTTTGTGTTCCCAACAAGCTAGGTGAAGGACGGCTTTCACACACACTTATCTCTCAGAACTGAGCAAGTGGAGAGACGTTCGTTCATCTAGCACCAAGGGAACGGGTTGCAGGAGACACTATTCTCTGCTTTCTCAGTCTGTTTCCTAGTGCCGGTTTGAAGTTCCTGCAGTTTTCACTGTAAAACCGAGTTGGAGCTAGTACCTCCCCATATATATGTAAGAAATGGAGTTTGCAACTGGAAAGAAACTTTGTGTTCCCAACAAGCTAGGTGAAGGACGGCTTTAACACACACTTATCTCTCAGAACTGAGCAAGTGGAGAGACGTTCGTTCATCTAGCACAAAGGGAAGTGTTTGCAGGAGACACTTTTTCTCTGCTTTCTCAGTCTGTTTCCTAGTGCCGGTTTGAAGTTCCTGCAGTTTTCACTGTAAAATCGATTTGGAACTTGTACCTCCCCATATATATGAATGATTTGGAGTTTGCAACTGAAAAGAAACTTTGTGTTCCCAACAAGCTAGGTGAAGGACGGCTTTCACACACACTTATCTCTCAGAACTGAGCAAGTGGAGAGACGTTTGTTCATCTAGCACCAAGGGAACGGGTTGCAGGAGACACTATTCTCTGCTTTCTCAGTCTGTTTCCTAGTGCCGGTTTGAAGTTCCTGCAGTTTTCACTGTAAAACCGAGTTGGAGCTAGTACCTCCCCATATATATGTAAGAAATGGAGTTTGCAACTGGAAAGAAACTTTGTGTTCCCAACAAGCTAGGTGAAGGACGGCTTTAACACACACTTATCTCTCAGAACTGAGCAAGTGGAGAGACGTTCGTTCATCTAGCACAAAGGGAAGTGTTTGCAGGAGACACTTTTTCTCTGCTTTCTCAGTCTGTTTCCTAGTGCCGGTTTGAAGTTCCTGCAGTTTTCACTGTTAAACCATGTTGGAGCTAGTACCTCCCCATATATATGTAAGGAAAGTAGTTTGCAACTGAAAAGAAACTTTGTGTTCCCAACAAGCTAGGTGAAGGACGGCTTTCACACACACTTATCTCTCAGAACTGAGCAAGTGGAGAGACGTTCGTTCATCTAGCACCAAGGGAACGGTTTGCAGGAGACACTTTTTCTCTGCTTTCTCAGTCTGTTTCCTAGTGCCGGTTGGAAGTTCCTGCAGTTTTCACTGTAAAACAGAGTTGGAGCTAGTACCTCCCCATATATATGTATGGAATGGATTTTGCAACTGAAAAGAAACTTTATGTTCCCAACAAGCTAGGTAATGGACGGCTTTCACACACACTTATCTCTCAGAACTGAGCAAGTGGAGAGACGTTCGTTCACCTAGCGCCAATGGAACTGGTTGCAGGAGAAACTTTTTCTCTGCTTTCTCAGTCTGTTTCCTAGTGCCGGTATGAAGTTCCTGCAGTTTTCACTGTAAAACCGAGTTGGATCTAGAACCTCCCCATATATATGTATGGAATGGAGTTTGCAACTGAAAAGAAACTTTGTGTTCCCAACAAGCTAGGTGGAGGACGGCTTTCACACACACTTATTTCTCAGAACTGAGCAAGAGGAGAGACGTTCGTTCATCTAGCACCTAGGCAACGGGTTGCAGGAGACACTTTTTCTCTGCTTTCTCAGTCTGTTTCCTAGTGCCGGTTAGAAGTTCCTACAGTTTTCACTGTAAAACCGAGGTGGATCAAGTACCTCCCCTTATATATATATGGAATGGAGTTTGCAACTGAAAAAAACTTTGTTTTCCCAACAAGCTAGGTGAAGGACGGCTTTCACACACACTTATCTCTCAGAACTGAGAAAGTGGAGAGACGTTCGTTCATCTTGCACGAAGGGAACGGGTTGCAGGAGACACTTTTTCTCTGCTTTCTCAGTCTGTTTCCTAGTGCCGGTTTGAATTTCCTGCAGTTTTCACTGTAAAACAGAGTTGGAGCTAGTACCTCCCCATATATATGTATGGAATGGAGTTTGCAACTGAAAAGAAACTTGTGTTCCCAACAAGCCAGGTGAAGGACGGCTTTCACACACACTTATCTCTCAGAACTGAGCAAGTGGAGAGACGTTCGTTCATTTAGCACAAAGGGAACTGTTTGCAGGAGACAGTTTTTCTCTGCTTTCTCAGTCTGTTTCCTAGTGCCGGTTTGAAGTTCCTGCAGTTTTCACTGTAAAACCGTGTTGGAAATAGTACCTACCCATATATATGTATGGAGTGGAGTTTGCAACTGAAAAGAAACTTTGTGTTCCCAACAAGCTAGGTGAAGGACGGCTTTCACACACACTTATCTCTCAGAACTGAGCAAGTGGAGAGACGTTCGTTCATCTAGCACCAAGGGAACGGGTTGCAGGAGACACTTTTTCTCTGCTTTCTCAGTCTGTTTCCTAGTGCCGGTTTGAAGTTCCTGCAGTTTTCACTGTAAAACCGAGTTGGAGCTAGTACCTCCCCATATATATGTAAGAAATGGAGTTTGCAACTGAAAAGAAACATTGTGTTCCCAACAAGCTAGGTGAAGGACGGCTTTCACACACACTTATCTCTCAGAACTGAGCAAGAGGAGAGACGTTCGTTCATCTAGCACCAAGGCAACGGGTTGCAGGAGATACTTTTTCTCTGGTTTCTCAGTCTGTTTCCTACTGCCGGTTTGAAGTTCCTGCAGTTTTCACTGTAAAACAGATTTGGAGCTAGTACCTCCCCATATATATGTAAGGAATGGAGTTTGCAACTGAAAAGAAACTTTGTGTTCCCAACAAGCTAGGTGAAGGACCGCTTTCACACACACTTATCTCTCAGAACTGAGCAAGTGGAGAGACGTTCGTTCATCTAGCACCAAGGGAACTGGTTGCAGGAGACTGTTTTTCTATGCTTTCTCAGTCTGTTTCCTAGTGCCGGTTTGAAGTTCCTGCAGTTTTCACTGTAAAACCGTGTTGGAACTAGTACCTACCCATATATATGTATGGAGTGGAGTTTGCAACTGAAAAGAAACTTTGTGTTCCCAACAAGCTAGGTGAAGGACGGCTTTCACACACACATATCTCTCAGAACTGAGCAAGTGGAGAGACGTTCGTTCATCTAGCACCAAGGGAACGGGTTGCAGGAGACACTTTTTCTCTGCTTTCTCAGTCTGTGTCCTAGTGCCGGTTTGAAGTTCCTGCAGTTTTCACTGTAAAACCGAGTTGGAGCTAGTACTTACCCATATATATGTAAGGAATGGAGTTTGCAACTGAAAAGAATCTTTGTGTTCCCAACAAGCTAGGTGAAGGACGGCTTTCACACACACTTATCTCTCAGAACTGAGCAAGTGGAGAGACGTTCGTTCATCTAGCACCAAGGGAACGGGTTGCAGGAGACACTTTTTCTCTGCTTTCTCAGTCTGTTTCCTAGTGCCGGTTTGAAGTTCCTGCAGTTTTCACGGTAAAACCGATTTGGAACTTGTACCTCCCCATATATATGAAAGGAGTGGAGTTTGCAACTGAAAAGAAACTTTGTGTTCCCAACAAGCTAGGTGAAGGACGGCTTTCACACACACTAATCTCTCAGAAATGAGCAAGTGGAGAGACGTTCGTTCACCTAGAACCAAGGGAACGGGTTGCAGGAGACACTTTTTCTCTGCTTTCTCAGTCTGTTTCCTACTGCCGGTTTGAAGTTCCTGCAGTTTTCACTGTAAAACAGAGTTGGAGCTAGTACCTCCCCATATATATTTATGGAATGGAGTTTGCAACTGAAAAGAAACCTTGTGTTCCCAACAAGCTAGTTGAAGGACGGCTTTCACACACACTTATCTCTCAGAACTGAGCAAGTGGAGAGACTTTCGTTCATCTAGAACCAAGGGAACGGGTTGCAGGAGAAACTTTTTCTCTGCTTTCTCAGTCTGTTTCCTAGTGCCGGTTTGAAGTTCCTGCAGTTTTCACTGTAAACCGAGGTGGAGCTAGTACCTCCCCATATATATGTATGGAATGGAGTTTGCATCTGAAAAGAAACTTTGTGTTCCCAACAAGCTAGGTGAAGGACGGCTTTCACACACAATTATCTCTCAGAACTGAGCAAGTGGAGAGACGTTCGTTCATCTAGCACCAAGGGAACGGGTTGCAGGAGACACTTTTTCTCTGCTTTCTCAGTCTGTTTCCTAGTGCCGGTTTGAAGTTCCTGCAGTTTTCACTGTAAAATCGAGTTAGAGCTCGTACCTCCCCATATATTTGTATGGAATGGAGTTTGCAACTGAAAAGAATCTAAGTGTTCACAACAAGCTAGGTGAAGGACGGCTTTCACACACACGTATCTCTCAGAACTGAGTATGTGGAGAGTCGTTCTTTCATCTAGCACCAGGGGAACGGGTTGAAGGAGACACTTTTTCTCTGCTTTCTCAGTCTGTTTCCTAGTGCCGGTTTGAAGTTCCTGCAGTTTTCACTGTAAAACAGAGTTGTAGCTAGTACCTCCCCATATATATGTATGGAATGGATTTTGCAACTGGAAAGAAACTTTATGTTCCCAACAAGCTAGGTAATGGACGGCTTTCACACACACTTATCTCTCAGAACTGAGCAAGTGGAGAGACGTTCGTTCACCTAGCACCAATGGAACGGGTTGCAGGAGAAACATTTTCTCTGCTTTCTCAGTCTGTTTCCTAGTGCCGGTATGAAGTTCCTGCAGTTTTCACTGTAAATCCGAGTTGGATCTAGAACCTCCCCATATATATGTATGGAATGGAGTTTGCAACTGAAAAGAAACTTTGTGTTCCCAACAAGATAGGTGAAGGACGGCTTTCACACACACTTATCTCTCAGAACTGAGCAAGTGGAGAGACGTTCGTTCATCTATCACCAAGTTAACTGGTTGCAGGAGACACTATTTCTCTGCTTTCTCAGTCTGTGTCCTAGTGCCGGTTTGAAGTTCCTGCAGTTTTCACTGTAAAACCGAGGTGGAGCTAGTACCTCCGCATATATATGTATGGAATGGAGTTTGCATCTGAAAAGAAACTTTGTGTTCCCAACAAGCTAGGTGAAGGACGGCTTTCACACACACTTATCTCTCAGAACTGAGCAAGTGGAGAGACGTTCGTTCATCTAGCACCAAGGGAACGGGTTGCAGGAGACACTTTTTCTCTGCTTTCTCAGTCTGTTTCCTAGTGCCGGTTTGAAGTTCCTGCAGTTTTCACGGTAAAATCGATTTGGAACTTGTACCTCCCCATATATATGAAAGGAGTGGAGTTTGCAACTGAAAAGAAACTTTGTGTTCCCAACAAGCTAGGCGAAGGACGGCTTTCACACACACTAATCTCTCAGAAATGAGCAAGTGGAGAGACGTTCGTTCACCTAGAACCAAGGGAACGGGTTGCAGGAGACACATTTTCTCTGCTTTCTCAGTCTGTTTCCTACTGCCGGTTTGAAGTTCCTGCAGTTTTCACTGTAAAACAGAGTTGGAGCTAGTACCTCCCCATATATATTTATGGAATGGAGTTTGCAACTGAAAAGAAACCTTGTGTTCCCAACAAGCTAGTTGAAGGACGGCTTTCACACACACTTATCTCTCAGAACTGAGCAAGTGGAGAGACTTTCGTTCATCTAGAACCAAGGGAACGGGTTGCAGGAGACACTTTTTCTCTGCTTTCTCAGTCTGTTTCCTAGTGCCGGTTTGAAGTTCCTGCAGTTTTCACTGTAAACCGAGGTGGAGCTAGTACCTCCCCATATATATGTATGGAATGGAGTTTGCATCTGAAAAGAAACTTTGTGTTCCCAACAAGCTAGGTGAAGGACGGCTTTCACACACAATTATCTCTCAGAACTGAGCAAGTGGAGAGACGTTCGTTCATCTAGCACCAAGGGAACGGGTTGCAGGAGACACTTTTTCTCTGCTTTCTCAGTCTGTTTCCTAGTGCCGGTTTGAAGTTCCTGCAGTTTTCACTGTAAAATCGAGTTAGAGCTCGTACCTCCCCATATATTTGTATGGAATGGAGTTTGCAACTGAAAAGAATCTATGTGTTCCCAACAAGCTAGGTGAAGGACGGCTTTCACACACACGTATCTCTCAGAACTGAGTATGTGGAGAGTCGTTCTTTCATCTAGCACCAGGGGAACGGGTTGAAGGAGACACTTTTTCTCTGCTTTCTCAGTCTGTTTCCTAGTGCCGGTTGGAAGTTCCTGCAGTTTTCACTGTAAAACAGAGTTGTAGCTAGTACCTCCCCATATATATGTATGGAATGGATTTTGAAACTGGAAAGAAACTTTATGTTCCCAACAAGCTAGGTAATGGACGGCTTTCACACACACTTATCTCTCAGAACTGAGCAAGTGGAGAGACGTTCGTTCACCTAGCACCAATGGAACGGGTTGCAGGAGAAACATTTTCTCTGCTTTCTCAGTCTGTTTCCTAGTGCCGGTATGAAGTTCCTGCAGTTTTCACTGTAAATCCGAGTTGGATCTAGAACCTCCCCATATATATGTATGGAATGGAGTTTGCAACTGAAAAGAAACTTTGTGTTCCCAACAAGATAGGTGAAGGACGGCTTTCACACACACTTATCTCTCAGAACTGAGCAAGTGGAGAGACGTTCGTTCATCTAGCACCAAGTTAACTGGTTGCAGGAGACACTATTTCTCTGCTTTCTCAGTCTGTGTCCTAGTGCCGGTTTGAAGTTCCTGCAGTTTTCACTGTAAAACCGAGGTGGAGCTAGTACCTCCGCATATATATGTATGGAATGGAGTTTGCATCTGAAAAGAAACTTTGTGTTCCCAACAAGCTAGGTGAAGGACGGCTTTCACACACACTTATCTCTCAGAACTGAGCAAGTGGAAGACGTTCTTTCATCTAGCACCAAGGGAACGGGTTGCAGGATACACTTTTTCTCTGCTTTCTCAGTCTGTTTCCTAGTGCCGGTTTGAAGTTCCTGCAGTTTTCACTGTAAAACAGAGTTGGAGCTACTACCTCCCCATATATATGTATGGAATGGAGTTTGCAACTGAAAAGAAACTTGTGTTCCCAACAAGCCAGCTGAAGGACGGCTTTCACACACACTTATCTCTCAGAACTGAGCAAGTGGAGAGACGTTCGTTCATCTTGCACGAAGGGAACGGGTTGCAGGAGACACTTTTTCTCTGCTTTCTCTGTCTGTTTCCTAATGCCGGTTGGAAGTTCCTGCAGTTTTCACTGTAAAACCGAGTTGGAGCTAGTACCTGCCCATATATATGTATGTAATGGAGTTTGCAACTGAAAAGAAACTTTGTGTTCCCAACAAGCTAGGTGAAGGACATCTTTCACACACAATTATCTCTCAGAACTGAGCAAGTGGAGAGACGTTCGTTCATCTTGCACGAAGGGAACGGGTTGCAGGAGACACTTTTTCTCTGATTTCTTAGTCTGTTTCCTAGTGCCGGTTTGAAGTTCCTGCAGTTTTCACTGTAAAACCGAGTTGGAACTTGTACCTCCCCATATATATGAATGAATTGGAGTTTGCAACTGAAAGAAACTTTGTGTTCCCAACAAGCTAGGTGAAGGAAGGCTTTCACACACACTTATCTCTCAGAACTGAGCAAGTGGGAGACGTTCTTTCATCTAGCACCAAGGGAACGGGTTGCAGGATACACTTTTTCTCTGCCTTCTCAGTCTGTTTCCTAGTGCCGGTATGAAGTTCCTGCAGTTTTCACTGTAAAATCGATTTGGAACTTGTACCTCCCCATATATATGTATGGAGTGGAGTTTGCAACTGAAAAGAAACTTTGTGTTCCCAACAAGCTAGGTGAAGGACGGCTTTCACACACACATATCTCTCAGAACTGAGCAAGTGGAGAGACGTTCTTTCATCTAGCACCAAGGGAACGGGTTGCAGGAGACACTTTTTCTCTGCTTTCTCAGTCTGTTTCCTAGTGCCGGTTTGAAGTTCCTGCAGTTTTCACTGTAAAACAGAGTTGTAGCTAGTACCTCCCCATATATATGTATGAAATGGATTTTGCAACTGGAAAGAAACTTTATGTTCCCAACAAGCTAGGTATTGGACGGCTTTCACACACACTTATCTCTCAGAACTGAGCAAGTGGAGAGACGTTCGTTCTTCTAGCACCAAGTTAACTGGTTGCAGGAGACACTATTTCTCTGCTTTGTCAGTCTGTTTCCTAGTGCCGGTTTGAAGTTCCTGCAGTTTTCACTGTAAAACCGAGGTGGAGCTAGTACCTCCGCATATATATGTATGGAATGGAGTTTGCATCTGAAAAGAAACTTTGTGTTCCCAACAAGCTAGGTGAAGGACGGCTTTCACACACACTTATCTCTCAGAACTGAGCAAGTGGAAGACGTTCTTTCATCTAGCACCAAGGGAACGGGTTGCAGGATACACTTTTTCTCTGCTTTCTCAGTCTGTTTCCTAGTGCCGGTTAGAAGTTCCTGCAGTTTTCACTGTAAAACAGAGTTGGAGCTAGTACCTCCCCATGTATATGTATGGAATGGAGTTTGCAACTGAAAAGAAACTTGTGTTCCCAACAAGCCAGCTGAAGGACGGCTTTCACACACACTTATCTCTCAGAACTGAGCAAGTGGAGAGACGTTCGTTCATCTTGCACGAAAGGAACGGGTTGCAGGAGACACTTTTTCTCTGCTTTCTCTGTCTGTTTCCTAATGCCGGTTGGAAGTTCCTGCAGTTTTCACTGTAAAACCGAGTTGGAGCTAGTACCTCCCCATATATATGTAAGAAATGGAGTTTGCAACTGAAAAGAAACATTGTGTTCCCAACAAGCTAGGTGAAGGACGGCTTTCACACACACTTATCTCTCAGAACTGAGCAAGAGGAGAGACGTTCGTTCATCTAGCACCAAGGCAACGGGTTGCAGGAGATACTTTTTCTCTGCTTTCTCAGTCTGTTTCCTACTGCCGGTTTGAAGTTCCTGCAGTTTTCACTGTAAAACAGATTTGGAGCTAGTACCTCCCCATATATATGTAAGGAATGGAGTTTGCAACTGAAAAGAAACTTTGTGTTCCCAACAAGCTAGGTGAAGGACCGCTTTCACACACACTTATCTCTCAGAAATGAGCAAGTGGAGAGACGTTCGTTCATCTAGCACCAAGGGAACTGGTTGCAGGAGACTGTTTTTCTCTGCTTTCTCAGTCTGTTTCCTAGTGCCGGTTTGAAGTTCCTGCAGTTTTCACTGTAAAACCGTGTTGGAATTAGTACCTCCCCATATATATGTATGGAATGGAGTTTGCAACTGAAAAGAAACTTGTGTTCCCAACAAGCCAGGTGAAGGACGGCTTTCACACACACTGATCTCTCAGAACTGAGCAAGTGGAGAGACGTTCGTTCATCTAGCACAAAGGGAAGTGTTTGCAGGAGACACTTTTTCTCTGCTTTCTCAGTCTGTTTCCTAGTGCCGGTTTGAAGTTCCTGCAGTTTTCACTGTAAAATCGATTTGGAACTTGTACCTCCCCATATATATGAATGATTTGGAGTTTGCAACTGAAAAGAAACTTTGTGTTCCCAACAAGCTAGGTGAAGGACGGCTTTCACACACACTTATCTCTCAGAACTGAGCAAGTGGAGAGACGTTCGTTCATCTAGCACCAAGGGAACGGGTTGCAGGAGACACTATTCTCTGCTTTCTCAGTCTGTTTCCTAGTGCCGGTTTGAAGTTCCTGCAGTTTTCACTGTAAAACCGAGTTGGAGCTAGTACCTCCCCATATATATGTAAGAAATGGAGTTTGTAACTGGAAAGAAACTTTGTGTTCCCAACAAGCTAGGTGAAGGATGGCTTTAAAACACACTTATCTCTCAGAACTGAGCAAGTGGAGAGACGTTCGTTCATCTAGCACAAAGGGAAGTGTTTGCAGGAGACACTTTTTCTCTGCTTTCTCAGTCTGTTTCCTAGTGCCGGTTTGAAGTTCCTGCAGTTTTCACTGTTAAACCATGTTGGAGCTAGTACCTCCCCATATATATGGAAGGAAAGTAGTTTGCAACTGAAAAGAAACTTTGTGTTCCCAACAAGCTAGGTGAAGGACGGCTTTCACACACACTTATCTCTCAGAACTGAGCAAGTGGAGAGACGTTCGTTCATCTAGCACCAAGGGAACGGGTTGCAGGAGACACTTTTTCTCTGCTTTCTCAGTCTGTTTCCTAGTGCCGGTTTGAAGTTCCTGCAGTTTTCACTGTAAAACCGAGTTGGATCTAGAACCTCCCCATATATATGTATGGAATGGATTTTGCAACTGAAAAGAAACTTTATGTTCCCAACAAGCTAGGTAATGGACGGCTTTCACACACACTTATCTCTCAGAACTGAGAAAGTGGAGAGACGTTCATTCATCTTGCACGAAGGGAACGGGTTGCAGGAGACACTTTTTCTCTGCTTTCTCAGTCTGTTTCCTAGTGCCGGTTTGAATTTCCTGCAGTTTTCACTGTAAAACAGAGTTGGAGCTAGTACCTCCCCATATATATGTATGGAATGGAGTTTGCAACTGAAAAGAAACTTGTGTTCCCAACAAGCCAGGTGAAGGACGGCTTTCACACACACTTATCTCTCAGAACTGAGCAAGTGGAGAGACGTTCGTTCACCTAGCACCAATGGAACGGGTTGCAGGAGAAACATTTTCTCTGCTTTCTCAGTCTGTTTCCTAGTGCCGGTATGAAGTTCCTGCAGTTTTCACTGTAAATCCGAGTTGGATCTAGAACCTCCCCATATATATGTATGGAATGGAGTTTGCAACTGAAAAGAAACTTTGTGTTCCCAACAAGCTAGGTGAAGGACGGCTTTCACACACACTTATCTCTCAGAACTGAGCAAGTGGAGAGACGTTCGTTCATCTAGCACCAAGTTAACTGGTTGCAGGAGACACTATTTCTCTGCTTTCTCAGTCTGTGTCCTAGTGCCGGTTTGAAGTTCCTGCAGTTTTCACTGTAAAACCGAGGAGGAGCTAGTACCTCCGCATATATATGTATGGAATGGAGTTTGCATCTGAAAAGAAACTTTGTGTTCCCAACAAGCTAGGTGAAGGACGGCTTTCACACACACTTATCTCTCAGAACTGAGCAAGTGGAAGACGTTCTTTCATCTAGCACCAAGGGAACGGGTTGCAGGATACACTTTTTCTCTGCTTTCTCAGTCTGTTTCCTAGTGCCGGTTTGAAGTTCCTGCAGTTTTCACTGTAAAACAGAGTTGGAGCTACTACCTCCCCATATATATGTATGGAATGGAGTTTGCAACTGAAAAGAAACTTGTGTTCCCAACAAGCCAGCTGAAGGACGGCTTTCACACACACTTATCTCTCAGAAGTGAGCAAGTGGAGAGACGTTCGTTCATCTTGCACGAAGGGAACGGGTTGCAGGAGAAACTATTACTCTGCTTTCTCTGTCTGTTTCCTAATGCCGGTTGGAAGTTCCTGCAGTTTTCACTGTAAAACCGAGTTGGAGCTAGTACCTGCCCATATATATGTATGTAATGGAGTTTGCAACTGAAAAGAAACTTTGTGTTCCCAACAAGCTAGGTGAAGGACATCTTTCACACACAATTATCTCTCAGAACTGAGCAAGTGGAGAGACGTTCGTTCATCTTGCACGAAGGGAACGGGTTGCAGGAGACACTTTTTCTCTGATTTCTTAGTCTGTTTCCTAGTGCCGGTTTGAAGTTCCTGCAGTTTTCACTGTAAAACCGAGTTGGAACTTGTACCTCCCCATATATATGAATGGATTGGAGTTTGCAACTGAAAGAAACTTTGTGTTCCCAACAAGCTAGGTGAAGGAAGGCTTTCACACACACTTATCTCTCAGAACTGAGCAAGTGGGAGACGTTCTTTCATCTAGCACCAAGGGAACGGGTTGCAGGATACACTTTTTCTCTGCTTTCTCAGTCTGTTTCCTAGTGCCGGTTTGAAGTTCCTGCAGTTTTCACTGTAAAACAGAGTTGGAGCTACTACCTCCCCATATATATGTATGGAATGGAGTTTGCAACTGAAAAGAAACTTGTGTTCCCAACAAGCTAGTTGAAGGACGGCTTTCACACACACTTATCTCTCAGAACTGAGCAAGTGGAGAGACGTTCGTTCATCTAGCACCAAGGGAACGGGTTGCAGGAGACACTTTTTCTCTGCTTTCTCAGTCTGTTTCCTAGTGCCGGTTTGAAGTTCCTGCAGTTTTCACTGTAAAACCGAGTTGGAGCTAGTACCTCCCCATGTATATGTAAGAAATGGAGTTTGCAACTGAAAAGAAACATTGTGTTCCCAACAAGCTAGGTGAAGGACGGCTTTCACACACACTTATCTCTCAGAACTGAGCAAGAGGAGAGACGTTCGTTCATCTAGCACCAAGGCAACGGGTTGCAGGAGATAATTTTTCTCTGGTTTCTCAGTCTGTTTCCTACTGCCGGTTTGAAGTTCCTGCAGTTTTCACTGTAAAACAGATTTGGAGCTAGTACCTCCCCATATATATGTAAGGAATGGAGTTTGCAACTGAAAAGAAACTTTGTGTTCCCAACAAGCTAGGTGAAGGACCGCTTTCACACACACTTATCTCTCAGAACTGAGCAAGTGGAGAGACGTTCGTTCATCTAGCACCAAGGGAACTGGTTGCAGGAGACTGTTTTTCTCTGCTTTCTCAGTCTGTTTCCTAGTGCCGGTTTGAAGTTCCTGCAGTTTTCACTGTAAAACCGTGTTGGAACTAGTTCCTCCCCATATATATGTATGGAATGGAGTTTGCAACTGAAAAGAAACTTGTGTTCCCAACAAGCCAGGTGAAGGACGGCTTTCACACACACTTATCTCTCAGAACTGAGCAAGTGGAGAGACGTTCGTTCATCTAGCACAAAGGGAACTGTTTGCAGGAGACACTTTTTCTCTGCTTTCTCAGTCTGTTTCCTAGTGCCAGTTTGAAGTTCCTGCAGTTTTCACTGTAAAACCGTGTTGGAACTAGTACCTACCCATATATATGTATGGAGTGGAGTTTGCAACTGAAAAGAAACTTTGTGTTCCCAACAAGCTAGTTGAAGAACGGCTTTCACACACACTTATCTCTCAGAACTGAGCAAGTGGAGAGATGTTCGTTCATCTAGCACCAAGGGAACGGGTTGCAGGGGACACTTTTTCTCTGCTTTCTCAGTCTGTTTCCTAGTGCCGGTTTGAAGTTCCTGCAGTTTTCACTGTAAAACCGAGTTGGAGCTAGTACCTCCCCATATATATGTAAGAAATGGAGTTTGCAACTGAAAAGAAACATTGTGTTCCCAACAAGCTAGGTGAAGGACGGCTTTCACACACACTTATCTCTCAGAACTGAGCAAGAGGAGAGACGTTCGTTCATCTAGCACCAAGGCAACGGGTTGCAGGAGATACTTTTTCTCTGGTTTCTCAGTCTGTTTCCTACTGCCGGTTTGAAGTTCCTGCAGTTTTCACTGTAAAACAGATTTGGAGCTAGTACCTCCCCATATATATGTAAGGAATGGAGTTTGCAACTGAAAAGAAACTTTGTGTTCCCAACAAGCTAGGTGAAGGACCGCTTTCACACACACTTATCTCTCAGAACTGAGCAAGTGGAGAGACGTTCGTTCATCTAGCACCAAGGGAACTGGTTGCAGGAGACTGTTTTTCTCTGCTTTCTCAGTCTGTTTCCTAGTGCCGGTTTGAAGTTCCTGCAGTTTTCACTGTAAAACCGTGTTGGAACTAGTACCTCCCCATATATATGTATGGAATGGAGTTTGCAACTGAAAAGAAACTTGTGTTCCCAACAAGCCAGGTGAAGGACGGCTTTCACACACACTTATCTCTCAGAACTGAGCAAGTGGAGAGACGTTCGTTCATCTAGCACAAAGGGAAGTGTTTGCAGGAGACACTTTTTCTCTGCTTTCTCAGTCTGTTTCCTAGTGCCGGTTTGAAGTTCCTGCAGTTTTCACTGTAAAATCGATTTGGAACTTGTACCTCCCCATATATATGAATGATTTGGAGTTTGCAACTGAAAAGAAACTTTGTGTTCCCAACAAGCTAGGTGAAGGACGGCTTTCACACACACTTATCTCTCAGAACTGAGCAAGTGGAGAGACGTTCGTTCATCTAGCACCAAGGGAACGGGTTGCAGGAGACACTATTCTCTGCTTTCTCAGTCTGTTTCCTAGTGCCGGTTTGAAGTTCCTGCAGTTTTCACTGTAAAACCGAGTTGGAGCTAGTACCTCCCCATATATATGTAAGAAATGGAGTTTGCAACTGGAAAGAAACTTTGTGTTCCCAACAAGCTAGGTGAAGGACGGCTTTAACACACACTTATCTCTCAGAACTGAGCAAGTGGAGAGACGTTCGTTCATCTAGCACAAAGGGAAGTGTTTGCAGGAGACACTTTTTCTCTGCTTTCTCAGTCTGTTTCCTAGTGCCGGTTTGAAGTTCCTGCAGTTTTCACTGTTAAACCATGTTGGAGCTAGTACCTCCCCATATATATGGAAGGAAAGTAGTTTGCAACTGAAAAGAAACTTTGTGTTCCCAACAAGCTAGGTGAAGGACGGCTTTCACACACACTTATCTCTCAGAACTGAGCAAGTGGAGAGACATTCGTTCATCTAGCACCAAGGGAACGGGTTGCAGGAGACACTTTTTCTCTGCTTTCTCAGTCTGTTTCCTAGTGCCGGTTTGAAGTTCCTGCAGTTTTCACTGTAAAACAGAGTTGGAGCTAGTACCTCCCCATATATATGTATGGAATGGATTTTGCAACTGAAAAGAAACTTTATGTTCCCAACAAGCTAGGTAATGGACGGCTTTCACACACACTTATCTCTCAGAACTGAGCAAGTGGAGAGACGTTCGTTCACCTAGCGCCAATGGAACGGGTTGCAGGAGAAACTTTTTCTCTGCTTTCTCAGTCTGTTTCCTAGTGCCGGTATGAAGTTCCTGCAGTTTTCACTGTAAAACCGAGTTGGATCTAGAACCTCCCCATATATATGTATGGAATGGAGTTTGCAACTGAAAAGAAACTTTGTGTTCCCAACAAGCTAGGTGGAGGACGGCTTTCACACACACTTATTTCTCAGAACTGAGCAAGAGGAGAGACGTTCGTTCATCTAGCACCTAGGCAACGGGTTGCAGGAGACACTTTTTCTCTGCTTTCTCAGTCTGTTTCCTAGTGCCGGTTTGAAGTTCCTGTAGTTTTCACTGTAAAACAGAGTTGGAGCTAGTACCTCCCCATATATATGTATGGAATTGATTTTGCAACTGAAAAGAAACTTTATGTTCCCAACAAGCTAGGTAATGGACGGCTTTCACACACACTTATCTCTCAGAACTGAGCAAGTGGAGAGACGTTCGTTCACCTAGCGCCAATGGAACGGGTTGCAGGAGAAACTTTTTCTCTGCTTTCTCAGTCTGTTTCCTAGTGCCGGTATGAAGTTCCTGCAGTTTTCACTGTAAAACCGAGTTGGATCTAGAACCTCCCCATATATATGTATGGAATGGAGTTTGCAACTGAAAAGAAACTTTGTGTTCCCAACAAGCTAGGTGGAGGACGGCTTTCACACACACTTATTTCTCAGAACTGAGCAAGAGGAGAGACGTTCGTTCATCTAGCACCTAGGCAACGGGTTGCAGGAGACACTTTTTCTCTGCTTTCTCAGTCTGTTTCTTACTGCCGGTTTGAAGTTCCTGCAGTTTTCACTGTAAAACAGATTTGGAGCTAGTACCTCCCCATATATATGTAAGGAATGGAGTTTGCAACTGAAAAGAAACTTTGTGTTCCCAACAAGCTAGGTGAAGGACCGCTTTCACACACACTTATCTCTCAGAACTGAGCAAGTGGAGAGACGTTCGTTCATCTAGCACCAAGGGAACTGGTTGCAGGAGACTGTTTTTCTCTGCTTTCTCAGTCTGTTTCCTAGTGCCGGTTTGAAGTTCCTGCAGTTTTCACTGTAAAACCGTGTTGGAACTAGTACCTACCCATATATATGTATGGAGTGGAGTTTGCAACTGAAAAGAAACTTTGTGTTCCCAACAAGCTAGGTGAAGGACGGCTTTCACACACACATATCTCTCAGAACTGAGCAATTGGAGAGACATTCGTTCATCTAGCACCAAGGAAACGGTTTGCAGGAGACACTTTTTCTCTGCTTTCTCAGTCTGTGTCCTAGTGCCGGTTTGAAGTTCCTGCAGTTTTCACTGTAAAACCGAGTTGGAGCTAGTACTTACCCATATATATGTAAGGAATGGAGTTTGCAACTGAAAAGAATCTTTGTGTTCCCAACAAGCTAGGTGAAGGACGGCTTTCACACACACTTATCTCTCAGAACTGAGCAAGTGGAGAGACGTTCGTTCATCTAGCACCAAGGGAACGGGTTGCAGGAGACACTTTTTCTCTGCTTTCTCAGTCTGTTTCCTAGTGCCGGTTTGAAGTTCCTGCAGTTTTCACTGTAAAACAGAGTTGGAGCTAGTACCTCCCCATATATATGTATGGAATGGATTTTGCAACTGAAAAGAAACTTTATGTTCCCAACAAGCTAGGTAATGGACGGCTTTCACACACACTTATCTCTCAGAACTGAGCAAGTGGAGAGACGTTCGTTCACCTAGCGCCAATGGAACGGGTTGCAGGAGAAACTTTTTCTCTGCTTTCTCAGTCTGTTTCCTAGTGCCGGTTTGAAGTTCCTGCAGTTTTCACTGTAAAAAGGAGTTGGATCTAGAACCTCCCCATATATATGTATGGAATGGATTTTGCAACTGAAAAGAAACTTTGTGTTCCCAACAAGCTAGGTGGAGGACGGCTTTCACACACACTTATTTCTCAGAACTGAGCAAGAGGAGAGACGTTCGTTCATCTAGCACCTAGGCAACGGGTTGCAGGAGACACTTTTTCTCTGCTTTCTCAGTCTGTTTCCTACTGCCGGTTTGAAGTTCCTGCAGTTTTCACTGTAAAACAGATTTGGAGCTAGTACCTCCCCATATATATGTAAGGAATGGAGTTTGCAACTGAAAAGAAACTTTGTGTTCCCAACAAGCTAGGTGAAGGACCGCTTTCACACACACTTATCTCTCAGAACTGAGCAAGTGGAGAGACGTTCGTTCACCTAGAACCAAGGGAACGGGTTGCAGGAGACACTTTTTCTCTGCTTTCTCAGTCTGTTTCCTACTGCCGGTTTGAAGTTCCTGCAATTTTCACTGTAAACCGAGGTGGAGCTAGTACCTCCTTATATATATGTATGGAATGGAGTTTGCATCTGAAAAGAAACTTTGTGTTCCCAACAAGCTAGGTGAAGGACGGCTTTCACACACAATTATCTCTCAGAACTGAGCAAGTGGAGAGACGTTCGTTCATCTAGCACCAAGGAAACGGGTTGCAGGAGACACTTTTTCTCTGCTTTCTCAGTCTGTTTCCTAGTGCCGGTTTGAAGTTCCTGCAGTTTTCACTGTAAAATCGAGTTAGAGCTCGTACCTCCCCATATATTTGTATGGAATGGAGTTTGCAACTGAAAAGAATCTATGTGTTCCCAACAAGCTAGATGAAGGACGGCTTTCACACACACGTATCTCTCAGAACTGAGTATGTGGAGAGTCGTTCTTTCATCTAGCACCAGGGGAACGGGTTGAAGGAGACACTTTTTCTCTGCTTTCTCAGTCTGTTTCCTAGTACCGGTTTGAAGTTCCTGCAGTTTTCACTGTAAAACAGATTTGTAGCTAGTACCTCCCCATATATATGTATGAAATGGATTTTGCAACTGGAAAGAAACTTTATGTTCCCAACAAGCTAGGTAATGGACGGCTTTCACACACACTTATCTCTCAGAACTGAGCAAGTGGAGAGACGTTCGTTCACCTAGCACCAATGGAACGGGTTGCAGGAGAAACATTTTCTCTGCTTTCTCAGTCTGTTTCCTAGTGCCGGTATGAAGTTCCTGCAGTTTTCACTGTAAATCCGAGTTGGATCTAGAACCTCCCCATATATATGTATGGAATGGAGTTTGCAACTGAAAAGAAACTTGTGTTCCCAACAAGCCAGGTGAAGGACGGCTTTCACACACACTTATCTCTCAGAACTGAGCAAGTGGAGAGACGTTCGTTCATCTAGCACAAAGGGAACTGTTTGCAGGAGACAGTTTTTCTCTGCTTTCTCAGTCTGTTTCCTAGTGCCGGTTTGAAGTTCCTGCAGTTTTCACTGTAAAACCGTGTTGGAACTAGTACCTACCCATATATATGTAAGAAATGGAGTTTGCAACTGAAAAGAAACTTTGTGTTCCCAACAAGCTAGTTGAAGGACGGCTTTCACACACACTTATCTCTCAGAACTGAGCAAGAGGAGAGACGTTCGTTCATCTAGCACCAAGGCAACGGGTTGCAGGAGATACTTTTTCTCTGGTTTCTCAGTCTGTTTCCTACTGCCGGTTTGAAGTTCCTGCAGTTTTCACTGTAAAACAGATTTGGAGCTAGTACCTCCCCATATATATGTAAGGAATGGAGTTTGCAACTGAAAAGAAACTTTGTGTTCCCAACAAGCTAGGTGAAGGACCGCTTTCACACACACTTATCTCTCAGAACTGAGCAAGTGGAGAGACGTTCGTTCATCTAGCACCAAGGGAACTGGTTGCAGGAGACTGTTTTTCTCTGCTTTCTCAGTCTGTTTCCTAGTGCCGGTTTGAAGTTCCTGCAGTTTTCACTGTAAAACCGTGTTGGAACTAGTACCTACCCATATATATGTATGGAGTGGAGTTTGCAACTGAAAAGAAACTTTGTGTTCCCAACAAGCTAGGTGAAGGACGGCTTTCACACACACATATCTCTCAGAACTGAGCAATTGGAGAGACGTTCGTTCATCTAGCACCAAGGGAACGGGTTGCAGGAGACACTTTTTCTCTGCTTTCTCAGTCTGTGTCCTAGTGCCGGTTTGAAGTTCCTGCAGTTTTCACGGTAAAACCGATTTGGAACTTGTACCTCCCCATATATATGAAAGGAGTGGAGTTTGCAACTGAAAAGAAACTTTGTGTTCCCAACAAGCTAGGCGAAGGACGGCTTTCACACACACTAATCTCTCAGAAATGAGCAAGTGGAGAGACGTTCGTTCACCTAGAACCAAGGGAACGGGTTGCAGGAGACACTTTTTCTCTGCTTTCTCAGTCTGTTTCCTACTGCCGGTTTGAAGTTCCTGCAGTTTTCACTGTAAACCGAGGTGGAGCTAGTACCTCCCCATATATATGTATGGAATGGAGTTTGCATCTGAAAAGAAACTTTGTGTTCCCAACAAGCTAGGTGAAGGACGGCTTTCACACACAATTATCTCTCAGAACTGAGCAAGTGGAGAGACGTTCGTTCATCTAGCACCAAGGGAACGGGTTGCAGGAGACACTTTTTCTCTGCTTTCTCAGTCTGTTTCCTAGTGCCGGTTTGAAGTTCCTGCAGTTTTCACTGAAAAATCGAGTTAGAGCTCGTACCTCCCCATATATTTGTATGGAATGGAGTTTGCAACTGAAAAGAATCTATGTGTTCCCAACAAGCTAGGTGAAGGACGGCTTTCACACACACGTATCTCTCAGAACTGAGTATGTGGAGAGTCGTTCTTTCATCTAGCACCAGGGGAACGGGTTGAAGGAGACACTTTTTCTCTGCTTTCTCAGTCTGTTTCCTAGTGCCGGTTTGAAGTTCCTGCAGTTTTCACTGTAAAACCGTGTTGGAACTAGTACCTCCCCATATATATGTATGGAATGGAGTTTGCAACTGAAAAGAAACTTGTGTTCCCAACAAGCCAGGTGAAGGACGGCTTTCACACACACTTATCTCTCAGAACTGAGCAAGTGGAGAGACGTTCGTTCATCTAGCACAAAGGGAAGTGTTTGCAGGAGACACTTTTTCTCTGCTTTCTCAGTCTGTTTCCTAGTGCCGGTTTGAAGTTCCTGCAGTTTTCACTGTAAAATCGATTTGGAACTTGTACCTCCCCATATATATGAATGATTTGGGGTTTGCAACTGAAAAGAAACTTTGTGTTCCCAACAAGCTAGGTGAAGGACGGCTTTCACACACACTTATCTCTCAGAACTGAGCAAGTGGAGAGACGTTCGTTCATCTAGCACCAAGGGAACGGGTTGCAGGAGACACTATTCTCTGCTTTCTCAGTCTGTTTCCTAGTGCCGGTTTGAAGTTCCTGCAGTTTTCACTGTAAAACCGAGTTGGAGCTAGTACCTCCCCATATATATGTAAGGAATGGAGTTTGCAACTGAAAAGAAACTTTGTGTTCCCAACAAGCTAGGTGAAGGACCGCTTTCACACACACTTATCTCTCAGAACTGAGCAAGTGGAGAGACGTTCGTTCATCTAGCACCAAGGGAACTGGTTGCAGGAGACTGTTTTTCTCTGCTTTCTCAGTCTGTTTCCTAGTGCCGGTTTGAAGTTCCTGCAGTTTTCACTGTAAAACCGTGTTGGAACTAGTACCTACCCATATATATGTATGGAGTGGAGTTTGCAACTGAAAAGAAACTTTGTGTTCCCAACAAGCTAGGTGAAGGACGGCTTTCACACACACATATCTCTCAGAACTGAGCAATTGGAGAGACGTTCGTTCATCTAGCACCAAGGGAACGGGTTGCAGGAGACACTTTTTCTCTGCTTTCTCAGTCTGTGTCCTAGTGCCGGTTTGAAGTTCCTGCAGTTTTCACGGTAAAACCGATTTGGAACTTGTACCTCCCCATATATATGAAAGGAGTGGAGTTTGCAACTGAAAAGAAACTTTGTGTTCCCAACAAGCTAGGCGAAGGACGGCTTTCACACACACTAATCTCTCAGAAATGAGCAAGTGGAGAGACGTTCGTTCACCTAGAACCAAGGGAACGGGTTGCAGGAGACACTTTTTCTCTGCTTTCTCAGTCTGTTTCCTACTGCCGGTTTGAAGTTCCTGCAGTTTTCACTGTAAACCGAGGTGGAGCTAGTACCTCCCCATATATATGTATGGAATGGAGTTTGCATCTGAAAAGAAACTTTGTGTTCCCAACAAGCTAGGTGAAGGACGGCTTTCACACACAATTATCTCTCAGAACTGAGCAAGTGGAGAGACGTTCGTTCATCTAGCACCAAGGGAACGGGTTGCAGGAGACACTTTTTCTCTGCTTTCTCAGTCTGTTTCCTAGTGCCGGTTTGAAGTTCCTGCAGTTTTCACTGAAAAATCGAGTTAGAGCTCGTACCTCCCCATATATTTGTATGGAATGGAGTTTGCAACTGAAAAGAATCTATGTGTTCCCAACAAGCTAGGTGAAGGACGGCTTTCACACACACGTATCTCTCAGAACTGAGTATGTGGAGAGTCGTTCTTTCATCTAGCACCAGGGGAACGGGTTGAAGGAGACACTTTTTCTCTGCTTTCTCAGTCTGTTTCCTAGTGCCGGTTTGAAGTTCCTGCAGTTTTCACTGTAAAACCGTGTTGGAACTAGTACCTCCCCATATATATGTATGGAATGGAGTTTGCAACTGAAAAGAAACTTGTGTTCCCAACAAGCCAGGTGAAGGACGGCTTTCACACACACTTATCTCTCAGAACTGAGCAAGTGGAGAGACGTTCGTTCATCTAGCACAAAGGGAAGTGTTTGCAGGAGACACTTTTTCTCTGCTTTCTCAGTCTGTTTCCTAGTGCCGGTTTGAAGTTCCTGCAGTTTTCACTGTAAAATCGATTTGGAACTTGTACCTCCCCATATATATGAATGATTTGGGGTTTGCAACTGAAAAGAAACTTTGTGTTCCCAACAAGCTAGGTGAAGGACGGCTTTCACACACACTTATCTCTCAGAACTGAGCAAGTGGAGAGACGTTCGTTCATCTAGCACCAAGGGAACGGGTTGCAGGAGACACTATTCTCTGCTTTCTCAGTCTGTTTCCTAGTGCCGGTTTGAAGTTCCTGCAGTTTTCACTGTAAAACCGAGTTGGAGCTAGTACCTCCCCATATATATATATGGAATGGAGTTTGCAACTGAAAAAAACTTTGTTTTCCCAACAAGCTAGGTGAAGGACGGCTTTCACACACACTTATCTCTCAGAACTGAGAAAGTGGAGAGACGTTCGTTCATCTTGCACGAAGGGAACGGGTTGCAGGAGACACTTTTTCTCTGCTTTCTCAGTCTGTTTCCTAGTGCCGGTTTGAATTTCCTGCAGTTTTCACTGTAAAACAGAGTTGGAGCTAGTACCTCCCCATATATATGTATGGAATGGAGTTTGCAACTGAAAAGAAACTTGTGTTCCCAACAAGCCAGGTGAAGGACGGCTTTCACACACACTTATCTCTCAGAACTGAGCAAGTGGAGAGACGTTCGTTCATCTAGCACAAAGGGAACTGTTTGCAGGAGACAGTTTTTCTCTGCTTTCTCAGTCTGTTTCCTAGTGCCGGTTTGAAGTTCCTGCAGTTTTCACTGTAAAACCGTGTTGGAACTAGTACCTACCCATATATATGTATGGAGTGGAGTTTGCAACTGAAAAGAAACTTTGTGTTCCCAACAAGCTAGTTGAAGGACGGCTTTCACACACACTTATCTCTCAGAACTGAGCAAGTGGAGAGACGTTCGTTCATCTAGCACCAAGGGAACGGGTTGCAGGAGACACTTTTTCTCTGCTTTCTCAGTCTGTTTCCTAGTGCCGGTTTGAAGTTCCTGCAGTTTTCACTGTAAAACCGAGTTGGAGCTAGTACCTCCCCATATATATGTAAGAAATGGAGTTTGCAACTGAAAAGACACATTGTGTTCCCAACAAGCTAGGTGAAGGACGGCTTTCACACACACTTATCTCTCAGAACTGAGCAAGAGGAGAGACGTTCGTTCATCTAGCACCAAGGCAACGGGTTGCAGGAGATACTTTTTCTCTGGTTTCTCAGTCTGTTTCCTACTGCCGGTTTGAAGTTCCTGCAGTTTTCACTGTAAAACAGATTTGGAGCTAGTACCTCCCCATATATATGTAAGGAATGGAGTTTGCAACTGAAAAGAAACTTTGTGTTCCCAACAAGCTAGGTGAAGGACCGCTTTCACACACACTTATCTCTCAGAACTGAGCAAGTGGAGAGACGTTCGTTCATCTAGCACCAAGGGAACGGGTTGCAGGAGACACTATTCTCTGCTTTCTCAGTCTGTTTCCTAGTGCCGGTTTGAAGTTCCTGCAGTTTTCACTGTAAAACCGAGTTGGAGCTAGTACCTCCCCATATATATATATGGAATGGAGTTTGCAACTGAAAAAAACTTTGTTTTCCCAACAAGCTAGGTGAAGGACGGCTTTCACACACACTTATCTCTCAGAACTGAGAAAGTGGAGAGACGTTCGTTCATCTTGCACGAAGGGAACGGGTTGCAGGAGACACTTTTTCTCTGCTTTCTCAGTCTGTTTCCTAGTGCCGGTTTGAATTTCCTGCAGTTTTCACTGTAAAACAGAGTTGGAGCTAGTACCTCCCCATATATATGTATGGAATGGAGTTTGCAACTGAAAAGAAACTTGTGTTCCCAACAAGCCAGGTGAAGGACGGCTTTCACACACACTTATCTCTCAGAACTGAGCAAGTGGAGAGACGTTCGTTCATCTAGCACAAAGGGAACTGTTTGCAGGAGACAGTTTTTCTCTGCTTTCTCAGTCTGTTTCCTAGTGCCGGTTTGAAGTTCCTGCAGTTTTCACTGTAAAACCGTGTTGGAACTAGTACCTACCCATATATATGTATGGAGTGGAGTTTGCAACTGAAAAGAAACTTTGTGTTCCCAACAAGCTAGTTGAAGGACGGCTTTCACACACACTTATCTCTCAGAACTGAGCAAGTGGAGAGACGTTCGTTCATCTAGCACCAAGGGAACGGGTTGCAGGAGACACTTTTTCTCTGCTTTCTCAGTCTGTTTCCTAGTGCCGGTTTGAAGTTCCTGCAGTTTTCACTGTAAAACCGAGTTGGAGCTAGTACCTCCCCATATATATGTAAGAAATGGAGTTTGCAACTGAAAAGACACATTGTGTTCCCAACAAGCTAGGTGAAGGACGGCTTTCACACACACTTATCTCTCAGAACTGAGCAAGAGGAGAGACGTTCGTTCATCTAGCACCAAGGCAACGGGTTGCAGGAGATACTTTTTCTCTGGTTTCTCAGTCTGTTTCCTACTGCCGGTTTGAAGTTCCTGCAGTTTTCACTGTAAAACAGATTTGGAGCTAGTACCTCCCCATATATATGTAAGGAATGGAGTTTGCAACTGAAAAGAAACTTTGTGTTCCCAACAAGCTAGGTGAAGGACCGCTTTCACACACACTTATCTCTCAGAACTGAGCAAGTGGAGAGACGTTCGTTCATCTAGCACCAAGGGAACTGGTTGCAGGAGACTGTTTTTCTCTGCTTTCTCAGTCTGTTTCCTAGTGCCGGTTTGAAGTTCCTGCAGTTTTCACTGTAAAACCGTGTTGGAACTAGTACCTCCCCATATATATGTATGGAATGGAGTTTGCAACTGAAAAGAAACTTGTGTTCCCAACAAGCCAGGTGAAGGACGGCTTTCACACACACTTATCTCTCAGAACTGAGCAAGTGGAGAGACGTTCGTTCATCTAGCACAAAGGGAAGTGTTTGCAGGAGACACTTTTTCTCTGCTTTCTCAGTCTGTTTCCTAGTGCCGGTTTGAAGTTCCTGCAGTTTTCACTGTAAAATCGATTTGGAACTTGTACCTCCCCATATATATGAATGATTTGGGGTTTGCAACTGAAAAGAAACTTTGTGTTCCCAACAAGCTAGGTGAAGGACGGCTTTCACACACACTTATCTCTCAGAACTGAGCAAGTGGAGAGACGTTCGTTCATCTAGCACCAAGGGAACGGGTTGCAGGAGACACTATTCTCTGCTTTCTCAGTCTGTTTCCTAGTGCCGGTTTGAAGTTCCTGCAGTTTTCAATGTAAAACCGAGTTGGAGCTAGTACCTCCCCATATATATGTAAGAAATGGAGTTTGCAACTGGAAAGAAACTTTGTGTTCCCAACAAGCTAGGTGAAGGACGGCTTTAACACACACTTATCTCTCAGAACTGAGCAAGTGGAGAGACGTTCGTTCATCTAGCACAAAGGGAAGTGTTTGCAGGAGACACTTTTTCTCTGCTTTCTCAGTCTGTTTCCTAGTGCCGGTTTGAAGTTCCTGCAGTTTTCACTGTAAAATCGATTTGGAACTTGTACCTCCCCATATATATGAATGATTTGGAGTTTGCAACTGAAAAGAAACTTTGTGTTCCCAACAAGCTAGGTGAAGGACGGCTTTCACACACACTTATCTCTCAGAACTGAGCAAGTGGAGAGACGTTCGTTCATCTAGCACCAAGGGAACGGGTTGCAGGAGACACTATTCTCTGCTTTCTCAGTCTGTTTCCTAGTGCCGGTTTGAAGTTCCTGCAGTTTTCACTGTAAAACCGAGTTGGAGCTAGTACCTCCCCATATATATGTAAGAAATGGAGTTTGCAACTGGAAAGAAACTTTGTGTTCCCAACAAGCTAGGTGAAGGACGGCTTTAACACACACTTATCTCTCAGAACTGAGCAAGTGGAGAGACGTTCGTTCATCTAGCACAAAGGGAAGTGTTTGCAGGAGACACATTTTCTCTGCTTTCTCAGTCTGTTTCCTAGTGCCGGTTTGAAGTTCCTGCAGTTTTCACTGTTACACCATGTTGGAGCTAGTACCTCCCCATATATATGTAAGGAAAGTAGTTTGCAACTGAAAAGAAACTTTGTGTTCCCAACAAGCTAGGTGAAGGACGGCTTTCACACACACTTATCTCTCAGAACTGAGCAAGTGGAGAGACATTCGTTCATCTAGCACCAAGGGAACGGGTTGCAGGAGACACTTTTTCTCTGCTTTCTCAGTCTGTTTCCTAGTGCCGGTTGGAAGTTCCTGCAGTTTTCACTGTAAAACAGAGTTGGAGCTAGTACCTCCCCATATATATGTATGGAATGGATTTTGCAACTGAAAAGAAACTTTATGTTCCCAACAAGCTAGGTAATGGACGGCTTTCACACACACTTATCTCTCAGAACTGAGCAAGTGGAGAGACGTTCGTTCACCTAGCGCCAATGGAACGGGTTGCAGGAGAAACTTTTTCTCTGCTTTCTCAGTCTGTTTCCTAGTGCCGGTATGAAGTTCCTGCAGTTTTCACTGTAAAACCGAGTTGGATCTAGAACCTCCCCATATATATGTATGGAATGGAGTTTGCAACTGAAAAGAAACTTTGTGTTCCCAACAAGCTAGGTGGAGGACGGCTTTCACACACACTTATTTCTCAGAACTGAGCAAGAGGAGAGACGTTCGTTCATCTAGCACCTAGGCAACGGGTTGCAGGAGACACTTTTTCTCTGCTTTCTCAGTCTGTTTCCTAGTGCCGGTTAGAAGTTCCTACAGTTTTCACTGTAAAACCGAGGTGGATCAAGTACCTCCCCTTATATATATATGGAATGGAGTTTGCAACTGAAAAAAACTTTGTTTTCCCAACAAGCTAGGTGAAGGACGGCTTTCACACACACTTATCTCTCAGAACTGAGAAAGTGGAGAGACGTTCGTTCATCTTGCACGAAGGGAACGGGTTGCAGGAGACACTTTTTCTCTGCTTTCTCAGTCTGTTTCCTAGTGCCGGTTTGAATTTCCTGCAGTTTTCACTGTAAAACAGAGTTGGAGCTAGTACCTCCCCATATATATGTATGGAATGGAGTTTGCAACTGAAAAGAAACTTGTGTTCCCAACAAGCCAGGTGAAGGACGGCTTTCACACACACTTATCTCTCAGAACTGAGCAAGTGGAGAGACGTTCGTTCATCTAGCACAAAGGGAACTGTTTGCAGGAGACAGTTTTTCTCTGCTTTCTCAGTCTGTTTCCTAGTGCCGGTTTGAATTTCCTGCAGTTTTCACTGTAAAACCGTGTTGGAAATAGTACCTACCCATATATATGTATGGAGTGGAGTTTGCAACTGAAAAGAAACTTTGTGTTCCCAACAAGCTAGTTGAAGGACGGCTTTCACACACACTTATCTCTCAGAACTGAGCAAGTGGAGAGACGTTCGTTCATCTAGCACCAAGGGAACGGGTTGCAGGAGACACTTTTTCTCTGCTTTCTCAGTCTGTTTCCTAGTGCCGGTTTGAAGTTCCTGCAGTTTTCACTGTAAAACCGAGTTGGAGCTAGTACCTCCCCATATATATGTAAGAAATGGAGTTTGCAACTGAAAAGAAACATTGTGTTCCCAACAAGCTAGGTGAAGGACGGCTTTCACACACACTTATCTCTCAGAACTGAGCAAGAGGAGAGACGTTCGTTCATCTAGCACCAAGGCAACGGGTTGCAGGAGATACTTTTTCTCTGGTTTCTCAGTCTGTTTCCTACTGCCGGTTTGAAGTTCCTGCAGTTTTCACTGTAAAACAGATTTGGAGCTAGTACCTCCCCATATATATGTAAGGAATGGAGTTTGCAACTGAAAAGAAACTTTGTGTTCCCAACAAGCTAGGTGAAGGACCGCTTTCACACACACTTATCTCTCAGAACTGAGCAAGTGGAGAGACGTTCGTTCATCTAGCACCAAGGGAACTGGTTGCAGGAGACTGTTTTTCTATGCTTTCTCAGTCTGTTTCCTAGTGCCGGTTTGAAGTTCCTGCAGTTTTCACTGTAAAACCGTGTTGGAACTAGTACCTACCCATATATATGTATGGAGTGGAGTTTGCAACTGAAAAGAAACTTTGTGTTCCCAACAAGCTAGGTGAAGGACGGCTTTCACACACACATATCTCTCAGAACTGAGCAATTGGAGAGACGTTCGTTCATCTAGCACCAAGGGAACGGGTTGCAGGAGACACTTTTTCTCTGCTTTCTCAGTCTGTGTCCTAGTGCCGGTTTGAAGTTCCTGCAGTTTTCACTGTAAAACCGAGTTGGAGCTAGTACTTACCCATATATATGTAAGGAATGGAGTTTGCAACTGAAAAGAATCTTTGTGTTCCCAACAAGCTAGGTGAAGGACGGCTTTCACACACACTTATCTCTCAGAACTGAGCAAGTGGAGAGACGTTCGTTCATCTAGCACCAAGGGAACGGGTTGCAGGAGACACTTTTTCTCTGCTTTCTCAGTCTGTTTCCTAGTGCCGGTTTGAAGTTCCTGCAGATTTCACGGTAAAACCGATTTGGAACTTGTACCTCCCCATATATATGAAAGGAGTGGAGTTTGCAACTGAAAAGAAACTTTGTGTTCCCAACAAGCTAGGCGAAGGACGGCTTTCACACACACTAATCTCTCAGAAATGAGCAAGTGGAGAGACGTTCGTTCACCTAGAACCAAGGGAACGGGTTGCAGGAGACACTTTTTCTCTGCTTTCTCAGTCTGTTTCCTACTGCCGGTTTGAAGTTCCTGCAGTTTTCACTGTAAAACAGAGTTGGAGCTAGTACCTCCCCATATATATTTATGGAATGGAGTTTGCAACTGAAAAGAAACCTTGTGTTCCCAACAAGCTAGTTGAAGGACGGCTTTCACACACACTTATCTCTCAGAACTGAGCAAGTGGAGAGACTTTCGTTCATCTAGAACCAAGGGAACGGGTTGCAGGAGACACTTTTTCTCTGCTTTCTCAGTCTGTTTCCTAGTGCCGGTTTGAAGTTCCTGCAGTTTTCCCTGTAAACCGAGGTGGAGCTAGTACCTCCCCATATATATGTATGGAATGGAGTTTGCATCTGAAAAGAAACTTTGTGTTCCCAACAAGCTAGGTGAAGGACGGCTTTCACACACAATTATCTCTCCGAACTGAGCAAGTGGAGAGACGTTCGTTCATCTAGCACCAAGGGAACGGGTTGCAGGAGACACTTTTTCTCTGCTTTCTCAGTCTGTTTCCTAGTGCCGGTTTGAAGTTCCTGCAGTTTTCACTGTAAAATCGAGTTAGAGCTCGTACCTCCCCATATATTTGTATGGAATGGAGTTTGCAACTGAAAAGAATCTATGTGTTCCCAACAAGCTAGGTGAAGGACGGCTTTCACACACACGTATCTCTCAGAACTGAGTATGTGGAGAGTCGTTCTTTCATCTAGCACCAGGGGAACGGGTTGAAGGAGACACTTTTTCTCTGCTTTCTCAGTCTGTTTCCTAGTGCCGGTTTGAAGTTCCTGCAGTTTTCACTGTAAAACAGAGTTGTAGCTAGTACCTCCCCATATATATGTATGGAATGGATTTTGCAACTGGAAAGAAACTTTATGTTCCCAACAAGCTAGGTAATGGACGGCTTTCACACACACTTATCTCTCAGAACTGAGCAAGTGGAGAGACGTTCGTTCACCTAGCACCAATGGAACGGGTTGCAGGAGAAACATTTTCTCTGCTTTCTCAGTCTGTTTCCTAGTGCCGGTATGAAGTTCCTGCAGTTTTCACTGTAAATCCGAGTTGGATCTAGAACCTCCCCATATATATGTATGGAATGGAGTTTGCAACTGAAAAGAAACTTTGTGTTCCCAACAAGATAGGTGAAGGACGGCTTTCACACACACTTATCTCTCAGAACTGAGCAAGTGGGAGACGTTCGTTCATCTAGCACCAAGTTAACTGGTTGCAGGAGACACTATTTCTCTGCTTTCTCAGTCTGTGTCCTAGTGCCGGTTTGAAGTTCCTGCAGTTTTCACTGTAAAACCGAGGTGGAGCTAGTACCTCCGCATATATATGTATGGAATGGAGTTTGCATCTGAAAAGAAACTTTGTGTTCCCAACAAGCTAGGTGAAGGACGGCTTTCACACACACTTATCTCTCAGAACTGAGCAAGTGGAGAGACGTTCGTTCATCTAGCACCAAGGGAACGGGTTGCAGGAGACACTTTTTCTCTGCTTTCTCAGTCTGTTTCCTACTGCCGGTTTGAAGTTCCTGCAGTTTTCACGGTAAAACCGATTTGGAACTTGTACCTCCCCATATATATGAAAGGAGTGGAGTTTGCAACTGAAAAGAAACTTTGTGTTCCCAACAAGCTAGGCGAAGGACGGCTTTCACACACACTAATCTCTCAGAAATGAGCAAGTGGAGAGACGTTCGTTCACCTAGAACCAAGGGAACGGGTTGCAGGAGACACATTTTCTCTGCTTTCTCAGTCTGTTTCCTACTGCCGGTTTGAAGTTCCTGCAGTTTTCACTGTAAAACAGAGTTGGAGCTAGTACCTCCCCATATATATTTATGGAATGGAGTTTGCAACTGAAAAGAAACCTTGTGTTCCCAACAAGCTAGTTGAAGGACGGCTTTCACACACACTTATCTCTCAGAACTGAGCAAGTGGAGAGACTTTCGTTCATCTAGAACCAAGGGAACGGGTTGCAGGAGACACTTTTTCTCTGCTTTCTCAGTCTGTTTCCTAGTGCCGGTTTGAAGTTCCTGCAGTTTTCACTGTAAACCGAGGTGGAGCTAGTACCTCCCCATATATATGTATGGAATGGAGTTTGCATCTGAAAAGAAACTTTGTGTTCCCAACAAGCTAGGTGAAGGACGGCTTTCACACACAATTATCTCTCAGAACTGAGCAAGTGGAGAGACGTTCGTTCATCTAGCACCAAGGGAACGGGTTGCAGGAGACACTTTTTCTCTGCTTTCTCAGTCTGTTTCCTAGTGCCGGTTTGAAGTTCCTGCAGTTTTCACTGTAAAATCGAGTTAGAGCTCGTACTTCCCCATATATTTGTATGGAATGGAGTTTGCAACTGAAAAGAATCTATGTGTTCCCAACAAGCTAGGTGAAGGACGGCTTTCACACACACGTATCTCTCAGAACTGAGTATGTGGAGAGTCGTTCTTTCATCTAGCACCAGGGGAACGGGTTGAAGGAGACACTTTTTCTCTGCTTTCTCAGTCTGTTTCCTAGTGCCGGTTTGAAGTTCCTGCAGTTTTCACTGTAAAACAGAGTTGTAGCTAGTACCTCCCCATATATATGTATGGAATGGATTTTGCAACTGGAAAGAAACTTTATGTTCCCAACAAGCTAGGTAATGGACGGCTTTCACACACACTTATCTCTCAGAACTGAGCAAGTGGAGAGTCGTTCGTTCACCTAGCACCAATGGAACGGGTTGCAGGAGAAACATTTTCTCTGCTTTCTCAGTCTGTTTCCTAGTGCCGGTATGAAGTTCCTGCAGTTTTCACTGTAAATCCGAGTTGGATCTAGAACCTCCCCATATATATGTATGGAATGGAGTTTGCAACTGAAAAGAAACTTTGTGTTCCCAACAAGATAGGTGAAGGACGGCTTTCACACACACTTATCTCTCAGAACTGAGCAAGTGGAGAGACGTTCGTTCATCTAGCACCAAGTTAACTGGTTGCAGGAGACACTATTTCTCTGCTTTCTCAGTCTGTGTCCTAGTGCCGGTTTGAAGTTCCTGCAGTTTTCACTGTAAAACCGAGGTGGAGCTAGTACCTCCGCATATATATGTATGGAATGGAGTTTGCATCTGAAAAGAAACTTTGTGTTCCCAACAAGCTAGGTGAAGGACGGCTTTCACACACACTTATCTCTCAGAACTGAGCAAGTGGAAGACGTTCTTTCATCTAGCACCAAGGGAACGGGTTGCAGAATACACTTTTTCTCTGCTTTCTCAGTCTGTTTCCTAGTGCCGGTTTGAAGTTCCTGCAGTTTTCACTGTAAAACAGAGTTGGAGCTACTACCTCCCCATATATATGTATGGAATGGAGTTTGCAACTGAAAAGAAACTTGTGTTCCCAACAAGCCAGCTGAAGGACGGCTTTCACACACACTTATCTCTCAGAACTGAGCAAGTGGAGAGACGTTCGTTCATCTTGCACGAAGGGAACGGGTTGCAGGAGACACTTTTTCTCTGCTTTCTCTGTCTGTTTCCTAATGCCGGTTGGAAGTTCCTGCAGTTTTCACTGTAAAACCGAGTTGGAGCTAGTACCTGCCCATATATATGTATGTAATGGAGTTTGCAACTGAAAAGAAACTTTGTGTTCCCAACAAGCTAGGTGAAGGACATCTTTCACACACAATTATCTCTCAGAACTGAGCAAGTGGAGAGACGTTCGTTCATCTTGCACGAAGGGAACGGGTTGCAGGAGACACTTTTTCTCTGATTTCTTAGTCTGTTTCCTAGTGCCGGTTTGAAGTTCCTGCAGTTTTCACTGTAAAACCGAGTTGGAACTTGTACCTCCCCATATATATGAATGAATTGGAGTTTGCAACTGAAAGAAACTTTATGTTCCCAACAAGCTAGGTGAAGGAAGGCTTTCACACACACTTATCTCTCAGAACTGAGCAAGTGGGAGACGTTCTTTCATCTAGCACCAAGGGAACGGGTTGCAGGATACACTTTTTCTCTGCCTTCTCAGTCTGTTTCCTAGTGCCGGTATGAAGTTCCTGCAGTTTTCACTGTAAAATCGATTTGGAACTTGTACCTCCCCATATATATGTATGGAGTGGAGTTTGCAACTGAAAAGAAACTTTGTGTTCCCAACAAGCTAGGTGAAGGACGGCTTTCACACACACATATCTCTCAGAACTGAGCAAGTGGAGAGACGTTCTTTCATCTAGCACCAAGGGAACGGGTTGCAGGAGACACTTTTTCTCTGCTTTCTCAGTCTGTTTCCTAGTGCCGGTTTGAAGTTCCTGCAGTTTTCACTGTAAAACAGAGTTGTAGCTAGTACCTCCCCATATATATGTATGAAATGGATTTTGCAACTGGAAAGAAACTTTATGTTCCCAACAAGCTAGGTAACGGACGGCTTTCACACACACTTATCTCTCAGAACTGAGCAAGTGGAGAGACGTTCGTTCATCTAGCACCAAGTTAACTGGTTGCAGGAGACACTATTTCTCTGCTTTGTCAGTCTGTTTCCTAGTGCCGGTTTGAAGTTCCTGCAGTTTTCACTGTAAAACCGAGGTGGAGCTAGTACCTCCGCATATATATGTATGGAATGGAGTTTGCATCTGAAAAGAAACTTTGTGTTCCCAACAAGCTAGGTGAAGGACGGCTTTCACACACACTTATCTCTCAGAACTGAGCAAGTGGAAGACGTTCTTTCATCTAGCACCAAGGGAACGGGTTGCAGGATACACTTTTTCTCTGCTTTCTCAGTCTGTTTCCTAGTGCCGGTTAGAAGTTCCTGCAGTTTTCACTGTAAAACAGAGTTGGAGCTAGTACCTCCCCATGTATATGTATGGAATGGAGTTTGCAACTGAAAAGAAACTTGTGTTCCCAACAAGCCAGCTGAAGGACGGCTTTCACACACACTTATCTCTCAGAACTGAGCAAGTGGAGAGACGTTCGTTCATCTTGCACGAAGGGAACGGGTTGCAGGAGACACTTTTTCTCTGCTTTCTCTGTCTGTTTCCTAATGCCGGTTGGAAGTTCCTGCAGTTTTCACTGTAAAACCGAGTTGGAGCTAGTACCTGCCCATATATATGTATGTAATGGAGTTTGCAACTGAAAAGAAACTTTGTGTTCCCAACAAGCTAGGTGAAGGACATCTTTCACACACAATTATCTCTCAGAACTGAGCAAGTGGAGAGACGTTCGTTCATCTTGCACGAAGGGAACGGGTTGCAGGAGACACTTTTTCTCTGCTTTCTCAGTCTGTTTCCTAGTGCCGGTTTGAAGTTCCTGCAGTTTTCACTGTAAAATCGATTTGGAACTTGTACCTCCCCATATATATGAATGATTTGGAGTTTGCAACTGAAAAGAAACTTTGTGTTCCCAACAAGCTAGGTGAAGGACGGCTTTCACACACACTTATCTCTCAGAACTGAGCAAGTGGAGAGACGTTCGTTCATCTAGCACCAAGGGAACGGGTTGCAGGAGACACTATTCTCTGCTTTCTCAGTCTGTTTCCTAGTGCCGGTTTGAAGTTCCTGCAGTTTTCACTGTAAAACCGAGTTGGAGCTAGTACCTCCCCATATATATATATGGAATGGAGTTTGCAACTGAAAAAAACTTTGTTTTCCCAACAAGCTAGGTGAAGGACGGCTTTCACACACACTTATCTCTCAGAACTGAGAAAGTGGAGAGACGTTCGTTCATCTTGCACGAAGGGAACGGGTTGCAGGAGACACTTATTCTCTGCTTTCTCAGTCTGTTTCCTAGTGCCGGTTTGAATTTCCTGCAGTTTTCACTGTAAAACAGAGTTGGAGCTAGTACCTCCCCATATATATGTTTGGAATGGAGTTTGCAACTGAAAAGAAACTTGTGTTCCCAACAAGCCAGGTGAAGGACGGCTTTCACACACACTTATCTCTCAGAACTGAGCAAGTGGAGAGACGTTCGTTCATCTAGCACAAAGGGAACTGTTTGCAGGAGACAGTTTTTCTCTGCTTTCTCAGTCTGATTCCTAGTGCCGGTTTGAAGTTCCTGCAGTTTTCACTGTAAAACCGTGTTGGAACTAGTACCTACCCATATATATGTATGGAGTGGAGTTTGCAACTGAAAAGATACTTTGTGTTCCCAACAAGCTAGTTGAAGGACGGCTTTCACACACACTTATCTCTCAGAACTGAGCAAGTGGAGAGACGTTCGTTCATCTAGCACCAAGGGAACGGGTTGCAGGAGACACTTTTTCTCTGCTTTCTCAGTCTGTTTCCTAGTGCCGGTTTGAAGTTCCTGCAGTTTTCACTGTAAAACCGAGTTGGAGCTAGTACCTCCCCATATATATGTAAGAAATGGAGTTTGCAACTGAAAAGAAACATTGTGTTCCCAACAAGCTAGGTGAAGGACGGCTTTCACACACACTTATCTCTCAGAACTGAGCAAGAGGAGAGACGTTCGTTCATCTAGCACCAAGGCAACGGGTTGCAGGAGATACTTTTTCTCTGCTTTCTCAGTCTGTTTCCTACTGCCGGTTTGAAGTTCCTGCAGTTTTCACTGTAAAACAGATTTGGAGCTAGTACCTCCCCATATATATGTAAGGAATGGAGTTTGCAACTGAAAAGAAACTTTGTGTTCCCAACAAGCTAGGTGAAGGACCGCTTTCACACACACTTATCTCTCAGAAATGAGCAAGTGGAGAGACGTTCGTTCATCTAGCACCAAGGGAACTGGTTGCAGGAGACTGTTTTTCTCTGCTTTCTCAGTCTGTTTCCTAGTGCCGGTTTGAAGTTCCTGCAGTTTTCACTGTAAAACCGTGTTGGAACTAGTACCTCCCCATATATATGTATGGAATGGAGTTTGCAACTGAAAAGAAACTTGTGTTCCCAACAAGCCAGGTGAAGGACGGCTTTCACACACACTTATCTCTCAGAACTGAGCAAGTGGAGAGACGTTCGTTCATCTAGCACAAAGGGAAGTGTTTGCAGGAGACACTTTTTCTCTGCTTTCTCAGTCTGTTTCCTAGTGCCGGTTTGAAGTTCCTGCAGTTTTCACTGTAAAATCGATTTGGAACTTGTACCTCCCCATATATATGAATGATTTGGAGTTTGCAACTGAAAAGAAACTTTGTGTTCCCAACAAGCTAGGTGAAGGACGGCTTTCACACACACATATCTCTCAGAACTGAGCAAGTGGAGAGACGTTCGTTCATCTAGCACCAAGGGAACGGGTTGCAGGAGACACTATTCTCTGCTTTCTCAGTCTGTTTCCTAGTGCCAGTTTGAAGTTCCTGCAGTTTTCACTGTAAAACCGAGTTGGAGCTAGTACCTCCCCATATATATGTAAGAAATGGAGTTTGCAACTGGAAAGAAACTTTGTGTTCCCAACAAGCTAGGTGAAGGACGGCTTTAACACACACTTATCTCTCAGAACTGAGCAAGTGGAGAGACGTTCGTTCATCTAGCACAAAGGGAAGTGTTTGCAGGACACACTTTTTCTCGGCTTTCTCAGTCTGTTTCCTAGTGCCGGTTTGAAGTTCCTGCAGTTTTCACTGTAAACCGAGGTGAAGCTAGTACCTCCCCATATATATGTATGGAATGGAGTTTGCATCTGAAAAGAAACTTTGTGTTCCCAACAAGCTAGGTGAAGGACGGCTTTCACACACAATTATCTCTCAGAACTGAGCAAGTGGAGAGACGTTCGTTCATCTAGCACCAAGGGAACGGGTTGCAGGAGACACTTTTTCTCTGCTTTCTCAGTCTGTTTCCTAGTGCCGGTTTGAAGTTCCTGCAGTTTTCACTGTAAAATCGAGTTAGAGCTCGTACCTCCCCATATATTTGTATGGAATGGAGTTTGCAACTGAAAAGAATCTATGTGTTCCCAACAAGCTAGGTGAAGGACGGCTTTCACACACACGTATCTCTCAGAACTGAGTATGTGGAGAGTCGTTCTTTCATCTAGCACCAGGGGAACGGGTTGAAGGAGACACTTTTTCTCTGCTTTCTCAGTCTGTTTCCTAGTGCCGGTTTGAAGTTCCTGCAGTTTTCACTGTAAAACAGAGTTGTAGCTAGTACCTCCCCATATATATGTATGGAATGGATTTTGCAACTGGAAAGAAACTTTATCTTCCCAACAAGCTAGGTAATGGACGGCTTTCACACACACTTATCTCTCAGAACTGAGCAAGTGGAGAGACGTTCGTTCACCTAGCACCAATGGAACGGGTTGCAGGAGAAACATTTTCTCTGCTTTCTCAGTCTGTTTCCTAGTGCCGGTATGAAGTTCCTGCAGTTTTCACTGTAAATCCGAGTTGGATCTAGAACCTCCCCATATATATGTATGGAATGGAGTTTGCAACTGAAAAGAAACTTTGTGTTCCCAACAAGCTAGGTGAAGGACGGCTTTCACACACACTTATCTCTCAGAACTGAGCAAGTGGAGAGACTTTCGTTCATCTAGCACCAAGTTAACTGGTTGCAGGAGACACTATTTCTCTGCTTTCTCAGTCTGTGTCCTAGTGCCGGTTTGAAGTTCCTGCAGTTTTCACTGTAAAACCGAGTTGGAGCTAGTACCTCCGCATATATATGTATGGAATGGAGTTTGCATCTGAAAAGAAACTTTGTGTTCCCAACAAGCTAGGTGAAGGACGGCTTTCACACACACTTATCTCTCAGAACTGAGCAAGTGGAAGACGTTCTTTCATCTAGCACCAAGGGAACGGGTTGCAGGATACACTTTTTCTCTGCTTTCTCAGTCTGTTTCCTAGTGCCGGTTTGAAGTTCCTGCAGTTTTCACTGTAAAACAGAGTTGGAGCTAGTACCTCCCCATATATATGTATGGAATGGAGTTTGCAACTGAAAAGAAACTTGTGTTCCCAACAAGCCAGCTGAAGGACGGCTTTCACACACACTTATCTCTCAGAACTGAGCAAGTGGAGAGACGTTCGTTCATCTTGCACGAAGGGAACGGGTTGCAGGAGACACTTTTTCTCTGCTTTCTCTGTCTGTTTCCTAATGCCGGTTGGAAGTTCCTGCAGTTTTCACTGTAAAACCGAGTTGGAGCTAGTACCTGCCCATATATATGTATGTAATGGAGTTTGCAACTGAAAAGAAACTTTGTGTTCCCAACAAGCTAGGTGAAGGACATCTTTCACACACAATTATCTCTCAGAACTGAGCAAGTGGAGAGACGTTCGTTCATCTTGCACGAAGGGAACGGGTTGCAGGAGACACTTTTTCTCTGATTTCTTAGTCTGTTTCCTAGTGCCGGTTTGAAGTTCCTGCAGTTTTCACTGTAAAACAGAGTTGTAGCTAGTACCTCCCCATATATATGTATGGAATGGATTTTGCAACTGGAAAGAAACTTTATGTTCCCAACAAGCTAGGTAATGGACGGCTTTCACACACACTTATCTCTCAGAACTGAGCAAGTGGAGAGACGTTCGTTCATCTAGCACCAAGTTAACTGGTTGCAGGAGACACTATTTCTCTGCTTTGTCAGTCTGTTTCCTAGTGCCGGTTTGAAGTTCCTGCAGTTTTCACTGTAAAACCGGGGTGGAGCTAGTACCTCCGCATATATATGTATGGAATGGAGTTTGCATCTGAAAAGAAACTTTGTGTTCCCAACAAGCTAGGTGAAGGACGGCTTTCACACACACTTATCTCTCAGAACTGAGCAAGTGGAAGACGTTCTTTCATCTAGCACCAAGGGAACGGGTTGCAGGAGACACTTTTTCTCTGCTTTCTCAGTCTGTTTCCTAATGCCGGTTGGAAGTTCCTGCAGTTTTCACTGTAAAACCGAGTTGGAGCTAGTACCTGCCCATATATATGTATGTAATGGAGTTTGCAACTGAAAAGAAACTTTGTGTTCCCAACAAGCTAGGTGAAGGACATCTTTCACACACAATTATCTCTCAGAACTGAGCAAGTGGAGAGACGTTCGTTCATCTTGCACGAAGGGAACGGGTTGCAGGAGACACTTTTTCTCTGATTTCTTAGTCTGTTTCCTAGTGCCGGTTTGAAGTTCCTGCAGTTTTCACTGTAAAACCGAGTTGGAACTTGTACCTCCCCATATATATGAATGGATTGGAGTTTGCAACTGAAAGAAACTTTGTGTTCCCAACAAGCTAGGTGAAGGAAGGCTTTCACACACACTTATCTCTCAGAACTGAGCAAGTGGGAGACGTTCTTTCATCTAGCACCAAGGGAACGGGTTGCAGGATACACTTATTCTCTGCCTTCTCAGTCTGTTTCCTAGTGCCGGTTTGAAGTTCCTGCAGTTTTCACTGTAAAACCGATTTGGAACTTGTACCTCCCCATATATATGTATGGAGTGGAGTTTGCAACTGAAAAGAAACTTTGTGTTCCCAACAAGCTAGGTGAAGGACGGCTTTCACACACACTTATCTCTCAGAACTGAGCAAGTGGAGAGACGTTCTTTCATCTAGCACCAAGTTAACTGGTTGCAGGAGACACTATTTCTCTGCTTTCTCAGTCTGTTTCCTAGTGCCGGTTTGAGGTTCCTGCAGTTTTCACTGTAAAACCGAGGTGGAGCTAGTACCTCCGCATATATATGTATGGAATGGAGTTTGCATCTGAAAAGAAACTTTGTGTTCCCAACAAGCTAGGTGAAGGACGGCTTTCACACACACTTATCTCTCAGAACTGAGCAAGTGGGAGACGTTTTTTCATCTAGCACCAAGGGAACGGTTTGCAGGAGACACTTTTTCTCTGCTTTCTCAGTCTGTTTCCTAGTGCCGGTTTGAAGTTCCTGCAGTTTTCACTGTAAAACAGAGTTGTAGCTAGTACCTCCCCATATATATGTATGGAATGGATTTTGCAACTGAAAAGAAACTTTATGTTCCCAACAAGCTAGGTAATGGACGGCTTTCACACACACTTATCTCTCAGAACTGAGCAAGTGGGAGACGTTCTTTCATCTAGCACCAAGGGAACGGGTTGCAGGATACACTATTTCTCTGCCTTCTCAGTCTGTTTCCTAGTGCCGGTATGAAGTTCCTGCAGTTTTCACTGTAAAACCGAGTTGGATCTAGAACCTCCCCATATATATGTATGGAATGGAGTTTGCAACTGAAAAGAAACTTTGTGTTCCCAACAAGCTAGGTGGAGGACGGCTTTCACACACACTTTTTTCTCAGAACTGAGCAAGAGGAGAGACGTTCGTTCATCTAGCACCAAGGCAACGGTTTGCAGGAGACACTTTTTCTCTGCTTTCTCAGTCTGTTTCCTAGTGCCGGTTTGAAGTTCCTGCAGTTTTCACTGTAAAACCGAGTTGCAGCTAGTACCTCCCCATATATATGTATGGAATAGAGTTTGCATCTGAAAAAAACTTTGTTTTCCCAACAAGCTAGGTGAAGGACGGCTTTCACACACACTTATCTCTCAGAACTGAGCAAGTGGAGAGACGTTCGTTCATCTTGCACGAAGGGAACGAGTTGCAGGATACACTTTTTCTCTGCTTTCTCAGTCTTTTTCCTAATGCCGGTTGGAAGTTCCTGCAATTTTCACTGTAAAACCGAGTTGGAACTTGTACCTCCCCATATATATGAATGGATTGGAGTTTGCAACTGAAAGAAACTTTGTGTTCCCAACAAGCTAGGTGAAGGAAGGCTTTCACACACACTTATCTCTCAGAACTGAGCAAGTGGGAGACGTTCTTTCATCTAGCACCAAGGGAACGGGTTGCAGGATACACTTTTTCTCTGCCTTCTCAGTCTGTTTCCTAGTGCCAGTTTGAAGTTCCTGCAGTTTTCACTGTAAAACCGATTTGGAACTTGTACCTCCCCATATATATGTATGGAGTGGAGTTTGCAACTGAAAAGAAACTTTGTGTTCCCAACAAGCTAGGTGAAGGACGGCTTTCACACACACTTATCTCTCAGAACTGAGCAAGAGGAGAGACGTTCGTTCATCTAGCACCAAGGCAACGGGTTGCAGGTGATACTTTTTCTCTGGTTTCTCAGTCTGTTTCCTACTGCCGGTTTGAAGTTCCTGCAGTTTTCACTGTAAAACAGATTTGGAGCTAGTACCTCCCCATATATATGTAAGGAATGGAGTTTGCAACTGAAAAGAAACTTTCTGTTCCCAACAAGCTAGGTGAAGGACCGCTTTCACACACACTTATCTCTCAGAACTGAGCAAGTGGAGAGACGTTCGTTCATCTAGCACCAAGGGAACTGGTTGCAGGAGACTGTTTTTCTCTGCTTTCTCAGTCTGTTTCCTAGTGCCGGTTTGAAGTTCCTGCAGTTTTCACTGTAAAACCGTGTTGGAACTAGTACCTACCCATATATATGTATGGAGTGGAGTTTGCAACTGAAAAGAAACTTTGTGTTCCCAACAAGCTAGGTGAAGGACAGCTTTCACACACACATATCTCTCAGAACTGAGCAATTGGAGAGACGTTCGTTCATCTAGCACCAAGGGAACGGGTTGCAGGAGACACTTTTTCTCTGCTTTCTCAGTCTGTGTCCTAGTGCCGGTTTGAAGTTCCTGCAGTTTTCACTGTAAAACCGAGTTGGAGCTAGTACTTACCCATATATATGTAAGGAATGGAGTTTGCAACTGAAAAGAATCTTTGTGTTCCCAACAAGCTAGGTGAAGGACGGCTTTCACACACACTTATCTCTCAGAACTGAGCAAGTGGAGAGACGTTCGTTCATCTAGCACCAAGGGAACGGGTTGCAGGAGACACTTTTTCTCTGCTTTCTCAGTCTGTTTCCTAGTGCCGGTTTGAAGTTCCTGCAGTTTTCACGGTAAAACCGATTTGGAACTTGTACCTCCCCATATATATGAAAGGAGTGGAGTTTGCAACTGAAAAGAAACTTTGTGTTCCCAACAAGCTAGGTGAAGGACGGCTTTCACACACACTAATCTCTCAGAAATGAGCAAGTGGAGAGACGTTCGTTCACCTAGAACCAAGGGAACGGTTTGCAGGAGACACTTTTTCTCTGCTTTCTCAGTCTGTTTCCTACTGCCGGTTTGAAGTTCCTGCAGTTTTCACTGTAAAACAGAGTTGGAGCTAGTACCTCCCCATATATATTTATGGAATGGAGTTTGCAACTGAAAAGAAACCTTGTGTTCCCAACAAGCTAGTTGAAGGACGGCTTTCACACACACTTATCTCTCAGAACTGAGCAAGTGGAGAGACGTTCGTTCATCTAGCACCAAGGGAACGGGTTGCAGGAGACACTTTTTCTCTGCTTTCTCAGTCTGTTTCCTAGTGCCGGTTTGAAGTTCCTGCAGTTTTCACTGTAAAATCGAGTTAGAGCTCGTACCTCCCCATATATTTGTATGGAATGGAGTTTGCAACTGAAAAGAATCTATGTGTTCCCAACAAGCTAGGTGAAGGACGGCTTTCACACACACGTATCTCTCAGAACTGAGTATGTGGAGAGTCGTTCTTTCATCTAGCACCAGGGGAACGGGTTGAAGGAGACAATTTTTCTCTGCTTTCTCAGTCTGTTTCCTAGTGCCGGTTTGAAGTTCCTGCAGTTTTCACTGTAAAACCATTTTGGAGCTAGTACCTCCCCATATATATGTATGGAAAGTAGTTTGCAACTGAAAAAATTTTGTGTTCCCAACAAGCTAGGTGAAGGACGGCTTTCACACACACTTATCTCTCAGAATTGAGCATGTGGAGAGACGTTCGTTCATCTAGCACCAAGGGAACGGGTTGCAGGAGACACTTTTTCTCTGCTTTCTCAGTCTGTTTCCTAGTGCCGGTTTGAAGTTCCTGCAGTTTTCACTGTAAAACAGAGTTGTAGCTAGTACCTCCCCATATATATGTAAGGAATGGAGTTTGCAACTGAAAAGAAACTTTCTGTTCCCAACAAGCTAGGTGAAGGACCGCTTTCACACACACTTATCTCTCAGAACTGAGCAAGTGGAGAGACGTTCGTTCATCTAGCACCAAGGGAACTGGTTGCAGGAGACTGTATTTCTCTGCTTTCTCAGTCTGTTTCCTAGTGCCGGTTTGAAGTTCCTGCAGTTTTCACTGTAAAACCGTGTTGGAACTAGTGCCTACCCATATATATGTATGGAGTGGAGTTTGCAACTGAAAAGAAACTTTGTGTTCCCAACAAGCTAGGTGAAGGACGGCTTTCACACACACATATCTCTCAGAACTGAGCAATTGGAGAGACGTTCGTTCATCTAGCACCAAGGGAACGGGTTGCAGGAGACACTTTTTCTCTGCTTTCTCAGTCTGTGTCCTAGTGCCGGTTTGAAGTTCCTGCAGTTTTCACTGTAAAACCGAGTTGGAGCTAGTACTTACCCATATATATGTAAGGAATGGAGTTTGCAACTGAAAAGAATCTTTGTGTTCCCAACAAGCTAGGTGAAGGACGGCTTTCACACACACTTATCTCTCAGAACTGAGCAAGTGGAGAGACGTTCGTTCATCTAGCACCAAGGGAACGGGTTGCAGGAGACACTTTTTCTCTGCTTTCTCAGTCTGTTTCCTAGTGCCGGTTTGAAGTTCCTGCAGTTTTCACGGTAAAACCGATTTGGAACTTGTACCTCCCCATATATATGAAAGGAGTGGAGTTTGCAACTGAAAAGAAACTTTGTGTTCCCAACAAGCTAGGTGAAGGACGGCTTTCACACACACTAATCTCTCAGAATTGAGCAAGTGGAGAGACGTTCGTTCACCTAGAACCAAGGGAACGGTTTGCAGGAGACACTTTTTCTCTGCTTTCTCAGTCTGTTTCCTACTGCCGGTTTGAAGTTCCTGCAGTTTTCACTGTAAAACAGAGTTGGAGCTAGTACCTCCCCATATATATTTATGGAATGGAGTTTGCAACTGAAAAGAAACCTTGTGTTCCCAACAAGCTAGTTGAAGGACGGCTTTCACACACACTTATCTCTCAGAACTGAGCAAGTGGAGAGACGTTCGTTCATCTTGCACGAAGGGAACGGGTTGCAGGAGACACTTTTTCTCTGCTTTCTCAGTCTGTTTCCTAATGCCGGTTGGAAGTTCCTGCAGTTTTCACTGTAAAACCGAGTTGGAGCTAGTACCTGCCCATATATATGTATGTAATGGAGTTTGCAACTGAAAAGAAACTTTGTGTTCCCAACAAGCTAGGTGAAGGACATCTTTCACACACAATTATCTCTCAGAACTGAGCAAGTGGAGAGACGTTCGTTCATCTTGCACGAAGGGAACGGGTTGCAGGAGACACTTTTTCTCTGCTTTCTCAGTCTGTTTCCTAGTGCCGGTTTGAAGTTCCTGCAGTTTTCACTGTAAAACCGAGGTGGAGCTAGTACCTCCGCATATATATGTATGGAATGGAGTTTGCATCTGAAAAGAAACTTTGTGTTCCCAACAAGCTAGGTGAAGGACGGCTTTCACACACACTTATCTCTCAGAACTGAGCAAGTGGGAGACGTTTTTTCATCTAGCACCAAGGGAACGGGTTGCAGGAGACACTTTTTCTCTGCTTTCTCAGTCTGTTTCCTAGTGCCGGTTTGAAGTTCCTGCAGTTTTCACTGTAAAACAGAGTTGTAGCTAGTACCTCCCCATATATATGTATGGAATGGATTTTGCAACTGAAAAGAAACTTTATGTTCCCAACAAGCTAGGTAATGGACGGCTTTCACACACACTTATCTCTCAGAACTGAGCAAGTGGAGAGACGTTCGTTCACCTAGCACCAATGGAACGGGTTGCAGGAGAGACTTTTTCTCTGCTTTCTCAGTCTGTTTCCTAGTGCCGGTATGAAGTTCCTGCAGTTTTCACTGTAAAACCGAGTTGGATCTAGAACCTCCCCATATATATGTATGGAATGGAGTTTGCAACTGAAAAGAAACTTTGTGTTCCCAACAAGCTAGGTGGAGGACGGCTTTCACACACACTTTTTTCTCAGAACTGAGCAAGAGGAGAGACGTTCGTTCATCTAGCACCAAGGCAACGGTTTGCAGGAGACACTTTTTCTCTGCTTTCTCAGTCTGTTTCCTAGTGCCGGTTTGAAGTTCCTGCAGTTTTCACTGTAAAACCGAGTTGCAGCTAGTACCTCCCCATATATATGTATGGAATAGAGTTTGCATCTGAAAAAAACTTTGTTTTCCCAACAAGCTAGGTGGAGGACGGCTTTCACACACACTTTTTTCTCAGAACTGAGCAAGAGGAGAGACGTTCGTTCATCTTGCACGAAGGGAACGGGTTGCAGGAGACACTTTTTCTCTGCTTTCTCAGTCTGTTTCCTAATGCCGGTTGGAAGTTCCTGCAGTTTTCACTGTAAAACCGAGTTGGAGCTAGTACCTGCCCATATATATGTATGTAATGGAGTTTGCAACTGAAAAGAAACTTTGTGTTCCCAACAAGCTAGGTGAAGGACATCTTTCACACACAATTATCTCTCAGAACTGAGCAAGTGGAGAGACGTTCGTTCATCTTGCACGAAGGGAACGGGTTGCAGGAGACACTTTTTCTCTGCTTTCTCAGTCTGTTTCCTAGTGCCGGTTTGAAGTTCCTGCAGTTTTCACTGTAAAACCGAGGTGGAGCTAGTACCTCCGCATATATATGTATGGAATGGAGTTTGCATCTGAAAAGAAACTTTGTGTTCCCAACAAGCTAGGTGAAGGACGGCTTTCACACACACTTATCTCTCAGAACTGAGCAAGTGGGAGACGTTTTTTCATCTAGCACCAAGGGAACGGGTTGCAGGAGACACTTTTTCTCTGCTTTCTCAGTCTGTTTCCTAGTGCCGGTTTGAAGTTCCTGCAGTTTTCACTGTAAAACAGAGTTGTAGCTAGTACCTCCCCATATATATGTATGGAATGGATTTTGCAACTGAAAAGAAACTTTATGTTCCCAACAAGCTAGGTAATGGACGGCTTTCACACACACTTATCTCTCAGAACTGAGCAAGTGGAGAGACGTTCGTTCACCTAGCACCAATGGAACGGGTTGCAGGAGAGACTTTTTCTCTGCTTTCTCAGTCTGTTTCCTAGTGCCGGTATGAAGTTCCTGCAGTTTTCACTGTAAAACCGAGTTGGATCTAGAACCTCCCCATATATATGTATGGAATGGAGTTTGCAACTGAAAAGAAACTTTGTGTTCCCAACAAGCTAGGTGGAGGACGGCTTTCACACACACTTTTTTCTCAGAACTGAGCAAGAGGAGAGACGTTCGTTCATCTAGCACCAAGGCAACGGTTTGCAGGAGACACTTTTTCTCTGCTTTCTCAGTCTGTTTCCTAGTGCCGGTTTGAAGTTCCTGCAGTTTTCACTGTAAAACCGAGTTGCAGCTAGTACCTCCCCATATATATGTATGGAATAGAGTTTGCATCTGAAAAAAACTTTGTTTTCCCAACAAGCTAGGTGAAGGACGGCTTTCACACACACTTATCTCTCAGAACTGAGCAAGTGGAGAGACGTTCGTTCATCTTGCACGAAGGGAACGGGTTGCAGGATACACTTTTTCTCTGCTTTCTCAGTCTTTTTCCTAATGCCGGTTGGAAGTTCCTGCAATTTTCACTGTAAAACCGAGTTGGAAATTGTACCTCCCCATATATATGAATGGATTGGAGTTTGCAACTGAAAGAAACTTTGTGTTCCCAACAAGCTAGGTGAAGGAAGGCTTTCACACACACTTATCTCTCAGAACTGAGCAAGTGGGAGACGTTCTTTCATCTAGCACCAAGGGAACGGGTTGCAGGATACACTTTTTCTCTGCCTTCTCAGTCTGTTTCCTAGTGCCAGTTTGAAGTTCCTGCAGTTTTCACTGTAAAACCGATTTGGAACTTGTACCTCCCCATATATATGTATGGAGTGGAGTTTGCAACTGAAAAGAAACTTTGTGTTCCCAACAAGCTAGGTGAAGGACGGCTTTCACACACACTTATCTCTCAGAACTGAGCAAGAGGAGAGACGTTCGTTCATCTAGCACCAAGGCAACGGGTTGCAGGTGATACTTTTTCTCTGGTTTCTCAGTCTGTTTCCTACTGCCGGTTTGAAGTTCCTGCAGTTTTCACTGTAAAACAGATTTGGAGCTAGTACCTCCCCATATATATGTAAGGAATGGAGTTTGCAACTGAAAAGAAACTTTCTGTTCCCAACAAGCTAGGTGAAGGACCGCTTTCACACACACTTATCTCTCAGAACTGAGCAAGTGGAGAGACGTTCGTTCATCTAGCACCAAGGGAACTGGTTGCAGGAGACTGTTTTTCTCTGCTTTCTCAGTCTGTTTCCTAGTGCCGGTTTGAAGTTCCTGCAGTTTTCACTGTAAAACCGTGTTGGAACTAGTACCTACCCATATATATGTATGGAGTGGAGTTTGCAACTGAAAAGAAACTTTGTGTTCCCAACAAGCTAGGTGAAGGACGGCTTTCACACACACATATGTCTCAGAACTGAGCAATTGGAGAGACGTTCGTTCATCTAGCACCAAGGGAACGGGTTGCAGGAGACACTTTTTCTCTGCTTTCTCAGTCTGTGTCCTAGTGCCGGTTTGAAGTTCCTGCAGTTTTCACTGTAAAACCGAGTTGGAGCTAGTACTTACCCATATATATGTAAGGAATGGAGTTTGCAACTGAAAAGAATCTTTGTGTTCCCAACAAGCTAGGTGAAGGACGGCTTTCACACACACTTATCTCTCAGAACTGAGCAAGTGGAGAGACGTTCGTTCATCTAGCACCAAGGGAACGGGTTGCAGGAGACACTTTTTCTCTGCTTTTCAGTCTGTTTCCTAGTGCCGGTTTGAAGTTCCTGCAGTTTTCACGGTAAAACCGATTTGGAACTTGTACCTCCCCATATATATGAAAGGAGTGGAGTTTGCAACTGAAAAGAAACTTTGTGTTCCCAACAAGCTAGGTGAAGGACGGCTTTCACACACACTAATTTCTCAGAAATGAGCAAGTGGAGAGACGTTCGTTCACCTAGAACCAAGGGAACGGTTTGCAGGAGACACTTTTTCTTTGCTTTCTCAGTCTGTTTCCTACTGCCGGTTTGAAGTTCCTGCAGTTTTCACTGTAAAACAGAGTTGGAGCTAGTACCTCCCCATATATATTTATGGAATGGAGTTTGCAACTGAAAAGAAACCTTGTGTTCCCAACAAGCTAGTTGAAGGACGGCTTTCACACACACTTATCTCTCAGAACTGAGCAAGTGGAGAGACGTTCGTTCATCTAGCACCAAGGGAACGGGTTGCAGGAGACACTTTTTCTCTGCTTTCTCAGTCTGTTTCCTAGTGCCGGTTTGAAGTTCCTGCAGTTTTCACTGTAAACCGAGGTGGAGCTAGTACCTCCGCATATATATGTATGGAATGGAGTTTGCATCTGAAAAGAAACTTTGTGTTCCCAACAAGCTAGGTGAAGGACGGCTTTCACACACAATTATCTCTCAGAACTGAGCAAGTGGAGAGACGTTCGTTCATCTAGCACCAAGGGAACGGGTTGCAGGAGACACTTTTTCTCTGCTTTCTCAGTCTGTTTCCTAGTGCCGGTTTGAAGTTCCTGCAGTTTTCACTGTAAAATCGAGTTAGAGCTCGTACCTCCCCATATATTTGTATGGAATGGAGTTTGCAACTGAAAAGAATCTATGTGTTCCCAACAAGCTAGGTGAAGGACGGCTTTCACACACACGTATCTCTCAGAACTGAGTATGTGGAGAGTCGTTCTTTCATCTAGCACCAGAGGAACGGGTTGAAGGAGACAATTTTTCTCTGCTTTCTCAATCTGTTTCCTAGTGCCGGTTTGAAGTTCCTGCAGTTTTCACTGTAAAACCATGTTGGAGCTAGTACCTCCCCATATATATGTATGGAAAGTAGTTTGCAACTGAAAAAATTTTGTGTTCCCAACAAGCTAGGTGAAGGACGGCTTTCACACACACTTATCTCTCAGAATTGAGCAAGTGGAGAGACGTTCGTTCATCTAGCACCAAGGGAACGGGTTGCAGGAGACACTTTTTCTCTGCTTTCTCAGTCTGTTTCCTAGTGCCGGTTTGAAGTTCCTGCAGTTTTCACTGTAAAACAGAGTTGTAGCTAGTACCTCCCCATATATATGTAAGGAATGGAGTTTGCAACTGAAAAGAAACTTTCTGTTCCCAACAAGCTAGGTGAAGGACCGCTTTCACACACACTTATCTCTCAGAACTGAGCAAGTGGAGAGACGTTCGTTCATCTAGCACCAAGGGAACTGGTTGCAGGAGACTGTTTTTCTCTGCTTTCTCAGTCTGTTTCCTAGTGCCGGTTTGAAGTTCCTGCAGTTTTCACTGTAAAACCGTGTTGGAACTAGTACCGACCCATATATATGTATGGAGTGGAGTTTGCAACTGAAAAGAAACTTTGTGTTCCCAACAAGCTAGGTGAAGGACGGCTTTCACACACACATATCTCTCAGAACTGAGCAATTGGAGAGACGTTCGTTCATCTAGCACCAACGGAACGGGTTGCAGGAGACACTTTTTCTCTGCTTTCTCAGTCTGTGTCCTAGTGCCGGTTTGAAGTTCCTGCAGTTTTCACTGTAAAACCGAGTTGGAGCTAGTACTTACCCATATATATGTAAGGAATGGAGTTTGCAACTGAAAAGAATCTTTGTGTTCCCAACAAGCTAGGTGAAGGACGGCTTTCACACACACTTATCTCTCAGAACTGAGCAAGTGGAGAGACGTTCGTTCATCTAGCACCAAGGGAACGGGTTGCAGGAGACACTTTTTCTCTGCTTTCTCAGTCTGTTTCCTAGTGCCGGTTTGAAGTTCCTGCAGTTTTCACGGTAAAACCGATTTGGAACTTGTACCTCCCCATATATATGAAAGGAGTGGAGTTTGCAACTGAAAAGAAACTTTGTGTTCCCAACAAGCTAGGTGAAGGACGGCTTTCACACACACTAATCTCTCAGAATTGAGCAAGTGGAGAGACGTTCGTTCACCTAGAACCAAGGGAACGGTTTGCAGGAGACACTTTTTCTCTGCTTTCTCAGTCTGTTTCCTACTGCCGGTTTGAAGTTCCTGCAGTTTTCACTGTAAAACAGAGTTGGAGCTAGTACCTCCCCATATATATTTATGGAATGGAGTTTGCAACTGAAAAGAAACCTTGTGTTCCCAACAAGCTAGTTGATGGACGGCTTTCACACACACTTATCTCTCAGAACTGAGCAAGTGGAGAGACGTTCGTTCATCTAGCACCAAGGGAACGGGTTGCAGTAGACACTTTTTCTCTGCTTTCTCAGTCTGTTTCCTAGTGCCGGTTTGAAGTTCCTGCAGTTTTCACTGTAAACCGAGGTGGAGCTTGTACCTCCCCATATATATGTATGGAATGGAGTTTGCATCTGAAAAGAAACTTTGTGTTCCCAACAAGCTAGGTGAAGGACGGCTTTCACACACAATTATCTCTCAGAACTGAGCAAGTGGAGAGACGTTCGTTCATCTAGCACCAAGGGAACGGGTTGCAGGAGACACTTTTTCTCTGCTTTCTCAGTCTGTTTCCTAGTGCCGGTTTGAAGTTCCTGCAGTTTTCACTGTAAAATCGAGTTAGAGCTCGTACCTCCCCATATATTTGTATGGAATGGAGTTTGCAACTGAAAAGAATCTATGTGTTCCCAACAAGCTAGGTGAAGGACGGCTTTCACACACAGGTATCTCTCAGAACTGAGTATGTGGAGAGTCGTTCTTTCATCTAGCACCAGGGGAACGGGTTGAAGGAGACACTTTTTCTCTGCTTTCTCAGTCTGTTTCCTAGTGCCGGTTTGAAGTTCCTGCAGTTTTCACTGTAAACCGAGGTGGAGCTAGTACCTCCCCATATATATGTATGGAATGGAGTTTGCATCTGAAAAGAAACTTTGTGTTCCCAACAAGCTAGGTGAAGGACGGCTTTCACACACAATTATCTCTCAGAACTGAGCAAGTGGAGAGACGTTCGTTCATCTAGCACCAAGGGAACGGGTTGCAGGAGACACTTTTTCTCTGCTTTCTCAGTCTGTTTCCTAGTGCCGGTTTGAAGTTCCTGCAGTTTTCACTGTAAAATCGAGTTAGAGCTCGTACCTCCCCATATATTTGTATGGAATGGAGTTTGCAACTGAAAAGAGTCTATGTGTTCCCAACAAGCTAGGTGAAGAACGGCTTTCACACACACGTATCTCTCAGAACTGAGTATGTGGAGAGTCGTTCTTTCATCTAGCACCAGGGGAACGGGTTGAAGGAGACACTTTTTCTCTGCTTTCTCAGTCTGTTTCCTAGTGCCGGTTTGAAGTTCCTGCAGTTTTTACTGTAAAACCATGTTGGAGCTAGTACCTCCACATATATATTTATGGAAAGTAGATTGCAACTGAAAAAATTTTGTGTTCCCAACAAGCTAGGTGAAGGACGGCTTTCACACACACTTATCTCTCAGAATTGAGCAAGTGGAGAGACGTTCGTTCATCTAGCACCAAGGGAACGGGTTGCAGGAGACACTTTTTCTCTGCTTTCTCAGTCTGTTTCCTAGTGCCGGTTTGAAGTTCCTGCAGTTTTCACTGTAAAACAGAGTTGTAGCTAGTACCTCCCCATATATATGTATGGAATGGATTTTGCAACTGGAAAGAAACTTTATGTTCCCAACAAGCTAGGTAATGGACGGCTTTCACACTCACTTATCTCTCAGAACTGAGCAAGTGGAGGGACGTTCGTTCACCTAGCACCAATGGAACGGGCTGCAGGAGAAACTTTTTCTCTGCTTTCTCAGTCTGTTTCCTAGTGCCGGTATGAAGTTCCTGCAGTTTTCACTGTAAAACCGAGTTGGATCTAGAACCTCCCCATATATATGTATGGAATGGAGTTTGCAACTGAAAAGAAACTTTGTGTTACCAACAAGCTAGGTGAAGGACGGCTTTCACACACACTTATCTCTCAGAACTGAGCAAGTGGAGAGACGTTCGTTCATCTAGCACCAAGTTAACTGGTTGCAGGAGACACTATTTCTCTGCTTTCTCAGTCTGTTTCCTAGTGCCGGTTTGAAGTTCCTGCAGTTTTCACTGTAAAACCGAGGTGGAGCTTGTACCTCCGCATATATATGTATGGAATGGAGTTTGCATCTGAAAAGAAACTTTGTGTTCCCAACAAGCTAGGTGAAGGACGGCTTTCACACACACTTATCTCTCAGAACTGAGCAAGTGGAAGACGTTCTTTCATCTAGCACCAAGGGAACGGGTTGCAGGATACACTTTTTCTCTGCTTTCTCAGTCTGTTTCCTAATGCCGGTTGGAAGTTCCTGCAGTTTTCACTGTAAAACCGAGTTGGAGCTAGTACCTGCCCATATATATGTATGGAATGGAGTTTGCAACTGAAAAGAAACTTTGTGTTCCCAACATGCTAGGTGAAGGACATCTTCACACACAATTATCTCTCAGAACTGAGCAAGTGGAGAGACGTTCGTTCATCTTGCACGAAGGGAACGGGTTGCAGGATACACTTTTTCTCTGCCTTCTCAGTCTGTTTCCTAGTGCCGGTTTGAAGTTCCTGCAGTTTTCACTGTAAAACCGAGTTGGAACTTGTACCTCTCCATATATATGTATGGAGTGGAGTTTGCAACTGAAAAGAAACTTTGTGTTCCCAACAAGCTAGGTGAAGGACGGCTTTCACACACACTAATCTCTCAGAACTGAGCAAGTGGAGAGACGTTCTTTCATCTAGCACCAAGTTAACTGGTTGCAGGAGACACTATTTCTCTGCTTTCTCAGTCTGTTTCCTAGTGCCGGTTTGAAGTTCCTGCAGTTTTCACTGTAAAACCGAGGTGGAGCTGGTACCTCCGCATATATATGTATGGAATGGAGTTTGCATCTGAAAAGAAACTTTGTGTTCCCAACAAGCTAGGTGAAGGACGGCTTTCACACACACTTTTCTCTCAGAACTGAGCAAGTGGGAGACGTTCTTTCATCTAGCACCAAGGGAACGGGTTGCAGGAGACACTTTTTCTCTGCTTTCTCAGTCTGTTTCCTAGTGCCGGTTTGAAGTTCCTGCAGTTTTCACTGTAAAACAGAGTTGTAGCTAGTACCTCCCCATATATATGTATGGAATGGATTTTGCAACTGAAAAGAAACTTTATGTTCCCAACAAGCTAGGTAATGGACGGCTTTCACACACACTTATCTCTCAGAACTGAGCAAGTGGAGAGACTTTCGTTCACCTAGCACCAATGGAACGGGTTGCAGGAGAGACTTTTTCTCTGCTTTCTCCGTCTGTTTCCTAGTGCCGGTATGAAGTTCCTGCAGTTTTCACTGTAAAACCGAGTTGGATCTAGAACCTCCCCATATATATGTATGGAATGGAGTTTGCAACTGAAAAGAAACTTTGTGTTCCCAACAAGCTAGGTGGAGGACGGCTTTCACACACACTTATTTCTCAGAACTGAGCAAGAGGAGAGACGTTCGTTCATCTAGCACCAAGGCAACGGTTTGCAGGAGACACTTTTTCTCTGCTTTCTCAGTCTGTTTCCTAGTGCCGGTTTGAAGTTCCTGCAGTTTTCACTGTAAAACCGAGTTGGAGCTAGTACCTCCCCATATATATGTATGGATTAGAGTTTGCATCTGAAAAAAACTTTGTTTTCCCAACAAGCTAGGTGAAGGACGGCTTTCACACACACTTATCTCTCAGAACTGAGCAAGTGGAGAGACGTTCGTTCATCTTGCACGAAGGGAACGGGTTGCAGGGAACACTTTTTCTCTGCTTTCTCAGTCTTTTTCCTAATGCCGGTTGGAAGTTCCTGCAATTTTCACTGTAAAACCGAGTTGGAACTTGTACCTCCCCATATATATGAATGGATTGGAGTTTGCAACTGAAAGAAACTTTGTGTTCCCAACAAGCTAGGTGAAGGAAGGCTTTCACACACACTTATCTCTCAGAACTGAGCAAGTGGGAGACGTTCTTTCATCTAGCACCAAGGGAACGGGTTGCAGGATACACTTTTTCTCTGCCTTCTCAGTCTGTTTCCTAGTGCCGGTTTGAAGTTCCTGCAGTTTTCACTGTAAAACCGATTTGGAACTTGTACCTCCCCATATATATGTATGGAGTGGAGTTTGCAACTGAAAAGAAACTTTCTGTTCCCAACAAGCTAGGTGAAGGACGGCTTTCACACACACTTATCTCACAGAACTGAGCATGTGGAGAGACGTTCGTTCATCTAGCACCAAGTTAACTGGTTGCAGGAGACACTATTTCTCTGCTTTCTCAGTCTGTTTCCTAGTGCCGGTTTGAAGTTCCTGCAGTTTTCACTGTAAAATCGAGTTAGAGCTCGTAACTCCCCATATATTTGTATGGAATGGAGTTTGCAACTGAAAAGAATCTATGTGTTCCCAACAAGCTAGGTGAAGGACGGCTTTCACACACAGGTATCTCTCAGAACTGAGTATGTGGAGAGTCGTTCTTTCATCTAGCACCAGGGGAACGGGTTGAAGGAGACACTTTTTCTCTGCTTTCTCAGTCTGTTTCCTAGTGCCGGTTTGAAGTTCCTGCAGTTTTCACTGTAAAATCGAGTTAGAGCTCGTACCTCCCCATATATTTGTATGGAATGGAGTTTGCAACTGAAAAGAATCTATGTGTTCCCAACAAGCTAGGTGAAGGACGGCTTTCACACACAGGTATCTCTCAGAACTGAGTATGTGGAGAGTCGTTCTTTCATCTAGCACCAGGGGAACGGGTTGAAGGAGACACTTTTTCTCTGCTTTCTCAGTCTGTTTCCTAGTGCCGGTTTGAAGTTCCTGCAGTTTTCACTGTAAACCGAGGTGGAGCTAGTACCTCCCCATATATATGTATGGAATGGAGTTTGCATCTGAAAAGAAACTTTGTGTTCCCAACAAGCTAGGTGAAGGACGGCTTTCACACACAATTATCTCTCAGAACTGAGCAAGTGGAGAGACGTTCGTTCATCTAGCACCAAGGGAACGGGTTGCAGGAGACACTTTTTCTCTGCTTTCTCAGTCTGTTTCCTAGTGCCGGTTTGAAGTTCCTGCAGTTTTCACTGTAAAATCGAGTTAGAGCTCGTACCTCCCCATATATTTGTATGGAATGGAGTTTGCAACTGAAAAGAATCTATGTGTTCCCAACAAGCTAGGTGAAGGACGGCTTTCACACACAGGTATCTCTCAGAACTGAGTATGTGGAGTGTCGTTCTTTCATCTAGCACCAGGGGAACGGGTTGAAGGAGACACTTTTTCTCTGCTTTCTCAGTCTGTTTCCTAGTGCCGGTTTGAAGTTCCTGCAGTTTTCACTGTAAACCGAGGTGGAGCTAGTACCTCCCCATATATATGTATGGAATGGAGTTTGCATCTGAAAAGAAACTTTGTGTTCCCAACAAGCTAGGTGAAGGACGGCTTTCACACACAATTATCTCTCAGAACTGAGCAAGTGGAGAGACGTTCGTTCATCTAGCACCAAGGGAACGGGTTGCAGGAGACACTTTTTCTCTGCTTTCTCAGTCTGTTTCCTAGTGCCGGTTTGAAGTTCCTGCAGTTTTCACTGTAAAATCGAGTTAGAGCTCGTACCTCCCCATATATTTGTATGGAATGGAGTTTGCAACTGAAAAGAATCTATGTGTTCCCAACAAGCTAGGTGAAGAACGGCTTTCACACACACGTATCTCTCAGAACTGAGTATGTGGAGAGTCGTTCTTTCATCTAGCACCAGGGGAACGGGTTGAAGGAGACACTTTTTCTCTGCTTTCTCAGTCTGTTTCCTAGTGCCGGTTTGAAGTTCCTGCAGTTTTCACTGTAAAACCATGTTGGAGCTAGTACCTCCCCATATATATTTATGGAAAGTAGTTTGCAACTGAAAAAATTTTGTGTTCCCAACAAGCTAGGTGAAGGACGGCTTTCACACACACTTATCTCTCAGAATTGAGCAAGTGGAGAGACGTTCGTTCATCTAGCACCAAGGGAACGGGTTGCAGGAGACACTTTTTCTCTGCTTTCTCAGTCTGTTTCCTAGTGCCGGTTTGAAGTTCCTGCAGTTTTCACTGTAAAACAGAGTTGTAGCTAGTACCTCCCCATATATATGTATGGAATGGATTTTGCAACTGGAAAGAAACTTTATGTTCCCAACAAGCTAGGTAATGGACGGCTTTCACACTCACTTATCTCTCAGAACTGAGCAAGTGGAGGGACGTTCGTTCACCTAGCACCAATGGAACGGGCTGCAGGAGAAACTTTTTCTCTGCTTTCTCATTCTGTTTCCTAGTGCCGGTATGAAGTTCCTGCAGTTTTCACTGTAAAACCGAGTTGGATCTAGAACCTCCCCATATATATGTATGGAATGGAGTTTGCAACTGAAAAGAAACTTTGTGTTACCAACAAGCTAGGTGAAGGACGGCTTTCACACACACTTATCTCTCAGAACTGAGCAAGTGGAGAGACGTTCGTTCATCTAGCACCAAGGCAACGGTTTGCAAGAGACACTTTTTCTCTGCTTTCTCAGTCTGTTTCCTAGTGCCGGTTTGAAGTTCCTGCAGTTTTCACTGTAAAACCGAGGTGGAGCTTGTACCTCCGCATATATATGTATGGAATGGAGTTTGCATCTGAAAAGAAACTTTTTGTTCCCAACAAGCTAGGTGAAGGACGGCTTTCACACACACTTATCTCTCAGAACTGAGCAAGTGGAAGACGTTCTTTCATCTAGCACCAAGGGAACGGGTTGCAGGATACACTTTTTCTCTGCTTTCTCAGTCTGTTTCCTAATGCCGGTTGGAAGTTCCTGCAGTTTTCACTGTAAAACCGAGTTGGAGCTAGTACCTGCCCATATATATGTATGGAATGGAGATTGCAACTGAAAAGAAACTTTGTGTTCCCAACATGCTAGGTGAAGGACATCTTCACACACAATTATCTCTCAGAACTGAGCAAGTGGAGAGACGTTCGTTCATCTTGCACGAAGGGAACGGGTTGCAGGATACACTTTTTCTCTGCCTTCTCAGTCTGTTTCCTAGTGCCGGTTTGAAGTTCCTGCAGTTTTCACTGTAAAACCGAGTTGGAACTTGTACCTCTCCATATATATGTATGGAGTGGAGTTTGCAACTGAAAAGAAACTTTGTGTTCCCAACAAGCTAGGTGAAGGACGGCTTTCACACACACTAATCTCTCAGAACTGAGCAAGTGGAGAGACGTTCTTTCATCTAGCACCAAGTTAACTGGTTGCAGGAGACACTATTTCTCTGCTTTCTCAGTCTGTTTCCTAGTGCCGGTTTGAAGTTCCTGCAGTTTTCACTGTAAAACCGAGGTGGAGCTGGTACCTCCGCATATATATGTATGGAATGGAGTTTGCATCTGAAAAGAAACTTTGTGTTCCCAACAAGCTAGGTGAAGGACGGCTTTCACACACACTTATCTCTCAGAACTGAGCAAGTGGGAGACGTTCTTTCATCTAGCACCAAGGGAACGGGTTGCAGGAGACACTTTTTCTCTGCTTTCTCAGTCTGTTTCCTAGTGCCGGTTTGAAGTTCCTGCAGTTTTCACTGTAAAACAGAGTTGTAGCTAGTACCTCCCCATATATATGTATGGAATGGATTTTGCAACTGAAAAGAAACTTTATGTTCCCAACAAGCTAGGTAATGGACGGCTTTCACACACACTTATCTCTCAGAACTGAGCAAGTGGAGAGACTTTCGTTCACCTAGCACCAATGGAACGGGTTGCAGGAGAGACTTTTTCTCTGCTTTCTCCATCTGTTTCCTAGTGCCGGTATGAAGTTCCTGCAGTTTTCACTGTAAAACCGAGTTGGATCTAGAACCTCCCCATATATATGTATGGAATGGAGTTTGCAACTGAAAAGAAACTTTGTGTTCCCAACAAGCTAGGTGGAGGACGGCTTTCACACACACTTATTTCTCAGAACTGAGCAAGAGGAGAGACGTTCGTTCATCTAGCACCAAGGCAACGGTTTGCAGGAGACACTTTTTCTCTGCTTTCTCAGTCTGTTTCCTAGTGCCGGTTTGAAGTTCCTGCAGTTTTCACTGTAAAACCGAGTTGGAGCTAGTACCTCCCCATATATATGTATGGATTAGAGTTTGCATCTGAAAAAAACTTTGTTTTCCCAACAAGCTAGGTGAAGGACGGCTTTCACACACACTTATCTCTCAGAACTGAGCAAGTGGAGAGACGTTCGTTCATCTTGCACGAAGGGAACGGGTTGCAGGAAACACTTTTTCTCTGCTTTCTCAGTCTTTTTCCTAATGCCGGTTGGAAGTTCCTGCAATTTTCACTGTAAAACCGAGTTGGAACTTGTACCTCCCCATATATATGAATGGATTGGAGTTTGCAACTGAAAGAAACTTTGTGTTCCCAACAAGCTAGGTGAAGGAAGGCTTTCACACACACTTATCTCTCAGAACTGAGCAAGTGGGAGACGTTCTTTCATCTAGCACCAAGGGAACGGGTTGCAGGATACACTTTTTCTCTGCCTTCTCAGTCTGTTTCCTAGTGCCGGTTTGAAGTTCCTGCAGTTTTCACTGTAAAACCGATTTGGAACTTGTACCTCCCCATATATATGTATGGAGTGGAGTTTGCAACTGAAAAGAAACTTTCTGTTCCCAACAAGCTAGGTGAAGGACGGCTTTCACACACACTTATCTCTCAGAACTGAGCATGTGGAGAGACGTTCGTTCATCTAGCACCAAGTTAACTGGTTGCAGGAGACACTATTTCTCTGCTTTCTCAGTCTGTTTCCTAGTGCCGGTTTGAAGTTCCTGCAGTTTTCACTGTAAAACCGAGGTGGAGCTAGTACCTCCGCATATATATGTATGGAATGGAGTTTGCATCTGAAAAGAAACTTTGTGTTCCCAACAAGCTAGGTGAAGGACGGCTTTCACACACACTTATCTCTCAGAACTGAGCATGTGGGAGACGTTCTTTCATCTAGCACCAAGGGAACGGGTTGCAGGAGACACTTTTTCTCTGCTTTCTCAGTCTGTTTCCTAGTGCCGGTTTGAAGTTCCTGCAGTTTTCACTGTAAAACAGAGTTGTAGCTAGTACCTCCCCATATATATGTATGGAATGGATTTTGCAACTGAAAAGAAACTTTATGTTCCCAACAAGCTAGGTAATGGACGGCTTTCACACACACTTATCTCTCAGAACTGAGCAAGTGGAGAGACGTTCGTTCACCTAGCACCAATGGAACGGGTTGCAGGAGAGACTTTTTCTCTGCTTTCTCAGTCTGTTTCCTAGTGCCGGTATGAAGTTCCTGCAGTTTTCACTGTAAAACCGAGTTGGATTTAGAACCTCCCCATATATATGTAAGGAATGGAGTTTGCAACTGAAAAGAAACTTTGTGTTCCCAACAAGCTAGGTGGAGGACGGCTTTCACACACACTTATTTCTCAGAACTGAGCAAGAGGAGAGACGTTCGTTCATCTAGCACCAAGGCAACGGTTTGCAGGAGACACTTTTTCTCTGCTTTCTCAGTCTGTTTCCTAGTGCCGGTTTGAAGTTCCTGCAGTTTTCACTGTAAAACCGAGTTGGAGCTAGTACCTCCCCATATATATGTATGAAATGGAGTTTGCAACTGAAAAGAAACTTTGTGTTCCCAACAAGCTAGGTGGAGGACGGCTTTCACACACACTTATTTCTCAGAACTGAGCAAGAGGAGAGACGTTCGTTCATCTTGCACGAAGGGAACGGGTTGCAGGAGACACTTTTTCTCTGCTTTCTCAGTCTGTTTCCTAGTGCCGGTTTGAAGTTCCTGCAGTTTTCACTGTAAAACAGAGTTGGAGCTAGTACCTCCCCATATATATGTATGGAATGGAGTTTGCACCTGAAAAGAAACTTGTGTTCCCAACAAGCCAGGTGAAAGACGGCTTTCACACACACTTATCTCTCAGAACTGAGCAAGTGGAGAGACGTTCGTTCATCTAGCACAAAGGGAACTGTTTGCAGGAGACAGTTTTTCTCTGCTTTCTCAGTATGTTTCCTAGTGCCGGTTTGAAGTTCCTGCAGTTTCCACTGTAAAACCGAGTTGGAGCTAGTACTTACCCATATATATGTAAGGAATGGAGTTTGCAACTGAAAAGAATCTTTGTGTTCCCAACAAGCTAGGTGAAGGACGGCTTTCACACACACTTATCTCTCAGAACTGAGCAAGTGGAGAGACGTTCGTTCATCTAGCACCAAGGGAACGGGTTGCAGGAGACACTTTTTCTCTGCTTTCTCAGTCTGTTTCCTAGTGCCGGTTTGAAGTTCCTGCAGTTTTCACTGTAAAACCGATTTGGAGCTAGTACCTCCCCATATATATGAAAGGAGTGGAGTTTGCAACTGAAAAGAAACTTTGTGTTCCCAACAAGCTAGGTGAAGGACCGCTTTCACACACACTTATCTCTCAGAACTGAGCAAGTGGAGAGACGTTCGTTCATCTAGCACCAAGGGAACTGGTTGCAGGAGACTGTTTTTCTCTGCTTTCTCAGTCTGTTTCCTAGTGCCGGTTTGAAGTTCCTGCAGTTTTCACTGTAAAACCGTGTTGGAACTAGTACCTACCCATATATATGTATGGAGTGGAGTTTGCAACTGAAAAGAAACTTTGTGTTCCCAACAAGCTAGGTGAAGGACGGCTTTCACACACACATATCTCTCAGAACTGAGCAATTGGAGAGACGTTCGTTCATCTAGCACCAAGGGAACGGGTTGCAGGAGACACTTTTTCTCTGCTTTCTCAGTCTGTTTCCTAGTGCCGGTTTGAAGTTCCTGCAGTTTCCACTGTAAAACCGAGTTGGAGCTAGTACTTACCCATATATATGTAAGGAATGGAGTTTGCAACTGAAAAGAATCTTTGTGTTCCCAACAAGCTAGGTGAAGGACGGCTTTCACACACACTTATCTCTCAGAACTGAGCAAGTGGAGAGACGTTCGTTCATCTAGCACCAAGGGAACGGGTTGCAGGAGACACTTTTTCTCTGCTTTCTCAGTCTGTTTCCTAGTGCCGGTTTGAAGTTCCTGCAGTTTTCACTGTAAAACCGATTTGGAACTTGTACCTCCCCATATATATGAAAGGAGTGGAGTTTGCAACTGAAAAGAAACTTTGTGTTCCCAACAAGCTAGGTGAAGGACGGCTTTCACACACACTAATCTCTCAGAAATGAGCAAGTGGAGAGACGTTCGTTCACCTAGAACCAAGGGAACGGGTTGCAGGAGACACTTTTTCTCTGCTTTCTCAGTCTGTTGCCTACTGCCGGTTTGAAGTTCCTGCAGTTTCCACTGTAAAACAGAGTTGGAGCTAGTACCTCCCCATATATATGTATGGAATGGAGTTTGCAACTGAAAAGAAACTTTGTGTTCCCATCAAGCTAGGTGAAGGACGGCTTTCACACACACTTATCTCTCAGAACTGAGCAAGTGGAGAGACGTTCGTTCACCTAGCACCAAGGGAACGGGTTGCAGGAGACACTTTTCTCTGCTTTCTCAGTCTGTTTCCTAGTGCCGGTTTGAAGTTCCTGCAGTTTTCACTGTAAAACCGAGTTGGAGCTAGTACCTCCCCATATATATTTATGGAATGGAGTTTGCAACTGAAAAGAAACCTTGTGTTCCCAACAAGCTAGTTGAAGGACGGCTTTCACACACACTTATCTCTCAGAACTGAGCAAGTGGAGAGACGTTCGTTCATCTAGCACCAAGGGAACGGGTTGCAGTAGACACTTTTTCTCTGCTTTCTCAGTCTGTTTCCTAGTGCCGGTTTGAAGTTCCTGCAGTTTTCACTGTAAACCGAGGTGGAGCTAGTACCTCCGCATATATATGTATGGAATGGAGTTTGCATCTGAAAAGAAACTTTGTGTTCCCAACAAGCTAGGTGAAGGACGGCTTTCACACACAATTATCTCTCAGAACTGAGCAAGTGGAGAGACGTTCGTTCATCTAGCACCAAGGGAACGGGTTGCAGGGGACACTTTTTCTCTGCTTTCTCAGTCTGTTTCCTAGTGCCGGTTTGAAGTTCCTGCAGTTTTCACTGTAAAATCGAGTTAGAGCTCGTACCTCCCCATATATTTGTATGGAATGGAGTTTGCAACTGAAAAGAATCTATGTGTTCCCAACAAGCTAGGTGAAGGACGGCTTTCACACACACGTATCTCTCAGAACTGAGTATGTGGAGAGTCGTTCTTTCATGTAGCACCACGGGAACGGGTTGAAGGAGACACTTTTTCTCTGCTTTCTCAGTCTGTTTCCTAGTGCCGGTTTGAAGTTCCTGCAGTTTTCACTGTAAAACCATGTTGGAGCTAGTACCTCCCCATATATATGTATGGAAAGTAGTTTGCAACTGAAAAAATTTTGTGTTCCCAACAAGCTAGGTGAAGGACGGCTTTCACACACACTTATCTCTCAGAATTGAGCAAGTGGAGAGACGTTCGTTCATCTAGCACCAAGGGAACGGGTTGCAGGAGACACTTTTTCCTCTGCTTTCTCAGTCTGTTTCCTCGTGCCGGTTTGAAGTTCCTGCAGTTTTCACTGTAAAACCGATTTGGAACTTGTACCTCCCCATATATATGAAAGGAGTGGAGTTTGCAACTGAAAAAAACTTTGTGTTCCCAACAAGCTAGGTGAAGGACGGCTTTCACACACACTAATCTCTCAGAAATGAGCAAGTGGAGAGACGTTCGTTCACCTAGAACCAAGGGAACGGGTTGCAGGACACACTTTTTCTCTGCTTTCTCAGTCTGTTTACTACTGCCGGTTTGAAGTTCCTGCAGTTTTCACTGTAAAACAGAGTTGGAGCTAGTACCTCCCCATGTATATGTATGGAATGGAGTTAGCAACTGAAAAGAAACTTTGTGTTCCCAACAAGCTAGGTGAAGGACGGCTTTCACACACACTTATCTCTCAGAACTGAGCAAGTGGAGAGACGTTCGTTCACCTAGCACCAAGGGAACGGGTTGCAGGAGACACTTTTTCTCTGCTTTCTCAGTCTGTTTCCTAGTGCCGGTTTGAAGTTCCTGCAGTTTTCACTGTAAAACCGAGTTGGAGCTAGTACCTCCCCATATATATTTATGGAATGGAGTTTGCAACTGAAAAGAAACCTTGTGTTCACAACAAGCTAGTTGAAGGACGGCTTTCACACACACTTATCTCTCAGAACTGAGCAAGTGGAGAGACTTTCGTTCATCTAGCACCAAGGGAACGGGTTGCAGTAGACACTTTTTCTCTGCTTTCTCAGTCTGTTTCCTAGTGCCGGTTTGAAGTTCCTGCAGTTTTCACTGTAAACCGAGGTGGAGCTAGTACCTCCGCATATATATGTATGGAATGGAGTTTGCATCTGAAAAGAAACTTTGTGTTCCCAACAAGCTAGGTGAAGGACGGCTTTCACACACAATTATCTCTCAGAACTGAGCAAGTGGAGAGACGTTCGTTCATCTAGCACCAAGGGAACGGGTTGCAGGAGACACTTTTTCTCTGCTTTCTCAGTCTGTTTCCTAGTGCCGGTTTGAAGTTCCTGCAGTTTTCACTGTAAAATCGAGTTAGAGCTCGTACCTCCCCATATATTTGTATGGAATGGAGTTTGCAACTGAAAAGAATCTATGTGTTCCCAACAAGCTAGGTGAAGGACGGCTTTCACACACACGTATCTCTCAGAACTGAGTATGTGGAGAGTCGTTCTTTCATGTAGCACCAGGGGAACGGGTTGAAGGAGACACTTTTTCTCTGCTTTCTCAGTCTGTTTCCTAGTGCCGGTTTGAAGTTCCTGCAGTTTTCACTGTAAAACCATGTTGGAGCTAGTACCTCCCCATATATATGTATGGAAAGTAGTTTGCAACTGAAAAAATTTTGTGTTCCCAACAAGCTAGGTGAAGGACGGCTTTCACACACACTTATCTCTCAGAATTGAGCAAGTGGAGAGACGTTCGTTCATCTAGCACCAAGGGAACGCGTTGCAGGAGACTGTTTTTCTCTGCTTTCTCAGTCTGTTTCTTAGTGCCGGTTTGAAGTTCCTGCAGTTTTCACTGTAAAACAGAGTTGTAGCTAGTACCTCCCCATATATATGTATGGAATGGATTTTGCAACTGAAAAGAAACTTTATGTTCCCAACAAGCTAGGTAATGGACGGCTTTCACACACACTTATCTCTCAGAACTGAGCAAGTGGAGAGACGTTCGTTCACCTAGCACCAATGGAACGGGTTGCAGCAGAAATTTTTTCTCTGCTTTCTCAGTCTGTTTCCTAGTGCCGGTATGAAGTTCCTGCAGTTTTCACTGTAAAACCGAGTTGGATCTAGAACCTCCCCATATATATGTATGGAATGCAGTTTGCAACTGAAAAGAAACTTTGTGTTCCCAACAAGCTAGGTGAAGGACGGCTTTCACACACACTTATCTCTCAGAACTGAGCAAGTGGAGAGACGTTCGTTCATCTAGCACCAAGTTAACTGGTTGCAGGAGACACTATTTCTCTGCTTTCTCAGTCTGTTTCCTAGTGCCGGTTTGAAGTTCCTGCAGTTTTCACTGTAAAACCGAGGTGGAGCTAGTACCTCCGCATATATATGTATGGAATGGAGTTTGCATCTGAAAAGAAACTTTGTGTTCCCAACAAGCTAGCTGAAGGACGGCTTTCACACACACTTATCTCTCAGAACTGAGCAAGTGGGAGACGTTCTTTCATCTAGCACCAAGGGAACGGGTTGCAGGATACACTTTTTCTCTGCTTTCTCAGTCTGTTTCATAGTGCCGGTTTGAAGTTCCTGCAGTTTTCACTGTAAAACAGAGTTGGAGCTAGTACCTCCCCATATATATGTATGGAATGGAGTTTGCAACTGAAAAGAAACTTGTGTTCCCAACAAGCCAGCTGAAGGACGGCTTTCACACACACTTTTCTCTCAGAACTGAGCAAGTGGAGAGACGTTCGTTCATCTTGCACGAAGGGAACGGGTTGCAGGAGACAGTTTTTCTCTGCTTTCTCAGTCTGTTTCCTAATGCCGGTTGGAAGTTCCTGCAGTTTTCACTGTAAAACCGAGTTGGAGCTAGTACCTGCCCATATATATGTATGTAATGGAGTTTGCAACTGAAAAGAAACTTTGTGTTCCCAACAAGCTAGGTGAAGGACGGCTTTCACACACTCTTATCTCTCAGAACTGAGCAAGTGGAGAGACGTTCGTTCACCTAGCACCAATGGAACGGGTTGCAGCTGAAATTTTTTCTCTGCTTTCTCAGTCTGTTTCCTAGTGCCGGTATGAAGTTCCTGCAGTTTCCACTGTAAAACCGAGTTGGAGCTAGAACTTACCCATATATATGTAAGGAATGGAGTTTGCAACTGAAAAGAATCTTTGTGTTCCCAACAAGCTAGGTGAAGGACGGCTTTCACACACACTTATCTCTCAGAACTGAGCAAGTGGAGAGACTTTCGTTCATCTAGCACCAAGGGAACGGGTTGCAGGAGACACTTTTTCTCTGCTTTCTCAGTCTGTTTCCTAGTGCCGGTTTGAAGTTCCTGCAGTTTCCACTGTAAAACCGAGTTGGAGCTAGTACTTACCCATATATATGTAAGGAATGGAGTTTGCAACTGAAAAGAATCTTTGTGTTCCCAACAAGCTAGGTGAAGGACGGCTTTCACACACACTTATCTCTCAGAACTGAGCAAGTGGAGAGACGTTCGTTCATCTAGCACCAAGGGAACGGGTTGCAGGAGACACTTTTTCTCTGCTTTCTCAGTCTGTTTCCTAGTGCCGGTTTGAAGTTCCTGCAGTTTTCACTGTAAAACCGATTTGGAACTTGTACCTCCCCATATATATGAAAGGAGTGGAGTTTGCAACTGAAAAGAAACTTTGTGTTCCCAACAAGCTAGGTGAAGGACGGCTTTCACACACACTAATCTCTCAGAAATGAGCAAGTGGAGAGACGTTCGTTCACCTAGAACCAAGGGAACGGGTTGCAGGAGACACTTTTTCTCTGCTTTCTCAGTCTGTTTCCTACTGCCGGTTTGAAGTTCCTGCAGTTTTCACTGTAAAACACAGTTGGAGCTAGTACCTCCCCATATATATGTATGGAATGGAGTTTGCAACTGAAAAGAAACTTTGTGTTCCCAACAAGCTAGGTGAAGGACGGCTTTCACACACACTTATCTCTCAGAACTGAGCAAGTGGAGAGACGTTCGTTCACCTAGCACCAAGGGAACGGGTTGCAGGAGACACTTTTCTCTGCTTTCTCAGTCTGTTTCCTAGTGCCGGTTTGAAGTTCCTGCAGTTTTCACTGTAAAACCGAGTTGGAGCTAGTACCTCCCCATATATATTTATGGAATGGAGTTTGCAACTGAAAAGAAACTTGTGTTCCCAACAAGCTAGTTGAAGGACGGCTTTCACACACACTTATCTCTCAGAACTGAGCAAGTGGAGAGACGTTCGTTCATCTAGCACCAAGGGAACGGGTTGCAGTAGACACTTTTTCTCTGCTTTCTCAGTCTGTTTCCTAGTGCCGGTTTGAAGTTCCTGCAGTTTTCACTGTAAACCAAGGTGGAGCTAGTACCTCCGCATATATATGTATGGAATGGAGTTTGCATCTGAAAAGAAACTTTGTGTTCCCAACAAGCTAGGTGAAGGACGGCTTTCACACACAATTATCTCTCAGAACTGAGCAAGTGGAGAGACGTTCGTTCATCTAGCACCAAGGGAACGGGTTGCAGGAGACACTTTTTCTCTGCTTTCTCAGTCTGTTTCCTAGTGCCGGTTTGAAGTTCCTGCAGTTTTCACTGTAAAATCGAGTTAGAGCTCGTACCTCCCCATATATTTGTATGGAATGGAGTTTGCAACTGAAAAGAATCTATGTGTTCCCAACAAGCTAGGTGAAGGACGGCTTTCACACACACGTATCTCTCAGAACTGAGTATGTGGAGAGTCGTTCTTTCATGTAGCACCAGGGGAACGGGTTGAAGGAGACACTTTTTCTCTGCTTTCTCAGTCTGTTTCCTAGTGCCGGTTTGAAGTTCCTGCAGTTTTCACTGTAAAACCATGTTGGAGCTAGTACCTCCCCATATATATGTATGGAAAGTAGTTTGCAACTGAAAAAATTTTGTGTTCCCAACAAGCTAGGTGAAGGACGGCTTTCACACACACTTATCTCTCAGAATTGAGCAAGTGGAGAGACGTTCGTTCATCTAGCACCAAGGGAACGGGTTGCAGGAGACACTTTTTCTCTGCTTTCTCAGTCTGTTTCCTAGTGCCGGTATGAAGTTCCTGCAGTTTTCACTGTAAAACCGAGTTGGATCTAGAACCTCCCCATATATATGTATGGAATGGAGTTTGCAACTGAAAAGAAACTTTGTGTTCCCAACAAGCTAGGTGAAGGGCGGCTTTCACACACACTTATCTCTCAGAACTGAGCAAGTGGAGAGACGTTCGTTCATCTAGCACCAAGGGAACTGGTTGCAGGAGACACTATTTCTCTGCTTTCTCAGTCTGTTTCCTAGTGCCGGTTTGAAGTTCCTGCAGTTTTCACTGTAAAACCGAGGTGGAGCTAGTACCTCCGCATATATATGTATGGAATGGAGTTTGCATCTGAAAAGAAACTTTGTGTTCCCAACAAGCTAGCTGAAGGACGGCTTTCACACACACTTATCTCTCAGAACTGAGCAAGTGGGAGACGTTCTTTCATCTTGCACGAAGGGAACGGTTTGCAGGAGACAGTTTTTCTCTGCTTTCTCAGTCTGTTTCCTAATGCCGGTTGGAAGTTCCTGCAGTTTTCACTGTAAAACCGAGTTGGAGCTAGTACCTGCCCATATATATGTATGTAATGGAGTTTGCAACTGAAAAGAAACTTTGTGTTCCCAACAAGCTAGGTGAACGACGGCTTTCACACACTCTTATCTCTCAGAACTGAGCAAGTGGAGAGACGTTCGTTCACCTAGCACCAATGGAACGGGTTGCAGCAGAAATTTTTTCTCTGCTTTCTCAGTCTGTTTCCTAGTGCCGGTATGAAGTTCCTGCAGTTTTCACTGTAAAACCGAGTTGGATCTAGAACCTCCCCATATATATGTATGGAATGGAGTTTGCAACTGAAAAGAAACTTTGTGTTCCCAACAAGCTAGGTGAAGGACGGCTTTCACACACACTTATCTCTCAGAACTGAGCAAGTGGAGAGACGTTCGTTCATCTAGCACCAAGTTAACTGGTTGCAGGAGACACTATTTCTCTGCTTTCTCAGTCTGTTTCCTAGTGCCGGTTTGAAGTTCCTGCAGTTTTCACTGTAAAACCGAGGTGGAGCTAGTACCTCCGCATATATATGTATGGAATGGAGTTTGCATCTGAAAAGAAACTTTGTGTTCCCAACAAGCTAGCTGAAGGACGGCTTTCACACACACTTATCTCTCAGAACTGAGCAAGTGGGAGACGTTCTTTCATCTTGCACCAAGGGAACGGGTTGCAGGATACACTTTTTCTCTGCTTTCTCAGTCTGTTTCGTAGTGCCGGTTTGAAGTTCCTGCAGTTTTCACTGTAAAACAGAGTTGGAGCTAGTACCTCCCCATATATATGTATGGAATGGAGTTTGCAACTGAAAAGAAACTTGTGTTCCCAACAAGCCAGCTGAAGGACGGCTTTCACACACACTTATCTCTCAGAACTGAGCAAGTGGAGAGACGTTCGTTCATCTTGCACGAAGGGAACGGGTTGCAGGAGACAGTTTTTCTCTGCTTTCTCAGTCTGTTTCCTAATGCCGGTTGGAAGTTCCTGCAGTTTTCACTGTAAAACCGATTTGGAGCTAGTACCTGCCCATATATATGTATGTAATGGAGTTTGCAACTGAAAAGAAACTTTGTGTTCCCAACAAGCTAGGTGAAGGACATCTTTCACACACAATTATCTCTGAGAACTGAGCAAGTGGAGAGACGTTCGTTCATCTTGCACGAAGGGAACGGGTTGAAGGAGACACTTTTTCTCTGATTTCTCAGTCTGTTTCCTAGTGCCGGTTTGAAGTTCCTGCAGTTTTCACTGTAAAACCGAGTTGGAACTTGTGCCTCCCCATATATATGAATGGATTGTAGTTTGCAACTGAAAGAAACTTTGTGTTCCCAACAAGCTAGGTGAAGGACGGCTTTCACACACACTTTTCTCTCAGAACTGAGCAAGTGGAGAGACGTTCGTTCATCTAGCACCAAGTTAAGTGGTTGCAGGAGACACTATTTCTCTGCTTTCTCAGTCTGTTTCCTAGTGCCAGTTTGAAGTTCCTGCAGTTTTCACCGTAAAACCGAGGTGGAGCTAGTACCTCCGCATATATATGTATGGAATGGAGTTTGCATCTGAAAAGAAACTTTGTGTTCCCAACAAGCTAGGTGAAGGACGGCTTTCACACACACTTATCTCTCAGAACTGAGCAAGTGGGAGACGTTCTTTCATCTAGCACCAAGGGAACGGGTTGCAGGAGACACTTTTTCTCTGCTTTCTCAGTCTGTTTCCTAGTGCCGGTTTGAAGTTCCTGCAGTTTTCACTGTAAAACAGAGTTGTAGCTAGTACCTCCCCATATATATGTATGGAATGGATTTTGCAACTGAAAAGAAACTTTATGTTCCCAACAAGCTAGGTAATGGACGGCTTTCACACACACTTATCTCTCAGAACTGAGCAAGTGGAGAGACGTTCGTTCACCTAGCACCAATGGAACGGGTTGCATGAGAGACTTTTTCTCTGCTTTCTCAGTCTGTTTCCTAGTGCCGGTATGAAGTTCCTGCAGTTTTCACTGTAAAACCGAGTTGGATCTAGAACCTCCCCATATATATGTATGGAATGGAGTTTGCAACTGAAAAGAAACTTTGTGTTCCCAACAAGCTAGGTGGAGGACGGCTTTCACACACACTTATTTCTCAGAACTGAGCAAGAGGAGAGACGTTCGTTCATCTAGCACCAAGGCAACGGTTTGCAGGAGACACTTTTTCTCTGCTTTCTCAGTCTGTTTCCTAGTGCCGGTTTGAAGTTCCTGCAGTTTTCACTGTAAAACCGAGTTGGAGCTAGTACCTCCCCATATATATGTATGGAATAGAGTTTGCATCTGAAAAAAACTTTGTTTTCCCAACAAGCTAGGTGAAGGACGGCTTTCACACACACTTATCTCTCAGAACTGAGCAAGTGGAGAGACGTTCGTTCATCTTGCACGAAGGGAACGGGTTGCAGGAAACACTTTTTCTCTGCTTTCTCAGTCTTTTTCCTAATGCCGGTTGGAAGTTCCTGCAATTTTCACTGTAAAACCGAGTTGGAGCTAGTACCTGCCCATATATATGTATGTAATGGAGTTTGCAACTGAAAAGAAACTTTGTGTTCCCAACAAGCTAGGTGAAGGACATCTTTCACACACAATTATCTCTCAGAACTGAGCAAGTGGAGAGACGTTCGTTCATCTTGCACGAAGGGAACGGGTTGCAGGAGACACTTTTTCTCTGCTTTCTCAGTCTGTTTCCTAGTGCCTGTTTGAAGTTCCTCCAGTTTTCACTGTAAAACCGAGTTGGAACTTGTACCTCCCCATATATATGAACGGAGTGGAGTTTGCAACTGAAAAGAAACTTTGTGTTCCCAACAAGCTAGGTGAAGGAAGGCTTTCACACACACTTATCTCTCAGAACTGAGCAAGGGGAGAGACGTTCGTTCACCTAGCACCAAGGGAACGGGTTGCAGGAGACACTTTTCTCTGCTTTCTCAGTCTGTTTCCTAGTGCCGGTTTGAAGTTCCTGCAGTTTTCACTGTAAAACCGAGTTGGAGCTAGTACCTCCCCATATATATTTATGGAATGGAGTTTGCAACTGAAAAGAAACTTGTGTTCCCAACAAGCTAGTTGAAGGACGGCTTTCACACACACTTATCTCTCAGAACTGAGCAAGTGGAGAGACGTTCGTTCATCTAGCACCAAGGGAACGGGTTGCAGTAGACACTTTTTCTCTGCTTTCTCAGTCTGTTTCCTAGTGCCGGTTTGAAGTTCCTGCAGTTTTCACTGTAAACCGAGGTGGAGCTAGTACCTCCGCATATATATGTATGGAATGGAGTTTGCATCTGAAAAGAAACTTTGTGTTCCCAACAAGCTAGGTGAAGGACGGCTTTCACACACAATTATCTCTCAGAACTGAGCAAGTGGAGAGACGTTCGTTCATCTAGCACCAAGGGAACGGGTTGCAGGAGACACTTTTTCTCTGCTTTCTCAGTCTGTTTCCTAGTGCCGGTTTGAAGTTCCTGCAGTTTTCACTGTAAAATCGAGTTAGAGCTCGTACCTACCCATATATTTGTATGGAATGGAGTTTGCAACTGAAAAGAATCTATGTGTTCCCAACAAGCTAGGTGAAGGACGGCTTTCACACACACGTATCTCTCAGAACTGAGTATGTGGAGAGTCGTTCTTTCATGTAGCACCAGGGGAACGGGTTGAAGGAGACACTTTTTCTCTGCTTTCTCAGTCTGTTTCCTAGTGCCGGTTTGAAGTTCCTGCAGTTTTCACTGTAAAACCATGTTGGAGCTAGTACCTCCCCATATATATGTATGGAAAGTAGATTGCAACTGAAAAAATTTTGTGTTCCCAACAAGCTAGGTGAAGGACGGCTTTCACACACACTTATCTCTCAGAATTGAGCAAGTGGAGAGACGTTCGTTCATCTAGCACCAAGGGAACGGGTTGCAGGAGACACTTTTTCTCTGCTTTCTCAGTCTGTTTCCTAGTGCCGGTATGAAGTTCCTGCAGTTTTCACTGTAAAACCGAGTTGGATCTAGAACCTCCCCATATATATGTATGGAATGGAGTTTGCAACTGAAAAGAAACTTTGTGTTCCCAACAAGCTAGGTGAAGGGCGGCTTTCACACACACTTATCTCTCAGAACTGAGCAAGTGGAGAGACGTTCGTTCATCTAGCACCAAGGGAACTGGTTGCAGGAGACACTATTTCTCTGCTTTCTCAGTCTGTTTCCTAGTGCCGGTTTGAAGTTCCTGCAGTTTTCACTGTAAAACCGAGGTGGAGCTAGTACCTCCGCATATATATGTATGGAATGGAGTTTGCATCTGAAAAGAAACTTTGTGTTCCCAACAAGCTAGCTGAAGGACGGCTTTCACACACACTTATCTCTCAGAACTGAGCAAGTGGGAGACGTTCTTTCATCTTGCACGAAGGGAACGGGTTGCAGGAGACAGTTTTTCTCTGCTTTCTCAGTCTGTTTCCTAATGCCGGTTGGAAGTTCCGGCAGTTTTCACTGTAAAACCGAGTTGGAGCTAGTACCTGCCCATATATATGTATGTAATGGAGTTTGCAACTGAAAAGAAACTTTGTGTTCCCAACAAGCTAGGTGAAGGACGGCTTTCACACACACTTATCTCTCAGAACTGAGCAAGTGGAGAGACGTTCGTTCACCTAGCACCAATGGAACGGGTTGCAGCAGAAATTTTTTCTCTGCTTTCTCAGTCTGTTTCCTAGTGCCGGTATGAAGTTCCTGCAGTTTTCACTGTAAAACCGAGTTGGATCTAGAACCTCCCCATATATATGTATGGAATGGAGTTTGCAACTGAAAAGAAACTTTGTGTTCCCAACAAGCTAGGTGAAGGACGGCTTTCACACACACTTATCTCTCAGAACTGAGCAAGTGGAGAGACGTTCGTTCATCTAGCACCAAGTTAACTGGTTGCAGGAGACACTATTTCTCTGCTTTCTCAGTCTGTTTCCTAGTGCCGGTTTGAAGTTCCTGCAGTTTTCACTGTAAAACCGAGGTGGAGCTAGTACCTCCGCATATATATGTATGGAATGGAGTTTGCATCTGAAAAGAAACTTTGTGTTCCCAACAAGCTAGCTGAAGGACGGCTTTCACACACACTTATCTCTCAGAACTGAGCAAGTGGGAGACGTTCTTTCATCTAGCACCAAGGGAACGGGTTGCAGGATACACTTTTTCTCTGCTTTCTCAGTCTGTTTCGTAGTGCCGGTTTGAAGTTCCTGCAGTTTTCACTGTAAAACAGAGTTGGAGCTAGTACCTCCCCATATATATGTATGGAATGGAGTTTGCAACTGAAAAGAAACTTGTGTTCCCAACAAGCCAGCTGAAGGACGGCTTTCACACACACTTATCTCTCAGAACTGAGCAAGTGGAGAGACGTTCGTTCATCTTGCACGAAGGGAACGGGTTGCAGGAGACAGTTTTTCTCTGCTTTCTCAGTCTGTTTCCTAATGCCGGTTGGAAGTTCCTGCAGTTTTCACTGTAAAACCGATTTGGAGCTAGTACCTGCCCATATATATGTATGTAATGGAGTTTGCAACTGAAAAGAAACTTTGTGTTCCCAACAAGCTAGGTGAAGGACATCTTTCACACACAATTATCTCTGAGAACTGAGCAAGTGGAGAGACGTTCGTTCATCTAGCACCAAGTTAAGTGGTTGCAGGAGACACTATTTCTCTGCTTTCTCAGTCTGTTTCCTAGTGCCAGTTTGAAGTTCCTGCAGTTTTCACCGTAAAACCGAGGTGGAGCTAGTACCTCCGCATATATATGTATGGAATGGAGTTTGCATCTGAAAAGAAACTTTGTGTTCCCAACAAGCTAGGTGAAGGACGGCTTTCACACACACTTATCTCTCAGAACTGAGCAAGTGGGAGACGTTCTTTCATCTAGCACCAAGGGAACGGGTTGCAGGAGACACTTTTTCTCTGCTTTCTCAGTCTGTTTCCTAGTGCCGGTTTGAAGTTCCTGCAGTTTTCACTGTAAAACAGAGTTGGAGCTAGTACCTCCCCATATATATGTATGGAATGGATTTTGCAACTGAAAAGAAACTTTATGTTCCCAACAAGCTAGGTAATGGACGGCTTTCACACACACTTATCTCTCAGAACTGAGCAAGTGGAGAGACGTTCGTTCACCTAGCACCAATGGAACGGGTTGCAGGAGAGACTTTTTCTCTGCTTTCTCAGTCTGTTTCCTAGTGCCGGTATGAAGTTCCTGCAGTTTTCACTGTAAAACCGAGTTGGATCTAGAACCTCCCCATATATATGTATGGAATGGAGTTTGCAACTGAAAAGAAACTTTGTGTTCCCAACAAGCTAGGTGGAGGACGGCTTTCACACACACTTATTTCTCAGAACTGAGCAAGAGGAGAGACGTTCGTTCATCTAGCACCAAGGCAACGGTTTGCAGGAGACACTTTTTCTCTGCTTTCTCAGTCTGTTTCCTAGTGCCGGTTTGAAGTTCCTGCAGTTTTCACTGTAAAACCGAGTTGGAGCTAGTACCTCCCCATATATATGTATGGAATAGAGTTTGCATCTGAAAAAAACTTTGTTTTCCCAACAAGCTAGGTGAAGGACGGCTTTCACACACACTTATCTCTCAGAACTGAGCAAGTGGAGAGACGTTCGTTCATCTTGCACGAAGGGAACGGGTTGCAGGAAACACTTTTTCTCTGCTTTCTCAGTCTTTTTCCTAATGCCGGTTGGAAGTTCCTGCAATTTTCACTGTAAAACCGAGTTGGAGCTAGTACCTGCCCATATATATGTATGTAATGGAGTTTGCAACTGAAAAGAAACTTTGTGTTCCCAACAAGCTAGGTGAAGGCCATCTTTCACACACAATTATCTCTCAGAACTGAGCAAGTGGAGAGACGTTCGTTCATCTTGCACGAAGGGAACGGGTTGCAGGAGACACTTTTTCTCTGCTTTCTCAGTCTGTTTCCTAGTGCCTGTTTGAAGTTCCTCCAGTTTTCACTGTAAAACCGAGTTGGAACTTGTACCTCCCCATATATATGAAAGGAGTGGAGTTTGCAACTGAAAAGAAACTTTGTGTTCCCAACAAGCTAGGTGAAGGAAGGCTTTCACACACACTTATCTCTCAGAACTGAGCAAGGGGAGAGACGTTCGTTCATCTAGCACCAAGTTAACTGGTTGCAGGAGACACTATTTCTCTGCTTTCTCAGTCTGTTTCCTAGTGCCGGTTTGAAGTTCCTGCAGTTTTCACTGTAAAACCGACGTGGAGCTAGTACCTCCGCATATATATGTATGGAATGGAGTTTGCATCTGAAAAGAAACTTTGTGTTCCCAACAAGCTAGGTGAAGGACGGCTTTCACACACAATTATTTCTCAGAACTGAGCAAGTGGAGAGACGTTCGTTCATCTTGCACGAAGGGAACGGTTTGCAGGAGACACTTTTTCTCTGCTTTCTCAGTCTGTTTCCTAATGCCGGTTGGAAGTTCCTGCAGTTTTCACTGTAAAACCGAGTTGGAGCTAGAACCTGCCCATATATATGTATGTAATGGAGTTTGCAACTGAAAAGAAACTTTGTGTTCCCAACAAGCTAGGTGAAGGACATCTTTCACACACAATTATCTCTCAGAACTGAGCAAGTGGAGAGACGTTCGTTCATCTTGCACGAAGGGAACGGGTTGCAGGAGGCACTTTTTCTCTGCCTTCTCAGTCTGTTTCCTAGTGCCGGTTTGAAGTTCCTGCAGTTTTCACTGTAAAACAGATTTGGAACTTGTACCTCCCCATATATATGTATGGAGTGGAGTTTGCAACTGAAAAGAAACTTTGTGTTCCCAACAAGCTAGGTGAAGGACGGCTTTCACACACACTTATCTCTCAGAACTGAGCAAGTGGAGAGACGTTCGTTCATCTAGCACCAAGTTAACTGGTTGCAGGAGACACTATTTCTCTGCTTTCTCAGTCTGTTTCCTAGTGCCGGTTTGAAGTTCCTGCAGTTTTCACTGTAAAACCGAGGTGGAGCTAGTACCTCCGCATATATATGTATGGAATGGGGTTTGCATCTGAAAAGAAACTTTGTGTTCCCAACAAGCTAGGTGAAGGACGGCTTTCACACACATTTATCTCTCAGAACTGAGCAAGTGGGAGACGTTCTTTCATCTAGCACCAAGGGAACGGGTAGCAGGAGACACTTTTTCTCTGCTTTCTCAGTCTGTTTCCTAGTGCCGGTTTGAAGTTCCTGCAGTTTTCACTGTAAAACAGAGTTGTAGCTAGTAAATCCCCATATATATGTATGGAATGGATTTTGCAACTGAAAAGAAACTTGTGTTCCCAACAGGCCAGCTGAAGGACGGCTTTCACACACACATATCACTCAGAACTGAGCAAGTGGAGAGACGTTCGTTCATCTAGCACCAAGGAAACTGGTTGCAGGAGACTCTTTTTCTCTGCTTTCTCAGTCTGTTTCCTAGTGCCGGTTTGAAGTTCCTGCAGTTTTCACTGTAAAACCGTGTTGGAACTAGTACCTACCCATATATATGTATGGAGTGGAGTTTGCAACTGAAAAGAAACTTTGTGTTCCCAACAAGCTAGATGAAGGACGGCTTTCACACACACTTATCTCTCAGAACTGAGCAAGTGGAGAGACGTTCGTTCACCTAGCACCAAGGGAACGGGTTGCAGGAGACACTTTTTCTCTGCTTTCTCAGTCTGTTTCCTAGTGCCGGTTTGAAGTTCCTGCAGTTTTCACGGTAAAACCGATTTGGAACTTGTACCTCCCCATATATATGAAAGGAGTGGAGTTTGCAACTGAAAAGAAACTTTGTGTTCCCTACAAGCTAGGTGAAGGACGGCTTTCACACACACTAATCTCTCAGAACTGAGCAAGTGGAGAGACGTTCGTTCACCTAGAACCAAGGGAACGGGTTGCAGGAGACACTTTTTCTCTGGTTTCTCAGTCTGTTTCCTACTGCCGGTTTGAAGTTCCTGCAGTTTTCACTGTAAACCGAGGTGGAGCTAGTACCTCCGCATATATATGTATGGAATGGAGTTTGCATCTGAAAAGAAACTTTGTGTTCCCAACAAGCTAGGTGAAGGACGGCTTTCACACACACATATCTCTCAGAACTGAGCAATTGGAGAGACTTTCGTTCATCTAGCACCAAGGGAACGGGTTGCAGGAGACACTTTTTCTCTGCTTTCTCAGTCTGTGTCCTAGTGCCGGTTTGAAGTTCCTGCAGTTTTCACTGTAAAACCGAGTTGGAGCTAGTACTTACCCATATATATATAAGGAATGGAGTTTGCAACTGAAAAGAAACTTTGTGTTCCCAACAAGCTAGATGAAGGACGGCTTTCACACACACTTATCTCTCAGAACTGAGCAAGTGGGGAGACGTTCGTTCATCTAGCACCAAGGGAACGGGTTGCAGGGGACACTTTTTCTCTGCTTTCTCAGTCTGTTTCCTAGTGCCGGTTTGAAATTCCTGCAGTTTTCACTGTAAAATCGAGTTAGAGCACGTACCTCCCCATATATTTGTATGGAATGGAGTTTGCAACTGAAAAGAAACTATGTGTTCCCAACAAGCTAGGTGAAGGACGGCTTTCACACACACGTATCTCTCAGAACTGAGTATGTGGAGAGTCGTTCTTTCATCTAGCACCAGGGGAACGGGTTGCAGGAGACACTTTTTCTCTGCTTTCTCAGTCTGTTTCCTAGTGCCGGTTTGAAGTTCCTGCAGTTTTCACGGTAAAACCGATTTGGAACTTGTACCTCCCCATATATATGAAAGGAGTGGAGTTTGCAACTGAAAAGAAACTTTGTGTTCCCTACAAGCTAGGTGAAGGACGGCTTTCACACACACTAATCTCTCAGAAATGAGCAAGTGGAGAGACGTTCGTTCACCTAGAACCAAGGGAACGGGTTGCAGGAGACACTTTTTCTCTGCTTTCTCAGTCTGTTTCCTACTGCCGGTTTGAAGTTCCTGCAGTTTTCACTGTAAAACCGAGTTGGAGCTAGTACCTCCCCATATATATTTATGGAATGGTGTTTGCAACTGAAAAGAAACCTTGAGTTCCCAACAAGCTAGTTGAAGGACGGCTTTCACACACACTTATCTCTCAGAACTGAGCAAGTGGAGAGACGTTCGTTCATCTTGCACGAAGGGAACGGGTTGCAGGAAACACTTTTTCTCTGCTTTCTCAGTCTTTTTCCTAATGCCGGTTGGAAGTTCCTGCAATTTTCACTGTAAAACCGAGTTGGAGCTAGAACCTGCCCATATATATGTATGTAATGGAGTTTGCAACTGAAAAGAAACTTTGTGTTCCCAACAAGCTAGGTGAAGGACATCTTTCACACACAATTATCTCTCAGAACTGAGCAAGTGGAGAGACGTTCGTTCATCTTGCACGAAGGGAACGGGTTGCAGGAGACACTTTTTCTCTGCTTTCTCAGTCTGTTTCCTAGTGCCGGTTTGAAGTTCCTCCAGTTTTCACTGTAAAACCGAGTTGGAACTTGTACCTCCCCATATATAAGAATGGAGTGGAGTTTGCAACTGAAAAGAAACTTTGTGTTCCCAACAAGCTAGGTGAAGGAAGGCTTTCACACACACTTATCTCTCAGAACTGAGCAAGTGGAGAGACGTTCGTTCATCTAGCACCAAGTTAACTGGTTGCAGGAGACACTATTTCTCTGCTTTCTCAGTCTGTTTCCTAGTGCCGGTTTGAAGTTCCTGCAGTTTTCACTGTAAAACCGACGTGGAGCTAGTACCTCCCCATATATATGTATGGAATGGAGTTTGCATCTGAAAAGAAACTTTGTGTTCCCAACAAGCTAGGTGAAGGACGGCTTTCACACACAATTATTTCTCAGAACTGAGCAAGTGGAGAGACGTTCGTTCATCTTGCACGAAGGGAACGGTTTGCAGGAGACACTTTTTCTCTGCTTTCTCAGTCTGTTTCCTAATGCCGGTTGGAAGTTCCTGCAGTTTTCACTGTAAAACCGAGTTGGAGCTAGAACCTGCCCATATATATGTATGTAATGGAGTTTGCAACTGAAAAGAAACTTTGTGTTCCCAACAAGCTAGGTGAAGGACATCTTTCACACACAATTATCTCTCAGAACTGAGCAAGTGGAGAGACGTTCGTTCATCTTGCACGAAGGGAACGGGTTGCAGGAGACACTTTTTCTCTGCCTTCTCAGTCTGTTTCCTAGTGCCGGTTTGAAGTTCCTGCAGTTTTCACTGTAAAACAGATTTGGAACTTGTACCTCCCCATATATATGTATGGAGTGGAGTTTGCAACTGAAAAGAAACTTTGTGTTCCCAACAAGCTAGGTGAAGGACGGCTTTCACACACACTTATCTCTCAGAACTGAGCAAGTGGAGAGACGTTCGTTCATCTAGCACCAAGTTAACTGGTTGCAGGAGACACTATTTCTCTGCTTTCTCAGTCTGTTTCCTAGTGCCGGTTTGAAGTTCCTGCAGTTTTCACTGTAAAACCGAGGTGGAGCTAGTACCTCCGCATATATATGTATGGAATGGAGTTTGCATCTGAAAAGAAACTTTGTGTTCCCAACAAGCTAGGTGAAGGACGGCTTTCACACACATTTATCTCTCAGAACTGAGCAAGTGGGAGACGTTCTTTCATCTAGCACCAAGGGAACGGGTTGCAGGATACACTTTTTCTCTGCTTTCTCAGTCTGTTTCCTAGTGCCGGTTTGAAGTTCCTGCAGTTTTCACTGTAAAACAGAGTTGTAGCTAGTACCTCCCCATATATATGTATGGAATGGATTTTGCAACTGAAAAGAAACTTGTGTTCCCAACAGGCCAGCTGAAGGACGGCTTTCACACACACATATCACTCAGAACTGAGCAAGTGGAGAGACGTTCGTTCATCTAGCACCAAGGGAACTGGTTGCAGGAGACTCTTTTTCTCTGCTTTCTCAGTGTGTTTCCTAGTGCCGGTTTGAAGTTCCTGCAGTTTTCACTGTAAAACCGTGTTGGAACTAGTACCTACCCATATATATGTATGGAGTGGAGTTTGCAACTGAAAAGAAACTTTGTGTTCCCAACAAGCTAGGTGAAGGACGGCTTTCCCACACACATATCTCTCAGAACTGAGCAATTGGAGAGACGTTCGTTCATCTAGCACCAAGGGAACGGGTTGCAGGAGACACTTTTTCTCTGCTTTCTCAGTCTGTCTCCTAGTGCCGGTTTGAAGTTCCTGCAGTTTTCACTGTAAAACCGAGTTGGAGCTAGTACTTACCCATATATATATAAGGAATGGAGTTTGCAACTGAAAAGAAACTTTGTGTTCCCAACAAGCTAGATGAAGGACGGCTTTCACACACACTTATCTCTCAGAACTGAGCAAGTGGAGAGACGTTCGTTCACCTAGCACCAAGGGAACGGGTTGCAGGAGACACTTTTTCTCTGCTTTCTCAGTCTGTTTCCTAGTGCCGGTTTGAAGTTCCTGCAGTTTTCACGGTAAAACCGATTTGGAACTTGTACCTCCCCATATATATGAAAGGAGTGGAGTTTGCAACTGAAAAGAAACTTTGTGTTCCCAACAAGCTAGGTGAAGGACGGCTTTCACACACACTAATCTCTCAGAACTGAGCAAGTGGAGAGACGTTCGTTCACCTAGAACCAAGGGAACGGGTTGCAGGAGACACTTTTTCTCTGGTTTCTCAGTCTGTTTCCTACTGCCGGTTTGAAGTTCCTGCAGTTTTCACTGTAAACCGAGGTGGAGCTAGTACCTCCGCATATATATGTATGGAATGGAGTTTGCATCTGAAAAGAAACTTTCTGTTCCCAACAAGCTAGGTGAAGGACGGCTTTCACACGCACATATCTCTCAGAACTGAGCAATTGGAGAGACGTTCGTTCATCTAGCACCAAGGGAACGGGTTGCAGGAGACACTTTTTCTCTGCTTTCTCAGTCTGTGTCCTAGTGCCGGTTTGAAGTTCCTGCAGTTTTCACTGTAAAACCGAGTTGGAGCTAGTACTTACCCATATATATATAAGGAATGGAGTTTGCAACTGAAAAGAAACTTTGTGTTCCCAACAAGCTAGATGAAGGACGGCTTTCACACACACTTATCTCTCAGAACTGAGCAAGTGGGGAGACGTTCGTTCATCTAGCACCAAGGGAACGGGTTGCAGGGGACACTTTTTCTCTGCTTTCTCAGTCTGTTTCCTAGTGCCGGTTTGAAATTCCTGCAGTTTTCACTGTAAAATCGAGTTAGAGCACGTACCTCCCCATATATTTGTATGGAATGGAGTTTGCAACTGAAAAGAAACTATGTGTTCCCAACAAGCTAGGTGAAGGACGGCTTTCACACACACGTATCTCTCAGAACTGAGTATGTGGACAGTCGTTCTTTCATCTAGCACCAGGGGAACGGGTTGCAGGAGACACTTTTTCTCTGCTTTCTCAGTCTGTTTCCTAGTGCCGGTTTGAAGTTCCTGCAGTTTTCACGGTAAAACCGATTTGGAACTTGTACCTCCCCATATATATGAAAGGAGTGGAGTTTGCAACTGAAAAGAAACTTTGTGTTCCCTACAAGCTAGGTGAAGGACGGCTTTCACACACACTAATCTCTCAGAACTGAGCAAGTGGAGAGACGTTCGTTCATCTTGCACGAAGGGAACGGGTTGCAGGAGACACTTTTTCTCTGCTTTCTCAGTCTGTTTCCTACTGCCGGTTTGAAGTTCCTGCAGTTTTCACTGTAAAACCGAGTTGGAGCTACTACCTCCCCATATATATTTATGGAATGGAGTTTGCAACTGAAAAGAAACCTTGTGTTCCCAACAAGCTAGTTGAAGGACGGCTTTCACACACACTTATCTCTCAGAACTGAGCAAGTGGAGAGACGTTCGTTCATCTAGCACCAAGGGAACGGGTTGCAGTAGACACTTTTTCTCTGCTTTCTCAGTCTGTTTCCTAGTGCCGGTTTGAAGTTCCTGCAGTTTTCACTGTAAACCAAGGTGGAGCTAGTACCTCCGCATATATATGTATGGAATGGAGTTTGCATCTGAAAAGAAACTTTGTCTTCCCAACAAGCTAGGTGAAGGACGGCTTTCACACACAATTATCTCTCAGAACTGAGCAAGTGGAGAGACGTTCGTTCATCTAGCACCAAGGGAACGGGTTGCAGGAGACACTTTTTCTCTGCTTTCTCAGTCTGTTTCCTAGTGCCGGTTTGAAGTTCCTGCAGTTTTCACTGTAAAATCGAGTTAGAGCTCGTACCTCCCCATATATTTGTATGGAATGGAGTTTCCAACTGAAAAGAATCTATGTGTTCCCAACAAGCTAGGTAAAGGACGGCTTTCACACACACGTATCTCTCAGAACTGAGTATGTGGAGAATCGTTCTTTCATCTAGCACCAGGGGAACGGGTTGAAGGAGACACTTTTTCTCTGCTTTCTCAGTCTGTTTCCTAGTGCCGGTTTGAAGTTCCTGCAGTTTTCACTGTAAAACCATGTTGGAGCTAGTACCTCCCCATATATATGTATGGAAAGTAGTTTGCAACTGAAAAAATTTTGTGTTCCCAACAAGCTAGGTGAAGGACGGCTTTCACACACACTTATCTCTGAGAATTGAGCAAGAGGAGAGACGTTCGTTCATCTAGCACCAAGGGAACGGGTTGCAGGAGACACTTTTTCTCTGCTTTCTCAGTCTGTTTCCTAGTGCCGGTTTGAAGTTCCTGCAGTTTTCACTGTAAAACCGAGTTGGAGCTAGTACCTCCCCATATATATGTATGGAATAGAGTTTGCATCTGAAAAAAACTTTGTTTTCCCAACAAGCTAGGTGAAGGACGGCTTTCACACACACTTATCTCTCAGAACTGAGCAAGTGGAGAGACGTTCGTTCATCTTGCACGAAGGGAACGGGTTGAAGGAGACACTTTTTCTCTGCTTTCTCAGTCTGTTTCCTAGTGCCGGTTTGAAGTTCCTGCAGTTTTCACTGTAAAACCGAGTTGGAGCTAGTACCTCCCCATATATATGTATGGAATAGAGTTTGCATCTGAAAAAAACTTTGTTTTCCCAACAAGCTAGGTGAAGGACGGCTTTCACACACACTTATCTCTCAGAACTGAGCAAGTGGAGAGACGTTCGTTCATCTTGCACGAAGGGAACGGGTTGAAGGAGACACTTTTTCTCTGCTTTCTCAGTCTTTTTCCTAATGCCGGTTGGAAGTTCCTGCAATTTTCACTGTAAAACCGAGTTGGAGCTAGTACCTGCCCATATATATGTATGTAATGGAGTTTGCAACTGAAAAGAAACTTTGTGTTCCCAACAAGCTAGGTGAAGGACATCTTTCACACACAATTATCTCTCAGAACTGAGCAAGTGGAGAGACGTTCGTTCATCTTGCACGAAGGGAACGGGTTGCAGGAGACACTTTTTCTCTGCTTTCTCAGTCTGTTTCCTAGTGCCGGTTTGAAGTTCCTGCAGTTTTCACTGTAAAACCGAGTTGGAACTTGTACCTCCCCATATATATGAATGGAGTGCAGTTTGCAACTGAAAAGAAACTTTGTGTTCCCAACAAGCTAGGTGAAGGAAGGCTTTCACACACACTTATCTCTCAGAACTGAGCAAGTGGGAGACGTTCTTTCATCTAGCACCAAGGGAACGGGTTGCAGGATACACTTTTTCTCTGCCTTCTCAGTCTGTTTCCTAGTGCCGGTTTGAAGTTCCTGCAGTTTTCACTGTAAAACCGATTTGGAACTTCTACCTCCCCATATATATGTATGGAGTGGAGTTTGCAACTGAAAAGAAACTTTGTGTTCCCAACAAGCTAGGTGAAGGACGGCTTTCACACACACTTATCTCTCAGAACTGAGCAAGTGGGAGACGTTCTTTCATCTAGCACCAAGGGAACGGGTTGCAGGATACACTTTTTCTCTGCTTTCTCAGTCTGTTTCCTAGTGCCGGTATGAAGTTCCTGCAGTTTTCACTGTAAAACCATGTTGGAGCTAGTACCTCCCCATATATATGTATGGAATGGATTTTGCAACTGAAAAGTAACTTTATGTTCCCAACAAGCTAGGTAATGGACGGCTTTCACACACACTTATCTCTCAGAACTGAGCAAGTGGAGAGACGTTCGTTCACCTAGCACCAATGGAACGGGTTGCAGGAGAAACTTTTTCTCTGCTTTCTCAGTCTGTTTCCTAGTGCCGGTATGAAGTTCCTGCAGTTTTCACTGTAAAACCGAGTTGGATCTAGAACCTCCCCATATATATGTATGGAATGGAGTTTGCAATTGAAAAGAAACTTTGTGTTCCCAACAAGCTAGGTGGAGGACGGCTTCACACACACTTATTTCTCAGAACTGAGCAAGAGGAGAGACGTTCGTTCATCTAGCACCAAGTCAACGGGTTGCAGGAGACACTTTTTCTCTGTTTTCTCAGTCTGTTTCCTAGTGCCGGTTTGAAGTTCCTGCAGTTTTCACTGTAAAACCGAGTTGGAGCTAGTACCTCCCCATATATATGTATGGAATAGAGTTTGCATCTGAAAAAAACTTTGTTTTCCCAACAAGCTAGGTGAAGGACGGCTTTCACACACACTTATCTCTCAGAACTGAGCAAGTGGAGAGACGTTCGTTCATCTTGCACGAAGGGAACGGTTTGCAGGAGACACTTTTTCTCTGCTTTCTCAGTCTTTTTCCTAATGCCGGTTGGAAGTTCCTGCAATTTTCACTGTAAAACCGAGTTGGAGCTAGTACCTGCCCATATATATGTATGTAATGGAGTTTGCAACTGAAAAGAAACTTTGTGTTCCCAACAAGCTAGGTGAAGGACATCTTTCACACACAATTATCTCTCAGAACTGAGCAAGTGGAGAGACGTTCGTTCATCTTGCACGAAGGGAACGGGTTGCAGGAGACACTTTTTCTCTGCTTTCTCAGTCTGTTTCCTAGTGCCGGTTTGAAGATCCTGCAGTTTTCACTGTAAAACCGAGTTGGAACTTGTACCTCCCCATATATATGAATGGAGTGGAGTTTGCAACTGAAAAGAAACATTGTGTTCCCAACAAGCTAGGTGAAGGAAGGCTTTCACACACACTTATCTCTCAGAACTGAGGAAGTGGGAGACGTTCTTTCATCTAGCACCAAGGGAACGGGTTGCAGGATACACTTTTTCTCTGCCTTCTCAGTCTGTTTCCTAGTGCCGGTTTGAAGTTCCTGCAGTTTTCACTGTAAAACCGATTTGGAACTTGTACCTCCCCATATATATGTATGGAGTGGAGTTTGCAACTGAAAAGAAACTTGTGTTCCCAACAAGCCAGGTGAAAGACGGCTTTCACACACACTTATCTCTCAGAACTGAGCAAGTGCAGAGACGTTCGTTCATCTTGCACGAAGGGAACGGGTTGCAGGAGACACTTTTTCTCTGCTTTCTCAGTCTGTTTCCTAATACCGGTTGGAAGTTCCTGCAGTTTTCACTGTAAAACCGAGTTGGAGCAAGTACCTGCCCATATATATGTATGTAATGGAGTTTGCAACTGAAAAGAAACTTTGTGTTCCCAACAAGCTAAGTGAAGGACGGCTTTCACACACTCTTATCTCTCAGAACTGAGCAAGTGGAGAGACGTTCGTTCATCTAGCACCAAGGGAACGGGTTGCAGGATACACTTTTTCTGTGGTTTCTCAGTCTGTTTCCTAGTGCCGGTTTGAAGTTCCTGCAGTTTTCACGGTAAAACCGATTTGGAACTTGTACCTCCCCATATATATGAAAGGAGTGGAGTTTGCAACTGAAAAGAAACTTTGTGTTCCCTACAAGCTAGGTGAAGGACGGCTTTCACACACACTAATCTCTCAGAAATGAGCAAGTGGAGAGACGTTCGTTCACCTAGAACCAAGGGAACGGGTTGCAGGAGACACTTTTTCTCTGCTTTCTCAGTCTGTTTCCTACTGCCGGTTTGAAGTTCCTGCAGTTTTCACTGTAAAACCGAGTTGGAGCTAGTACCTCCCCATATATATTTATGGAATGGATTTGCAACTGAAAAGAAACCTTGTGTTCCCAACAAGCTAGTTGAAGGACGGCTTTCACACACACTTATCTCTCAGAACTGAGCAAGTGGAGAGACGTTCGTTCATCTAGCACCAAGGGAACGGGTTGCAGTAGACACTTTTTCTCTGCTTTCTCAGTCTGTTTCCTAGTGCCGGTTTGAATTTCCTGCAGTTTTCACTGTAAACCAAGGTGGAGCTAGTACCTCCGCATATATATGTATGGAATGGAGTTTGCATCTGAAAAGAAACTTTGTCTTCCCAACAAGCTAGGTGAAGGACGGCTTTCACACACAATTATCTCTCAGAACTGAGCAAGTGGAGAGACGTTCGTTCATCTAGCACCAAGGGAACGGGTTGCAGGAGACACTTTTTCTCTGCTTTCTCAGTCTGTTTCCTAGTGCCGGTTTGAAGTTCCTGCAGTTTTCACTGTAAAATCGAGTTAGAGCTCGTACCTCCCCATATATTTGTATGGAATGGAGTTTCCAACTGAAAAGAATCTATGTGTTCCCAACAAGCTAGGTAAAGGACGGCTTTCACACACACGTATCTCTCAGAACTGAGTATGTGGAGAATCGTTCTTTCATCTAGCACCAGGGGAACGGGTTGAAGGAGACACTTTTTCTCTGCTTTCTCAGTCTGTTTCCTAGTGCCGGTTTGAAGTTCCTGCAGTTTTCACTGTAAAACCATGTTGGAGCTAGTACCTCCCCATATATATGTATGGAAAGTAGTTTGCAACTGAAAAAATTTTGTGTTCCCAACAAGGTAGGTGAAGGACGGCTTTCACACACACTTATCTCTGAGAATTGAGCAAGAGGAGAGACGTTCGTTCATCTAGCACCAAGGGAACGGGTTGCAGGAGACACTTTTTCTCTGCTTTCTCAGTCTGTTTCCTAGTGCCGGTTTGAAGTTCCTGCAGTTTTCACTGTAAAACAGAGTTGTACCTAGTACCTCCCCATATATATGTATGGAATGGACTTTGCAACTGAAAAGAAACTTTATGTTCCCAACAAGCTAGGTAATGGACGGCTTTCACACACACTTATCTCTCAGAACTGAGCAAGTGGAGAGACGTTCGTTCACCTAGCACCAATGGAAAGGGTTGCAGGAGAAACTTTTTCTCTGCTTTCTCAGTCTGTTTCCTAGTGCCGGTATGAAGTTTCTGCAGTTTACACTGTAAAACCGAGTTGGATCTAGAACCTCCCCATATATATGTATGGAATGGAGTTTGCAACTGAAAAGAAACTTTGTGTTCCCAACAAGCTAGGTGGAGGACGGCTTTCACACACACTTATTTCTCAGAAGTGAGCAAGAGGAGAGACGTTCGTTCATCTAGCACCAAGGCAACGGGTTGCAGGAGACACTTTTTCTCTGCTTTCTCAGTCTGTTTCCTAGTGCCGGTTTGAAGTTCCTGCAGTTTTCACTGTAAAACCGAGTTGGAGCTAGTACCTCCCCATATATATGTATGGAATAGAGTTTGCATCTGAAAAAAACTTTGTTTTCCCAACAAGCTAGGTGAAGGACGGCTTTCACACACACTTATCTCTCAGAACTGAGCAAGTGGAGAGACGTTCGTTCATCTTGCACGAAGGGAACGGGTTGAAGGAGACACTTTTTCTCTGCTTTCTCAGTCTTTTTCCTAATGCCGGTTGGAAGTTCCTGCAATTTTCACTGTAAAACCGAGTTGGAGCTAGTACCTGCCCATATATATGTATGTAATGGAGTTTGCAACTGAAAAGAAACTTTGTGTTCCCAACAAGCTAGGTGAAGGACATCTTTCACACACAATTATCTCTCAGAACTGAGCAAGTGGAGAGACGTTCGTTCATCTTGCACGAAGGGAACGGGTTGCAGGAGACACTTTTTCTCTGCTTTCTCAGTCTGTTTCCTAGTGCCGGTTTGAAGTTCCTGCAGTTTTCACTGTAAAACCGAGTTGGAACTTGTACCTCCCCATATATATGAATGGAGTGCAGTTTGCAACTGAAAAGAAACTTTGTGTTCCCAACAAGCTAGGTGAAGGAAGGCTTTCACACACACTTATCTCTCAGAACTGAGCAAGTGCAGAGACGTTCGTTCATCTTGCACGAAGGGAACGGGTTGCAGGAGACACTTTTTCTCTGCTTTCTCAGTCTGTTTCCTAATACCGGTTGGAAGTTCCTGCAGTTTTCACTGTAAAACCGAGTTGGAGCAAGTACCTGCCCATATATATGTATGTAATGGAGTTTGCAACTGAAAAGAAACTTTGTGTTCCCAACAAGCTAAGTGAAGGACGGCTTTCACACACTCTTATCTCTCAGAACTGAGCAAGTGGAGAGACGTTCGTTCATCTAGCACCAAGGGAACGGGTTGCAGGATACACTTTTTCTGTGGTTTCTCAGTCTGTTTCCTAGTGCCGGTTTGAAGTTCCTGCAGTTTTCACGGTAAAACCGATTTGGAACTTGTACCTCCCCATATATATGAAAGGAGTGGAGTTTGCAACTGAAAAGAAACTTTGTGTTCCCTACAAGCTAGGTGAAGGACGGCTTTCACACACACTAATCTCTCAGAAATGAGCAAGTGGAGAGACGTTCGTTCACCTAGAACCAAGGGAACGGGTTGCAGGAGACACTTTTTCTCTGCTTTCTCAGTCTGTTTCCTACTGCCGGTTTGAAGTTCCTGCAGTTTTCACTGTAAAACCGAGTTGGAGCTAGTACCTCCCCATATATATTTATGGAATGGATTTGCAACTGAAAAGAAACCTTGTGTTCCCAACAAGCTAGTTGAAGGACGGCTTTCACACACACTTATCTCTCAGAACTGAGCAAGTGGAGAGACGTTCGTTCATCTAGCACCAAGGGAACGGGTTGCAGTAGACACTTTTTCTCTGCTTTCTCAGTCTGTTTCCTAGTGCCGGTTTGAATTTCCTGCAGTTTTCACTGTAAACCAAGGTGGAGCTAGTACCTCCGCATATATATGTATGGAATGGAGTTTGCATCTGAAAAGAAACTTTGTCTTCCCAACAAGCTAGGTGAAGGACGGCTTTCACACACAATTATCTCTCAGAACTGAGCAAGTGGAGAGACGTTCGTTCATCTAGCACCAAGGGAACGGGTTGCAGGAGACACTTTTTCTCTGCTTTCTCAGTCTGTTTCCTAGTGCCGGTTTGAAGTTCCTGCAGTTTTCACTGTAAAATCGAGTTAGAGCTCGTACCTCCCCATATATTTGTATGGAATGGAGTTTCCAACTGAAAAGAATCTATGTGTTCCCAACAAGCTAGGTAAAGGACGGCTTTCACACACACGTATCTCTCAGAACTGAGTATGTGGAGAATCGTTCTTTCATCTAGCACCAGGGGAACGGGTTGAAGGAGACACTTTTTCTCTGCTTTCTCAGTCTGTTTCCTAGTGCCGGTTTGAAGTTCCTGCAGTTTTCACTGTAAAACCATGTTGGAGCTAGTACCTCCCCATATATATGTATGGAAAGTAGTTTGCAACTGAAAAAATTTTGTGTTCCCAACAAGGTAGGTGAAGGACGGCTTTCACACACACTTATCTCTGAGAATTGAGCAAGAGGAGAGACGTTCGTTCATCTAGCACCAAGGGAACGGGTTGCAGGAGACACTTTTTCTCTGCTTTCTCAGTCTGTTTCCTAGTGCCGGTTTGAAGTTCCTGCAGTTTTCACTGTAAAACAGAGTTGTACCTAGTACCTCCCCATATATATGTATGGAATGGACTTTGCAACTGAAAAGAAACTTTATGTTCCCAACAAGCTAGGTAATGGACGGCTTTCACACACACTTATCTCTCAGAACTGAGCAAGTGGAGAGACGTTCGTTCACCTAGCACCAATGGAAAGGGTTGCAGGAGAAACTTTTTCTCTGCTTTCTCAGTCTGTTTCCTAGTGCCGGTATGAAGTTTCTGCAGTTTACACTGTAAAACCGAGTTGGATCTAGAACCTCCCCATATATATGTATGGAATGGAGTTTGCAACTGAAAAGAAACTTTGTGTTCCCAACAAGCTAGGTGGAGGACGGCTTTCACACACACTTATTTCTCAGAAGTGAGCAAGAGGAGAGACGTTCGTTCATCTAGCACCAAGGCAACGGGTTGCAGGAGACACTTTTTCTCTGCTTTCTCAGTCTGTTTCCTAGTGCCGGTTTGAAGTTCCTGCAGTTTTCACTGTAAAACCGAGTTGGAGCTAGTACCTCCCCATATATATGTATGGAATAGAGTTTGCATCTGAAAAAAACTTTGTTTTCCCAACAAGCTAGGTGAAGGACGGCTTTCACACACACTTATCTCTCAGAACTGAGCAAGTGGAGAGACGTTCGTTCATCTTGCACGAAGGGAACGGGTTGAAGGAGACACTTTTTCTCTGCTTTCTCAGTCTTTTTCCTAATGCCGGTTGGAAGTTCCTGCAATTTTCACTGTAAAACCGAGTTGGAGCTAGTACCTGCCCATATATATGTATGTAATGGAGTTTGCAACTGAAAAGAAACTTTGTGTTCCCAACAAGCTAGGTGAAGGACATCTTTCACACACAATTATCTCTCAGAACTGAGCAAGTGGAGAGACGTTCGTTCATCTTGCACGAAGGGAACGGGTTGCAGGAGACACTTTTTCTCTGCTTTCTCAGTCTGTTTCCTAGTGCCGGTTTGAAGTTCCTGCAGTTTTCACTGTAAAACCGAGTTGGAACTTGTACCTCCCCATATATATGAATGGAGTGCAGTTTGCAACTGAAAAGAAACTTTGTGTTCCCAACAAGCTAGGTGAAGGAAGGCTTTCACACACACTTATCTCTCAGAACTGAGCAAGTGGGAGACGTTCTTTCATCTAGCACCAAGGGAACGGGTTGCAGGATACACTTTTTCTCTGCCTTCTCAGTCTGTTTCCTAGTGCCGGTTTGAAGTTCCTGCAGTTTTCACTGTAAAACCGATTTGGAACTTCTACCTCCCCATATATATGTATGGAGTGGAGTTTGCAACTGAAAAGAAACTTTGTGTTCCCAACAAGCTAGGTGAAGGACGGCTTTCACACACACTTATCTCTCAGAACTGAGCAAGTGGGAGACGTTCTTTCATCTAGCACCAAGGGAACGGGTTGCAGGATACACTTTTTCTCTGCTTTCTCAGTCTGTTTCCTAGTGCCGGTATGAAGTTCCTGCAGTTTTCACTGTAAAACCATGTTGGAGCTAGTACCTCCCCATATATATGTATGGAATGGATTTTGCAACTGAAAAGTAACTTTATGTTCCCAACAAGCTAGGTAATGGACGGCTTTCACACACACTTATCTCTCAGAACTGAGCAAGTGGAGAGACGTTCGTTCACCTAGCACCAATGGAACGGGTTGCAGGAGAAACTTTTTCTCTGCTTTCTCAGTCTGTTTCCTAGTGCCGGTATGAAGTTCCTGCAGTTTTCACTGTAAAACCGAGTTGGATCTAGAACCTCCCCATATATATGTATGGAATGGAGTTTGCAATTGAAAAGAAACTTTGTGTTCCCAACAAGCTAGGTGGAGGACGGCTTTCACACACACTTATTTCTCAGAACTGAGCAAGAGGAGAGACGTTCGTTCATCTAGCACCAAGTCAACGGGTTGCAGGAGACACTTTTTCTCTGTTTTCTCAGTCTGTTTCCTAGTGCCGGTTTGAAGTTCCTGCAGTTTTCACTGTAAAACCGAGTTGGAGCTAGTACCTCCCCATATATATGTATGGAATAGAGTTTGCATCTGAAAAAAACTTTGTTTTCCCAACAAGCTAGGTGAAGGACGGCTTTCACACACACTTATCTCTCAGAACTGAGCAAGTGGAGAGACGTTCGTTCATCTTGCACGAAGGGAACGGGTTGCAGGAGACACTTTTTCTCTGCTTTCTCAGTCTTTTTCCTAATGCCGGTTGGAAGTTCCTGCAATTTTCACTGTAAAACCGAGTTGGAGCTAGTACCTGCCCATATATATGTATGTAATGGAGTTTGCAACTGAAAAGAAACTTTGTGTTCCCAACAAGCTAGGTGAAGGACATCTTTCACACACAATTATCTCTCAGAACTGAGCAAGTGGAGAGACGTTCGTTCATCTTGCACGAAGGGAACGGGTTGCAGGAGACACTTTTTCTCTGCTTTCTCAGTCTGTTTCCTAGTGCCGGTTTGAAGTTCCTGCAGTTTTCACTGTAAAACCGAGTTGGAACTTGTACCTCCCCATATATATGAATGGAGTGGAGTTTGCAACTGAAAAGAAACATTGTGTTCCCAACAAGCTAGGTGAAGGAAGGCTTTCACACACACTTATCTCTCAGAACTGAGGAAGTGGGAGACGTTCTTTCATCTAGCACCAAGGGAACGGGTTGCAGGATACACTTTTTCTCTGCCTTCTCAGTCTGTTTCCTAGTGCCGGTTTGAAGTTCCTGCAGTTTTCACTGTAAAACCGATTTGGAACTTGTACCTCCCCATATATATGTATGGAGTGGAGTTTGCAACTGAAAAGAAACTTGTGTTCCCAACAAGCCAGGTGAAAGACGGCTTTCACACACACTTATCTCTCAGAACTGAGCAAGTGCAGAGACGTTCGTTCATCTTGCACGAAGGGAACGGGTTGCAGGAGACACTTTTTCTCTGCTTTCTCAGTCTGTTTCCTAATACCGGTTGGAAGTTCCTGCAGTTTTCACTGTAAAACCGAGTTGGAGCAAGTACCTGCCCATATATATGTATGTAATGGAGTTTGCAACTGAAAAGAAACTTTGTGTTCCCAACAAGCTAAGTGAAGGACGGCTTTCACACACTCTTATCTCTCAGAACTGAGCAAGTGGAGAGACGTTCGTTCATCTAGCACCAAGGGAACGGGTTGCAGGATACACTTTTTCTGTGGTTTCTCAGTCTGTTTCCTAGTGCCGGTTTGAAGTTCCTGCAGTTTTCACGGTAAAACCGATTTGGAACTTGTACCTCCCCATATATATGAAAGGAGTGGAGTTTGCAACTGAAAAGAAACTTTGTGTTCCCTACAAGCTAGGTGAAGGACGGCTTTCACACACACTAATCTCTCAGAAATGAGCAAGTGGAGAGACGTTCGTTCACCTAGAACCAAGGGAACGGGTTGCAGGAGACACTTTTTCTCTGCTTTCTCAGTCTGTTTCCTACTGCCGGTTTGAAGTTCCTGCAGTTTTCACTGTAAAACCGAGTTGGAGCTAGTACCTCCCCATATATATTTATGGAATGGATTTGCAACTGAAAAGAAACCTTGTGTTCCCAACAAGCTAGTTGAAGGACGGCTTTCACACACACTTATCTCTCAGAACTGAGCAAGTGGAGAGACGTTCGTTCATCTAGCACCAAGGGAACGGGTTGCAGTAGACACTTTTTCTCTGCTTTCTCAGTCTGTTTCCTAGTGCCGGTTTCAAGTTCCTGCAGTTTTCACTGTAAACCAAGGTGGAGCTAGTACCTCCGCATATATATGTATGGAATGGAGTTTGCATCTGAAAAGAAACTTTGTCTTCCCAACAAGCTAGGTGAAGGACGGCTTTCACACACAATTATCTCTCAGAACTGAGCAAGTGGAGAGACGTTCGTTCATCTAGCACCAAGGGAACGGGTTGCAGGAGACACTTTTTCTCTGCTTTCTCAGTCTGTTTCCTAGTGCCGGTTTGAAGTTCCTGCAGTTTTCACTGTAAAATCGAGTTAGAGCTCGTACCTCCCCATATATTTGTATGGAATGGAGTTTCCAACTGAAAAGAATCTATGTGTTCCCAACAAGCTAGGTAAAGGACGGCTTTCACACACACGTATCTCTCAGAACTGAGTATGTGGAGAATCGTTCTTTCATCTAGCACCAGGGGAACGGGTTGAAGGAGACACTTTTTCTCTGCTTTCTCAGTCTGTTTCCTAGTGCCGGTTTGAAGTTCCTGCAGTTTTCACTGTAAAACCATGTTGGAGCTAGTACCTCCCCATATATATGTATGGAAAGTAGTTTGCAACTGAAAAAATTTTGTGTTCCCAACAAGGTAGGTGAAGGACGGCTTTCACACACACTTATCTCTGAGAATTGAGCAAGAGGAGAGACGTTCGTTCATCTAGCACCAAGGGAACGGGTTGCAGGAGACACTTTTTCTCTGCTTTCTCAGTCTGTTTCCTAGTGCCGGTTTGAAGTTCCTGCAGTTTTCACTGTAAAACAGAGTTGTACCTAGTACCTCCCCATATATATGTATGGAATGGACTTTGCAACTGAAAAGAAACTTTATGTTCCCAACAAGCTAGGTAATGGACGGCTTTCACACACACTTATCTCTCAGAACTGAGCAAGTGGAGAGACGTTCGTTCACCTAGCACCAATGGAAAGGGTTGCAGGAGAAACTTTTTCTCTGCTTTCTCAGTCTGTTTCCTAGTGCCGGTATGAAGTTTCTGCAGTTTACACTGTAAAACCGAGTTGGATCTAGAACCTCCCCATATATATGTATGGAATGGAGTTTGCAACTGAAAAGAAACTTTGTGTTCCCAACAAGCTAGGTGGAGGACGGCTTTCACACACACTTATTTCTCAGAAGTGAGCAAGAGGAGAGACGTTCGTTCATCTAGCACCAAGGCAACGGGTTGCAGGAGACACTTTTTCTCTGCTTTCTCAGTCTGTTTCCTAGTGCCGGTTTGAAGTTCCTGCAGTTTTCACTGTAAAACCGAGTTGGAGCTAGTACCTCCCCATATATATGTATGGAATAGAGTTTGCATCTGAAAAAAACTTTGTTTTCCCAACAAGCTAGGTGAAGGACGGCTTTCACACACACTTATCTCTCAGAACTGAGCAAGTGGAGAGACGTTCGTTCATCTTGCACGAAGGGAACGGGTTGAAGGAGACACTTTTTCTCTGCTTTCTCAGTCTTTTTCCTAATGCCGGTTGGAAGTTCCTGCAATTTTCACTGTAAAACCGAGTTGGAGCTAGTACCTGCCCATATATATGTATGTAATGGAGTTTGCAACTGAAAAGAAACTTTGTGTTCCCAACAAGCTAGGTGAAGGACATCTTTCACACACAATTATCTCTCAGAACTGAGCAAGTGGAGAGACGTTCGTTCATCTTGCACGAAGGGAACGGGTTGCAGGAGACACTTTTTCTCTGCTTTCTCAGTCTGTTTCCTAGTGCCGGTTTGAAGTTCCTGCAGTTTTCACTGTAAAACCGAGTTGGAACTTGTACCTCCCCATATATATGAATGGAGTGCAGTTTGCAACTGAAAAGAAACTTTGTGTTCCCAACAAGCTAGGTGAAGGAAGGCTTTCACACACACTTATCTCTCAGAACTGAGCAAGTGGGAGACGTTCTTTCATCTAGCACCAAGGGAACGGGTTGCAGGATACACTTTTTCTCTGCCTTCTCAGTCTGTTTCCTAGTGCCGGTTTGAAGTTCCTGCAGTTTTCACTGTAAAACCGATTTGGAACTTCTACCTCCCCATATATATGTATGGAGTGGAGTTTGCAACTGAAAAGAAACTTTGTGTTCCCAACAAGCTAGGTGAAGGACGGCTTTCACACACACTTATCTCTCAGAACTGAGCAAGTGGGAGACGTTCTTTCATCTAGCACCAAGGGAACGGGTTGCAGGATACACTTTTTCTCTGCTTTCTCAGTCTGTTTCCTAGTGCCGGTATGAAGTTCCTGCAGTTTTCACTGTAAAACCATGTTGGAGCTAGTACCTCCCCATATATATGTATGGAATGGATTTTGCAACTGAAAAGTAACTTTATGTTCCCAACAAGCTAGGTAATGGACGGCTTTCACACACACTTATCTCTCAGAACTGAGCAAGTGGAGAGACGTTCGTTCACCTAGCACCAATGGAACGGGTTGCAGGAGAAACTTTTTCTCTGCTTTCTCAGTCTGTTTCCTAGTGCCGGTATGAAGTTCCTGCAGTTTTCACTGTAAAACCGAGTTGGATCTAGAACCTCCCCATATATATGTATGGAATGGAGTTTGCAATTGAAAAGAAACTTTGTGTTCCCAACAAGCTAGGTGGAGGACGGCTTTCACACACACTTATTTCTCAGAACTGAGCAAGAGGAGAGACGTTCGTTCATCTAGCACCAAGTCAACGGGTTGCAGGAGACACTTTTTCTCTGTTTTCTCAGTCTGTTTCCTAATGCCGGTTGGAAGTTCCTGCAATTTTCACTGTAAAACCGAGTTGGAGCTAGTACCTGCCCATATATATGTATGTAATGGAGTTTGCAACTGAAAAGAAACTTTGTGTTCCCAACAAGCTAGGTGAAGGACATCTTTCACACACAATTATCTCTCAGAACTGAGCAAGTGGAGAGACGTTCGTTCATCTTGCACGAAGGGAACGGGTTGCAGGAGACACTTTTTCTCTGCTTTCTCAGTCTGTTTCCTAGTGCCGGTTTGAAGTTCCTGCAGTTTTCACTGTAAAACCGAGTTGGATCTAGAACCTCCCCATATATATGTATGGAATGGAGTTTGCAACTGAAAAGAAACTTTGTGTTCCCAACAAGCTAGGTGAAGGACGGCTTTCACACACACTTTTCTCTCAGAACTGAGCAAGTGGAGAGACGTTCGTTCATCTAGCACCAAGTTAACTGGTTGCAGGAGACACTATTTCTCTGCTTTCTCAGTCTGTTTCCTAGTGCCGGTTTGAAGTTCCTGCAGTTTTCACTGTAAAACCGAGGTGGAGCTAGTACCTCCGCATATATATGTATGGAATGGAGTTTGCATCTGAAAAGAAACTTTGTGTTCCCAACAAGCTAGCTGAAGGACGGCTTTCACACACACTTATCTCTCAGAACTGAGCAAGTGGGAGACGTTCTTTCATCTAGCACCAAGGGAACGGGTTGCAGGATACACTTTTTCTCTGCTTTCTCAGTCTGTTTCGTAGTGCCGGTTTGAAGTTCCTGCAGTTTTCACTGTAAAACAGAGTTGGAGCTAGTACCTCCCCATATATATGTATGGAATGGAGTTTGCAACTGAAAAGAAACTTGTGTTCCCAACAAGCCAGCTGAAGGACGGCTTTCACACACACTTATCTCTCAGAACTGAGCAAGTGGAGAGACGTTCGTTCATCTTGCACGAAGGGAACGGGTTGCAGGAGACAGTTTTTCTCTGCTTTCTCAGTCTGTTTCCTAATGCCGGTTGGAAGTTCCTGCAGTTTTCACTGAAAAACCGATTTGGAGCTAGTACCTGCCCATATATATGTATGTAATGGAGTTTGCAACTGAAAAGAAACTTTGTGTTCCCAACAAGCTAGGTGAAGGACATCTTTCACACACAATTATCTCTGAGAACTGAGCAAGTGGAGAGACGTTCGTTCATCTAGCACCAAGTTAAGTGGTTGCAGGAGACACTATTTCTCTGCTTTCTCAGTCTGTTTCCTAGTGCCAGTTTGAAGTTCCTGCAGTTTTCACCGTAAGACCGAGGTGGAGCTAGTACCTCCGCATATATATGTATGGAATGGAGTTTGCATCTGAAAAGAAACTTTGTGTTCCCAACAAGCTAGGTGAAGGACGGCTTTCACACACACTTATCTCTCAGAACTGAGCAAGTGGGAGACGTTCTTTCATCTAGCACCAAGGGAACGGGTTGCAGGAGACACTTTTTCTCTGCTTTCTCAGTCTGTTTCCTAGTGCCGGTTTGAAGTTCCTGCAGTTTTCACTGTAAAACAGAGTTGTAGCTAGTACCTCCCCATATATATGTATGGAATGGATTTTGCAACTGAAAAGAAACTTTATGTTCCCAACAAGCTAGGTAATGGACGGCTTTCACACACACTTATCTCTCAGAACTGAGCAAGTGGAGAGACGTTCGTTCACCTAGCACCAATGGAACGGGTTGCAGGAGAGACTTTTTCTCTGCTTTCTCAGTCTGTTTCCTAGTGCCGGTATGAAGTTCCTGCAGTTTTCACTGTAAAACCGAGTTGGATCTAGAACCTCCCCATATATATGTATGGAATGGAGTTTGCAACTGAAAAGAAACTTTGTGTTCCCAACAAGCTAGGTGGAGGACGGCTTTCACACACACTTATTTCTCAGAACTGAGCAAGAGGAGAGACGTTCGTTCATCTAGCACCAAGGCAACGGTTTGCAGGAGACACTTTTTCTCTGCTTTCTCAGTCTGTTTCCTAGTGCCGGTTTGAAGTTCCTGCAGTTTTCACTGTAAAACCGAGTTGGAGCTAGTACCTCCCCATATATATGTATGGAATAGAGTTTGCATCTGAAAAAAACTTTGTTTTCCCAACAAGCTAGGTGGAGGACGGCTTTCACACACACTTATCTCTCAGAACTGAACAAGTGGAGAGACGTTCGTTCATCTTGCACGAAGGGAACGGGTTGCAGGAAACACTTTTTCTCTGCTTTCTCAGTCTTTTTCCTAATGCCGGTTGGAAGTTCCTGCAATTTTCACTGTAAAACCGAGTTGGAGCTAGTACCTGCCCATATATATGTATGTAATGGAGTTTGCAACTGAAAAGAAACTTTGTGTTCCCAACAAGCTAGGTGAAGGACATCTTTCACACACAATTATCTCTCAGAACTGAGCAAGTGGAGAGACGTTCGTTCATCTTGCACGAAGGGAACGGGTTGCAGGAGACACTTTTTCTCTGCTTTCTCAGTCTGTTTCCTAGTGCCTGTTTGAAGTTCCTCCAGTTTTCACTGTAAAACCGAGTTGGAACTTGTACCTCCCCATATATATGAAAGGAGTGGAGTTTGCAACTGAAAAGAAACTTTGTGTTCCCAACAAGCTAGGTGAAGGAAGGCTTTCACACACACTTATCTCTCAGAACTGAGCAAGGGGAGAGACGTTCGTTCATCTAGCACCAAGTTAACTGGTTGCAGGAGACACTATTTCTCTGCTTTCTCAGTCTGTTTCCTAGTGCCGGTTTGAAGTTCCTGCAGTTTTCACTGTAAAACCGACGTGGAGCTAGTACCTCCGCATATATATGTATGGAATGGAGTTTGCATCTGAAAAGAAACTTTGTGTTCCCAACAAGCTAGGTGAAGGACGGCTTTCACACACAATTATTTCTCAGAACTGAGCAAGTGGAGAGACGTTCGTTCATCTTGCACGAAGGGAACGGTTTGCAGGAGACACTTTTTCTCTGCTTTCTCAGTCTGTTTCCTAATGCCGGTTGGAAGTTCCTGCAGTTTTCACTGTAAAACCGAGTTGGAGCTAGAACCTGCCCATATATATGTATGTAATGGAGTTTGCAACTGAAAAGAAACTTTGTGTTCCCAACAAGCTAGGTGAAGGACATCTTTCACACACAATTATCTCTCAGAACTGAGCAAGTGGAGAGACGTTCGTTCATCTTGCACGAAGGGAACGGGTTGCAGGAGGCACTTTTTCTCTGCCTTCTCAGTCTGTTTCCTAGTGCCGGTTTGAAGTTCCTGCAGTTTTCACTGTAAAACAGATTTGGAACTTGTACCTCCCCATATATATGTATGGAGTGGAGTTTGCAACTGAAAAGAAACTTTGTGTTCCCAACAAGCTAGGTGAAGGACGGCTTTCACACACACTTATCTCTCAGAACTGAGCAAGTGGAGAGACGTTCGTTCATCTAGCACCAAGTTAACTGGTTGCAGGAGACACTATTTCTCTGCTTTCTCAGTCTGTTTCCTAGTGCCGGTTTGAAGTTCCTGCAGTTTTCACTGTAAAACCGTGTTGGAACTAGTACCTACCCATATATATGTATGGAGTGGAGTTTGCAACTGAAAAGAAACTTTGTGTTCCCAACAAGCTAGATGAAGGACGGCTTTCACACACACTTATCTCTCAGAACTGAGCAAGTGGAGAGACGTTCGTTCACCTAGCACCAAGGGAACGGGTTGCAGGAGACACTTTTTCTCTGCTTTCTCAGTCTGTTTCCTAGTGCCGGTTTGAAGTTCCTGCAGTTTTCACGGTAAAACCGATTTGGAACTTGTACCTCCCCATATATATGAAAGGAGTGGAGTTTGCAACTGAAAAGAAACTTTGTGTTCCCAACAAGCTAGGTGAAGGACGGCTTTCACACACACTAATCTCTCAGAACTGAGCAAGTGGAGAGACGTTCGTTCACCTAGAACCAAGGGAACGGGTTGCAGGAGACACTTTTTCTCTGGTTTCTCAGTCTGTTTCCTACTGCCGGTTTGAAGTTCCTGCAGTTTTCACTGTAAACCGAGGTGGAGCTAGTACCTCCGCATATATATGTATGGAATGGAGTTTGCATCTGAAAAGAAACTTTGTGTTCCCAACAAGCTAGGTGAAGGACGGCTTTCACACACACATATCTCTCAGAACTGAGCAATTGGAGAGACTTTCGTTCATCTAGCACCAAGGGAACGGGTTGCAGGAGACACTTTTTCTCTGCTTTCTCAGTCTGTGTCCTAGTGCCGGTTTGAAGTTCCTGCAGTTTTCACTGTAAAACCGAGTTGGAGCTAGTACTTACCCATATATATATAAGGAATGGAGTTTGCAACTGAAAAGAAACTTTGTGTTCCCAACAAGCTAGATGAAGGACGGCTTTCACACACACTTATCTCTCAGAACTGAGCAAGTGGGGAGACGTTCGTTCATCTAGCACCAAGGGAACGGGTTGCAGGGGACACTTTTTCTCTGCTTTCTCAGTCTGTTTCCTAGTGCCGGTTTGAAATTCCTGCAGTTTTCACTGTAAAATCGAGTTAGAGCACGTACCTCCCCATATATTTGTATGGAATGGAGTTTGCAACTGAAAAGAAACTATGTGTTCCCAACAAGCTAGGTGAAGGACGGCTTTCACACACACGTATCTCTCAGAACTGAGTATGTGGAGAGTCGTTCTTTCATCTAGCACCAGGGGAACGGGTTGCAGGAGACACTTTTTCTCTGCTTTCTCAGTCTGTTTCCTAGTGCCGGTTTGAAGTTCCTGCAGTTTTCACGGTAAACCCGATTTGGAACTTGTACCTCCCCATATATATGAAAGGAGTGGAGTTTGCAACTGAAAAGAAACTTTGTGTTCCCTACAAGCTAGGTGAAGGACGGCTTTCACACACACTAATCTCTCAGAAATGAGCAAGTGGAGAGACGTTCGTTCACCTAGAACCAAGGGAACGGGTTGCAGGAGACAGTTTTTCTCTGCTTTCTCAGTCTGTTTCCTACTGCCGGTTTGAAGTTCCTGCAGTTTTCACTGTAAAACCGAGTTGGAGCTAGTACCTCCCCATATATATTTATGGAATGGTGTTTGCAACTGAAAAGAAACCTTGAGTTCCCAACAAGCTAGTTGAAGGACGGCTTTCACACACACTTATCTCTCAGAACTGAGCAAGTGGAGAGACGTTCGTTCATCTTGCACGAAGGGAACGGGTTGCAGGAAACACTTTTTCTCTGCTTTCTCAGTCTTTTTCCTAATGCCGGTTGGAAGTTCCTGCAATTTTCACTGTAAAACCGAGTTGGAGCTAGAACCTGCCCATATATATGTATGTAATGGAGTTTGCAACTGAAAAGAAACTTTGTGTTCCCAACAAGCTAGGTGAAGGACATCTTTCACACACAATTATCTCTCAGAACTGAGCAAGTGGAGAGACGTTCGTTCATCTTGCACGAAGGGAACGGGTTGCAGGAGACACTTTTTCTCTGCTTTCTCAGTCTGTTTCCTAGTGCCGGTTTGAAGTTCCTCCAGTTTTCACTGTAAAACCGAGTTGGAACTTGTACCTCCCCATATATAAGAATGGAGTGGAGTTTGCAACTGAAAAGAAACTTTGTGTTCCCAACAAGCTAGGTGAAGGAAGGCTTTCACACACACTTATCTCTCAGAACTGAGCAAGTGGAGAGACGTTCGTTCATCTAGCACCAAGTTAACTGGTTGCAGGAGACACTATTTCTCTGCTTTCTCAGTCTGTTTCCTAGTGCCGGTTTGAAGTTCCTGCAGTTTTCACTGTAAAACTGACGTGGAGCTAGTACCTCCCCATATATATGTATGGAATGGAGTTTGCATCTGAAAAGAAACTTTGTGTTCCCAACAAGCTAGGTGAAGGACGGCTTTCACACACAATTATTTCTCAGAACTGAGCAAGTGGAGAGACGTTCGTTCATCTTGCACGAAGGGAACGGTTTGCAGGAGACACTTTTTCTCTGCTTTCTCAGTCTGTTTCCTAATGCCGGTTGGAAGTTCCTGCAGTTTTCACTGTAAAACCGAGTTGGAGCTAGAACCTGCCCATATATATGTATGTAATGGAGTTTGCAACTGAAAAGAAACTTTGTGTTCCCAACAAGCTAGGTGAAGGACATCTTTCACACACAATTATCTCTCAGAACTGAGCAAGTGGAGAGACGTTCGTTCATCTTGCACGAAGGGAACGGGTTGCAGGAGACACTTTTTCTCTGCCTTCTCAGTCTGTTTCCTAGTGCCGGTTTGAAGTTCCTGCAGTTTTCACTGTAAAACAGATTTGGAACTTGTACCTCCCCATATATATGTATGGAGTGGAGTTTGCAACTGAAAAGAAACTTTGTGTTCCCAACAAGCTAGGTGAAGGACGGCTTTCACACACACTTATCTCTCAGAACTGAGCAAGTGGAGAGACGTTCGTTCATCTAGCACCAAGTTAACTGGTTGCAGGAGACACTATTTCTCTGCTTTCTCAGTCTGTTTCCTAGTGCCGGTTTGAAGTTCCTGCAGTTTTCACTGTAAAACCGAGGTGGAGCTAGTACCTCCGCATATATATGTATGGAATGGAGTTTGCATCTGAAAAGAAACTTTGTGTTCCCAACAAGCTAGGTGAAGGACGGCTTTCACACACATTTATCTCTCAGAACTGAGCAAGTGGGAGACGTTCTTTCATCTAGCACCAAGGGAACGGGTTGCAGGATACACTTTTTCTCTGCTTTCTCAGTCTGTTTCCTAGTGCCGGTTTGAAGTTCCTGCAGTTTTCACTGTAAAACAGAGTTGTAGCTAGTACCTCCCCATATATATGTATGGAATGGATTTTGCAACTGAAAAGAAACTTGTGTTCCCAACAGGCCAGCTGAAGGACGGCTTTCACACACACATATCACTCAGAACTGAGCAAGTGGAGAGACGTTCGTTCATCTAGCACCAAGGGAACTGGTTGCAGGAGACTCTTTTTCTCTGCTTTCTCAGTGTTTTTCCTAGTGCCGGTTTGAAGTTCCTGCAGTTTTCACTGTAAAACCGTGTTGGAACTAGTACCTACCCATATATATGTATGGAGTGGAGTTTGCAACTGAAAAGAAACTTTGTGTTCCCAACAAGCTAGGTGAAGGACGGCTTTCCCACACACATATCTCTCAGAACTGAGCAATTGGAGAGACGTTCGTTCATCTAGCACCAAGGGAACGGGTTGCAGGAGACACTTTTTCTCTGCTTTCTCAGTCTGTCTCCTAGTGCCGGTTTGAAGTTCCTGCAGTTTTCACTGTAAAACCGAGTTGGAGCTAGTACTTACCCATATATATATAAGGAATGGAGTTTGCAACTGAAAAGAAACTTTGTGTTCCCAACAAGCTAGATGAAGGACGGCTTTCACACACACTTATCTCTCAGAACTGAGCAAGTGGAGAGACGTTCGTTCACCTAGCACCAAGGGAACGGGTTGCAGGAGACACTTTTTCTCTGCTTTCTCAGTCTGTTTCCTAGTGCCGGTTTGAAGTTCCTGCAGTTTTCACGGTAAAACCGATTTGGAACTTGTACCTCCCCATATATATGAAAGGAGTGGAGTTTGCAACTGAAAAGAAACTTTGTGTTCCCAACAAGCTAGGTGAAGGACGGCTTTCACACACACTAATCTCTCAGAACTGAGCAAGTGGAGAGACGTTCGTTCACCTAGAACCAAGGGAACGGGTTGCAGGAGACACTTTTTCTCTGGTTTCTCAGTCTGTTTCCTACTGCCGGTTTGAAGTTCCTGCAGTTTTCACTGTAAACCGAGGTGGAGCTAGTACCGCCGCATATATATGTATGGAATGGAGTTTGCATCTGAAAAGAAACTTTCTGTTCCCAACAAGCTAGGTGAAGGACGGCTTTCACACGCACATATCTCTCAGAACTGAGCAATTGGAGAGACGTTCGTTCATCTAGCACCAAGGGAACGGGTTGCAGGAGACACTTTTTCTCTGCTTTCTCAGTCTGTGTCCTAGTGCCGGTTTGAAGTTCCTGCAGTTTTCACTGTAAAACCGATTTGGAGCTAGTACTTACCCATATATATATAAGGAATGGAGTTTGCAACTGAAAAGAAACTTTGTGTTCCCAACAAGCTAGATGAAGGACGGCTTTCACACACACTTATCTCTCAGAACTGAGCAAGTGGGGAGACGTTCGTTCATCTAGCACCAAGGGAACGGGTTGCAGGGGACACTTTTTCTCTGCTTTCTCAGTCTGTTTCCTAGTGCCGGTTTGAAATTCCTGCAGTTTTCACTGTAAAATCGAGTTAGAGCACGTACCTCCCCATATATTTGTATGGAATGGAGTTTGCAACTGAAAAGAAACTATGTGTTCCCAACAAGCTAGGTGAAGGACGGCTTTCACACACACGTATCTCTCAGAACTGAGTATGTGGACAGTCGTTCTTTCATCTAGCACCAGGGGAACGGGTTGCAGGAGACACTTTTTCTCTGCTTTCTCAGTCTGTTTCCTAGTGCCGGTTTGAAGTTCCTGCAGTTTTCACGGTAAAACCGATTTGGAACTTGTACCTCCCCATATATATGAAAGGAGTGGAGTTTGCAACTGAAAAGAAACTTTGTGTTCCCTACAAGCTAGGTGAAGGACGGCTTTCACACACACTAATCTCTCAGAAATGAGCAAGTGGAGAGACGTTCGTTCACCTAGAACCAAGGGAACGGGTTGCAGGAGACACTTTTTCTCTGCTTTCTCAGTCTGTTTCCTACTGCCGGTTTGAAGTTCCTGCAGTTTTCACTGTAAAACCGAGTTGGAGCTACTACCTCCCCATATATATTTATGGAATGGAGTTTGCAACTGAAAAGAAACCTTGTGTTCCCAACAAGCTAGTTGAAGGACGGCTTTCACACACACTTATCTCTCAGAACTGAGCAAGTGGAGAGACGTTCGTTCATCTAGCACCAAGGGAACGGGTTGCAGTAGACACTTTTTCTCTGCATTCTCAGTCTGTTTCCTAGTGCCGGTTTGAAGTTCCTGCAGTTTTCACTGTAAACCAAGGTGGAGCTAGTACCTCCGCATATATATGTATGGAATGGAGTTTGCATCTGAAAAGAAACTTTGTCTTCCCAACAAGCTAGGTGAAGGACGGCTTTCACACACAATTATCTCTCAGAACTGAGCAAGTGGAGAGACGTTCGTTCATCTAGCACCAAGGGAACGGGTTGCAGGAGACACTTTTTCTCTGCTTTCTCAGTCTGTTTCCTAGTGCCGGTTTGAAGTTCCTGCAGTTTTCACTGTAAAATCGAGTTAGAGCTCGTACCTCCCCATATATTTGTATGGAATGGAGTTTCCAACTGAAAAGAATCTATGTGTTCCCAACAAGCTAGGTAAAGGACGGCTTTCACACACACGTATCTCTCAGAACTGAGTATGTGGAGAATCGTTCTTTCATCTAGCACCAGGGGAACGGGTTGAAGGAGACACTTTTTCTCTGCTTTCTCAGTCTGTTTCCTAGTGCCGGTTTGAAGTTCCTGCAGTTTTCACTGTAAAACAGATTTGGAACTTGTACCTCCCCATATATATGTATGGAGTGGAGTTTGCAACTGAAAAGAAACTTTGTGTTCCCAACAAGCTAGGTGAAGGACGGCTTTCACACACACTTATCTCTCAGAACTGAGCAAGTGGAGAGACGTTCGTTCATCTAGCACCAAGTTAACTGGTTGCAGGAGACACTATTTCTCTGCTTTCTCAGTCTGTTTCCTAGTGCCGGTTTGAAGTTCCTGCAGTTTTCACTGTAAAACCGAGGTGGAGCTAGTACCTCCGCATATATATGTATGGAATGGAGTTTGCATCTGAAAAGAAACTTTGTGTTCCCAACAAGCTAGGTGAAGGACGGCTTTCACACACATTTATCTCTCAGAACTGAGCAAGTGGGAGACGTTCTTTCATCTAGCACCAAGGGAACGGGTTGCAGGATACACTTTTTCTCTGCTTTCTCAGTCTGTTTCCTAGTGCCGGTTTGAAGTTCCTGCAGTTTTCACTGTAAAACAGAGTTGTAGCTAGTACCTCCCCATATATATGTATGGAATGGATTTTGCAACTGAAAAGAAACTTGTGTTCCCAACAGGCCAGCTGAAGGACGGCTTTCACACACACATATCACTCAGAACTGAGCAAGTGGAGAGACGTTCGTTCATCTAGCACCAAGGGAACTGGTTGCAGGAGACTCTTTTTCTCTGCTTTCTCAGTGTGTTTCCTAGTGCCGGTTTGAAGTTCCTGCAGTTTTCACTGTAAAACCGTGTTGGAACTAGTACCTACCCATATATATGTATGGAGTGGAGTTTGCAACTGAAAAGAAACTTTGTGTTCCCAACAAGCTAGGTGAAGGACGGCTTTCCCACACACATATCTCTCAGAACTGAGCAATTGGAGAGACGTTCGTTCATCTAGCACCAAGGGAACGGGTTGCAGGAGACACTTTTTCTCTGCTTTCTCAGTCTGTCTCCTAGTGCCGGTTTGAAGTTCCTGCAGTTTTCACTGTAAAACCGAGTTGGAGCTAGTACTTACCCATATATATATAAGGAATGGAGTTTGCAACTGAAAAGAAACTTTGTGTTCCCAACAAGCTAGATGAAGGACGGCTTTCACACACACTTATCTCTCAGAACTGAGCAAGTGGAGAGACGTTCGTTCACCTAGCACCAAGGGAACGGGTTGCAGGAGACACTTTTTCTCTGCTTTCTCAGTCTGTTTCCTAGTGCCGGTTTGAAGTTCCTGCAGTTTTCACGGTAAAACCGATTTGGAACTTGTACCTCCCCATATATATGAAAGGAGTGGAGTTTGCAACTGAAAAGAAACTTTGTGTTCCCAACAAGCTAGGTGAAGGACGGCTTTCACACACACTAATCTCTCAGAACTGAGCAAGTGGAGAGACGTTCGTTCACCTAGAACCAAGGGAACGGGTTGCAGGAGACACTTTTTCTCTGGTTTCTCAGTCTGTTTCCTACTGCCGGTTTGAAGTTCCTGCAGTTTTCACTGTAAACCGAGGTGGAGCTAGTACCTCCGCATATATATGTATGGAATGGAGTTTGCATCTGAAAAGAAACTTTCTGTTCCCAACAAGCTAGGTGAAGGACGGCTTTCACACGCACATATCTCTCAGAACTGAGCAATTGGAGAGACGTTCGTTCATCTAGCACCAAGGGAACGGGTTGCAGGAGACACTTTTTCTCTGCTTTCTCAGTCTGTGTCCTAGTGCCGGTTTGAAGTTCCTGCAGTTTTCACTGTAAAACCGATTTGGAGCTAGTACTTACCCATATATATATAAGGAATGGAGTTTGCAACTGAAAAGAAACTTTGTGTTCCCAACAAGCTAGATGAAGGACGGCTTTCACACACACTTATCTCTCAGAACTGAGCAAGTGGGGAGACGTTCGTTCATCTAGCACCAAGGGAACGGGTTGCAGGGGACACTTTTTCTCTGCTTTCTCAGTCTGTTTCCTAGTGCCGGTTTGAAATTCCTGCAGTTTTCACTGTAAAATCGAGTTAGAGCACGTACCTCCCCATATATTTGTATGGAATGGAGTTTGCAACTGAAAAGAAACTATGTGTTCCCAACAAGCTAGGTGAAGGACGGCTTTCACACACACGTATCTCTCAGAACTGAGTATGTGGACAGTCGTTCTTTCATCTAGCACCAGGGGAACGGGTTGCAGGAGACACTTTTTCTCTGCTTTCTCAGTCTGTTTCCTAGTGCCGGTTTGAAGTTCCTGCAGTTTTCACGGTAAAACCGATTTGGAACTTGTACCTCCCCATATATATGAAAGGAGTGGAGTTTGCAACTGAAAAGAAACTTTGTGTTCCCTACAAGCTAGGTGAAGGACGGCTTTCACACACACTAATCTCTCAGAAATGAGCAAGTGGAGAGACGTTCGTTCACCTAGAACCAAGGGAACGGGTTGCAGGAGACACTTTTTCTCTGCTTTCTCAGTCTGTTTCCTACTGCCGGTTTGAAGTTCCTGCAGTTTTCACTGTAAAACCGAGTTGGAGCTACTACCTCCCCATATATATTTATGGAATGGAGTTTGCAACTGAAAAGAAACCTTGTGTTCCCAACAAGCTAGTTGAAGGACGGCTTTCACACACACTTATCTCTCAGAACTGAGCAAGTGGAGAGACGTTCGTTCATCTAGCACCAAGGGAACGGGTTGCAGTAGACACTTTTTCTCTGCATTCTCAGTCTGTTTCCTAGTGCCGGTTTGAAGTTCCTGCAGTTTTCACTGTAAACCAAGGTGGAGCTAGTACCTCCGCATATATATGTATGGAATGGAGTTTGCATCTGAAAAGAAACTTTGTCTTCCCAACAAGCTAGGTGAAGGACGGCTTTCACACACAATTATCTCTCAGAACTGAGCAAGTGGAGAGACGTTCGTTCATCTAGCACCAAGGGAACGGGTTGCAGGAGACACTTTTTCTCTGCTTTCTCAGTCTGTTTCCTAGTGCCGGTTTGAAGTTCCTGCAGTTTTCACTGTAAAATCGAGTTAGAGCTCGTACCTCCCCATATATTTGTATGGAATGGAGTTTCCAACTGAAAAGAATCTATGTGTTCCCAACAAGCTAGGTAAAGGACGGCTTTCACACACACGTATCTCTCAGAACTGAGTATGTGGAGAATCGTTCTTTCATCTAGCACCAGGGGAACGGGTTGAAGGAGACACTTTTTCTCTGCTTTCTCAGTCTGTTTCCTAGTGCCGGTTTGAAGTTCCTGCAGTTTTCACTGTAAAATCATGTTGGAGCTAGTACCTCCCCATATATATGTATGGAAAGTAGTTTGCAACTGAAAAAATTTTGTGTTCCCAACAAGCTAGGTGAAGGACGGCTTTCACACACACTTATCTCTGAGAATTGAGCAAGAGGAGAGACGTTCGTTCATCTAGCACCAAGGGAACGGGTTGCAGGAGACACTTTTTCTCTGCTTTCTCAGTCTGTTTCCTAGTGCCGGTTTGAAGTTCCTGCAGTTTTCACTGTAAAACAGAGTTGTAGCTAGTACCTCCCCATATATATGTATGGAATGGACTTTGCAACTGAAAAGAAACTTTATGTTCCCAACAAGCTAGGTAATGGACGGCTTTCACACACACTTATCTCTCAGAACTGAGCAAGTGGAGAGACGTTCGTTCACCTAGCACCAATGGAAAGGGTTGCAGGAGAAACTTTTTCTCTGCTTTCTCAGTCTGTTTCCTAGTGCCGGTATGAAGTTTCTGCAGTTTTCACTGTAAAACCGAGTTGGATCTAGAACCTCCCCATATATATGTATGGAATGGAGTTTGCAACTGAAAAGAAACTTTGTGTTCCCAACAAGCTAGGTGGAGGACGGCTTTCACACACACTTATTTCTCAGAAGTGAGCAAGAGGAGAGACGTTCGTTCATCTAGCACCAAGGCAACGGGTTGCAGGAGACACTTTTTCTCTGCTTTCTCAGTCTGTTTCCTAGTGCCGGTTTGAAGTTCCTGCAGTTTTCACTGTAAAACCGAGTTGGAACTTGTACCTCCCCATATATATGAATGGAGTGCAGTTTGCAACTGAAAAGAAACTTTGTGTTCCCAACAAGCTAGGTGAAGGAAGGCTTTCACACACACTTATCTCTCAGAACTGAGCAAGTGGGAGACGTTCTTTCATCTAGCACCAAGGGAACGGGTTGCAGGATACACTTTTTCTCTGCCTTCTCAGTCTGTTTCCTAGTGCCGGTTTGAAGTTCCTGCAGTTTACACTGTAAAACCGATTTGGAACTTCTACCTCCCCATATATATGTATGGAGTGGAGTTTGCAACTGAAAAGAAACTTTGTGTTCCCAACAAGCTAGGTGAAGGACGGCTTTCACACACACTTATCTCTCAGAACTGAGCAAGTGGGAGACGTTCTTTCATCTAGCACCAAGGGAACGGGTTGCAGGATACACTTTTTCTCTGCTTTCTCAGTCTGTTTCCTAGTGCCGGTATGAAGTTCCTGCAGTTTTCACTGTAAAACCATGTTGGAGCTAGTACCTCCCCATATATATGTATGGAATGGATTTTGCAACTGAAAAGTAACTTTATGTTCCCAACAAGCTAGGTAATGGACGGCTTTCACACACACTTATCTCTCAGAACTGAGCAAGTGGAGAGACGTTCGTTCACCTAGCACCAATGGAACGGGTTGCAGGAGAAACTTTTTCTCTGCTTTCTCAGTCTGTTTCCTAGTGCCGGTATGAAGTTCCTGCAGTTTTCACTGTAAAACCGAGTTGGATCTAGAACCTCCCCATATATATGTATGGAATGGAGTTTGCAATTGAAAAGAAACTTTGTGTTCCCAACAAGCTAGGTGGAGGACGGCTTTCACACACACTTATTTCTCAGAACTGAGCAAGAGGAGAGACGTTCGTTCATCTAGCACCAAGTCAACGGGTTGCAGGAGACACTTTTTCTCTGCTTTCTCAGTCTGTTTCGTAGTGCCGGTTTGAAGTTCCTGCAGTTTTCACTGTAAAACAGAGTTGGAGCTAGTACCTCCCCATATATATGTATGGAATGGAGTTTGCAACTGAAAAGAAACTTGTGTTCCCAACAAGCCAGCTGAAGGACGGCTTTCACACACACTTATCTCTCAGAACTGAGCAAGTGGAGAGACGTTCGTTCATCTTGCACGAAGGGAACGGGTTGCAGGAGACAGTTTTTCTCTGCTTTCTCAGTCTGTTTCCTAATGCCGGTTGGAAGTTCCTGCAGTTTTCACTGAAAAACCGATTTGGAGCTAGTACCTGCCCATATATATGTATGTAATGGAGTTTGCAACTGAAAAGAAACTTTGTGTTCCCAACAAGCTAGGTGAAGGACATCTTTCACACACAATTATCTCTGAGAACTGAGCAAGTGGAGAGACGTTCGTTCATCTAGCACCAAGTTAAGTGGTTGCAGGAGACACTATTTCTCTGCTTTCTCAGTCTGTTTCCTAGTGCCAGTTTGAAGTTCCTGCAGTTTTCACCGTAAAACCGAGGTGGAGCTAGTACCTCCGCATATATATGTATGGAATGGAGTTTGCATCTGAAAAGAAACTTTGTGTTCCCAACAAGCTAGGTGAAGGAAGGCTTTCACACACACTTATCTCTCAGAACTGAGCAAGTGGGAGACGTTCTTTCATCTAGCACCAAGGGAACGGGTTGCAGGAGACACTTTTTCTCTGCTTTCTCAGTCTGTTTCCTAGTGCCGGTTTGAAGTTCCTGCAGTTTTCACTGTAAAACAGAGTTGTAGCTAGTACCTCCCCATATATATGTATGGAATGGATTTTGCAACTGAAAAGAAACTTTATGTTCCCAACAAGCTAGGTAATGGACGGCTTTCACACACACTTATCTCTCAGAACTGAGCAAGTGGAGAGACGTTCGTTCACCTAGCACCAATGGAACGGGTTGCAGGAGAGACTTTTTCTCTGCTTTCTCAGTCTGTTTCCTAGTGCCGGTATGAAGTTCCTGCAGTTTTCACTGTAAAACCGAGTTGGATCTAGAACCTCCCCATATATATGTATGGAATGGAGTTTGCAACTGAAAAGAAACTTTGTGTTCCCAACAAGCTAGGTGGAGGACGGCTTTCACACACACTTATTTCTCAGAACTGAGCAAGAGGAGAGACGTTCGTTCATCTAGCACCAAGGCAACGGTTTGCAGGAGACACTTTTTCTCTGCTTTCTCAGTCTGTTTCCTAGTGCCGGTTTGAAGTTCCTGCAGTTTTCACTGTAAAACCGAGTTGGAGCTAGTACCTCCCCATATATATGTATGGAATAGAGTTTGCATCTGAAAAAAACTTTGTTTTCCCAACAAGCTAGGTGAAGGACGGCTTTCACACACACTTATCTCTCAGAACTGAGCAAGTGGAGAGACGTTCGTTCATCTTGCACGAAGGGAACGGGTTGCAGGAAACACTTTTTCTCTGCTTTCTCAGTCTTTTTCCTAATGCCGGTTGGAAGTTCCTGCAATTTTCACTGTAAAACCGAGTTGGAGCTAGTACCTGCCCATATATATGTATGTAATGGAGTTTGCAACTGAAAAGAAACTTTGTGTTCCCAACAAGCTAGGTGAAGGACATCTTTCACACACAATTATCTCTCAGAACTGAGCAAGTGGAGAGACGTTCGTTCATCTTGCACGAAGGGAACGGGTTGCAGGAGACACTTTTTCTCTGCTTTCTCAGTCTGTTTCCTAGTGCCTGTTTGAAGTTCCTCCAGTTTTCACTGTAAAACCGAGTTGGAACTTGTACCCCCCATATATATGAAAGGAGTGGAGTTTGCAACTGAAAAGAAACTTTGTGTTCCCAACAAGCTAGGTGAAGGAAGGCTTTCACACACACTTATCTCTCAGAACTGAGCAAGGGGAGAGACGTTCGTTCATCTAGCACCAAGTTAACTGGTTGCAGGAGACACTATTTCTCTGCTTTCTCAGACTGTTTCCTAGTGCCGGTTTGAAGTTCCTGCAGTTTTCACTGTAAAACCGACGTGGAGCTAGTACCTCCGCATATATATGTATGGAATGGAGTTTGCATCTGAAAAGAAACTTTGTGTTCCCAACAAGCTAGGTGAAGGACGGCTTTCACACACAATTATTTCTCAGAACTGAGCAAGTGGAGAGACGTTCGTTCATCTTGCACGAAGGGAACGGTTTGCAGGAGACACTTTTTCTCTGCTTTCTCAGTCTGTTTCCTAATGCCGGTTGGAAGTTCCTGCAGTTTTCACTGTAAAACCGAGTTGGAGCTAGAACCTGCCCATATATATATATGTAATGGAGTTTGCAACTGAAAAGAAACTTTGTGTTCCCAACAAGCTAGGTGAAGGACATCTTTCACACACAATTATCTCTCAGAACTGAGCAAGTGGAGAGACGTTCGTTCATCTTGCACGAAGGGAACGGGTTGCAGGAGGCACTTTTTCTCTGCCTTCTCAGTCTGTTTCCTAGTGCCGGTTTGAAGTTCCTGCAGTTTTCACTGTAAAACAGATTTGGAACTTGTACCTCCCCATATATATGTATGGAGTGGAGTTTGCAACTGAAAAGAAACTTTGTGTTCCCAACAAGCTAGGTGAAGGACGGCTTTCACACACACTTATCTCTCAGAACTGAGCAAGTGGAGAGACGTTCGTTCATCTAGCACCAAGTTAACTGGTTGCAGGAGACACTATTTCTCTGCTTTCTCAGTCTGTTTCCTAGTGCCGGTTTGAAGTTCCTGCAGTTTTCACTGTAAAACCGAGTTGGATCTAGAACCTCCCCATATATATGTATGGAATGGAGTTTGCAATTGAAAAGAAACTTTGTGTTCCCAACAAGCTAGGTGGAGGACGGCTTTCACACACACTTATTTCTCAGAACTGAGCAAGAGGAGAGACGTTCGTTCATCTAGCACCAAGTCAACGGGTTGCAGGAGACACTTTTTCTCTGCTTTCTCAGTCTGTTTCGTAGTGCCGGTTTGAAGTTCCTGCAGTTTTCACTGTAAAACAGAGTTGGAGCTAGTACCTCCCCATATATATGTATGGAATGGAGTTTGCAACTGAAAAGAAACTTGTGTTCCCAACAAGCCAGCTGAAGGACGGCTTTCACACACACTTATCTCTCAGAACTGAGCAAGTGGAGAGACGTTCGTTCATCTTGCACGAAGGGAACGGGTTGCAGGAGACAGTTTTTCTCTGCTTTCTCAGTCTGTTTCCTAATGCCGGTTGGAAGTTCCTGCAGTTTTCACTGAAAAACCGATTTGGAGCTAGTACCTGCCCATATATATGTATGTAATGGAGTTTGCAACTGAAAAGAAACTTTGTGTTCCCAACAAGCTAGGTGAAGGACATCTTTCACACACAATTATCTCTGAGAACTGAGCAAGTGGAGAGACGTTCGTTCATCTAGCACCAAGTTAAGTGGTTGCAGGAGACACTATTTCTCTGCTTTCTCAGTCTGTTTCCTAGTGCCAGTTTGAAGTTCCTGCAGTTTTCACCGTAAAACCGAGGTGGAGCTAGTACCTCCGCATATATATGTATGGAATGGAGTTTGCATCTGAAAAGAAACTTTGTGTTCCCAACAAGCTAGGTGAAGGAAGGCTTTCACACACACTTATCTCTCAGAACTGAGCAAGTGGGAGACGTTCTTTCATCTAGCACCAAGGGAACGGGTTGCAGGAGACACTTTTTCTCTGCTTTCTCAGTCTGTTTCCTAGTGCCGGTTTGAAGTTCCTGCAGTTTTCACTGTAAAACAGAGTTGTAGCTAGTACCTCCCCATATATATGTATGGAATGGATTTTGCAACTGAAAAGAAACTTTATGTTCCCAACAAGCTAGGTAATGGACGGCTTTCACACACACTTATCTCTCAGAACTGAGCAAGTGGAGAGACGTTCGTTCACCTAGCACCAATGGAACGGGTTGCAGGAGAGACTTTTTCTCTGCTTTCTCAGTCTGTTTCCTAGTGCCGGTATGAAGTTCCTGCAGTTTTCACTGTAAAACCGAGTTGGATCTAGAACCTCCCCATATATATGTATGGAATGGAGTTTGCAACTGAAAAGAAACTTTGTGTTCCCAACAAGCTAGGTGGAGGACGGCTTTCACACACACTTATTTCTCAGAACTGAGCAAGAGGAGAGACGTTCGTTCATCTAGCACCAAGGCAACGGTTTGCAGGAGACACTTTTTCTCTGCTTTCTCAGTCTGTTTCCTAGTGCCGGTTTGAAGTTCCTGCAGTTTTCACTGTAAAACCGAGTTGGAGCTAGTACCTCCCCATATATATGTATGGAATAGAGTTTGCATCTGAAAAAAACTTTGTTTTCCCAACAAGCTAGGTGAAGGACGGCTTTCACACACACTTATCTCTCAGAACTGAGCAAGTGGAGAGACGTTCGTTCATCTTGCACGAAGGGAACGGGTTGCAGGAAACACTTTTTCTCTGCTTTCTCAGTCTTTTTCCTAATGCCGGTTGGAAGTTCCTGCAATTTTCACTGTAAAACCGAGTTGGAGCTAGTACCTGCCCATATATATGTATGTAATGGAGTTTGCAACTGAAAAGAAACTTTGTGTTCCCAACAAGCTAGGTGAAGGACATCTTTCACACACAATTATCTCTCAGAACTGAGCAAGTGGAGAGACGTTCGTTCATCTTGCACGAAGGGAACGGGTTGCAGGAGACACTTTTTCTCTGCTTTCTCAGTCTGTTTCCTAGTGCCTGTTTGAAGTTCCTCCAGTTTTCACTGTAAAACCGAGTTGGAACTTGTACCCCCCATATATATGAAAGGAGTGGAGTTTGCAACTGAAAAGAAACTTTGTGTTCCCAACAAGCTAGGTGAAGGAAGGCTTTCACACACACTTATCTCTCAGAACTGAGCAAGGGGAGAGACGTTCGTTCATCTAGCACCAAGTTAACTGGTTGCAGGAGACACTATTTCTCTGCTTTCTCAGTCTGTTTCCTAGTGCCGGTTTGAAGTTCCTGCAGTTTTCACTGTAAAACCGACGTGGAGCTAGTACCTCCGCATATATATGTATGGAATGGAGTTTGCATCTGAAAAGAAACTTTGTGTTCCCAACAAGCTAGGTGAAGGACGGCTTTCACACACAATTATTTCTCAGAACTGAGCAAGTGGAGAGACGTTCGTTCATCTTGCACGAAGGGAACGGTTTGCAGGAGACACTTTTTCTCTGCTTTCTCAGTCTGTTTCCTAATGCCGGTTGGAAGTTCCTGCAGTTTTCACTGTAAAACCGAGTTGGAGCTAGAACCTGCCCATATATATATATGTAATGGAGTTTGCAACTGAAAAGAAACTTTGTGTTCCCAACAAGCTAGGTGAAGGACATCTTTCACACACAATTATCTCTCAGAACTGAGCAAGTGGAGAGACGTTCGTTCATCTTGCACGAAGGGAACGGGTTGCAGGAGGCACTTTTTCTCTGCCTTCTCAGTCTGTTTCCTAGTGCCGGTTTGAAGTTCCTGCAGTTTTCACTGTAAAACAGATTTGGAACTTGTACCTCCCCATATATATGTATGGAGTGGAGTTTGCAACTGAAAAGAAACTTTGTGTTCCCAACAAGCTAGGTGAAGGACGGCTTTCACACACACTTATCTCTCAGAACTGAGCAAGTGGAGAGACGTTCGTTCATCTAGCACCAAGTTAACTGGTTGCAGGAGACACTATTTCTCTGCTTTCTCAGTCTGTTTCCTAGTGCCGGTTTGAAGTTCCTGCAGTTTTCACTGTAAAACCGAGGTGGAGCTAGTACCTCCGCATATATATGTATGGAATGGGGTTTGCATCTGAAAAGAAACTATGTGTTCCCAACAAGCTAGGTGAAGGACGGCTTTCACACACATTTATCTCTCAGAACTGAGCAAGTGGGAGACGTTCTTTCATCTAGCACCAAGGGAACGGGTTGCAGGAGACACTTTTTCTCTGCTTTCTCAGTCTGTTTCCTAGTGCCGGTTTGAAGTTCCTGCAGTTTTCACTGTAAAACAAAGTTGTAGCTAGTACCTCCCCATATATATGTATGGAATGGATTTTGCAACTGAAAAGAAACTTGTGTTCCCAACAGGCCAGCTGAAGGACGGCTTTCACACACACATATCACTCAGAACTGAGCAAGTGGAGAGACGTTCGTTCATCTAGCACCAAGGAAACTGGTTGCAGGAGACTCTTTTTCTCTGCTTTCTCAGTCTGTTTCCTAGTGCCGGTTTGAAGTTCCTGCAGTTTTCACTGTAAAACCGTGTTGGAACTAGTACCTACCCATATATATGTATGGAGTGGAGTTTGCAACTGAAAAGAAACTTTGTGTTCCCAACAAGCTAGATGAAGGACGGCTTTCACACACACTTATCTCTCAGAACTGAGCAAGTGGAGAGACGTTCGTTCACCTAGCACCAAGGGAACGGGTTGCAGGAGACACTTTTTCTCTGCTTTCTCAGTCTGTTTCCTAGTGCCGGTTTGAAGTTCCTGCAGTTTTCACGGTAAAACCGATTTGGAACTTGTACCTCCCCATATATATGAAAGGAGTGGAGTTTGCAACTGAAAAGAAACTTTGTGTTCCCAACAAGCTAGGTGAAGGACGGCTTTCACACACACTAATCTCTCAGAACTGAGCAAGTGGAGAGACGTTCGTTCACCTAGAACCAAGGGAACGGGTTGCAGGAGACACTTTTTCTCTGGTTTCTCAGTCTGTTTCCTACTGCCGGTTTGAAGTTCCTGCAGTTTTCACTGTAAACCGAGGTGGAGCTAGTACCTCCGCATATATATGTATGGAATGGAGTTTGCATCTGAAAAGAAACTTTGTGTTCCCAACAAGCTAGGTGAAGGACGGCTTTCACACACACATATCTCTCAGAACTGAGCAATTGGAGAGACTTTCGTTCATCTAGCACCAAGGGAACGGGTTGCAGGAGACACTTTTTCTCTGCTTTCTCAGTCTGTGTCCTAGTGCCGGTTTGAAGTTCCTGCAGTTTTCACTGTAAAACCGAGTTGGAGCTAGTACTTACCCATATATATATAAGGAATGGAGTTTGCAACTGAAAAGAAACTTTGTGTTCCCAACAAGCTAGATGAAGGACGGCTTTCACACACACTTATCTCTCAGAACTGAGCAAGTGGGGAGACGTTCGTTCATCTAGCACCAAGGGAACGGGTTGCAGGGGACACTTTTTCTCTGCTTTCTCAGTCTGTTTCCTAGTGCCGGTTTGAAATTCCTGCAGTTTTCACTGTAAAATCGAGTTAGAGCACGTACCTCCCCATATATTTGTATGGAATGGAGTTTGCAACTGAAAAGAAACTATGTGTTCCCAACAAGCTAGGTGAAGGACGGCTTTCACACACACGTATCTCTCAGAACTGAGTATGTGGAGAGTCGTTCTTTCATCTAGCACCAGGGGAACGGGTTGCAGGAGACACTTTTTCTCTGCTTTCTCAGTCTGTTTCCTAGTGCCGGTTTGAAGTTCCTGCAGTTTTCACGGTAAAACCGATTTGGAACTTGTACCTCCCCATATATATGAAAGGAGTGGAGTTTGCAACTGAAAAGAAACTTTGTGTTCCCTACAAGCTAGGTGAAGGACGGCTTTCACACACACTAATCTCTCAGAAATGAGCAAGTGGAGAGACGTTCGTTCACCTAGAACCAAGGGAACGGGTTGCAGGAGACAGTTTTTCTCTGCTTTCTCAGTCTGTTTCCTACTGCCGGTTTGAAGTTCCTGCAGTTTTCACTGTAAAACCGAGTTGGAGCTAGTACCTCCCCATATATATTTATGGAATGGTGTTTGCAACTGAAAAGAAACCTTGAGTTCCCAACAAGCTAGTTGAAGGACGGCTTTCACACACACTTATCTCTCAGAACTGAGCAAGTGGAGAGACGTTCGTTCATCTTGCACGAAGGGAACGGGTTGCAGGAAACACTTTTTCTCTGCTTTCTCAGTCTTTTTCCTAATGCCGGTTGGAAGTTCCTGCAATTTTCACTGTAAAACCGAGTTGGAGCTAGAACCTGCCCATATATATGTATGTAATGGAGTTTGCAACTGAAAAGAAACTTTGTGTTCCCAACAAGCTAGGTGAAGGACATCTTTCACACACAATTATCTCTCAGAACTGAGCAAGTGGAGAGACGTTCGTTCATCTTGCACGAAGGGAACGGGTTGCAGGAGACACTTTTTCTCTGCTTTCTCAGTCTGTTTCCTAGTGCCGGTTTGAAGTTCCTCCAGTTTTCACTGTAAAACCGAGTTGGAACTTGTACCTCCCCATATATAAGAATGGAGTGGAGTTTGCAACTGAAAAGAAACTTTGTGTTCCCAACAAGCTAGGTGAAGGAAGGCTTTCACACACACTTATCTCTCAGAACTGAGCAAGTGGAGAGACGTTCGTTCATCTAGCACCAAGTTAACTGGTTGCAGGAGACACTATTTCTCTGCTTTCTCAGTCTGTTTCCTAGTGCCGGTTTGAAGTTCCTGCAGTTTTCACTGTAAAACCGACGTGGAGCTAGTACCTCCCCATATATATGTATGGAATGGAGTTTGCATCTGAAAAGAAACTTTGTGTTCCCAACAAGCTAGGTGAAGGACGGCTTTCACACACAATTATTTCTCAGAACTGAGCAAGTGGAGAGACGTTCGTTCATCTTGCACGAAGGGAACGGTTTGCAGGAGACACTTTTTCTCTGCTTTCTCAGTCTGTTTCCTAATGCCGGTTGGAAGTTCCTGCAGTTTTCACTGTAAAACCGAGTTGGAGCTAGAACCTGCCCATATATATGTATGTAATGGAGTTTGCAACTGAAAAGAAACTTTGTGTTCCCAACAAGCTAGGTGAAGGACATCTTTCACACACAATTATCTCTCAGAACTGAGCAAGTGGAGAGACGTTCGTTCATCTTGCACGAAGGGAACGGGTTGCAGGAGACACTTTTTCTCTGCCTTCTCAGTCTGTTTCCTAGTGCCGGTTTGAAGTTCCTGCAGTTTTCACTGTAAAACAGATTTGGAACTTGTACCTCCCCATATATATGTATGGAGTGGAGTTTGCAACTGAAAAGAAACTTTGTGTTCCCAACAAGCTAGGTGAAGGACGGCTTTCACACACACTTATCTCTCAGAACTGAGCAAGTGGAGAGACGTTCGTTCATCTAGCACCAAGTTAACTGGTTGCAGGAGACACTATTTCTCTGCTTTCTCAGTCTGTTTCCTAGTGCCGGTTTGAAGTTCCTGCAGTTTTCACTGTAAAACCGAGGTGGAGCTAGTACCTCCGCATATATATGTATGGAATGGAGTTTGCAACTGAAAAGAAACCTTGTGTTCCCAACAAGCTAGTTGAAGGACGGCTTTCACACACACTTATCTCTCAGAACTGAGCAAGTGGAGAGACGTTCGTTCATCTAGCACCAAGGGAACGGGTTGCAGTAGACACTTTTTCTCTGCATTCTCAGTCTGTTTCCTAGTGCCGGTTTGAAGTTCCTGCAGTTTTCACTGTAAACCAAGGTGGAGCTAGTACCTCCGCATATATATGTATGGAATGGAGTTTGCATCTGAAAAGAAACTTTGTCTTCCCAACAAGCTAGGTGAAGGACGGCTTTCACACACAATTATCTCTCAGAACTGAGCAAGTGGAGAGACGTTCGTTCATCTAGCACCAAGGGAACGGGTTGCAGGAGACACTTTTTCTCTGCTTTCTCAGTCTGTTTCCTAGTGCCGGTTTGAAGTTCCTGCAGTTTTCACTGTAAAATCGAGTTAGAGCTCGTACCTCCCCATATATTTGTATGGAATGGAGTTTCCAACTGAAAAGAATCTATGTGTTCCCAACAAGCTAGGTAAAGGACGGCTTTCACACACACGTATCTCTCAGAACTGAGTATGTGGAGAATCGTTCTTTCATCTAGCACCAGGGGAACGGGTTGAAGGAGACACTTTTTCTCTGCTTTCTCAGTCTGTTTCCTAGTGCCGGTTTGAAGTTCCTGCAGTTTTCACTGTAAAACAGATTTGGAACTTGTACCTCCCCATATATATGTATGGAGTGGAGTTTGCAACTGAAAAGAAACTTTGTGTTCCCAACAAGCTAGGTGAAGGACGGCTTTCACACACACTTATCTCTCAGAACTGAGCAAGTGGAGAGACGTTCGTTCATCTAGCACCAAGTTAACTGGTTGCAGGAGACACTATTTCTCTGCTTTCTCAGTCTGTTTCCTAGTGCCGGTTTGAAGTTCCTGCAGTTTTCACTGTAAAACCGAGGTGGAGCTAGTACCTCCGCATATATATGTATGGAATGGAGTTTGCATCTGAAAAGAAACTTTGTGTTCCCAACAAGCTAGGTGAAGGACGGCTTTCACACACATTTATCTCTCAGAACTGAGCAAGTGGGAGACGTTCTTTCATCTAGCACCAAGGGAACGGGTTGCAGGATACACTTTTTCTCTGCTTTCTCAGTCTGTTTCCTAGTGCCGGTTTGAAGTTCCTGCAGTTTTCACTGTAAAACAGAGTTGTAGCTAGTACATCCCCATATATATGTATGGAATGGATTTTGCAACTGAAAAGAAACTTGTGTTCCCAACAGGCCAGCTGAAGGACGGCTTTCACACACACATATCACTCAGAACTGAGCAAGTGGAGAGACGTTCGTTCATCTAGCACCAAGGGAACTGGTTGCAGGAGACTCTTTTTCTCTGCTTTCTCAGTGTGTTTCCTAGTGCCGGTTTGAAGTTCCTGCAGTTTTCACTGTAAAACCGTGTTGGAACTAGTACCTACCCATATATATGTATGGAGTGGAGTTTGCAACTGAAAAGAAACTTTGTGTTCCCAACAAGCTAGGTGAAGGACGGCTTTCCCACACACATATCTCTCAGAACTGAGCAATTGGAGAGACGTTCGTTCATCTAGCACCAAGGGAACGGGTTGCAGGAGACACTTTTTCTCTGCTTTCTCAGTCTGTCTCCTAGTGCCGGTTTGAAGTTCCTGCAGTTTTCACTGTAAAACCGAGTTGGAGCTAGCACTTACCCATATATATATAAGGAATGGAGTTTGCAACTGAAAAGAAACTTTGTGTTCCCAACAAGCTAGATGAAGGACGGCTTTCACACACACTTATCTCTCAGAACTGAGCAAGTGGAGAGACGTTCGTTCACCTAGCACCAAGGGAACGGGTTGCAGGAGACACTTTTTCTCTGCTTTCTCAGTCTGTTTCCTAGTGCCGGTTTGAAGTTCCTGCAGTTTTCACGGTAAAACCGATTTGGAACTTGTACCTCCCCATATATATGAAAGGAGTGGAGTTTGCAACTGAAAAGAAACTTTGTGTTCCCAACAAGCTAGGTGAAGGACGGCTTTCACACACACTAATCTCTCAGAACTGAGCAAGTGGAGAGACGTTCGTTCACCTAGAACCAAGGGAACGGGTTGCAGGAGACACTTTTTCTCTGGTTTCTCAGTCTGTTTCCTACTGCCGGTTTGAAGTTCCTGCAGTTTTCACTGTAAACCGAGGTGGAGCTAGTACCTCCGCATATATATGTATGGAATGGAGTTTGCATCTGAAAAGAAACTTTCTGTTCCCAACAAGCTAGGTGAAGGACGGCTTTCACACGCACATATCTCTCAGAACTGAGCAATTGGAGAGACGTTCGTTCATCTAGCACCAAGGGAACGGGTTGCAGGAGACACTTTTTCTCTGCTTTCTCAGTCTGTGTCCTAGTGCCGGTTTGAAGTTCCTGCAGTTTTCACTGTAAAACCGATTTGGAGCTAGTACTTACCCATATATATATAAGGAATGGAGTTTGCAACTGAAAAGAAACTTTGTGTTCCCAACAAGCTAGATGAAGGACGGCTTTCACACACACTTATCTCTCAGAACTGAGCAAGTGGGGAGACGTTCGTTCATCTAGCACCAAGGGAACGGGTTGCAGGGGACACTTTTTCTCTGCTTTCTCAGTCTGTTTCCTAGTGCCGGTTTGAAATTCCTGCAGTTTTCACTGTAAAATCGAGTTAGAGCACGTACCTCCCCATATATTTGTATGGAATGGAGTTTGCAACTGAAAAGAAACTATGTGTTCCCAACAAGCTAGGTGAAGGACGGCTTTCACACACACGTATCTCTCAGAACTGAGTATGTGGACAGTCGTTCTTTCATCTAGCACCAGGGGAACGGGTTGCAGGAGACACTTTTTCTCTGCTTTCTCAGTCTGTTTCCTAGTGCCGGTTTGAAGTTCCTGCAGTTTTCACGGTAAAACCGATTTGGAACTTGTACCTCCCCATATATATGAAAGGAGTGGAGTTTGCAACTGAAAAGAAACTTTGTGTTCCCTACAAGCTAGGTGAAGGACGGCTTTCACACACACTAATCTCTCAGAAATGAGCAAGTGGAGAGACGTTCGTTCACCTAGAACCAAGGGAACGGGTTGCAGGAGACACTTTTTCTCTGCTTTCTCAGTCTGTTTCCTACTGCCGGTTTGAAGTTCCTGCAGTTTTCACTGTAAAACCGAGTTGGAGCTACTACCTCCCCATATATATTTATGGAAAGGAGTTTGCAACTGAAAAGAAACCTTGTGTTCCCAACAAGCTAGTTGAAGGACGGCTTTCACACACACTTATCTCTCAGAACTGAGCAAGTGGAGAGACGTTCGTTCATCTAGCACCAAGGGAACGGGTTGCAGTAGACACTTTTTCTCTGCATTCTCAGTCTGTTTCCTAGTGCCGGTTTGAAGTTCCTGCAGTTTTCACTGTAAACCAAGGTGGAGCTAGTACCTCCGCATATATATGTATGGAATGGAGTTTGCATCTGAAAAGAAACTTTGTCTTCCCAACAAGCTAGGTGAAGGACGGCTTTCACACACAATTATCTCTCAGAACTGAGCAAGTGGAGAGACGTTCGTTCATCTAGCACCAAGGGAACGGGTTGCAGGATACACTTTTTCTCTGCTTTCTCAGTCTGTTTCCTAGTGCCGGTTTGAAGTTCCTGCAGTTTTCACTGTAAAATCGAGTTAGAGCTCGTACCTCCCCATATATTTGTATGGAATGGAGTTTCCAACTGAAAAGAATCTATGTGTTCCCAACAAGCTAGGTAAAGGACGGCTTTCACACACACGTATCTCTCAGAACTGAGTATGTGGAGAATCGTTCTTTCATCTAGCACCAGGGGAACGGGTTGAAGGAGACACTTTTTCTCTGCTTTCTCAGTCTGTTTCCTAGTGCCGGTTTGAAGTTCCTGCAGTTTTCACTGTAAAATCATGTTGGAGCTAGTACCTCCCCATATATATGTATGGAAAGTAGTTTGCAACTGAAAAAATTTTGTGTTCCCAACAAGCTAGGTGAAGGACGGCTTTCACACACACTTATCTCTGAGAATTGAGCAAGAGGAGAGACGTTCGTTCATCTAGCACCAAGGGAACGGGTTGCAGGAGACACTTTTTCTCTGCTTTCTCAGTCTGTTTCCTAGTGCCGGTTTGAAGTTCCTGCAGTTTTCACTGTAAAACAGAGTTGTAGCTAGTACCTCCCCATATATATGTATGGAATGGACTTTGCAACTGAAAAGAAACTTTATGTTCCCAACAAGCTAGGTAATGGACGGCTTTCACACACACTTATCTCTCAGAACTGAGCAAGTGGAGAGACGTTCGTTCACCTAGCACCAATGGAAAGGGTTGCAGGAGAAACTTTTTCTCTGCTTTCTCAGTCTGTTTCCTAGTGCCGGTATGAAGTTTCTGCAGTTTTCACTGTAAAACCGAGTTGGATCTAGAACCTCCCCATATATATGTATGGAATGGAGTTTGCAACTGAAAAGAAACTTTGTGTTCCCAACAAGCTAGGTGGAGGACGGCTTTCACACACACTTATTTCTCAGAAGTGAGCAAGAGGAGAGACGTTCGTTCATCTAGCACCAAGGCAACGGGTTGCAGGAGACACTTTTTCTCTGCTTTCTCAGTCTGTTTCCTAGTGCCGGTTTGAAGTTCCTGCAGTTTTCACTGTAAAACCGAGTTGGAGCTAGTACCTCCCCATATATATGTATGGAATAGAGTTTGCATCTGAAAAAAACTTTGTTTTCCCAACAAGCTAGGTGAAGGACGGCTTTCACACACACTTATCTCTCAGAACTGAGCAAGTGGAGAGACGTTCGTTCATCTTGCACGAAGGGAACGGGTTGAAGGAGACACTTTTTCTCTGCTTTCTCAGTCTTTTTCCTAATGCCGGTTGGAAGTTCCTGCAATTTTCACTGTAAAACCGAGTTGGAGCTAGTACCTGCCCATATATATGTATGTAATGGAGTTTGCAACTGAAAAGAAACTTTGTGTTCCCAACAAGCTAGGTGAAGGACATCTTTCACACACAATTATCTCTCAGAACTGAGCAAGTGGAGAGACGTTCGTTCATCTTGCACGAAGGGAACGGGTTGCAGGAGACACTTTTTCTCTGCTTTCTCAGTCTGTTTCCTAGTGCCGGTTTGAAGTTCCTGCAGTTTTCACTGTAAAACCGAGTTGGAACTTGTACCTCCCCATATATATGAATGGAGTGCAGTTTGCAACTGAAAAGAAACTTTGTGTTCCCAACAAGCTAGGTGAAGGAAGGCTTTCACACACACTTATCTCTCAGAACTGAGCAAGTGGGAGACGTTCTTTCATCTAGCACCAAGGGAACGGGTTGCAGGATACACTTTTTCTCTGCCTTCTCAGTCTGTTTCCTAGTGCCGGTTTGAAGTTCCTGCAGTTTTCACTGTAAAACCGATTTGGAACTTCTACCTCCCCATATATATGTATGGAGTGGAGTTTGCAACTGAAAAGAAACTTTGTGTTCCCAACAAGCTAGGTGAAGGACGGCTTTCACACACACTTATCTCTCAGAACTGAGCAAGTGGGAGACGTTCTTTCATCTAGCACCAAGGGAACGGGTTGCAGGATACACTTTTTCTCTGCTTTCTCAGTCTGTTTCCTAGTGCCGGTATGAAGTTCCTGCAGTTTTCACTGTAAAACCATGTTGGAGCTAGTACCTCCCCATATATATGTATGGAATGGATTTTGCAACTGAAAAGTAACTTTATGTTCCCAACAAGCTAGGTAATGGACGGCTTTCACACACACTTATCTCTCAGAACTGAGCAAGTGGAGAGACGTTCGTTCACCTAGCACCAATGGAACGGGTTGCAGGAGAAACTTTTTCTCTGCTTTCTCAGTCTGTTTCCTAGTGCCGGTATGAAGTTCCTGCAGTTTTCACTGTAAAACCGAGTTGGATCTAGAACCTCCCCATATATATGTATGGAATGGAGTTTGCAATTGAAAAGAAACTTTGTGTTCCCAACAAGCTAGGTGGAGGACGGCTTTCACACACACTTATTTCTCAGAACTGAGCAAGAGGAGAGACGTTCGTTCATCTAGCACCAAGTCAACGGGTTGCAGGAGACACTTTTTCTCTGTTTTCTCAGTCTGTTTCCTAGTGCCGGTTTGAAGTTCCTGCAGTTTTCACTGTAAAACCGAGTTGGAGCTAGTACCTCCCCATATATATGTATGGAATAGAGTTTGCATCTGAAAAAAACTTTGTTTTCCCAACAAGCTAGGTGAAGGACGGCTTTCACACACACTTATCTCTCAGAACTGAGCAAGTGGAGAGACGTTCGTTCATCTTGCACGAAGGGAACGGGTTGCAGGAGACACTTTTTCTCTGCTTTCTCAGTCTTTTTCCTAATGCCGGTTGGAAGTTCCTGCAATTTTCACTGTAAAACCGAGTTGGAGCTAGTACCTGCCCATATATATGTATGTAATGGAGTTTGCAACTGAAAAGAAACTTTGTGTTCCCAACAAGCTAGGTGAAGGACATCTTTCACACACAATTATCTCTCAGAACTGAGCAAGTGGAGAGACGTTCGTTCATCTTGCACGAAGGGAACGGGTTGCAGGAGACACTTTTTCTCTGCTTTCTCAGTCTGTTTCCTAGTGCCGGTTTGAAGTTCCTGCAGTTTTCACTGTAAAACCGAGTTGGAACTTGTACCTCCCCATATATATGAATGGAGTGGAGTTTGCAACTGAAAAGAAACATTGTGTTCCCAACAAGCTAGGTGAAGGAAGGCTTTCACACACACTTATCTCTCAGAACTGAGGAAGTGGGAGACGTTCTTTCATCTAGCACCAAGGGAACGGGTTGCAGGATACACTTTTTCTCTGCCTTCTCAGTCTGTTTCCTAGTGCCGGTTTGAAGTTCCTGCAGTTTTCACTGTAAAACCGATTTGGAACTTGTACCTCCCCATATATATGTATGGAGTGGAGTTTGCAACTGAAAAGAAACTTGTGTTCCCAACAAGCCAGGTGAAAGACGGCTTTCACACACACTTATCTCTCAGAACTGAGCAAGTGCAGAGACGTTCGTTCATCTTGCACGAAGGGAACGGGTTGCAGGAGACACTTTTTCTCTGCTTTCTCAGTCTGTTTCCTAATACCGGTTGGAAGTTCCTGCAGTTTTCACTGTAAAACCGAGTTGGAGCAAGTACCTGCCCATATATATGTATGTAATGGAGTTTGCAACTGAAAAGAAACTTTGTGTTCCCAACAAGCTAAGTGAAGGACGGCTTTCACACACTCTTATCTCTCAGAACTGAGCAAGTGGAGAGACGTTCGTTCATCTAGCACCAAGGGAACGGGTTGCAGGATACACTTTTTCTGTGGTTTCTCAGTCTGTTTCCTAGTGCCGGTTTGAAGTTCCTGCAGTTTTCACGGTAAAACCGATTTGGAACTTGTACCTCCCCATATATATGAAAGGAGTGGAGTTTGCAACTGAAAAGAAACTTTGTGTTCCCTACAAGCTAGGTGAAGGACGGCTTTCACACACACTAATCTCTCAGAAATGAGCAAGTGGAGAGACGTTCGTTCACCTAGAACCAAGGGAACGGGTTGCAGGAGACACTTTTTCTCTGCTTTCTCAGTCTGTTTCCTACTGCCGGTTTGAAGTTCCTGCAGTTTTCACTGTAAAACCGAGTTGGAGCTAGTACCTCCCCATATATATTTATGGAATGGATTTGCAACTGAAAAGAAACCTTGTGTTCCCAACAAGCTAGTTGAAGGACGGCTTTCACACACACTTATCTCTCAGAACTGAGCAAGTGGAGAGACGTTCGTTCATCTAGCACCAAGGGAACGGGTTGCAGTAGACACTTTTTCTCTGCTTTCTCAGTCTGTTTCCTAGTGCCGGTTTGAATTTCCTGCAGTTTTCACTGTAAACCAAGGTGGAGCTAGTACCTCCGCATATATATGTATGGAATGGAGTTTGCATCTGAAAAGAAACTTTGTCTTCCCAACAAGCTAGGTGAAGGACGGCTTTCACACACAATTATCTCTCAGAACTGAGCAAGTGGAGAGACGTTCGTTCATCTAGCACCAAGGGAACGGGTTGCAGGAGACACTTTTTCTCTGCTTTCTCAGTCTGTTTCCTAGTGCCGGTTTGAAGTTCCTGCAGTTTTCACTGTAAAATCGAGTTAGAGCTCGTACCTCCCCATATATTTGTATGGAATGGAGTTTCCAACTGAAAAGAATCTATGTGTTCCCAACAAGCTAGGTAAAGGACGGCTTTCACACACACGTATCTCTCAGAACTGAGTATGTGGAGAATCGTTCTTTCATCTAGCACCAGGGGAACGGGTTGAAGGAGACACTTTTTCTCTGCTTTCTCAGTCTGTTTCCTAGTGCCGGTTTGAAGTTCCTGCAGTTTTCACTGTAAAACCATGTTGGAGCTAGTACCTCCCCATATATATGTATGGAAAGTAGTTTGCAACTGAAAAAATTTTGTGTTCCCAACAAGGTAGGTGAAGGACGGCTTTCACACACACTTATCTCTGAGAATTGAGCAAGAGGAGAGACGTTCGTTCATCTAGCACCAAGGGAACGGGTTGCAGGAGACACTTTTTCTCTGCTTTCTCAGTCTGTTTCCTAGTGCCGGTTTGAAGTTCCTGCAGTTTTCACTGTAAAACAGAGTTGTACCTAGTACCTCCCCATATATATGTATGGAATGGACTTTGCAACTGAAAAGAAACTTTATGTTCCCAACAAGCTAGGTAATGGACGGCTTTCACACACACTTATCTCTCAGAACTGAGCAAGTGGAGAGACGTTCGTTCACCTAGCACCAATGGAAAGGGTTGCAGGAGAAACTTTTTCTCTGCTTTCTCAGTCTGTTTCCTAGTGCCGGTATGAAGTTTCTGCAGTTTACACTGTAAAACCGAGTTGGATCTAGAACCTCCCCATATATATGTATGGAATGGAGTTTGCAACTGAAAAGAAACTTTGTGTTCCCAACAAGCTAGGTGGAGGACGGCTTTCACACACACTTATTTCTCAGAAGTGAGCAAGAGGAGAGACGTTCGTTCATCTAGCACCAAGGCAACGGGTTGCAGGAGACACTTTTTCTCTGCTTTCTCAGTCTGTTTCCTAGTGCCGGTTTGAAGTTCCTGCAGTTTTCACTGTAAAACCGAGTTGGAGCTAGTACCTCCCCATATATATGTATGGAATAGAGTTTGCATCTGAAAAAAACTTTGTTTTCCCAACAAGCTAGGTGAAGGACGGCTTTCACACACACTTATCTCTCAGAACTGAGCAAGTGGAGAGACGTTCGTTCATCTTGCACGAAGGGAACGGGTTGAAGGAGACACTTTTTCTCTGCTTTCTCAGTCTTTTTCCTAATGCCGGTTGGAAGTTCCTGCAATTTTCACTGTAAAACCGAGTTGGAGCTAGTACCTGCCCATATATATGTATGTAATGGAGTTTGCAACTGAAAAGAAACTTTGTGTTCCCAACAAGCTAGGTGAAGGACATCTTTCACACACAATTATCTCTCAGAACTGAGCAAGTGGAGAGACGTTCGTTCATCTTGCACGAAGGGAACGGGTTGCAGGAGACACTTTTTCTCTGCTTTCTCAGTCTGTTTCCTAGTGCCGGTTTGAAGTTCCTGCAGTTTTCACTGTAAAACCGAGTTGGAACTTGTACCTCCCCATATATATGAATGGAGTGCAGTTTGCAACTGAAAAGAAACTTTGTGTTCCCAACAAGCTAGGTGAAGGAAGGCTTTCACACACACTTATCTCTCAGAACTGAGCAAGTGGGAGACGTTCTTTCATCTAGCACCAAGGGAACGGGTTGCAGGATACACTTTTTCTCTGCCTTCTCAGTCTGTTTCCTAGTGCCGGTTTGAAGTTCCTGCAGTTTTCACTGTAAAACCGATTTGGAACTTCTACCTCCCCATATATATGTATGGAGTGGAGTTTGCAACTGAAAAGAAACTTTGTGTTCCCAACAAGCTAGGTGAAGGACGGCTTTCACACACACTTATCTCTCAGAACTGAGCAAGTGGGAGACGTTCTTTCATCTAGCACCAAGGGAACGGGTTGCAGGATACACTTTTTCTCTGCTTTCTCAGTCTGTTTCCTAGTGCCGGTATGAAGTTCCTGCAGTTTTCACTGTAAAACCATGTTGGAGCTAGTACCTCCCCATATATATGTATGGAATGGATTTTGCAACTGAAAAGTAACTTTATGTTCCCAACAAGCTAGGTAATGGACGGCTTTCACACACACTTATCTCTCAGAACTGAGCAAGTGGAGAGACGTTCGTTCACCTAGCACCAATGGAACGGGTTGCAGGAGAAACTTTTTCTCTGCTTTCTCAGTCTGTTTCCTAGTGCCGGTATGAAGTTCCTGCAGTTTTCACTGTAAAACCGAGTTGGATCTAGAACCTCCCCATATATATGTATGGAATGGAGTTTGCAATTGAAAAGAAACTTTGTGTTCCCAACAAGCTAGGTGGAGGACGGCTTTCACACACACTTATTTCTCAGAACTGAGCAAGAGGAGAGACGTTCGTTCATCTAGCACCAAGTCAACGGGTTGCAGGAGACACTTTTTCTCTGTTTTCTCAGTCTGTTTCCTAGTGCCGGTTTGAAGTTCCTGCAGTTTTCACTGTAAAACCGAGTTGGAGCTAGTACCTCCCCATATATATGTATGGAATAGAGTTTGCATCTGAAAAAAACTTTGTTTTCCCAACAAGCTAGGTGAAGGACGGCTTTCACACACACTTATCTCTCAGAACTGAGCAAGTGGAGAGACGTTCGTTCATCTTGCACGAAGGGAACGGGTTGCAGGAGACACTTTTTCTCTGCTTTCTCAGTCTTTTTCCTAATGCCGGTTGGAAGTTCCTGCAATTTTCACTGTAAAACCGAGTTGGAGCTAGTACCTGCCCATATATATGTATGTAATGGAGTTTGCAACTGAAAAGAAACTTTGTGTTCCCAACAAGCTAGGTGAAGGACATCTTTCACACACAATTATCTCTCAGAACTGAGCAAGTGGAGAGACGTTCGTTCATCTTGCACGAAGGGAACGGGTTGCAGGAGACACTTTTTCTCTGCTTTCTCAGTCTGTTTCCTAGTGCCGGTTTGAAGTTCCTGCAGTTTTCACTGTAAAACCGAGTTGGAACTTGTACCTCCCCATATATATGAATGGAGTGGAGTTTGCAACTGAAAAGAAACATTGTGTTCCCAACAAGCTAGGTGAAGGAAGGCTTTCACACACACTTATCTCTCAGAACTGAGGAAGTGGGAGACGTTCTTTCATCTAGCACCAAGGGAACGGGTTGCAGGATACACTTTTTCTCTGCCTTCTCAGTCTGTTTCCTAGTGCCGGTTTGAAGTTCCTGCAGTTTTCACTGTAAAACCGATTTGGAACTTGTACCTCCCCATATATATGTATGGAGTGGAGTTTGCAACTGAAAAGAAACTTGTGTTCCCAACAAGCCAGGTGAAAGACGGCTTTCACACACACTTATCTCTCAGAACTGAGCAAGTGCAGAGACGTTCGTTCATCTTGCACGAAGGGAACGGGTTGCAGGAGACACTTTTTCTCTGCTTTCTCAGTCTGTTTCCTAATACCGGTTGGAAGTTCCTGCAGTTTTCACTGTAAAACCGAGTTGGAGCAAGTACCTGCCCATATATATGTATGTAATGGAGTTTGCAACTGAAAAGAAACTTTGTGTTCCCAACAAGCTAAGTGAAGGACGGCTTTCACACACTCTTATCTCTCAGAACTGAGCAAGTGGAGAGACGTTCGTTCATCTAGCACCAAGGGAACGGGTTGCAGGATACACTTTTTCTGTGGTTTCTCAGTCTGTTTCCTAGTGCCGGTTTGAAGTTCCTGCAGTTTTCACGGTAAAACCGATTTGGAACTTGTACCTCCCCATATATATGAAAGGAGTGGGGTTTGCAACTGAAAAGAAACTTTGTGTTCCCTACAAGCTAGGTGAAGGACGGCTTTCACACACACTAATCTCTCAGAAATGAGCAAGTGGAGAGACGTTCGTTCACCTAGAACCAAGGGAACGGGTTGCAGGAGACACTTTTTCTCTGCTTTCTCAGTCTGTTTCCTACTGCCGGTTTGAAGTTCCTGCAGTTTTCACTGTAAAACCGAGTTGGAGCTAGTACCTCCCCATATATATTTATGGAATGGATTTGCAACTGAAAAGAAACCTTGTGTTCCCAACAAGCTAGTTGAAGGACGGCTTTCACACACACTTATCTCTCAGAACTGAGCAAGTGGAGAGACGTTCGTTCATCTAGCACCAAGGGAACGGGTTGCAGTAGACACTTTTTCTCTGCTTTCTCAGTCTGTTTCCTAGTGCCGGTTTGAAGTTCCTGCAGTTTTCACTGTAAACCAAGGTGGAGCTAGTACCTCCGCATATATATGTATGGAATGGAGTTTGCATCTGAAAAGAAACTTTGTCTTCCCAACAAGCTAGGTGAAGGACGGCTTTCACACACAATTATCTCTCAGAACTGAGCAAGTGGAGAGACGTTCGTTCATCTAGCACCAAGGGAACGGGTTGCAGGAGACACTTTTTCTCTGCTTTCTCAGTCTGTTTCCTAGTGCCGGTTTGAAGTTCCTGCAGTTTTCACTGTAAAATCGAGTTAGAGCTCGTACCTCCCCATATATTTGTATGGAATGGAGTTTCCAACTGAAAAGAATCTATGTGTTCCCAACAAGCTAGGTAAAGGACGGCTTTCACACACACGTATCTCTCAGAACTGAGTATGTGGAGAATCGTTCTTTCATCTAGCACCAGGGGAACGGGTTGAAGGAGACACTTTTTCTCTGCTTTCTCAGTCTGTTTCCTAGTGCCGGTTTGAAGTTCCTGCAGTTTTCACTGTAAAACCATGTTGGAGCTAGTACCTCCCCATATATATGTATGGAAAGTAGTTTGCAACTGAAAAAATTTTGTGTTCCCAACAAGGTAGGTGAAGGACGGCTTTCACACACACTTATCTCTGAGAATTGAGCAAGAGGAGAGACGTTCGTTCATCTAGCACCAAGGGAACGGGTTGCAGGAGACACTTTTTCTCTGCTTTCTCAGTCTGTTTCCTAGTGCCGGTTTGAAGTTCCTGCAGTTTTCACTGTAAAACAGAGTTGTACCTAGTACCTCCCCATATATATGTATGGAATGGACTTTGCAACTGAAAAGAAACTTTATGTTCCCAACAAGCTAGGTAATGGACGGCTTTCACACACACTTATCTCTCAGAACTGAGCAAGTGGAGAGACGTTCGTTCACCTAGCACCAATGGAAAGGGTTGCAGGAGAAACTTTTTCTCTGCTTTCTCAGTCTGTTTCCTAGTGCCGGTATGAAGTTTCTGCAGTTTACACTGTAAAACCGAGTTGGATCTAGAACCTCCCCATATATATGTATGGAATGGAGTTTGCAACTGAAAAGAAACTTTGTGTTCCCAACAAGCTAGGTGGAGGACGGCTTTCACACACACTTATTTCTCAGAAGTGAGCAAGAGGAGAGACGTTCGTTCATCTAGCACCAAGGCAACGGGTTGCAGGAGACACTTTTTCTCTGCTTTCTCAGTCTGTTTCCTAGTGCCGGTTTGAAGTTCCTGCAGTTTTCACTGTAAAACCGAGTTGGAGCTAGTACCTCCCCATATATATGTATGGAATAGAGTTTGCATCTGAAAAAAACTTTGTTTTCCCAACAAGCTAGGTGAAGGACGGCTTTCACACACACTTATCTCTCAGAACTGAGCAAGTGGAGAGACGTTCGTTCATCTTGCACGAAGGGAACGGGTTGAAGGAGACACTTTTTCTCTGCTTTCTCAGTCTTTTTCCTAATGCCGGTTGGAAGTTCCTGCAATTTTCACTGTAAAACCGAGTTGGAGCTAGTACCTGCCCATATATATGTATGTAATGGAGTTTGCAACTGAAAAGAAACTTTGTGTTCCCAACAAGCTAGGTGAAGGACATCTTTCACACACAATTATCTCTCAGAACTGAGCAAGTGGAGAGACGTTCGTTCATCTTGCACGAAGGGAACGGGTTGCAGGAGACACTTTTTCTCTGCTTTCTCAGTCTGTTTCCTAGTGCCGGTTTGAAGTTCCTGCAGTTTTCACTGTAAAACCGAGTTGGAACTTGTACCTCCCCATATATATGAATGGAGTGCAGTTTGCAACTGAAAAGAAACTTTGTGTTCCCAACAAGCTAGGTGAAGGAAGGCTTTCACACACACTTATCTCTCAGAACTGAGCAAGTGGGAGACGTTCTTTCATCTAGCACCAAGGGAACGGGTTGCAGGATACACTTTTTCTCTGCCTTCTCAGTCTGTTTCCTAGTGCCGGTTTGAAGTTCCTGCAGTTTTCACTGTAAAACCGATTTGGAACTTCTACCTCCCCATATATATGTATGGAGTGGAGTTTGCAACTGAAAAGAAACTTTGTGTTCCCAACAAGCTAGGTGAAGGACGGCTTTCACACACACTTATCTCTCAGAACTGAGCAAGTGGGAGACGTTCTTTCATCTAGCACCAAGGGAACGGGTTGCAGGATACACTTTTTCTCTGCTTTCTCAGTCTGTTTCCTAGTGCCGGTATGAAGTTCCTGCAGTTTTCACTGTAAAACCATGTTGGAGCTAGTACCTCCCCATATATATGTATGGAATGGATTTTGCAACTGAAAAGTAACTTTATGTTCCCAACAAGCTAGGTAATGGACGGCTTTCACACACACTTATCTCTCAGAACTGAGCAAGTGGAGAGACGTTCGTTCACCTAGCACCAATGGAACGGGTTGCAGGAGAAACTTTTTCTCTGCTTTCTCAGTCTGTTTCCTAGTGCCGGTATGAAGTTCCTGCAGTTTTCACTGTAAAACCGAGTTGGATCTAGAACCTCCCCATATATATGTATGGAATGGAGTTTGCAATTGAAAAGAAACTTTGTGTTCCCAACAAGCTAGGTGGAGGACGGCTTTCACACACACTTATTTCTCAGAACTGAGCAAGAGGAGAGACGTTCGTTCATCTAGCACCAAGTCAACGGGTTGCAGGAGACACTTTTTCTCTGTTTTCTCAGTCTGTTTCCTAATGCCGGTTGGAAGTTCCTGCAATTTTCACTGTAAAACCGAGTTGGAGCTAGTACCTGCCCATATATATGTATGTAATGGAGTTTGCAACTGAAAAGAAACTTTGTGTTCCCAACAAGCTAGGTGAAGGACATCTTTCACACACAATTATCTCTCAGAACTGAGCAAGTGGAGAGACGTTCGTTCATCTTGCACGAAGGGAACGGGTTGCAGGAGACACTTTTTCTCTGCTTTCTCAGTCTGTTTCCTAGTGCCGGTTTGAAGTTCCTGCAGTTTTCACTGTAAAACCGAGTTGGAACTTGTACCTCCCCATATATATGAATGGAGTGGAGTTTGCAACTGAAAAGAAACATTGTGTTCCCAACAAGCTAGGTGAAGGAAGGCTTTCACACACACTTATCTCTCAGAACTGAGGAAGTGGGAGACGTTCTTTCATCTAGCACCAAGGGAACGGGTTGCAGGATACACTTTTTCTCTGCCTTCTCAGTCTGTTTCCTAGTGCCGGTTTGAAGTTCCTGTAGTTTTCACTGTAAAACCGATTTGGAACTTGTACCTCCCCATATATATGTATGGAGTGGAATTTGCAACTGAAAAGAAACTTGTGTTCCCAACAAGCCAGGTGAAGGACGGCTTTCACACACACTTATCTCTCAGAACTGAGCAAGTGCAGAGACGTTCGTTCATCTTGCACGAAGGGAACGGGTTGCAGGAGACACTTTTTCTCTGCTTTCTCAGTCTGTTTCCTAATACCGGTTGGAAGTTCCTGCAGTTTTCACTGTAAAACCGAGTTGGAGCAAGTACCTGCCCATATATATGTATGTAATGGAGTTTGCAACTGAAAAGAAACTTTGTGTTCCCAACAAGCTAAGTGAAGGACGGCTTTCACACACTCTTATCTCTCAGAACTGAGCAAGTGGAGAGACGTTCGTTCATCTAGCACCAAGGGAACGGGTTGCAGGATACACTTTTTCTGTGGTTTCTCAGTCTGTTTCCTAGTGCCGGTTTGAAGTTCCTGCAGTTTTCACTGTAAAACAGAGTTGGAGCTAGTACCTCCCCATATATATGTATGGAATGGAGTTTGCAACTGAAAAGAAACTTGTGTTCCCAACAAGCCAGCTGAAGGACGGCTTTCACACACACTTATCTCTCAGAACTGAGCAAGTGGAGAGACGTTCGTTCATCTTGCACGAGGGAACGGGTTGCAGGAGACACTTTTTCTCTGCTTTCTCAGTCTGTTTCCTAGTGCCGGTTTGAAGTTCCTGCAGTTTTCACTGTAAAACCGATTTGGAACTTCTACCTCCCCATATATATGTATGGAGTGGAGTTTGCAACTGAAAAGAAACTTTGTGTTCCCAACAAGCTAGGTGAAGGACGGCTTTCACACACACTTATCTCTCAGAACTGAGCAAGTGGGAGACGTTCTTTCATCTAGCACCAAGGGAACGGGTTGCAGGATACACTTTTTCTCTGCTTTCTCAGTCTGTTTCCTAGTGCCGGTATGAAGTTCCTGCAGTTTTCACTGTAAAACCATGTTGGAGCTAGTACCTCCCCATATATATGTATGGAATGGATTTTGCAACTGAAAAGTAACTTTATGTTCCCAACAAGCTAGGTAATGGACGGCTTTCACACACACTTATCTCTCAGAACTGAGCAAGTGGAGAGACGTTCGTTCACCTAGCACCAATGGAACGGGTTGCAGGAGAAACTTTTTCTCTGCTTTCTCAGTCTGTTTCCTAGTGCCGGTATGAAGTTCCTGCAGTTTTCACTGTAAAACCGAGTTGGATCTAGAACCTCCCCATATATATGTATGGAATGGAGTTTGCAATTGAAAAGAAACTTTGTGTTCCCAACAAGCTAGGTGGAGGACGGCTTTCACACACACTTATTTCTCAGAACTGAGCAAGAGGAGAGACGTTCGTTCATCTAGCACCAAGTCAACGGGTTGCAGGAGACACTTTTTCTCTGTTTTCTCAGTCTGTTTCCTAGTGCCGGTTTGAAGTTCCTGCAGTTTTCACTGTAAAACCGAGTTGGAGCTAGTACCTCCCCATATATATGTATGGAATAGAGTTTGCATCTGAAAAAAACTTTGTTTTCCCAACAAGCTAGGTGAAGGACGGCTTTCACACACACTTATCTCTCAGAACTGAGCAAGTGGGAGACGTTCGTTCATCTTGCACGAAGGGAACGGGTTGCAGGAGACACTTTTTCTCTGCTTTCTCAGTCTTTTTCCTAATGCCGGTTGGAAGTTCCTGCAATTTTCACTGTAAAACCGAGTTGGAGCTAGTACCTGCCCATATATATGTATGTAATGGAGTTTGCAACTGAAAAGAAACTTTGTGTTCCCAACAAGCTAGGTGAAGGACATCTTTCACACACAATTATCTCTCAGAACTGAGCAAGTGGAGAGACGTTCGTTCATCTTGCACGAAGGGAACGGGTTGCAGGAGACACTTTTTCTCTGCTTTCTCAGTCTGTTTCCTAGTGCCGGTTTGAAGTTCCTGCAGTTTTCACTGTAAAACCGAGTTGGAACTTGTACCTCCCCATATATATGAATGGAGTAGAGTTTGCAACTGAAAAGAAACATTGTGTTCCCAACAAGCTAGGTGAAGGAAGGCTTTCACACACACTTATCTCTCAGAACTGAGGAAGTGGGAGACGTTCTTTCATCTAGCACCAAGGGAACGGGTTGCAGGATACACTTTTTCTCTGCCTTCTCAGTCTGTTTCCTAGTGCCGGTTTGAAGTTCCTGCAGTTTTCACTGTAAAACCGATTTGGAACTTGTACCTCCCCATATATATGTATGGAGTGGAGTTTGCAACTGAAAAGAAACTTGTGTTCCCAACAAGCCAGGTGAAGGACGGCTTTCACACACACTTATCTCTCAGAACTGAGCAAGTGGAGAGACGTTCGTTCACCTAGCACCAATGGAACGGGTTGCAGGAGAAACTTTTTCTCTGCTTTCTCAGTCTGTTTCCTAGTGCCGGTATGAAGTTCCTGCAGTTTTCACTGTAAAACCGAGTTGGATCTAGAACCTCCCCATATATATGTATGGAATGGAGTTTGCAATTGAAAAGAAACTTTGTGTTCCCAACAAGCTAGGTGGAGGACGGCTTTCACACACACTTATTTCTCAGAACTGAGCAAGAGGAGAGACGTTCGTTCATCTAGCACCAAGTCAACGGGTTGCAGGAGACACTTTTTCTCTGTTTTCTCAGTCTGTTTCCTAATGCCGGTTGGAAGTTCCTGCAATTTTCACTGTAAAACCGAGTTGGAGCTAGTACCTGCCCATATATATGTATGTAATGGAGTTTGCAACTGAAAAGAAACTTTGTGTTCCCAACAAGCTAGGTGAAGGACATCTTTCACACACAATTATCTCTCAGAACTGAGCAAGTGGAGAGACGTTCGTTCATCTTGCACGAAGGGAACGGGTTGCAGGAGACACTTTTTCTCTGCTTTCTCAGTCTGTTTCCTAGTGCCAGTTTGAAGTTCCTGCAGTTTTCACTGTAAAACCGAGTTGGAACTTGTACCTCCCCATATATATGAATGGAGTGGAGTTTGCAACTGAAAAGAAACATTGTGTTCCCAACAAGCTAGGTGAAGGAAGGCTTTCACACACACTTATCTCTCAGAACTGAGGAAGTGGGAGACGTTCTTTCATCTAGCACCAAGGGAACGGGTTGCAGGATACACTTTTTCTCTGCCTTCTCAGTCTGTTTCCTAGTGCCGGTTTGAAGTTCCTGCAGTTTTCACTGTAAAACCGATTTGGAACTTGTACCTCCCCATATATATGTATGGAGTGGAATTTGCAACTGAAAAGAAACTTGTGTTCCCAACAAGCCAGGTGAAGGACGGCTTTCACACACACTTATCTCTCAGAACTGAGCAAGTGCAGAGACGTTCGTTCATCTTGCACGAAGGGAACGGGTTGCAGGAGACACTTTTTCTCTGCTTTCTCAGTCTGTTTCCTAATACCGGTTGGAAGTTCCTGCAGTTTTCACTGTAAAACCGAGTTGGAGCAAGTACCTGCCCATATATATGTATGTAATGGAGTTTGCAACTGAAAAGAAACTTTGTGTTCCCAACAAGCTAAGTGAAGGACGGCTTTCACACACTCTTATCTCTCAGAACTGAGCAAGTGGAGAGACGTTCGTTCATCTAGCACCAAGGGAACGGGTTGCAGGATACACTTTTTCTGTGGTTTCTCAGTCTGTTTCCTAGTGCCGGTTTGAAGTTCCTGCAGTTTTCACTGTAAAACAGAGTTGGAGCTAGTACCTCCCCATATATATGTATGGAATGGAGTTTGCAACTGAAAAGAAACTTGTGTTCCCAACAAGCCAGCTGAAGGACGGCTTTCACACACACTTATCTCTCAGAACTGAGCAAGTGGAGAGACGTTCGTTCATCTTGCACGAAGGGAACGGGTTGCAGGAGACACTTTTTCTCTGCTTTCTCAGTCTGTTTCCTAGTGCCGGTTTGAAGTTCCTGCAGTTTTCACTGTAAAACCGATTTGGAACTTCTACCTCCCCATATATATGTATGGAGTGGAGTTTGCAACTGAAAAGAAACTTTGTGTTCCCAACAAGCTAGGTGAAGGACGGCTTTCACACACACTTATCTCTCAGAACTGAGCAAGTGGGAGACGTTCTTTCATCTAGCACCAAGGGAACGGGTTGCAGGATACACTTTTTCTCTGCTTTCTCAGTCTGTTTCCTAGTGCCGGTATGAAGTTCCTGCAGTTTTCACTGTAAAACCATGTTGGAGCTAGTACCTCCCCATATATATGTATGGAATGGATTTTGCAACTGAAAAGTAACTTTATGTTCCCAACAAGCTAGGTAATGGACGGCTTTCACACACACTTATCTCTCAGAACTGAGCAAGTGGAGAGACGTTCGTTCACCTAGCACCAATGGAACGGGTTGCAGGAGAAACTTTTTCTCTGCTTTCTCAGTCTGTTTCCTAGTGCCGGTATGAAGTTCCTGCAGTTTTCACTGTAAAACCGAGTTGGATCTAGAACCTCCCCATATATATGTATGGAATGGAGTTTGCAATTGAAAAGAAACTTTGTGTTCCCAACAAGCTAGGTGGAGGACGGCTTTCACACACACTTATTTCTCAGAACTGAGCAAGAGGAGAGACGTTCGTTCATCTAGCACCAAGTCAACGGGTTGCAGGAGACACTTTTTCTCTGTTTTCTCAGTCTGTTTCCTAGTGCCGGTTTGAAGTTCCTGCAGTTTTCACTGTAAAACCGAGTTGGAGCTAGTACCTCCCCATATATATGTATGGAATAGAGTTTGCATCTGAAAAAAACTTTGTTTTCCCAACAAGCTAGGTGAAGGACGGCTTTCACACACACTTATCTCTCAGAACTGAGCAAGTGGGAGACGTTCGTTCATCTTGCACGAAGGGAACGGGTTGCAGGAGACACTTTTTCTCTGCTTTCTCAGTCTTTTTCCTAATGCCGGTTGGAAGTTCCTGCAATTTTCACTGTAAAACCGAGTTGGAGCTAGTACCTGCCCATATATATGTATGTAATGGAGTTTGCAACTGAAAAGAAACTTTGTGTTCCCAACAAGCTAGGTGAAGGACATCTTTCACACACAATAATCTCTCAGAACTGAGCAAGTGGAGAGACGTTCGTTCATCTTGCACGAAGGGAACGGGTTGCAGGAGACACTTTTTCTCTGCTTTCTCAGTCTGTTTCCTAGTGCCGGTTTGAAGTTCCTGCAGTTTTCACTGTAAAACCGAGTTGGAACTTGTACCTCCCCATATATATGAATGGAGTAGAGTTTGCAACTGAAAAGAAACATTGTGTTCCCAACAAGCTAGGTGAAGGAAGGCTTTCACACACACTTATCTCTCAGAACTGAGGAAGTGGGAGACGTTCTTTCATCTAGCACCAAGGGAACGGGTTGCAGGATACACTTTTTCTCTGCCTTCTCAGTCTGTTTCCTAGTGCCGGTTTGAAGTTCCTGCAGTTTTCACTGTAAAACCGATTTGGAACTTGTACCTCCCCATATATATGTATGGAGTGGAGTTTGCAACTGAAAAGAAACTTGTGTTCCCAACAAGCCAGGTGAAGGACGGCTTTCACACACACTTATCTCTCAGAACTGAGCAAGTGCAGAGACGTTCGTTCATCTTGCACGAAGGGAACGGGTTGCAGGAGACACTTTTTCTCTGCTTTCTCAGTCTGTTTCCTAATACCGGTTGGAAGTTCCTGCAGTTTTCACTGTAAAACCGAGTTGGAGCAAGTACCTGCCCATATATATGTATGTAATGGAGTTTGCAACTGAAAAGAAACTTTGTGTTCCCAACAAGCTAAGTGAAGGACGGCTTTCACACACTCTTATCTCTCAGAACTGAGCAAGTGGAGAGACGTTCGTTCATCTAGCACCAAGGGAACGGGTTGCAGGATACACTTTTTCTGTGGTTTCTCAGTCTGTTTCCTAGTGCCGGTTTGAAGTTCCTGCAGTTTTCACTGTAAAACAGAGTTGGAGCTAGTACCTCCCCATATATATGTATGGAATGGAGTTTGCAACTGAAAAGAAACTTGTGTTCCCAACAAGCCAGCTGAAGGACGGCTTTCACACACACTTATCTCTCAGAACTGAGCAAGTGGAGAGACGTTCGTTCATCTTGCACGAAGGGAACGGGTTGCAGGAGACACTTTTTCTCTGCTTTCTCAGTCTGTTTCCTAATGCCGGTTGGAAGTTCCTGCAGTTTTCACTGTAAAACCGAGTTGGAGCTAGTACCTGCCCATATATATGTATGTAATGGAGTTTGCAACTGAAAAGAAACTTTGTGTTCCCAACAAGCTAGGTGAAGGACATCTTTCACACACAATTATCTCTCAGAACTGAGCAAGTGGAGAGACGTTCGTTCATCTTGCACGAAGGGAACGGGTTGCAGGAGACACTTTTTCTCTGCTTTCTCAGTCTGGTTCCTAGTTCCGGTTTGAAGTTCCTGCAGTTTTCACTGAAAAACCGAGTTGGAACTTGTACCTCCCCATATATATGAATGGAGTGGAGTTTGCAACTGAAAGAAACTTTGTGTTCCCAACAAGCTAGGTGAAGGAAGGCTTTCACACACACTTATCTCTCAGAACTGAGCAAGTGGGAGACGTTCTTTCATCTTGCACGAAGGGAACGGGTTGCAGGATACACTTTTTCTCTGCTTTCTCAGTCTGTTTCCTAGTGCCGGTATGAAGTTCCTGCAGTTTTCACTGTAAAACCGAGTTGGATCTAGAACCTCCCCATATATATGTAAGGAATGGAGTTTGCAATTGAAAAGAAACTTTGTGTTCCCAACAAGCTAGGTGGAGGACGGCTTTCACACACACTTATTTCTCAGAACTGAGCAAGAGGAGAGACGTTCGTTCATCTAGCACCAAGTCAACGGGTTGCAGGAGACACTTTTTCTCTGTTTTCTCAGTCTGTTTCCTAGTGCCGGTTTGAAGTTCCTGCAGTTTTCACTGTAAAACCGAGTTGGAGCTAGTACCTCCCCATATATATGTATGGAATAGAGTTTGCATCTGAAAAAAACTTTGTTTTCCCAACAAGCTAGGTGAAGGACGGCTTTCACACACACCTATCTCTCAGAACTGAGCAAGTGGAGAGACGTTCGTTCATCTTGCACGAAGGGAACGGGTTGCAGGAGACACTTTTTCTCTGCTTTCTCAGTCTTTTTCCTAATGCCGGTTGGAAGTTCCTGCAATTTTCACTGTAAAACCGAGTTGGAGCTAGTACCTGCCCATATATATGTATGTAATGGAGTTTGCAACTGAAAAGAAACTTTGTGTTCCCAACAAGCTAGGTGAAGGACATCTTTCACACACAATTATCTCTCAGAACTGAGCAAGTGGAGAGACGTTCGTTCATCTTGCACGAAGGGAACGGGTTGCAGGGGACACTTTTTCTCTGCTTTCTCAGTCTGTTTCCTAGTGCCGGTTTGAAGTTCCTGCAGTTTTCACTGTAAAACCGAGTTGGAACTTGTACCTCCCCATATATATGAATGGAGTGGAGTTTGCAACTGAAAAGAAACATTGTGTTCCCAACAAGCTAGGTGAAGGAAGGCTTTCACACACACTTATCTCTCAGAACTGAGGAAGTGGGAGACGTTCTTTCATCTAGCACCAAGGGAACGGGTTGCAGGATACACTTTTTCTCTGCCTTCTCAGTCTGTTTCCTAGTGCCGGTTTGAAGTTCCTGCAGTTTTCACTGTAAAACCGATTTGGAACTTGTACCTCCCCATATATATGTATGGAGTGGAGTTTGCAACTGAAAAGAAACTTGTGTTCCCAACAAGCCAGCTGAAGGACGGCTTTCACACACACTTATCTCTCAGAACTGAGCTAGTGCAGAGACGTTCGTTCATCTTGCACGAAGGGAACGGGTTGCAGGAGACACTTTTTCTCTGCTTTCTCAGTCTGTTTCTTAATACCGGTTGGAAGTTCCTGCAGTTTTCACTGTAAAACCGAGTTGGAGCTAGTACCTGCCCATATATATGTATGTAATGGAGTTTGCAACTGAAAAGAAACTTTGTGTTCCCAACAAGCTAAGTGAAGGACGGCTTTCACACACTCTTATCTCTCAGAACTGAGCAAGTGGAGAGACGTTCGTTCATGTAGCACCAAGGGAACGGGTTGCAGGATTCACTTTTTCTCTGGTTTCTCAGTCTGTTTCCTAGTGCCGGTTTGAAGTTCCTGCAGTTTTCACTGTAAAACAGAGTTGGAGCTAGTACCTCCCCATATATATGTATGGAATGGAGTTTGCAACTGAAAAGAAACTTATGTTCTCAACAAGCCAGCTGAAGGACGGCTTTCACACACACTTATCTCTCAGAACTGAGCAAGTGGAGAGACGTTCGTTCATCTTGCACGAAGGGAACGGGTTGCAGGAGACACTTTTTCTCTGCTTTCTCAGTCTGTTTCCTAATGCCGGTTGGAAGTTCCTGCAGTTTTCACTGTAAAACCGAGTTGGAGCTAGTACCTGCCCATATATATGTATGTAATGGAGTTTGCAACTGAAAAGAAACTTTGTGTTCCCAACAAGCTAGGTGAAGGACATCTTTCACACACAATTATCTCTCAGAACTGAGCAAGTGGAGAGACGTTCGTTCATCTTGCACGAAGGGAACGGGTTGCAGGATACACTTTTTTCTGCCTTCTCAGTATGTTTCCTAGTGCCGGTTTGAAGTTCCTGCAGTTTTCACTGTAAAACCGATTTGGAACTTGTACCTCCCCATATATATGTATGGAGTGGAGTTAGCAACTGAAAAGAAACTTTGTGTTCCCAACAAGCTAGGTGAAGGACGGCTTTCACACACACTTATCTCTCAGAACTGAGCAAGTGGAGAGACGTTCGTTCATCTAGCACCAAGTTAACTGGTTGCAGGAGACACTATTTCTCTGCTTTCTCAGTCTGTTTCCTAGTGCCGGTTTGAAGTTCCTGCAGTTTTCACTGTAAAACAGAGGTGGAGCTAGTTCCTCCGCATATATATGTATGGAATGGAGTTTGCATCTGAAAAGAAACTTTGTGTTCCCAACAAGCTAGGTGAAGGACGGCTTTCACACACACTTATCTCTCAGAACTGAGCAAGTGGGAGACGTTCTTTCATCTAGCACCAAGGGAACGGGTTGCAGGATACACTTTTTCTCTGCTTTCTCAGTCTGTTTCCTAGTGCCGGTTTGAAGTTCTTGCAGTTTTCACTGTAAAACAGAGTTGGAGCTAGTACCTCCCCATATATATGTATGGAATGGAGTTTGCAACTGAAAAGAAACTTGTGTTCCCAACAAGCCAGCTGAAGGACGGCTTTCACACACACTTATCTCTCAGAACTGAGCAAGTGGAGAGACGTTCGTTCATCTTGCACGAAGGGAACGGGTTGCAGGAGACACTTTTTCTCTGCTTTCTCAGTCTGTTTCCTAGTGCCGGTTTGAAGTTCCTGCAGTTTTCACTGTAAAACAGAGTTGGAGCTAGTACCTCCCCATATATATGTATGGAATGGATTTTGCAACTGAAAAGAAACTTGTGTTCCCAACAAGCCAGCTGAAGGACGGCTTTCACACAAACTTATCTCTCAGAACTGAGCAAGTGGAGAGACGTTCGTTCATCTTGCACGAAGGGAACGGGTTGCAGGAGACACTTTTTCTCTGCTTTCTCAGTCTGTTTCCTAGTGCCGGTTTGAAGTTCCTGCAGTTTTCACTGTAAAACCGAGTTGGAACTTGTACCTCCCCATATATATGAATGGAGTGGAGTTTGCAACTGAAAGAAACTTTGTGTTCCCAACAAGCTAGGTGAAGTAAGGCTTTCACACACACTTATCTCTCAGAACTGAGCAAGTGGGAGACGTTCTTTCATCTAGCACCAAGGGAACAGGTTGCAGGAGACACTTTTTCTCTGCCTTCTCAGTCTGTTACCTAGTTCCGGTTTGAAGTTCCTGCAGTTTTCACTGTAAAACCGATTTGGAACTTGTACCTCCCCATATATATGTATGGAGTGGAGTTTGCAACTGAAAAGAAACTTTGTGTTCCCAACAAGCTAGGTGAAGGACGGCTTTCACACACACTTATCTCTCAGAACTGAGCAAATGGGAGACGTTCTTTCATCTAGCACCAAGGGAACGGGTTGCAGGAGACACTTTTTCTCTGCTTTCTCAGTCTGTTTCCTAGTGCCGGTTTGAAGTTCCTGCAGTTTTCACTGTAAAACAGAGTTGTAGCTAGTACCTCCCCATATATATGTATGGAATGGATTTTGCAACTGAAAAGAAACTTTATGTTCCCAACAAGCTAGGTAATGGACGGCTTTCACACACACTTATCTCTCAGAACTGAGCAAGTGGAGAGACGTTCGTTCACCTAGCACCAATGGAACGGGTTGCAGGAGAGACTTTTTCTCTGCTTTCTCAGTCTGTTTCCTAGTGCCGGTATGAAGTTCCTGCAGTTTTCACTGTAAAACCGAGTTGGATCTAGAACCTCCCCATATATATGTATGGAATGGAGTTTGCAACTGAAAAGAAACTTTGTGTACCCAACAAGCTATTTGGAGGACGGCTTTCACACACACTTATTTCTCAGAACTGAGCAAGAGGAGAGACGTTCGTTCATCTAGCACCAAGGCAACGGTTTGCAGGAGACACTTTTTCTCTGCTTTCTCAGTCTGTTTCCTAGTGCCGGTTTGAAGTTCCTGCAGTTTTCACTGTAAAACCGAGTTGGAGCTAGTACCTCCCCATATATATGTATGGAATAGAGTTTGCATCTGAAAAAAACTTTGTTTTCCCAACAAGCTAGGTGAAGGACGGCTTTCACACACACTTATCTCTCAGAACTGAGCAAGTGGAGTGACGTTCGTTCATCTTGCACGAAGGGAACTGGTTGCAGGAGACACTTTTTCTCTGCTTTCTCAGTCTTTTTCCTAATGCCGGTTGGAAGTTCCTGCAGTTTTCACTGTAAAACCGAGTTGGAGCTAGTACCTGCCCATATATATGTATGTAATGGAGTTTGCAACTGAAAAGAAACTTTGTGTTCCCAACAAGCTAGGTGAAGGACATCTTTCACACACAATTATCTCTCAGAACTGAGCAAGTGGAGAGACGTTCGTTCATCTTGCACGAAGGGAACGGGTTGCAGGAGACACTTTTTCTCTGCTTTCTCAGTCTGTTTCCTAGTGCCGGTTTGAAGTTCCTGCAATTTTCACTGTAAAACCGAGTTAGAACTTGTACCTCCCCATATATATGAATGGAGTGGAGTTTGCAACTGAAAAGAAACTTTGTGTTCCCAACAAGCTAGGTGAAGGAAGGCTTTCACACACACTTATCTCTCAGAACTGAGCAAGTGGGAGACGTTCTTTCATCTAGCACCAAGGGAACGGTTTGCAGGATACACTTTTTCTCTGCCTTCTCAGTATGTTTCCTAGTGCCGGTTTGAAGTTCCTGCAGTTTTCACTGTAAAACCGATTTGGAACTTGTACCTCCCCATATATATGTATGGAGTGGAGTTAGCAACTGAAAAGAAACTTTGTGTTCCCAACAAGCTAGGTGAAGGACGGCTTTCACACACACTTATCTCTCAGAACTGAGCAAGTGGAGAGACGTTCGTTCATCTAGCACCAAGTTAACTGGTTGCAGGAGACACTATTTCTCTGCTTTCTCAGTCTGTTTCCTAGTGCCGGTTTGAAGTTCCTGCAGTTTTCACTGTAAAACCGAGGTGGAGCTAGTACCTCCGCATATATATGTATGGAATGGAGTTTGCATCTGAAAAGAAACTTTGTGTTCCCAACAAGCTAGGTGAAGGACGGCTTTCACACACACTAATCTCTCAGAACTGAGCAAGTGGGAGACGTTCTTTCATCTAGCACCAAGGGAACGGGTTGCAGGATACACTTTTTCTCTGCTTTCTCAGTCTGTTTCGTAGTGCCGGTTTGAAGTTCTTGCAGTTTTCACTGTAAAACAGAGTTGGAGCTAGTACCTCCCCATATATATGTATGGAATGGAGTTTGCAACTGAAAAGAAACTTGTGTTCCCAACAAGCCAGCTGAAGGACGGCTTTCACACACACTTATCTCTCAGAACTGAGCAAGTGGAGAGACGTTCGTTCATCTTGCACGAAGGGAACGGGTTGCAGGAGACACTTTTCTCTGCTTTCTCAGTCTGTTTCCTAATGCCGGTTGGAAGTTCCTGCAGTTTTCACTGTAAAACCGAGTTGGAGCTAGTACCTGCCCATATATATGTATGTAATGGAGTTTGCAACTGAAAAGAAACTTTGTGTTCCCAACAAGCTAGGTGAAGGACATCTTTCACACACAATTATCTCTCAGAACTGAGCAAGTGGAGAGACGTTCGTTCATCTTGCACGAAGGGAACGGGTTGCAGGAGACACTTTTTCTCTGCTTTCTCAGTCTGTTTCCTAGTGCCGGTTTGAAGTTCCTGCAGTTTTCACTGTAAAACCAAGTTGGAACTTGTACCTCCCCATATATATGAATGGAGTGGAGTTTGCAACTGAAAAGAAACTTTGTGTTCCCAACAATTTAGGTGAAGGAAGGCTTTCACACACACTTATCTCTCAGAACTGAGGAAGTGGGAGACGTTCTTTCATCTAGCACCAAGGGAACGGGTTGCAGGATACACTTTTTCTCTGCCTTCTCAGTCTGTTTCCTAGTGCCGGTTTGAAGTTCCTGCAGTTTTCACTGTAAAACCGATTTGGAACTTGTACCTCCCCATATATATGTATGGAGTGGAGTTTGCAACTGAAAAGAAACTTGTGTTCCCAACAAGCCAGCTGAAGGACGGCTTTCACACACACTTATCTCTCAGAACTGAGCAAGTGGAGAGACGTTCGTTCATCTTGCACGAAGGGAACGGGTTGCAGGAGACACTTTTTCTCTGCTTTCTCAGTCTGTTTCCTAATACCGGTTGGAAGTTCCTGCAGTTTTCACTGTAAAACCGAGTTGGAGCAAGTACCTGCCCATATATATGTATGTAATGGAGTTTGCAACTGAAAAGAAACTTTGTGTTCCCAACAAGCTAGGTGAAGGACGGCTTTCACACACTCTTATCTCTCAGAACTGAGCAAGTGGAGAGACGTTCGTTCATCTAGCACCAAGGGAACGGGTTGCAGGATACACTTTTTCTCTGCTTTCTCAGTCTGTTTCCTAGTGCCGGTTTGAAGTTCCTGCAGTTTTCACTGTAAAACAGAGTTGGAGCTAGTACCTCCCCATATATATGTATGGAATGGAGTTTGCAACTGAAAAGAAACTTGTGTTCCCAACAAGCCAGCTGAAGGACGGCTTTCACACACACTTATCTCTCAGAACTGAGCAAGTGGAGAGACGTTCGTTCATCTTGCACGAAGGGAACGGGTTGCAGGAGACACTTTTTCTCTGCTTTCTCAGTCTGTTTCCTAATGCCGGTTGGAAGTTCCTGCAGTTTTCACTGTAAAACCGAGTTGGAGCTAGTACCTGCCCATATATATGTATGTAATGGAGTTTGCAACTGAAAAGAAACTTTGTGTTCCCAACAAGCTAGGTGAAGGACATCTTTCACACACAATTATCTCTCAGAACTGAGCAAGTGGAGAGACGTTCGTTCATCTTGCACGAAGGGAACGGGTTGCAGGAGACACTTTTTCTCTGCTTTCTCAGTCTGTTTCCTAGTGCCGGTTTGAAGTTCCTGCAGTTTTCACTGTAAAACCGAGTTGGAACTTGTACCTCCCCATATATATGAATGGAGTGGAGTTTGCAACTGAAAGAAACTTTGTGTTCCCAACAAGCTAGGTGAAGGAAGGCTTTCACACACACTTATCTCTCAGAACTGAGCAAGTGGGAGACGTTCTTTCATCTAGCACCAAGGGAACGGGTTGCAGGAGACACTTTTTCTCTGCCTTCTCAGTCTGTTTCCTAGTGCCGGTTTGAAGTTCCTGCAGTTTTCACTGTAAAACCGATTTGGAACTTGTACCTCCCCATATATATGTACGGAGTGGAGTTTGCAACTGAAAAGAAACTTTGTGTTCCCAACAAGCTAGGTGAAGGACGGCTTTCACACACACTTATCTCTCAGAACTGAGCAAGTGGGAGACGTTCTTTCATCTAGCACCAAGGGAACGGGTTGCAGGATACACTTTTTCTCTGCTTTCTCAGTCTGTTTCCTAGTGCCGGTTTGAAGTTCCTGCAGTTTTCACTGTAAAACAGAGTTGGAGCTAGTACCTCCCCATATATATGTATGGAATGGAGTTTGCAACTGAAAAGAAACTTGTGTTCCCAACAAGCCAGCTGAAGGACGGCTTTCACACACACTTATCTCTCAGAACTGAGCAAGTGGAGAGACGTTCGTTCATCTTGCACGAAGGGAACGGGTTGCAGGAGACACTTTTTCTCTGCTTTCTCAGTCTGTTTCCTAATGCCGGTTGGAAGTTCCTGCAGTTTTCACTGTAAAACCGAGTTGGAGCTAGTACCTGCCCATATATATGTATGTAATGGAGTTTGCAACTGAAAAGAAACTTTGTGTTCCCAACAAGCTAGATGAAGGACATCTTTCACACACAATTATCTCTCAGAACTGAGCAAGTGGAGAGACGTTCGTTCATCTTGCACGAAGGGAACGGGTTGCAGGAGACACTTTTTCTCTGCTTTCTCAGTCTGTTTCCTAGTGCCGGTTTGAAGTTCCTGCAGTTTTCACTGTAAAACCGAGTTGGAACTTGTACCTCCCCATATATATGAATGGAGTGGAGTTTGCAACTGAAAGAAACTTTGTGTTCCCAACAAGCTAGGTGAAGGAAGGCTTTCACACACACTTATCTCTCAGAACTGAGCAAGTGGGAGACGTTCTTTCATCTAGCACCAAGGGAACGGGTTGCAGGAGACACTTTTTCTCTGCCTTCTCAGTCTGTTTCCTAGTGCCGGTTTGAAGTTCCTGCAGTTTTCACTGTAAAACCGATTTGGAACTTGTACCTCCCCATATATATGTATGGAGTGGAGTTTGCAACTGAAAAGAAACTTTGTGTTCCCAACAAGCTTGGTGAAGGACGGCTTTCACACACACTTATCTCTCAGAACTGAGCAAGTGGGAGACGTTCTTTCATCTAGCACCAAGGGAACGGGTTGCAGGAGACACTTTTTCTCTGCTTTCTCAGTCTGTTTCCTAGTGCCGGTTTGAAGTTCCTGCAGTTTTCACTGTAAAACAGAGTTGTAGCTAGTACCTCCCCATATATATGTATGGAATGGATTTTGCAACTGAAAAGAAACTTTATGTTCCCAACAAGCTAGGTAATGGACGGCTTTCACACACACTTATCTCTCAGAACTGAGCAAGTGGAGAGACGTTCGTTCACCTAGCACCAATGGAACGGGTTGCAGGAGAGACTTTTTCTCTGCTTTCTCAGTCTGTTTCCTAGTGCCGGTATGAAGTTCCTGCAGTTTTCACTGTAAAACCGAGTTGGATCTAGAACCTCCCCATATATATGTATGGAATGGAGTTTGCAACTGAAAAGAAACTTTGTGTACCCAACAAGCTATTTGGAGGACGGCTTTCACACACACTTATTTCTCAGAACTGAGCAAGAGGAGAGACGTTCGTTCATCTAGCACCAAGGCAACGGTTTGCAGGAGACACTTTTTCTCTGCTTTCTCAGTCTGTTTCCTAGTGCCGGTTTGAAGTTCCTGCAGTTTTCACTGTAAAACCGAGTTGGAGTTAGTACCTCCCCATATATATGTATGGAATAGAGTTTGCATCTGAAAAAAACTTTGTTTTCCCAACAAGCTAGGTGAAGGACGGCTTTCACACACACTTATCTCTCAGAACTGAGCAAGTGGAGAGACGTTCGTTCATCTTGCACGAAGGGAACGGGTTGCAGGAGACACTTTTTCTCTGCTTTCTCAGTCTTTTTCCTAATGCCGGTTGGAAGTTCCTGCAGTTTTCACTGTAAAACCGAGTTGGAGCTAGTACCTGCCCATATATATGTATGTAATGGAGTTTGCAACTGAAAAGAAACTTTGTGTTCCCAACAAGCTAGGTGAAGGACATCTTTCACACACAATTATCTCTCAGAACTGAGCAAGTGGAGAGACGTTCGTTCATCTTGCACGAAGGGAACGGGTTGCAGGAGACACTTTTTCTCCGCTTTCTCAGTCTGTTTCCTAGTGCCGGTTTGAAGTTCCTGCAATTTTCACTGTAAAACCGAGTTGGAACTTGTACCTCCCCATATATATGAATGGAGTGGAGTTTGCAACTGAAAAGAAACTTTGTGTTCCCAACAAGCTAGGTGAAGGAAGGCTTTCACACACACTTATCTCTCAGAACTGAGCAAGTGGGAGACGTTCTTTCATCTAGCACCAAGGGAACGGTTTGCAGGATACACTTTTTCTCTGCCTTCTCAGTATGTTTCCTAGTGCCGGTTTGAAGTTCCTGCAGTTTTCACTGTAAAACCGATTTGGAACTTGTACCTCCCCATATATATGTATGGAGTGGAGTTTGCAACTGAAAAGAAACTTTGTGTTCCCAACAAGCTAGGTGAAGGACGGCTTTCACACACACTTATCTCTCAGAACTGAGCAAGTGGAGAGACGTTCGTTCATCTAGCACCAAGTTAACTGGTTGCAGGAGACACTATTTCTCTGCTTTCTCAGTCTGTTTCCTAGTGCCGGTTTGAAGTTCCTGCAGTTTTCACTGTAAAACCGAGGTGGAGCTAGTACCTCCGCATATATATGTATGGAATGGAGTTTGCATCTGAAAAGAAACTTTGTGTTCCCAACAAGCTAGGTGAAGGACGGCTTTCACACACACTTATCTCTCAGAACTGAGCAAGTGGGAGACGTTCTTTCATCTAGCACCAATTCAACGGGTTGCAGGATACACTTTTTCTCTGCTTTCTCAGTCTGTTTCCTAGTGCCGGTTTGAAGTTCCTGCAGTTTTCACTGTAAAACCATGTTGGAGCTAGTACCTCCCTAAATATATGTATGGAAAGTAGTTTGCAACTGAAAAAATTTTGTGTTCCCAACAAGCTAGGTGAAGGACGGCTTTCACACACACTTATCTCTGAGAATTGAGCAAGTGGAGAGACGTTCGTTCATCTTGCACGAAGGGAACGGGTTGCAGGAGACACTTTTTCTCTGCTTTCTCAGTCTGTTTCCTAGTGCCGGTTTGAAGTTCCTGCAGTTTTCACTGTAAAACCGAGTTGGAACTTGTACCTCCCCATATATATGAATAGAGTGCAGTTTGCAACTGAAAAGAAACTTTGTGTTCCCAACAAGCTAGGTGAAGGAAGGCTTTCACACACACTTATCTCTCAGAACTGAGCAAGTGGGAGACGTTCTTTCATCTAGCACCAAGGGAACGGGTTGCAGGATACACTTTTTCTCTGCCTTCTCAGTCTGTTTCCTAGTGCCGGTTTGAAGTTCCTGCAGTTTTCACTGTAAAACCGATTTGGAACTTCTACCTCCCCATATATATGTATGGAGTGGAGTTTGCAACTTAAAAGAAACTTTGTGTTCCCAACAAGCTAGGTGAAGGACGGCTTTCACACACACTTATCTCTCAGAACTGAGCAAGTGGGAGACGTTCTTTCATCTGGCACCAAGGGAACGGGTTGCAGGATACACTTTTTCTCTGCTTTCTCAGTCTGTTTCCTAGTGCCGGTTTGAAGTTCCTGCAGTTTTCACTGTAAAAGCATGTTGGAGCTAGTACCTCCCCATATATATGTATGGAATGGATTTTGCAACTGAAAAGTAACTTTATGTTCCCAACAAGCTAGGTAATGGACGGTTTTCACACACACTTATCACTCAGAACTGAGCAAGTGGAGAGACGTTCGTTCACCTAGCACCAATGGAACGGGTTGCAGGAGAAACTTTTTCTCTGCTTTCTCAGTCTGTTTCCTAGTGCCGGTATGAAGTTCCTGCAGTTTTCACTGTAAAACCGAGTTGGATCTAGAACCTCCCCATATATATGTATGGAATGGAGTTTGCAACTGAAAAGAAACTTTGTGTTCCCAACAAGCTAGGTGGAGGACGGCTTTCACACACACTTATTTCTCAGAACTGAGCAAGAGGAGAGACGTTCGTTCATCTAGCACCAAGTCAACGGGTTGCAGGAGACACTTTTTCTCTGCTTTCTCAGTCTGTTTCCTAGTGCCGGTTTGAAGTTCCTGCAGTTTTCACTGTAAAACCGAGTTGGAGCTAGTACCTCCCCATATATATGTATGGAATAGAGTTTGCATCTGAAAAAAACTTTGTTTTCCCAACAAGCTAGGTGAAGGACGGCTTTCACACACACTTATCTCTCAGAACTGAGCAAGTGGAGAGACGTTCGTTCATCTTGCACGAAGGGAACGGGTTGCAGGAGACACTTTTTCTCTGCTTTCTCAGTCTGTTTCCTAGTGCCGGTTTGAAGTTCCTGCAGTTTTCACTGTAAAACCGAGTTGGAACTTGTACCTCCCCATATATATGAATGGAGTGGAGTTTGCAACTGAAAAGAAACATTGTGTTCCCAACAAGCTAGGTGAAGGAAGGCTTTCACACACACTTATCTCTCAGAACTGAGGAAGTGGGAGACGTTCTTTCATCTAGCACCAAGGGAACGGGTTGCAGGATACACTTTTTCTCTGCCTTCTCAGTCTGTTTCCTAGTGCCGGTTTGAAGTTCCTGCAGTTTTCACTGTAAAACCGATTTGGAACTTGTACCTCCCCATATATATGTATGGAGTGGAGTTTGCAACTGAAAAGAAACTTGTGTTCCCAACAAGCCAGGTGAAGGACGGCTTTCACACACACTTATCTCTCAGAACTGAGCAAGTGCAGAGACGTTCGTTCATCTTGCACGAAGGGAACGGGTTGCAGGAGACACTTTTTCTCTGCTTTCTCAGTCTGTTTCCTAATACCGGTTGGAAGTTCCTGCAGTTTTCACTGTAAAACCGAGTTGGAGCTAGTACCTGCCCATATATATGTATGTAATGGAGTTTGCAACTGAAAAGAAACTTTGTGTTCCCAACAAGCTAGGTGAAGGACATCTTTCACACACAATTATCTCTCAGAACTGAGCAAGTGGAGAGACGTTCGTTCATCTTGCACGAAGGGAACGGGTTGCAGGAGACACTTTTTCTCTGCTTTCTCAGTCTGTTTCCTAGTGCCGGTTTGAAGTTCCTGCAATTTTCACTGTAAAACCGAGTTGGAACTTGTACCTCCCCATATATATGAATGGAGTGGAGTTTGCAACTGAAAAGAAACTTTGTGTTCCCAACAAGCTAGGTGAAGGAAGGCTTTCACACACACTTATCTCTCAGAAGTGAGCAAGTGGGAGACGTTCTTTCATCTAGCACCAAGGGAACGGTTTGCAGGATACACTTTTTCTCTGCCTTCTCAGTATGTTTCCTAGTGCCGGTTTGAAGTTCCTGCAGTTTTCACTGTAAAACCGATTTGGAACTTGTACCTCCCCATATATATGTATGGAGTGGAGTTTGCAACTGAAAAGAAACTTTGTGTTCCCAACAAGCTAGGTGAAGGACGGCTTTCACACACACTTATCTCTCAGAACTGAGCAAGTGGAGAGACGTTCGTTCATCTAGCACCAAGTTAACTGGTTGCAGGAGACACTATTTCTCTGCTTTCTCAGTCTGTTTCCTAGTGCCGGTTTGAAGTTCCTGCAGTTTTCACTGTAAAACCGAGGTGGAGCTAGTACCTCCGCATATATATGTATGGAATGGAGTTTGCATCTGAAAAGAAACTTTGTGTTCCCAACAAGCTAGGTGAAGGACGGCTTTCACACACACTTATCTCTCAGAACTGAGCAAGTGGGAGACGTTCTTTCATCTAGCACCAATTCAACGGGTTGCAGGATACACTTTTTCTCTGCTTTCTCAGTCTGTTTCCTAGTGCCGGTTTGAAGTTCTTGCAGTTTTCACTGTAAAACAGAGTTGGAGCTAGTACCTCCCCATATATATGTATGGAATGGAGTTAGCAACTGAAAAGAAACTTGTGTTCCCAACAAGCCAGCTGAAGGACGGCTTTCACACACACTTATCTCTCAGAACTGAGCAAGTGGAGAGACGTTCGTTCATCTTACACGAAGGGAACGGGTTGCAGGAGACACTTTTTCTCTGCTTTCTCAGTCTGTTTCCTAATGCCGGTTGGAAGTTCCTGCAGTTTTCACTGTAAAACCGAGTTGGAGCTAGTACCTGCCCATATATATGTATGTAATGGAGTTTGCAACTGAAAAGAAACTTTGTGTTCCCAACAAGCTAGGTGAAGGACATCTTTCACACACAATTATCTCTCAGAACTGAGCAAGTGGAGAGACGTTCGTTCATCTTGCACGAAGGGAACGGGTTGCAGGAGACACTTTTTCTCTGCTTTCTCAGTCTGTTTCCTAGTGCCGGTTTGAAGTTCCTGCAGTTTTCACTGTAAAACCGAGTTGGAACTTGTACCTCCCCATATATATGAATGGAGTGGAGTTTGCAACTGAAAGAAACTTTGTGTTCCCAACAAGCTAGGTGAAGGAAGGCTTTCACACACACTTATCTCTCAGAACTGAGCAAGTGGGAGACGTTCTTTCATCTAGCACCAAGGGAACGGGTTGCAGGATACACTTTTTCTCTGCCTTCTCAGTCTGTTTCCTAGTGCCGGTTTGAAGTTCCTGCAGTTTTCACTGTAAAACCGATTTGGAACTTGTACCTCCCCATATATATGTATGGAGTGGAGTTTGCCACTGAAAAGAAACTTTGTGTTCCCAACAAGCTAGGTGAAGGACGGCTTTCACACACACTTATCTCTCAGAACTGAGCAAGTGGAGAGACGTTCGTTCATCTAGCACCAAGTTAACTGGTTGCAGGAGACACTATTTCTCTGCTTTCTCAGTCTGTTTCCTAGTGCCGGTTTGAAGTTCCTGCAGTTTTCACTGTAAAACCGAGGTGGAGCTAGTACCTCCGCATATATATGTATGGAATGGAGTTTGCATCTGAAAAGAAACTTTGTGTTCCCAACAAGCTAGGTGAAGGACGGCTTTCACACACACGTATCTCTCAGAACTGAGTATGTGGAGAGTCGTTCTTTCATCTAGCACCAGGGGAACGGGTTGAAGGAGACACTTTTTCTCTGCTTTCTCAGTCTGTTTCCTAGTGCCGGTTTGAAGTTCCTGCAGTTTTCACTGTAAAACCATGTTGGAGCTAGTACCTCCCCAAATATATGTATGGAAAGTAGTTTGCAACTGAAAAAATTTTGTGTTCCCAACAAGCTAGGTGAAGGACGGCTTTCACACACACTTATCTCTGAGAATTGAGCAAGTGGAGAGACGTTCGTTCATCTTGCACGAAGGGAACGGGTTGCAGGAGACACTTTTTCTCTGCTTTCTCAGTCTGTTTCCTAGTGCCGGTTTGAAGTTCCTGCAGTTTTCACTGTAAAACCGAGTTGGAACTTGTACCTCCCCATATATATGAATAGAGTGCAGTTTGCAACTGAAAAGAAACTTTGTGTTCCCAACAAGCTAGGTGAAGGAAGGCTTTCACACACACTTATCTCTCAGAACTGAGCAAGTGGGAGACGTTCTTTCATCTAGCACCAAGGGAACGGGTTGCAGGATACACTTTTTCTCTGCCTTCTCAGTCTGTTTCCTAGTGCCGGTTTGAAGTTCCTGCAGTTTTCACTGTAAAACCGATTTGGAACTTCTACCTCCCCATATATATGTATGGAGTGGAGTTTGCAACTTAAAAGAAACTTTGTGTTCCCAACAAGCTAGGTGAAGGACGGCTTTCACACACACTTATCTCTCAGAACTGAGCAAGTGGGAGACGTTCTTTCATCTGGCACCAAGGGAACGGGTTGCAGGGTACACTTTTTCTCTGCTTTCTCAGTCTGTTTCCTAGTGCCGGTTTGAAGTTCCTGCAGTTTTCACTGTAAAAGCATGTTGGAGCTAGTACCTCCCCATATATATGTATGGAATGGATTTTGCAACTGAAAAGTAACTTTATGTTCCCAACAAGCTAGGTAATGGACGGTTTTCACACACACTTATCACTCAGAACTGAGCAAGTGGAGAGACGTTCGTTCACCTAGCACCAATGGAACGGGTTGCAGGAGAAACTTTTTCTCTGCTTTCTCAGTCTGTTTCCTAGTGCCGGTATGAAGTTCCTGCAGTTTTCACTGTAAAACCGAGTTGGATCTAGAACCTCCCCATATATATGTATGGAATGGAGTTTGCAACTGAAAAGAAACTTTGTGTTCCCAACAAGCTAGGTGGAGGACGGCTTTCACACACACTTATTTCTCAGAACTGAGCAAGAGGAGAGACGTTCGTTCATCTAGCACCAAGTCAACGGGTTGCAGGAGACACTTTTTCTCTGCTTTCTCAGTCTGTTTCCTAGTGCCGGTTTGAAGTTCCTGCAGTTTTAACTGTAAAACCGAGTTGGAGCTAGTACCTCCCCATATATATGTATGGAATAGAGTTTGCATCTGAAAAAAACTTTGTTTTCCCAACAAGCTAGGTGAAGGACGGCTTTCACACACACTTATCTCTCAGAACTGAGCAAGTGGAGAGACGTTCGTTCATCTTGCACGAAGGGAACGGGTTGCAGGAGACACTTTTTCTCTGCTTTCTCAGTCTGTTTCCTAGTGCCGGTTTGAAGTTCCTGCAGTTTTCACTGTAAAACCGAGTTGGAACTTGTACCTCCCCATATATATGAATGGAGTGGAGTTTGCAACTGAAAAGAAACATTGTGTTCCCAACAAGCTAGGTGAAGGAAGGCTTTCACACACACTTATCTCTCAGAACTGAGGAAGTGGGAGACGTTCTTTCATCTAGCACCAAGGGAACGGGTTGCAGGATACACTTTTTCTCTGCCTTCTCAGTCTGTTTCCTAGTGCCGGTTTGAAGTTCCTGCAGTTTTCACTGTAAAACCGATTTGGAACTTGTACCTCCCCATATATATGTATGGAGTGGAGTTTGCAACTGAAAAGAAACTTGTGTTCCCAACAAGCCAGGTGAAGGACGGCTTTCACACACACTTATCTCTCAGAACTGAGCAAGTGCAGAGACGTTCGTTCATCTTGCACGAAGGGAACGGGTTGCAGGAGACACTTTTTCTCTGCTTTCTCAGTCTGTTTCCTAATACCGGTTGGAAGTTCCTGCAGTTTTCACTGTAAAACCGAGTTGGAGCAAGTACCTGCCCATATATATGTATGTAATGGAGTTTGCAACTGAAAAGAAACTTTGTGTTCCCAACAAGCTAAGTGAAGGACGGCTTTCACACACTCTTATCTCTCAGAACTGAGCAAGTGGAGAGACGTTCGTTCATCTAGCACCAAGGGAACGGGTTGCAGGATACACTTTTTCTGTGGTTTCTCAGTCTGTTTCCTAGTGCCGGTTTGAAGTTCCTGCAGTTTTCACTGTAAAACAGAGTTGGAGCTAGTACCTCCCCATATATATGTATGGAATGGAGTTTGCAACTGAAAAGAAACTTGTGTTCCCAACAAGCCAGCTGAAGGACGGCTTTCACACACACTTATCTCTCAGAACTGAGCAAGTGGAGAGACGTTCGTTCATCTTGCACGAAGGGAACGGGTTGCAGGAGACACTTTTTCTCTGCTTTCTCAGTCTGTTTCCTAGTGCCGGTTTGAAGTTCCTGCAGTTTTCACTGTAAAACCGAGTTGGAACTTGTACCTCCCCATATATATGAATGGAGTGGAGTTTGCAACTGAAAAGAAACATTGTGTTCCCAACAAGCTAGGTGAAGGAAGGCTTTCACACACACTTATCTCTCAGAACTGAGGAAGTGGGAGACGTTCTTTCATCTAGCACCAAGGGAACGGGTTGCAGGATACACTTTTTCTCTGCCTTCTCAGTCTTTTTCCTAGTGCCGGTTTGAAGTTCCTGCAGTTTTCACTGTAAAACCGATTTGGAACTTGTACCTCCCCATATATATGTATGGAGTGGAGTTTGCAACTGAAAAGAAACTTGTGTTCCCAACAAGCCAGGTGAAGGACGGCTTTCACACACACTTATCTCTCAGAACTGAGCAAGTGCAGAGACGTTCGTTCATCTTGCACGAAGGGAACGGGTTGCAGGAGACACTTTTTCTCTGCTTTCTCAGTCTGTTTCCTAATACCGGTTGGAAGTTCCTGCAGTTTTCACTGTAAAACCGAGTTGGAGCAAGTACCTGCCCATATATATGTATGTAATGGAGTTTGCAACTGAAAAGAAACTTTGTGTTCCCAACAAGCTAAGTGAAGGACGGCTTTCACACACTCTTATCTCTCAGAACTGAGCAAGTGGAGAGACGTTCGTTCATCTAGCACCAAGGGAACGGGTTGCAGGATACACTTTTTCTGTGGTTTCTCAGTCTGTTTCCTAGTGCCGGTTTGAAGTTCCTGCAGTTTTCACTGTAAAACAGAGTTGGAGCTAGTACCTCCCCATATATATGTATGGAATGGAGTTTGCAACTGAAAAGAAACTTGTGTTCCCAACAAGCCAGCTGAAGGACGGCTTTCACACACACTTATCTCTCAGAACTGAGCAAGTTGAGAGACGTTCGTTCATCTTGCACGAAGGGAACGGGTTGCAGGAGACACTTTTTCTCTGCTTTCTCAGTCTGTTTCCTAATGCCGGTTGGAAGTTCCTGCAGTTTTCACTGTAAAACCGAGTTGGAGCTAGTACCTGCCCATATATATGTATGTAATGGAGTTTGCAACTGAAAAGAAACTTTGTGTTCCCAACAAGCTAGGTGAAGGACATCTTTCACACACAATTATCTCTCAGAACTGAGCAAGTGGAGAGACGTTCGTTCATCTTGCACGAAGGGAACGGGTTGCAGGAGACACTTTTTCTCTGCTTTCTCAGTCTGGTTCCTAGTGCCGGTTTGAAGTTCCTGCAGTTTTCACTGTAAAACCGAGTTGGATCTAGAACCTCCCCATATATATGTAAGGAATGGAGTTTGCAATTGAAAAGAAACTTTGTGTTCCCAACAAGCTAGGTGGAGGACGGCTTTCACACACACTTATTTCTCAGAACTGAGCAAGAGGAGAGACGTTCGTTCATCTAGCACCAAGTCAACGGGTTGCAGGAGACACTTTTTCTCTGTTTTCTCAGTCTGTTTCCTAGTGCCGGTTTGAAGTTCCTGCAGTTTTCACTGTAAAACCGAGTTGGAGCTAGTACCTCCCCATATATATGTATGGAATAGAGTTTGCATCTGAAAAAAACTTTGTTTTCCCAACAAGCTGGGTGAAGGACGGCTTTCACACACACCTATCTCTCAGAACTGAGCAAGTGGAGAGACGTTCGTTCATCTTGCACGAAGGGAACGGGTTGCAGGAGACACTTTTTCTCTGCTTTCTCAGTCTTTTTCCTAATGCCGGTTGGAAGTTCCTGCAATTTTCACTGTAAAACCGAGTTGGAGCTAGTACCTGCCCATATATATGTATGTAATGGAGTTTGCAACTGAAAAGAAACTTTGTGTTCCCAACAAGCTAGGTGAAGGACATCTTTCACACACAATTATCTCTCAGAACTGAGCAAGTGGAGAGACGTTCGTTCATCTTGCACGAAGGGAACGGGTTGCAGGAGACACTTTTTCTCTGCTTTCTCAGTCTGTTTCCTAGTGCCGGTTTGAAGTTCCTGCAGTTTTCACTGTAAAACCGAGTTGGAACTTGTACCTACCCATATATATGAATGGAGTGGAGTTTGCAACTGAAAAGAAACATTGTGTTCCCAACAAGCTAGGTGAAGGAAGGCTTTCACACACACTTATCTCTCAGAACTGAGGAAGTGGGAGACGTTCTTTCATCTAGCACCAAGGGAACGGGTTGCAGGATACACTTTTTCTCTGCCTTCTCAGTCTGTTTCCTAGTTCCGGTTTGAAGTTCCTGCAGTTTTCACTGTAAAACCGATTTGGAACTTGTACCTCCCCATATATATGTATGGAGTGGAGTTTGCAACTGAAAAGAAACTTGTGTTCCCAACAAGCCAGCTGAAGGACGGCTTTCACACACACTTATCTCTCAGAACTGAGCAAGTGCAGAGACGTTCGTTGATCTTGCACGAAGGGAACGGGTTGCAGGAGACACTTTTTCTCTGCTTTCTCAGTCTGTTTCTTAATACCGGTTGGAAGTTCCTGCAGTTTTCACTGTAAAACCGAGTTGGAGCAAGTACCTGCCCATATATATGTATGTAATGGAGTTTGCAACTGAAAAGAAACTTTGTGTTCCCAACAAGCTAAGTGAAGTACGGCTTTCACACACTCTTATCTCTCAGAACTGAGCAAGTGGAGAGACGTTCGTTCATCTAGCACCAAGGGAACGGGTTGCAGGATTCACTTTTTCTCTGGTTTCTCAGTCTGTTTCCTAGTGCCGGTTTGAAGTTCCTGCAGTTTTCACTGTAAAACAGAGTTGGAGCTAGTACCTCCCCATATATATGTATGGAATGGAGTTTGCAACTGAAAAGAAACTTATGTTCTCAACAAGCCAGCTGAAGGACGGCTTTCACACACACTTATCTCTCAGAACTGAGCAAGTGGAGAGACGTTCGTTCATCTTGCACGAAGGGAACGGGTTGCAGGAGACACTTTTTCTCTGCTTTCTCAGTCTGTTTCCTAATGCCGGTTGGAAGTTCCTGCAGTTTTCACTGTAAAACCGAGTTGGAGCTAGTACCTGCCCATATATATGTATGTAATGGAGTTTGCAACTGAAAAGAAACTTTGTGTTCCCAACAAGCTAGGTGAAGGCATCTTTCACACACAATTATCTCTCAGAACTGAGCAAGTGGAGAGACGTTCGTTCATCTTGCACGAAGGGAACGGGTTGCAGGATACACTTTTTCTCTGCCTTCTCAGTATGTTTCCTAGTGCCGGTTTGAAGTTCCTGCAGTTTTCACTGTAAAACCGATTTGGAACTTGTACCTCCCCATATATATGTATGGAGTGGAGTTAGCAACTGAAAAGAAACTTTGTGTTCCCAACAAGCTAGGTGAAGGACGGCTTTCACACACACTTATCTCTCAGAACTGAGCAAGTGGAGAGACGTTCGTTCATCTAGCACCAAGTTAACTGGTTGCAGGAGACACTATTTCTCTGCTTTCTCAGTCTGTTTCCTAGTGCCGGTTTGAAGTTCCTGCAGTTTTCACTGTAAAACCGAGGTGGAGCTAGTACCTCCGCATATATATGTATGGAATGGAGTTTGCATCTGAAAAGAAACTTTGTGTTCCCAACAAGCTAGGTGAAGGACGGCTTTCACACACACTTATCTCTCAGAACTGAGCAAGTGGGAGACGTTCTTTCATCTAGCACCAAGGGAACGGGTTGCAGGATACACTTTTTCTCTGCTTTCTCAGTCTGTTTCCTAGTGCCGGTTTGAAGTTCTTGCAGTTTTCACTGTAAAACAGAGTTGGAGCTAGTACCTCCCCATATATATGTATGGAATGGAGTTTGCAACTGAAAAGAAACTTGTGTTCCCAACAAGCCAGCTGAAGGACGGCTTTCACACACACTTATCTCTCAGAACTGAGCAAGTGGAGAGACGTTCGTTCATCTTGCACGAAGGGAACGGGTTGCAGGAGACACTTTTTCTCTGCTTTCTCAGTCTGTTTCCTAGTGCCGGTTTGAAGTTCCTGCAGTTTTCACTGTAAAACAGAGTTGGAGCTAGTACCTCCCCATATATATGTATGGAATGGAGTTTGCAACTGAAAAGAAACTTGTGTTCCCAACAAGCCAGCTGAAGGACGGCTTTCACACACACTTATCTCTCAGAACTGAGCAAGTGGAGAGACGTTCGTTCATCTTGCACGAAGGGAACGGGTTGCAGGAGACACTTTTTCTCTGCTTTCTCAGTCTGTTTCCTAGTGCCGGTTTGAAGTATCTGCAGTTTTCACTGTAAAACCGAGTTGGAACTTGTACCTCCCCATATATATGAATGGAGTGGAGTTTGCAACTGAAAGAAACTTTGTGTTCCCAACAAGCTAGGTGAAGGAAGGCTTTCACACACACTTATCTCTCAGAACTGAGCAAGTGGGAGACGTTCTTTCATCTAGCACCAAGGGAACGGGTTGCAGGAGACACTTTTTCCTCTGCCTTCTCAGTCTGTTACCTAGTGCCGGTTTGAAGTTCCTGCAGTTTTCACTGTAAAACCGATTTGGAACTTGTACCTCCCCATATATATGTATGGAGTGGAGTTTGCAACTGAAAAGAAACTTTGTGTTCCCAACAAGCTAGGTGAAGGACGGCTTTCACACACACTTATCTCTCAGAACTGAGCAAGTGGGAGACGTTCTTTCATCTAGCACCAAGGGAACGGGTTGCAGGAGACACTTTTTCTCTGCTTTCTCAGTCTGTTTCCTAGTGCCGGTTTGAAGTTCCTGCAGTTTTCACTGTAAAACAGAGTTGTAGCTAGTACCTCCCCATATATATGTATGGAATGGATTTTGCAACTGAAAAGAAACTTTATGTTCCCAACAAGCTAGGTAATGGACGGCTTTCACACACACTTATCTCTCAGAACTGAGCAAGTGGAGAGACGTTCGTTCACCTAGCACCAATGGAACGGGTTGCAGGAGAGACTTTTTCTCTGCTTTCTCAGTCTGTTTCCTAGTGCCGGTATGAAGTTCCTGCAGTTTTCACTGTAAAACCGAGTTGGATCTAGAACCTCCCCATATATATGTATGGAATGGAGTTTGCAACTGAAAAGAAACTTTGTGTACCCAACAAGCTATTTGGAGGACGGCTTTCACACACACTTATTTCTCAGAACTGAGCAAGAGGAGAGACGTTCGTTCATCTAGCACCAAGGCAATTGTTTGCATGAGACACTTTTTCTCTGCTTTCTCAGTCTGTTTCCTAGTGCCGGTTTGAAGTTCCTGCAGTTTTCACTGTAAAACCGAGTTGGAGCTAGTACCTCCCCATATATATGTATGGAATAGAGTTTGCATCTGAAAAAAACTTTGTTTTCCCAACAAGCTAGGTGAAGGACGGCTTTCACACACACTTATCTCTCAGAACTGAGCAAGTGGAGAGACGTTCGTTCATCTTGCACGAAGGGAACGGGTTGCAGGAGACACTTTTTCTCTGCTTTCTCAGTCTTTTTCCTAATGCCGGTTGGAAGTTCCTGCAGTTTTCACTGTAAAACCGAGTTGGAGCTAGTACCTGCCCATATATATGTATGTAATGGAGTTTGCAACTGAAAAGAAACTTTGTGTTCCCAACAAGCTAGGTGAAGGACATCTTTCACACACAATTATCTCTCAGAACTGAGCAAGTGGAGAGACGTTCGTTCATCTTGCACGAAGGGAACGGGTTGCAGGAGACACTTTTTCTCTGCTTTCTCAGTCTGTTTCCTAGTGCCGGTTTGAAGTTCCTGCAATTTTCACTGTAAAACCGAGTTGGAACTTGTACCTCCCCATATATATGAATGGAGTGGAGTTTGCAACTGAAAAGAAACTTTGTGTTCCCAACAAGCTAGGTGAAGGAAGGCTTTCACACACACTTATCTCTCAGAAGTGAGCAAGTGGGAGACGTTCTTTCATCTAGCACCAAGGGAACGGTTTGCAGGATACACTTTTTCTCTGCCTTCTCAGTATGTTTCCTAGTGCCGGTTTGAAGTTCCTGCAGTTTTCACTGTAAAACCGATTTGGAACTTGTACCTCCCCATATATATGTATGGAGTGGAGTTTGCAACTGAAAAGAAACTTTGTGTTCCCAACAAGCTAGGTGAAGGACGGCTTTCACACACACTTATCTCTCAGAACTGAGCAAGTGGAGAGAAGTTCGTTCATCTAGCACCAAGTTAACTGGTTGCAGGAGACACTATTTCTCTGCTTTCTCAGTCTGTTTCCTAGTGCCGGTTTGAAGTTCCTGCAGTTTTCACTGTAAAACCGAGGTGGAGCTAGTACCACCGCATATATATGTATGGAATGGAGTTTGCATCTGAAAAGAAACTTTGTGTTCCCAACAAGCTAGGTGAAGGACGGCTTTCACACACACTTATCTCTCAGAACTGAGCAAGTGGGAGACGTTCTTTCATCTAGCACCAATTCAACGGGTTGCAGGATACACTTTTTCTCTGCTTTCTCAGTCTGTTTCCTAGTGCCGGTTTGAAGTTCTTGCAGTTTTCACTGTAAAACAGAGTTGGAGCTAGTACCTCCCCATATATATGTATGGAATGGAGTTAGCAACTGAAAAGAAACTTGTGTTCCCAACAAGCCAGCTGAAGGACGGCTTTCACACACACTTATCTCTCAGAACTGAGCAAGTGGAGAGACGTTCGTTCATTTTACACGAAGGGAACGGGTTGCAGGAGACACTTTTTCTCTGCTTTCTCAGTGTGTTTCCTAATGCCGGTTGGAAGTTCCTGCAGTTTTCACTGTAAAACCGAGTTGGAGCTAGTACCTGCCCATATATATGTATGTAATGGAGTTTGCAACTGAAAAGAAACTTTGTGTTCCCAACAAGCTAGGTGAAGGACATCTTTCACACACAATTATCTCTCAGAACTGAGCAAGTGGAGAGACGTTCGTTCATCTTGCACGAAGGGAACGGGTTGCAGGAGACACTTTTTCTCTGCTTTCTCAGTCTGTTTCCTAGTGCCGGTTTGAAGTTCCTGCAGTTTTCACTGTAAAACCGAGTTGGAACTTGTACCTCCCCATATATATGAATGGAGTGGAGTTTGCAACTGAAAGAAACTTTGTGTTCCCAACAAGCTAGGTGAAGGAAGGCTTTCACACACACTTATCTCTCAGAACTGAGCAAGTGGGAGACGTTCTTTCATCTAGCACCAAGGGAACGGGTTGCAGGATACACTTTTTCTCTGCCTTCTCAGTCTGTTTCCTAGTGCCGGTTTGAAGTTCCTGCAGTTTTCACTGTAAAACCGATTTGGAACTTGTACCTCCCCATATATATGTATGGAGTGGAGTTTGCCACTGAAAAGAAACTTTGTGTTCCCAACAAGCTAGGTGAAGGACGGCTTTCACACACACTTATCTCTCAGAACTGAGCAAGTGGAGAGACGTTCGTTCATCTAGCACCAAGTTAACTGGTTGCAGGAGACACTATTTCTCTGCTTTCTCAGTCTGTTTCCTAGTGCCGGTTTGAAGTTCCTGCAGTTTTCACTGTAAAACCGAGGTGGAGCTAGTACCTCCGCATATATATGTATGGAATGGAGTTTGCATCTGAAAAGAAACTTTGTGTTCCCAACAAGCTAGGTGAAGGACGGCTTTCACACACACGTATCTCTCAGAACTGAGTATGTGGAGAGTCGTTCTTTCATCTAGCACCAGGGGAACGGGTTGAAGGAGACACTTTTTCTCTGCTTTCTCAGTCTGTTTCCTAGTGCCGGTTTGAAGTTCCTGCAGTTTTCACTGTAAAACCATGTTGGAGCTAGTACCTCCCCAAATATATGTATGGAAAGTAGTTTGCAACTGAAAAAATTTTGTGTTCCCAACAAGCTAGGTGAAGGACGGCTTTCACACACACTTATCTCTGAGAATTGAGCAAGTGGAGAGACGTTCGTTCATCTTGCACGAAGGGAACGGGTTGCAGGAGACACTTTTTCTCTGCTTTCTCAGTCTGTTTCCTAATGCCGGTTTGAAGTTCCTGCAGTTTTCACTGTAAAACCGAGTTGGAACTTGTACCTCCCCATATATATGAATAGAGTGCAGTTTGCAACTGAAAAGAAACTTTGTGTTCCCAACAAGCTAGGTGAAGGAAGGCTTTCACACACACTTATCTCTCAGAACTGAGCAAGTGGGAGACGTTCTTTCATCTAGCACCAAGGGAACGGGTTGCAGGATACACTTTTTCTCTGCCTTCTCAGTCTGTTTCCTAGTGCCGGTTTGAAGTTCCTGCAGTTTTCACTGTAAAACCGATTTGGAACTTCTACCTCCCAATATATATGTATGGAGTGGAGTTTGCAACTTAAAAGAAACTTTGTGTTCCCAACAAGCTAGGTGAAGGACGGCTTTCACACACACTTATCTCTCAGAACTGAGCAAGTGGGAGACGTTCTTTCATCTGGCACCAAGGGAACGGGTTGCAGGATACACTTTTTCTCTGCTTTCTCAGTCTGTTTCCTAGTGCCGGTTTGAAGTTCCTGCAGTTTTCACTGTAAAAGCATGTTGGAGCTAGTACCTCCCCATATATATGTATGGAATGGATTTTGCAACTGAAAAGTAACTTTATGTTCCCAACAAGCTAGGTAATGGACGGTTTTCACACACACTTATCACTCAGAACTGAGCAAGTGGAGAGACGTTCGTTCACCTAGCACCAATGGAACGGGTTGCAGGAGAAACTTTTTCTCTGCTTTCTCAGTCTGTTTCCTAGTGCCGGTATGAAGTTCCTGCAGTTTTCACTGTAAAACCGAGTTGGATCTAGAACCTCCCCATATATATGTATGGAATGGAGTTTGCAACTGAAAAGAAACTTTGTGTTCCCAACAAGCTAGGTGGAGGACGGCTTTCACACACACTTATTTCTCAGAAGTGAGCAAGAGGAGAGACGTTCGTTCATCTAGCACCAAGTCAACGGGTTGCAGGAGACACTTTTTCTCTGCTTTCTCAGTCTGTTTCCTAGTGCCGGTTTGAAGTTCCTGCAGTTTTCACTGTAAAACCGAGTTGGAGCTAGTACCTCCCCATATATATGTATGGAATAGAGTTTGCATCTGAAAAAAACTTTGTTTTCCCAACAAGCTAGGTGAAGGACGGCTTTCACACACACTTATCTCTCAGAACTGAGCAAGTGGAGAGACGTTCGTTCATCTTGCACGAAGGGAACGGGTTGCAGGAGACACTTTTTCTCTGCTTTCTCAGTCTTTTTCCTAATGCCGGTTGGAAGTTCCTGCAATTTTCACTGTAAAACCGAGTTGGAGCTAGTACCTGCCCATATATATGTATGTAATGGAGTTTGCAACTGAAAAGAAACTTTGTGTTCCCAACAAGCTAGGTGAAGGACATCTTTCACACACAATTATCTCTCAGAACTGAGCAAGTGGAGAGACGTTCGTTCATCTTGCACGAAGGGAACGGGTTGCAGGAGACACTTTTTCTCTGCTTTCTCAGTCTGTTTCCTAGTGCCGGTTTGAAGTTCCTGCAGTTTTCACTGTAAAACCGAGTTGGAACTTGTACCTCCCCATATATATGAATTGAGAGGAGTTTGCAACTGAAAAGAAACATTGTGTTCCCAACAAGCTAGGTGAAGGAAGGCTTTCACACACACTTATCTCTCAGAACTGAGCAAGTGGAGAGACGTTCTTTCACCTAGCACCAAGGGAACGGGTTGCAGGATACACTTTTTCTCTGCTTTCTCAGTCTGTTTCCTAGTGCCGGTTTGAAGTTCCTGCAGTTTTCACTGTAAAACAGAGTTGGAGCTAGTACCTCCCCATATATATGTATGGAATGGAGTTTGCAACTGAAAAGAAACTTGTGTTCCCAACAAGCCAGCTGAAGGACGGCTTTCACACACACTTATCTCTCAGAACTGAGCAAGTGGAGAGACGTTCGTTCATCTTGCACGAAGGGAACGGGTTGCAGGAGACACTTTTTCTCTGCTTTCTCAGTGTGTTTCCTAATGCCGGTTGGAAGTTCCTGCAGTTTTCACTGTAAAACCGAGTTGGAGCTAGTACCTGCCCATATATATGTATGTAATGGAGTTTGCAACTGAAAAGAAACTTTGTGTTCCCAACAAGCTAGGTGAAGGACATCTTTCACACACAATTATCTCTCAGAACTGAGCAAGTGGAGAGACGTTCGTTCATCTTGCACGAAGGGAACGGGTTGCAGGAGACACTTTTTCTCTGCTTTCTCAGTCTGTTTCCTAGTGCCGGTTTGAAGTTCCTGCAGTTTTCACTGTAAAACCGAGTTGGAACTTGTACCTCCCCATATATATGAATGGAGTAAAGTTTGCAACTGAAAGAAACTTTGTGTTCCCAACAAGCTAGGTGAAGGAAGGCTTTCACACACACTTATCTCTCAGAACTGAGCAAGTGGGAGACGTTCTTTCATCTAGCACCAAGGGAACGGGTTGCAGGAGACACTTTTTCTCTGCCTTCTCAGTCTGTTTCCTAGTGCCGGTTTGAAGTTCCTGCAGTTTTCACTGTAAAACCGATTTGGAACTTGTACCTCCCCATATATATGTATGGAGTGGAGTTTGCAACTGAAAAGAAACTTTGTGTTCCCAACAAGCTAGGTGAAGGACGGCTTTCACACACACTTATCTCTCAGAACTGAGCAAGTGGGAGACGTTCTTTCATCTAGCACCAAGGGAACGGGTTGCAGGAGACACTTTTTCTCTGCTTTCTCAGTCTGTTTCCTAGTGCCGGTTTGAAGTTCCTGCAGTTTTCACTGTAAAACAGAGTTGTAGCTAGTACCTCCCCATATATATGTATGGAATGGATTTTGCAACTGAAAAGAAACTTTATGTTCCCAACAAGCTAGGTAATGGACGGCTTTCACACACACTTATCTCTCAGAACTGAGCAAGTGGAGAGACGTTCGTTCACCTAGCACCAATGGAACGGGTTGCAGGAGAGACTTTTTCTCTGCTTTCTCAGTCTGTTTCCTAGTGCCGGTATGAAGTTCCTGCAGTTTTCACTGTAAAACCGAGTTGGATCTAGAACCTCCCCATATATATGTATGGAATGGAGTTTGCAACTGAAAAGAAACTTTGTGTACCCAACAAGCTATTTGGAGGACGGCTTTCACACACACTTATTTCTCAGAACTGAGCAAGAGGAGAGACGTTCGTTCATCTAGCACCAAGACAACGGGTTGCAGGAGACACTTTTTCTCTGCTTTCTCAGTCTGTTTCCTAGTGCCGGTTTGAAGTTCCTGCAGTTTTCACTGTAAAACCGAGTTGGAGCTAGTACCTCCCCATATATATGTATGGAATAGAGTTTGCATCTGAAAAAAACTTTGTTTTCCCAACAAGCTAGGTGAAGGACGGCTTTCACACACACTTATCTCTCAGAACTGAGCAAGTGGAGAGACGTTCGTTCATCTTGCACGAAGGGAACGGTTTGCAGGAGACACTTTTTCTCTGCTTTCTCAGTCTGTTTCCTAATGCCGGTTGGAAGTTCCTGCAGTTTTCACTGTAAAACCGAGTTGGAGCTAGTACCTGCCCATATATATGTATGTAATGGAGTTTGCAACTGAAAAGAAACTTTGTGTTCCCAACAAGCTAGGTGAAGGACATCTTTCACACACAATTATCTCTCAGAACTTAGCAAGTGGAGAGACGTTCGTTCATCTTGCACGAAGGGAACGGGTTGCAGGAGACACTTTTTCTCTGCTTTCTCAGTCTGTTTCCTAGTGCCGGTTTGAAGTTCCTGCAATTTTCACTGTAAAACCGAGTTGGAACTTGTACCTCCCCATATATATGAATGGAGTGGAGTTTGCAACTGAAAAGAAACTTTGTGTTCCCAACAAGCTAGGTGAAGGAAGGCTTTCACACACACTTATCTCTCAGAACTGAGCAAGTGGGAGACGTTCTTTCAACTAGCACCAAGGGAACGGTTTGCAGGATACACTTTTTCTCTGCCTTCTCAGTATGTTTCCTAGTGCCGGTTTGAAGTTCCTGCAGTTTTCACTGTAAAACCGATTTGGAACTTGTACCTCCCCATATATATGTATGGAGTGGAGTTTGCAACTGAAAAGAAACTTTGTGTTCCCAACAAGCTAGGTGAAGGACGGCTTTCACACACACTTATCTCTCAGAACTGAGCAAGTGGAGAGACGTTCGTTCATCTAGCACCAAGTTAACTGGTTGCAGGAGACACTATTTCTCTGCTTTCTCAGTCTGTTTCCTAGTGCCGGTTTGAAGTTCCTGCAGTTTTCACTGTAAAACCGAGGTGGAGCTAGTACCTCCGCATATATATGTATGGAATGGAGTTTGCATCTGAAAAGAAACTTTGTGTTCCCAACAAGCTAGGTGAAGGACGGCTTTCACACACACTTATCTCTCAGAACTGAGCAAGTGGGAGACGTTCTTTCATCTAGCACCAAGGGAACGGGTTGCAGGATACACTTTTTCTCTGCTTTCTCAGTCTGTTTCCTAGTGCCGGTTTGAAGTTCCTGCAGTTTTCACTGTAAAACCGAGTTGGAACTTGTACCTCCCCATATATATGAATGGAGTGGGGTTTGCAACTGAAAAGAAACTTTGTGTTCCCAACAAGCTAGGTGAAGGAAGGCTTTCACACACACTTATCACTCAGAACTGAGGAAGTGGGAGACGTTCTTTCATCTAGCACCAAGGGAACGGGTTGCAGGATACACTTTTTCTCTGCCTTCTCAGTCTGTTTCCTAGTGCCGGTTTGAAGTTCCTGCAGTTTTCACTGTAAAACCGATTTGGAACTTGTACCTCCCCATATATATGTATGGAGTGGAGTTTGCAACTGAAAAGAAACTTGTGTTCCCAACAAGCCAGCTGAAGGACGGCTTTCACACACACTTATCTCTCAGAACTGAGCAAGTGGAGAGACGTTCGTTCATCTTGCACGAAGGGAACGGGTTGCAGGAGACACTTTTTCTCTGCTTTATCAGTCTGTTTCCTAATACCGGTTGGAAGTTCCTGCAGTTTTCACTATAAAACCGAGTTGGAGCAAGTACCTGCCCATATATATGTATGTAATGGAGTTTGCAACTGAAAAGAAACTTTGTGTTCCCAACAAGCTAGGTGATGGACGGCTTTCACACACTCTTATCTCTCAGAACTGAGCAAGTGGAGAGACGTTCGTTCATCTAGCACCAAGGGAACGGGTTGCAGGATACACTTTTTCTCTGCTTTCTCAGTCTGTTTCCTAGTGCCGGTTTGAAGTTCCTGCAGTTTTCACTGTAAAACAGAGTTGGAGCTAGTACCTCCCCATATATATGTATGGAATGGAGTTTGCAACTGAAAAGAAACTTGTGTTCCCAACAAGCCAGCTGAAGGACGGCTTTCACACACACTTATCTCTCAGAACTGAGCAAGTGGAGAGACGTTCGTTCATCTTGCACGAAGGGAACGGGTTGCAGGAGACACTTTTTCTCTGCTTTCTCAGTCTGTTTCCTAATGCCGGTTGGAAGTTCCTGCAGTTTTCACTGTAAAACCGAGTTGGAGCTAGTACCTGCCCATATATATGTATGTAATGGAGTTTGCAACTGAAAAGAAACTTTGTGTTCCCAACAAGCTAGGTGAAGGACATCTTTCACACACAATTATCTCTCAGAACTGAGCAAGTGGAGAGACGTTCGTTCATCTTGCACGAAGGGAACGGGTTGCAGGAGACACTTTTTCTCTCCTTTCTCAGTCTGTTTCCTAGTGCCGGTTTGAAGTTCCTGCAGTTTTCACTGTAAAACCGAGTTGGAGCTAGTACCTCCCCATATATATGTATGGAATAGAGTTTGCATCTGAAAAAAACTTTGTTTTCCCAACAAGCTAGGTGAAGGACGGCTTTCACACACACTTATCTCTCAGAACTGAGCAAGTGGGAGACGTTCTTTCATCTAGCACCAAGGGAACGGGTTGCAGGATACACTTTTTCTCTGCATTCTCAGTCTGTTTCCTAGTGCCGGTTTGAAGTTCCTGCAGTTTTCACTGTAAAACCGATTTGGAACTTGTACCTCCCCATATATATGTATGGAGTGGAGTTTGCAACTGACAAGAAACTTTGTGTTCCCAACAAGCTATGTGAAGGACGGCTTTCACACACACTTATCTCTCAGAACTGAGCAAGTGGAGAGACGTTCGTTCATCTAGCACCAAGTTAACTGGTTGCAGGAGACACTATTTCTCTGCTTTCTCAGTCTGTTTCCTAGTGCTGGTTTGAAGTTCCTGCAGTTTTCACTGTAAAACCGAGGTGGAGCTAGTACCTCCGCATATATATGTATGGAATGGAGTTTGCATCTGAAAAGAAACTTTGTGTTCCCAACAAGCTAGGTGAAGGACGGCTTTCACACACACTTATCTCTCAGAACTGAGCAAGTGGGAGACGTTCTTTCATTTGGCACCAAGGGAACGGGTTGCAGGATACACTTTTTCTCTGCTTTCTCAGTCTGTTTCCTAGTGCCGGTTTGAAATTCCTGCAGTTTTCACTGTAAAACCGAGTTGTAGCTAGTACCTCCCCATATATATGTATGGAATGGAGTTTGCAACTGAAAAGAAACTTGTGTTCCCAACAAGCCAGCTGCAGGACGGCTTTCACACACACTTATCTCTCAGAACTGAGCAAGTGGAGAGACGTTCGTTCATCTAGCACAAAGGGAACTGGTTGCAGGAGACTGTTTTTCTCTGCTTTCTCAGTCTGTTTCCTAGTGCCGGTTTGAAGTTCCTGCAGTTTTCACTGTAAAACCGAGTTGGAGCTAGTACCTCCCCATATATATGTATGGAATAGAGTTTGCATCTGAAAAAAACTTTGTTTTCCCAACAAGCTAGGTGAAGGACGGCTTTCACACACACTTATCTCTCAGAACTGAGCAAGTGGAGAGACGTTCGTTCATCTTGCACGAAGGGAACGGTTTGCAGGAGACACTTTTTCTCTGCTTTCTCAGTCTGTTTCCTAATGCCGGTTGGAAGTTCCTGCAGTTTTCACTGTAAAACCGAGTTGGAGCTAGTACCTGCCCATATATATGTATGTAATGGAGTTTGCAACTGAAAAGAAACTTTGTGTTCCCAACAAGCTAGGTGAAGGACATCTTTCACACACAATTATCTCTCAGAACTTAGCAAGTGGAGAGACGTTCGTTCATCTTGCACGAAGGGAACGGGTTGCAGGAGACACTTTTTCTCTGCTTTCTCAGTCTGTTTCCTAGTGCCGGTTTGAAGTTCCTGCAATTTTCACTGTAAAACCGAGTTGGAACTTGTACCTCCCCATATATATGAATGGAGTGGAGTTTGCAACTGAAAAGAAACTTTGTGTTCCCAACAAGCTAGGTGAAGGAAGGCTTTCACACACACTTATCTCTCAGAACTGAGCAAGTGGGAGACGTTCTTTCAACTAGCACCAAGGGAACGGTTTGCAGGATACACTTTTTCTCTGCCTTCTCAGTATGTTTCCTAGTGCCGGTTTGAAGTTCCTGCAGTTTTCACTGTAAAACCGATTTGGAACTTGTACCTCCCCATATATATGTATGGAGTGGAGTTTGCAACTGAAAAGAAACTTTGTGTTCCCAACAAGCTAGGTGAAGGACGGCTTTCACACACACTTATCTCTCAGAACTGAGCAAGTGGAGAGACGTTCGTTCATCTAGCACCAAGTTAACTGGTTGCAGGAGACACTATTTCTCTGCTTTCTCAGTCTGTTTCCTAGTGCCGGTTTGAAGTTCCTGCAGTTTTCACTGTAAAACCGAGGTGGAGCTAGTACCTCCGCATATATATGTATGGAATGGAGTTTGCATCTGAAAAGAAACTTTGTGTTCCCAACAAGCTAGGTGAAGGACGGCTTTCACACACACTTATCTCTCAGAACTGAGCAAGTGGGAGACGTTCTTTCATCTAGCACCAAGGGAACGGGTTGCAGGATACACTTTTTCTCTGCTTTCTCAGTCTGTTTCCTAGTGCCGGTTTGAAGTTCCTGCAGTTTTCACTGTAAAACAGAGTTGGAGCTAGTACCTGCCCATATATATGTATGTAATGGAGTTTGCAACTGAAAAGAAACTTTGTGTTCCCAACAAGCTAGGTGAAGGAAATCTTTCACACACAATTATATCTCAGAACTGAGCAAGTGGAGAGACGTTCGTTCATCTTGCACGAAGGGAACGGGTTGCAGGAGACACTTTTCCTCTGCTTTCTCAGTCTGTTTCCTAGTGCCGGTTTGAAGTTCCTGCAGTTTTCACTGTAAAACCGAGTTGGAACTTGTACCTCCCCATATATATGAATGGAGTGGGGTTTGCAACTGAAAAGAAACTTTGTGTTCCCAACAAGCTAGGTGAAGGAAGGCTTTCACACACACTTATCACTCAGAACTGAGGAAGTGGGAGACGTTCTTTCATCTAGCACCAAGGGAACGGGTTGCAGGATACACTTTTTCTCTGCCTTCTCAGTCTGTTTCCTAGTGCCGGTTTGAAGTTCCTGCAGTTTTCACTGTAAAACCGATTTGGAACTTGTACCTCCCCATATATATGTATGGAGTGGAGTTTGCAACTGAAAAGAAACTTGTGTTCCCAACAAGCCAGCTGAAGGACGGCTTTCACACACACTTATCTCTCAGAACTGAGCAAGTGGAGAGACGTTCGTTCATCTTGCACGAAGGGAACGGGTTGCAGGAGACACTTTTTCTCTGCTTTATCAGTCTGTTTCCTAATACCGGTTGGAAGTTCCTGCAGTTTTCACTATAAAACCGAGTTGGAGCAAGTACCTGCCCATATATATGTATGTAATGGAGTTTGCAACTGAAAAGAAACTTTGTGTTCCCAACAAGCTAGGTGATGGACGGCTTTCACACACTCTTATCTCTCAGAACTGAGCAAGTGGAGAGACGTTCGTTCATCTAGCACCAAGGGAACGGGTTGCAGGATACACTTTTTCTCTGCTTTCTCAGTCTGTTTCCTAGTGCCGGTTTGAAGTTCCTGCAGTTTTCACTGTAAAACAGAGTTGGAGCTAGTACCTCCCCATATATATGTATGGAATGGAGTTTGCAACTGAAAAGAAACTTGTGTTCCCAACAAGCCAGCTGAAGGACGGCTTTCACACACACTTATCTCTCAGAACTGAGCAAGTGGAGAGACGTTCGTTCATCTTGCACGAAGGGAACGGGTTGCAGGAGACACTTTTTCTCTGCTTTCTCAGTCTGTTTCCTAATGCCGGTTGGAAGTTCCTGCAGTTTTCACTGTAAAACCGAGTTGGAGCTAGTACCTGCCCATATATATGTATGTAATGGAGTTTGCAACTGAAAAGAAACTTTGTGTTCCCAACAAGCTAGGTGAAGGACATCTTTCACACACAATTATCTCTCAGAACTGAGCAAGTGGAGAGACGTTCGTTCATCTTGCACGAAGGGAACGGGTTGCAGGAGACACTTTTTCTCTCCTTTCTCAGTCTGTTTCCTAGTGCCGGTTTGAAGTTCCTGCAGTTTTCACTGTAAAACCGAGTTGGAGCTAGTACCTCCCCATATATATGTATGGAATAGAGTTTGCATCTGAAAAAAACTTTGTTTTCCCAACAAGCTAGGTGAAGGACGGCTTTCACACACACTTATCTCTCAGAACTGAGCAAGTGGGAGACGTTCTTTCATCTAGCACCAAGGGAACGGGTTGCAGGATACACTTTTTCTCTGCATTCTCAGTCTGTTTCCTAGTGCCGGTTTGAAGTTCCTGCAGTTTTCACTGTAAAACCGATTTGGAACTTGTACCTCCCCATATATATGTATGGAGTGGAGTTTGCAACTGAAAAGAAACTTTGTGTTCCCAACAAGCTATGTGAAGGACGGCTTTCACACACACTTATCTCTCAGAACTGAGCAAGTGGAGAGACGTTCGTTCATCTAGCACCAAGTTAACTGGTTGCAGGAGACACTATTTCTCTGCTTTCTCAGTCTGTTTCCTAGTGCTGGTTTGAAGTTCCTGCAGTTTTCACTGTAAAACCGAGGTGGAGCTAGTACCTCCGCATATATATGTATGGAATGGAGTTTGCATCTGAAAAGAAACTTTGTGTTCCCAACAAGCTAGGTGAAGGACGGCTTTCACACACACTTATCTCTCAGAACTGAGCAAGTGGGAGACGTTCTTTCATTTGGCACCAAGGGAACGGGTTGCAGGATACACTTTTTCTCTGCTTTCTCAGTCTGTTTCCTAGTGCCGGTTTGAAATTCCTGCAGTTTTCACTGTAAAACCGAGTTGTAGCTAGTACCTCCCCATATATATGTATGGAATGGAGTTTGCAACTGAAAAGAAACTTGTGTTCCCAACAAGCCAGCTGCAGGACGGCTTTCACACACACTTATCTCTCAGAACTGAGCAAGTGGAGAGACGTTCGTTCATCTAGCACAAAGGGAACTGGTTGCAGGAGACTGTTTTTCTCTGCTTTCTCAGTCTGTTTCCTAGTGCCGGTTTGAAGTTCCTGCAGTTTTCACTGTAAAACCGAGTTGGAGCTAGTACCTCCCCATATATATGTATGGAATAGAGTTTGCATCTGAAAAAAACTTTGTTTTCCCAACAAGCTAGGTGAAGGACGGCTTTCACACACACTTATCTCTCAGAACTGAGCAAGTGGAGAGACGTTCGTTCATCTTGCACGAAGGGAACGGTTTGCAGGAGACACTTTTTCTCTGCTTTCTCAGTCTGTTTCCTAATGCCGGTTGGAAGTTCCTGCAGTTTTCACTGTAAAACCGAGTTGGAGCTAGTACCTGCCCATATATATGTATGTAATGGAGTTTGCAACTGAAAAGAAACTTTGTGTTCCCAACAAGCTAGGTGAAGGACATCTTTCACACACAATTATCTCTCAGAACTTAGCAAGTGGAGAGACGTTCGTTCATCTTGCACGAAGGGAACGGGTTGCAGGAGACACTTTTTCTCTGCTTTCTCAGTCTGTTTCCTAGTGCCGGTTTGAAGTTCCTGCAATTTTCACTGTAAAACCGAGTTGGAACTTGTACCTCCCCATATATATGAATGGAGTGGAGTTTGCAACTGAAAAGAAACTTTGTGTTCCCAACAAGCTAGGTGAAGGAAGGCTTTCACACACACTTATCTCTCAGAACTGAGCAAGTGGGAGACGTTCTTTCAACTAGCACCAAGGGAACGGTTTGCAGGATACACTTTTTCTCTGCCTTCTCAGTATGTTTCCTAGTGCCGGTTTGAAGTTCCTGCAGTTTTCACTGTAAAACCGATTTGGAACTTGTACCTCCCCATATATATGTATGGAGTGGAGTTTGCAACTGAAAAGAAACTTTGTGTTCCCAACAAGCTAGGTGAAGGACGGCTTTCACACACACTTATCTCTCAGAACTGAGCAAGTGGAGAGACGTTCGTTCATCTAGCACCAAGTTAACTGGTTGCAGGAGACACTATTTCTCTGCTTTCTCAGTCTGTTTCCTAGTGCCGGTTTGAAGTTCCTGCAGTTTTCACTGTAAAACCGAGGTGGAGCTAGTACCTCCGCATATATATGTATGGAATGGAGTTTGCATCTGAAAAGAAACTTTGTGTTCCCAACAAGCTAGGTGAAGGACGGCTTTCACACACACTTATCTCTCAGAACTGAGCAAGTGGGAGACGTTCTTTCATCTAGCACCAAGGGAACGGGTTGCAGGATACACTTTTTCTCTGCTTTCTCAGTCTGTTTCCTAGTGCCGGTTTGAAGTTCCTGCAGTTTTCACTGTAAAACAGAGTTGGAGCTAGTACCTCCCCATATATATGTATGGAATGGAGTTTGCAACTGAAAAGAAACTTGTGTTCCCAACAAGCCAGCTGAAAGACGGCTTTCACACACACTTATCTCTCAGAACTGAGCAAGTGGAGAGACGTTCGTTCATCTTGCACGAAGGGAACGGGTTGCAGGAGACACTTTTTCTCTGCTTTCTCAGTCTGTTTCCTAATGCCGGTTGGAAGTTCCTGCAGTTTTCACTGTAAAACCGAGTTGGAGCTAGTACCTGCCCATATATATGTATGTAATGGAGTTTGCAACTGAAAAGAAACTTTGTGTTCCCAACAAGCTAGGTGAAGGAAATCTTTCACACACAATTATATCTCAGAACTGAGCAAGTGGAGAGACGTTCGTTCATCTTGCACGAAGGGAACGGGTTGCAGGAGACACTTTTTCTCTGCTTTCTCAGTCTGTTTCCTAGTGCCGGTTTGAAGTTCCTGCAGTTTTCACTGTAAAACCGAGTTGGAACTTGTACCTCCCCATATATATGAATGGAGTGGGGTTTGCAACTGAAAAGAAACTTTGTGTTCCCAACAAGCTAGGTGAAGGAAGGCTTTCACACACACTTATCACTCAGAACTGAGGAAGTGGGAGACGTTCTTTCATCTAGCACCAAGGGAACGGGTTGCAGGATACACTTTTTCTCTGCCTTCTCAGTCTGTTTCCTAGTGCCGGTTTGAAGTTCCTGCAGTTTTCACTGTAAAACCGATTTGGAACTTGTACCTCCCCATATATATGTATGGAGTGGAGTTTGCAACTGAAAAGAAACTTGTGTTCCCAACAAGCCAGCTGAAGGACGGCTTTCACACACACTTATCTCTCAGAACTGAGCAAGTGGAGAGACGTTCGTTCATCTTGCACGAAGGGAACGGGTTGCAGGAGACACTTTTTCTCTGCTTTATCAGTCTGTTTCCTAATACCGGTTGGAAGTTCCTGCAGTTTTCACTATAAAACCGAGTTGGAGCAAGTACCTGCCCATATATATGTATGTAATGGAGTTTGCAACTGAAAAGAAACTTTGTGTTCCCAACAAGCTAGGTGATGGACGGCTTTCACACACTCTTATCTCTCAGAACTGAGCAAGTGGAGAGACGTTCGTTCATCTAGCACCAAGGGAACGGGTTGCAGGATACACTTTTTCTCTGCTTTCTCAGTCTGTTTCCTAGTGCCGGTTTGAAGTTCCTGCAGTTTTCACTGTAAAACAGAGTTGGAGCTAGTACCTCCCCATATATATGTATGGAATGGAGTTTGCAACTGAAAAGAAACTTGTGTTCCCAACAAGCCAGCTGAAGGACGGCTTTCACACACACTTATCTCTCAGAACTGAGCAAGTGGAGAGACGTTCGTTCATCTTGCACGAAGGGAACGGGTTGCAGGAGACACTTTTTCTCTGCTTTCTCAGTCTGTTTCCTAATGCCGGTTGGAAGTTCCTGCAGTTTTCACTGTAAAACCGAGTTGGAGCTAGTACCTGCCCATATATATGTATGTAATGGAGTTTGCAACTGAAAAGAAACTTTGTGTTCCCAACAAGCTAGGTGAAGGACATCTTTCACACACAATTATCTCTCAGAACTGAGCAAGTGGAGAGACGTTCGTTCATCTTGCACGAAGGGAACGGGTTGCAGGAGACACTTTTTCTCTCCTTTCTCAGTCTGTTTCCTAGTGCCGGTTTGAAGTTCCTGCAGTTTTCACTGTAAAACCGAGTTGGAGCTAGTACCTCCCCATATATATGTATGGAATAGAGTTTGCATCTGAAAAAAACTTTGTTTTCCCAACAAGCTAGGTGAAGGACGGCTTTCACACACACTTATCTCTCAGAACTGAGCAAGTGGGAGACGTTCTTTCATCTAGCACCAAGGGAACGGGTTGCAGGATACACTTTTTCTCTGCATTCTCAGTCTGTTTCCTAGTGCCGGTTTGAAGTTCCTGCAGTTTTCACTGTAAAACCGATTTGGAACTTGTACCTCCCCATATATATGTATGGAGTGGAGTTTGCAACTGAAAAGAAACTTTGTGTTCCCAACAAGCTATGTGAAGGACGGCTTTCACACACACTTATCTCTCAGAACTGAGCAAGTGGAGAGACGTTCGTTCATCTAGCACCAAGTTAACTGGTTGCAGGAGACACTATTTCTCTGCTTTCTCAGTCTGTTTCCTAGTGCCGGTTTGAAGTTCCTGCAGTTTTCACTGTAAAACCGAGGTGGAGCTAGTACCTCCGCATATATATGTATGGAATGGAGTTTGCATCTGAAAAGAAACTTTGTGTTCCCAACAAGCTAGGTGAAGGACGGCTTTCACACACACTTATCTCTCAGAACTGAGCAAGTGGGAGACGTTCTTTCATTTGGCACCAAGGGAACGGGTTGCAGGATACACTTTTTCTCTGCTTTCTCAGTCTGTTTCCTAGTGCCGGTTTGAAATTCCTGCAGTTTTCACTGTAAAACCGAGTTGTAGCTAGTACCTCCCCATATATATGTATGGAATGGAGTTTGCAACTGAAAAGAAACTTGTGTTCCCAACAAGCCAGCTGCAGGACGGCTTTCACACACACTTATCTCTCAGAACTGAGCAAGTGGAGAGACGTTCGTTCATCTAGCACAAAGGGAACTGGTTGCAGGAGACTGTTTTTCTCTGCTTTCTCAGTCTGTTTCCTAGTGCTGGTTTGAAGTTCCTGCAGTTTTCACTGTAAAACCGTGTTGGAACTAGTACCTACCCATATATATGTATGGAGTGGAGTTTGCAACTGAAAAGAAACTTTGTGTTCCCAATAAGCTAGGTGAAGGACGGCTTTCACACACACATATCTCTCAGAACTGAGCAATTGGATAGACGTTCGTTCATCTAGCACCAAGGGAACGGGTTGCAGGAGACACTTTTTCTCTGCTTTCTCAGTCTGTGTCCTAGTGCCGGTTTGAAGTTCCTGCAGTTTTCACTGTAAAACCGAGTTGGAGCTAGTACTTACCCATATATATATAAGGAATGGAGTTTGCAACTGAAAAGAAACTTTGTGTTCCCAACAAGCTAGATGAAGGACGGCTTTCACACACACTTATCTCTCAGAACTGAGCAAGTGGAGAGACGTTCGTTCATCTAGCACCAAGGGAACGGGTTGCAGGAGACACTTTTTCTCTGCTTTCTCAGTCTGTTTCCTAGTGCCGGTTTGAAGTTCCTGCAGTTTTCACGGTAAAACCGATTTGGAACTTGTACCTCCCCATATATATGAAAGGAGTGGAGTTTGCAACTGAAAAGAAACTTTGTGTTCCCAACAAGCTAGGTGAAGGACGGCTTTCACACACACTAATCTCTCAGAACTGAGCAAGTGGAGAGACGTTCGTTCACCTAGAACCAAGGGAACGGGTTGCAGGAGACACTTTTTCTCTGGTTTCTCAGTCTGTTTCCTACTGCCGGTTTGAAGTTCCTGCAGTTTTCACTGTAAACCGAGGTGGAGCTAGTACCTCCGCATATATATGTACGGAATGGAGTTTGCATCTGAAAAGAAACTTTGTGTTCCCAACAAGCTAGGTGAAGGATGGCTTCCACACGCACCTATCTCTCAGAACTGAGCAAGTGGAGAGACGTTCGTTCATCTAGCACCAAGGGAACGGGTTGCAGGAGACACTTTTTCTCTGCTTTCTCAGTCTGTGTCCTAGTGCCGGTTTGAAGTTCCTGCAGTTTTCACTGTAAAACAGAGTTGGAGCTAGTACTTACCCATATATATATAAGGAATGGAGATTGCAACTGAAAAGAAACTTTGTGTTCCCAACAAGCTAGATGAAGGACGGCTTTCACACACACTTATCTCTCAGAACTGAGCAAGTGGGGAGACGTTCGTTCATCTAGCACCAAGGGAACGGGTTGCAGGAGACACTTTTTCTCTGCTTTCTCAGTCTGTTTCCTAGTGGCGGTTTGAAATTCCTGCAGTTATCACTGTAAAATCGAGTTAGAGCTCGTACCTCCCCATATATTTGTATGGAATGGAGTTTGCAACTGAAAAGAAACTATGTTTTCCCAACAAGCTAGGTGAAGGACGGCTTTCACACACACGTATCTCTCAGAACTGAGTATGTGGAGAGTCGTTCTTTCATCTAGCACCAGGGGAACGGGTTGAAGGAGACACTTTTTCTCTGCTTTCTCAGTCTGTTTCCTAGTGCCGGTTTGAAGTTCCTGCAGTTTTCATTGTAAAACCATGTTGGAGCTAGTACCTCCCCATATATATGTATGGAAAGTAGTTTGCAACCTAAAAAAAATTTTGTGTTCCCAACAAGCTAGGTGGAGGACGGCTTTCACACACACTTATCTCTCAGAATTGAGCAAGTGGAGAGACTTTCGTTCATCTAGCACCAAGGGAACGGGTTGCAGGAGACACTTTTTCTCTGCTTTCTCAGTCTGTTTCCTAATGCCGGTTTGAAGTTCCTGCAGTTTTCACTGTAAAACCGAGTTGGAGCTAGTACTTACCCATATATATGTAAGGAATGGAGTTTGCAACTGAAAAGAAACTTTGTGTTCCCAACAAGCTAGATGAAGGACGGCTTTCACACACACTTATCTCTCAGAACTGAGCAAGTGGAGAGACGTTCGTTCATCTAGCATCAAGGGAACGGGTTGCAGGAGACACTTTTTCTCTGCTTTCTCAGTCTGTTTCCTAGTGCCGGTTTGAAGTTCCTGCAGTTTTCACGGTAAAACCGATTTGGAACTTGTACCTCCCCATATATATGAAAGGAGTGGAGTTTGCAACTGAAAAGAAACTTTGTGTTCCCAACAAGCTAGGTGAAGGACGGCTTTCACACACACTAATCTCTCAGAACTTAGCAAGTGGAGAGACGTTCGTTCACCTAGAACCAAGGGAACGGGTTGCAGGAGATACTTTTTCTCTGGTTTCTCAGTCTGTTTCCTACTGCCGGTTTGAAGTTCCTGCAGTTTTCACTGTAAACCGAGGTGGAGCTTGTACCTCCGCATATATATGTATGGAATGGAGTTTGCATCTGAAAAGAAACTTTGTGTTCCGAACAAGCTAGGTGAAGGACGGCTTTCACACACACTAATGTCTCAGAACTGAGCAAGTGGAGAGACGTTCGTTCATCTAGCACCAAGGGAACGGGTTGCAGGAGACACTTTTGCTCTGCATTCTCAGTCTGTTTCCTAGTGCCGGTTTGAAGTTCCTGCAGTTTTCACTGTAAAACCGATTTGGAACTTGTACCTCCCCATATATATGTATGGTGTGGAGTTTGCAACTGAAAAGAAACTTTGTGTTCCCAACAAGCTAGGTGAAGGACGGCTTTCACACACACTTATCTCTCAGAACTGAGCAAGTGGAGAGACGTTCGTTCATCTAGCACCAAGTTAACTGGTTGCAGGAGACACTATTTCTCTGCTTTCTCAGTCTGTTTCCTAGTGCCGGTTTGAAGTACCTGCAGTTTTCACTGTAAAACCGAGGTGGAGCTAGTACCTCCGCATATATATGTATGGAATGGAGTTTGCATCTGAAAAGAAACTTTGTGTTCCCAACAAGCTAGGTGAAGGACGGCTTTCACACACACTTATCTCTCAGAACTGAGCAAGTGGGAGACGTTCTTTCATCTAGCACCAAGGGAACGGGTTGCAGGAGACACTTTTTCTCTGCTTTCTCAGTCTGCTTCCTAGTGCCGGTTTGAAGTTCCTGCAGTTTTCACTGTAAAACAGAGTTGTAGCTAGTACCTCCCCATATATATGTATGGAATGGATTTTGCAACTGAAAAGAAACTTTATGTTCCCAACAAGCTAGGTAATGGACGGCTTTCACACACACTTATCTCTCAGAACTGAGCAAGTGGAGAGACGTTCGTTCACCTAGCACCAATGGAACGGGATGCAGGAGAAACTTTTTCTCTGCTTTCTCAGTCTGTTTCCTAGTGCCGGTATGAAGTTCCTGCAGTTTTCACTGTAAAACCGAGTTGGATCTAGAACCTCCCCATATATATGTATGGAATGGAGTTTGCAACTGAAAAGAAACTTTGTGTTCCCAACAAGCTAGGTGGAGGACGGCTTTCACACACACTTATTTCTCAGAACTGAGCAAGAGGAGAGACGTTCGTTCATCTAGCACCAAGGCAACGGGTTGCAGGAGACACTTTTTCTCTGCTTTCTCAGTCTGTTTCCTAGTGCCGGTTTGAAGTTCCTGCAGTTTTCACTGTAAAACCGAGTTGGAGCTAGTACCTCCCCATATATATGTATGGAATAGAGTTTGCATCTGAAAAAAACTTTGTTTTCCCAACAAGCTAGGTGAAGGACGGCTTTCACACCCACTTATCTCTCAGAACTGAGCAAGTGGAGAGACGTTCGTTCATCTTGCACGAAGGGAACGGGTTGCAGGAGACACTTTTTCTCTGCTTTCTCAGTCTTTTTCCTAATGCCGGTTGGAAGTTCCTGCAATTTTCACTGTAAAACCGAGTTGGAGCTAGTACCTGCCCATATATATGTATGTAATGGAGTTTGCAACTGAAAAGAAACTTTGTGTTCCCAACAAGCTAGGTGAAGGACATCTTTCACACACAATTATCTCTCAGAACTGAGCAAGTGGAGAGACGTTCGTTCATCTTGCACGAAGGGAACGGGTTGCAGGAGACACTTTTTCTCTGCTTTCTCAGTCTGTTTCCTAGTGCCGGTTTGAAGTTCCTGCAGTTTTCACTGTAAAACCGAGTTGGAACTTGTACCTCCCCATATATATGAATGGAGTGCAGTTTGCAACTGAAAAGAAACTTTGTGTTCCCAACAAGCTAGGTGAAGGACGGCTTTCACACACACTTATCTCTCAGAACTGAGCAAGTGGGAGACGTTCTTTCATCTAGCACCAAGGGAACGGGTTGCAGGATACACTTTTTCTCTGCTTTCTCAGTCTGTTTCCTAGTGCCGGTTTGAAGTTCCTGCAGTTTTCACTGTAAAACCATGTTGGAGCTAGTACCTCCCCATATATATGTATGGAATGGATTTTGCAACTGAAAAGTAACTTTATGTTCCCAACAAGCTAGGTAATTGACGGTTTTCACACACACTTATCTCTCAGAACTGAGCAAGTGGAGAGACGTTCGTTCACCTAGCACCAATGGAACGGGTTGCAGGAGAGACTTTTTCTCTGCTTTCTCAGTCTGTTTCCTAGTGCCGGTATGAAGTTCCTGCAGTTTTCACTGTAAAACCGAGTTGGATCTAGAACCTCCCCATATATATGTATGGAATGGAGTTTGCAACTGAAAAGAAACTTTGTGTTCCCAACAAGCTAGGTGGAGGACGGCTTTCACACACACTTATTTCTCAGAACTGAGCAAGAGGAGAGACGTTCGTTCATCTAGCACCAAGTCAACGGGTTGCAGGAGACACTTTTTCTCTGCTTTCTCAGTCTGTTTCCTAGTGCCGGTTTGAAGTTCCTGCAGTTTTCACTGTAAAACCGAGTTGGAGCTAGTACCTCCCCATATATATGTATGGAATAGAGTTTGCATCTGAAAAAAACTTTGTTTTCCCAACAAGCTAGGTGAAGGACGGCTTTCACACACACTTATCTCTCAGAACTGAGCAAGTGGAGAGACGTTCGTTCATCTTGCACGAAGGGAACGGGTTGCAGGAGACACTTTTTCTCTGCTTTCTCAGTCTTTTTCCTAATGCCGGTTGGAAGTTCCTGCAATTTTCACTGTAAAACCGAGTTGGAGCTAGTACCTGCCCATATATATGTATGTAATGGAGTTTGCAACTGAAAAGAAACTTTGTGTTCCCAACAAGCTAGGTGAAGGACATCTTTCACACACAATTATCTCTCAGAACTGAGCAAGTGGAGAGACGTTCGTTCATCTTGCACGAAGGGAACGGGTTGCAGGAGACACTTTTTCTCTGCTTTCTCAGTCTGTTTCCTAGTGCCGGTTTGAAGTTCCTGCAGTTTTCACTGTAAAACCGAGTTGGAACTTGTACCTCCCCATATATATGAATGGAGTGGAGTTTGCAACTGAAAAGAAACATTGTGTTCCCAACAAGCTAGGTGAAGGAAGGCTTTCACACACACTTATCTCTCAGAACTGAGCAAGTGGAGAGACGTTCGTTTACCTAGCACCAATGGAACGGGTTGCAGGAGAGACTTTTTCTCTGCTTTCTCAGTCTGTTTCCTAGTGCCGGTATGAAGTTCCTGCAGTTTTCACTGTAAAACCGAGTTGGATCTAGAACCTCCCCATATATATGTATGGAATGGAGTTTGCAACTGAAAAGAAACTTTGTGTTCCCAACAAGCTAGGTGGAGGACGGCTTTCACACACATTTATTTCTCAGAACTGAGCAAGAGGAGAGACGTTCGTTCATCTAGCACCAAGTCAACGGGTTGCAGGAGACACTTTTTCTCTGCTTTCTCAGTCTGTTTCCTAGTGCCGGTTTGAAGTTCCTGCAGTTTTCACTGTAAAACCGAGTTGGAGCTAGTACCTCCCCATATATATGTATGGAATAGAGTTTGCATCTGAAAAAAACTTTGTTTTCCCAACAAGCTAGGTGAAGGACGGCTTTCACACCCACTTATCTCTCAGAACTGAGCAAGTGGAGAGACGTTCGTTCATCTTGCACGAAGGGAACGGGTTGCAGGAGACACTTTTTCTCTGCTTTCTCAGTCTTTTTCCTAATGCCGGTTGGAAGTTCCTGCAATTTTCACTGTAAAACCGAGTTGGAGCTAGTACCTGCCCATATATATGTATGTAATGGAGTTTGCAACTGAAAAGAAACTTTGTGTTCCCAACAAGCTAGGTGAAGGACATCTTTCACACACAATTATCTCTCAGAACTGAGCAAGTGGAGAGACGTTCGTTCATCTTGCACGAAGGGAACGGGTTGCAGGAGACACTTTTTCTCTGCTTTCTCAGTCTGTTTCCTAGTGCCGGTTTGAAGTTCCTGCAGTTTTCACTGTAAAACCGAGTTGGAACTTGTACCTCCCCATATATATGAATGGAGTGCAGTTTGCAACTGAAAAGAAACTTTGTGTTCCCAACAAGCTAGGTGAAGGACGGCTTTCACACACACTTATCTCTCAGAACTGAGCAAGTGGGAGACGTTCTTTCATCTAGCACCAAGGGAACGGGTTGCAGGATACACTTTTTCTCTGCTTTCTCAGTCTGTTTCCTAGTGCCGGTTTGAAGTTCCTGCAGTTTTCACTGTAAAACCATGTTGGAGCTAGTACCTCCCCATATATATGTATGGAATGGATTTTGCAACTGAAAAGTAACTTTATGTTCCCAACAAGCTAGGTAATGGACGGTTTTCACACACACTTATCTCTCAGAACTGAGCAAGTGGAGAGACGTTCGTTCACCTAGCACCAATGGAACGGGTTGCAGGAGAGACTTTTTCTCTGCTTTCTCAGTCTGTTTCCTAGTGCCGGTATGAAGTTCCTGCAGTTTTCACTGTAAAACCGAGTTGGATCTAGAACCTCCCCATATATATGTATGGAATGGAGTTTGCAACTGAAAAGAAACTTTGTGTTCCCAACAAGCTAGGTGGAGGACGGCTTTCACACACACTTATTTCTCAGAACTGAGCAAGAGGAGAGACGTTCGTTCATCTAGCACCAAGTCAACGGGTTGCAGGAGACACTTTTTCTCTGCTTTCTCAGTCTGTTTCCTAGTGCCGGTTTGAAGTTCCTGCAGTTTTCACTGTAAAACCGAGTTGGAGCTAGTACCTCCCCATATATATGTATGGAATAGAGTTTGCATCTGAAAAAAACTTTGTTTTCCCAACAAGCTAGGTGAAGGACGGCTTTCACACACACTTATCTCTCAGAACTGAGCAAGTGGAGAGACGTTCGTTCATCTTGCACGAAGGGAACGGGTTGCAGGAGACACTTTTTCTCTGCTTTCTCAGTCTTTTTCCTAATGCCGGTTGGAAGTTCCTGCAATTTTCACTGTAAAACCGAGTTGGAGCTAGTACCTGCCCATATATATGTATGTAATGGAGTTTGCAACTGAAAAGAAACTTTGTGTTCCCAACAAGCTAGGTGAAGGACATCTTTCACACACAATTATCTCTCAGAACTGAGCAAGTGGAGAGACGTTCGTTCATCTTGCACGAAGGGAACGGGTTGCAGGAGACACTTTTTCTCTGCTTTCTCAGTCTGTTTCCTAGTGCCGGTTTGAAGTTCCTGCAGTTTTCACTGTAAAACCGAGTTGGAACTTGTACCTCCCCATATATATGAATGGAGTGGAGTTTGCAACTGAAAAGAAACATTGTGTTCCCAACAAGCTAGGTGAAGGAAGGCTTTCACACACACTTATCTCTCAGAACTGAGCAAGTGGAGAGACGTTCGTTTACCTAGCACCAATGGAACGGGTTGCAGGAGAGACTTTTTCTCTGCTTTCTCAGTCTGTTTCCTAGTGCCGGTATGAAGTTCCTGCAGTTTTCACTGTAAAACCGAGTTGGATCTAGAACCTCCCCATATATATGTATGGAATGGAGTTTGCAACTGAAAAGAAACTTTGTGTTCCCAACAAGCTAGGTGGAGGACGGCTTTCACACACATTTATTTCTCAGAACTGAGCAAGAGGAGAGACGTTCGTTCATCTAGCACCAAGTCAACGGGTTGCAGGAGACACTTTTTCTCTGCTTTCTCAGTCTGTTTCCTAGTGCCGGTTTGAAGTTCCTGCAGTTTTCACTGTAAAACCGAGTTGGAGCTAGTACCTCCCCATATATATGTATGGAATAGAGTTTGCATCTGAAAAAAACTTTGTTTTCCCAACAAGCTAGGTGAAGGACGGCTTTCACACACACTTATCTCTCAGAACTGAGCAAGTGGAGAGACGTTCGTTCATCTTGCACGAAGGGAACGGGTTGCAGGAGACACTTTTTCTCTGCTTTCTCAGTCTTTTTCCTAATGCCGGTTGGAAGTTCCTGCAATTTTCACTGTAAAACCGAGTTGGAGCTAGTACCTGCCCATATATATGTATGTAATGGAGTTTGCAACTGAAAAGAAACTTTGTGTTCCCAACAAGCTAGGTGAAGGACATCTTTCACACACAATTATCTCTCAGAACTGAGCAAGTGGAGAGACGTTCGTTCATCTTGCACGAAGGGAACGGGTTGCAGGAGACACTTTTTCTCTGCTTTCTCAGTCTGTTTCCTAGTGCCGGTTTGAAGTTCCTGCAGTTTTCACTGTAAAACCGAGTTGGAACTTGTACCTCCCCATATATATGAATGGAGTGGAGTTTGCAACTGAAAAGAAACATTGTGTTCCCAACAAGCTAGGTGAAGGAAGGCTTTCACACAAACTTATCTCTCAGAACTGAGCAAGTGGAGAGACGTTCGTTCACCTAGCACCAATGGAACGGGTTGCAGGAGAAACTTTTTCTCTGCTTTCTCAGTCTGTTTCCTAGTGCCGGTATGAAGTTCCTGCAGTTTTCAGTGTAAAACCGAGTTGGATCTAGAACCTCCCCATATATATGTATGGAATGGAGTTTGCAACTGAAAAGAAACTTTGTGTTCCCAACAAGCTAGTTGGAGGACGGCTTTCACACACACTTATTTCTCAGAACTGAGCAAGAGGAGAGACGTTCGTTCATCTAGCACCAAGTCAACGGGTTGCAGGAGACACTTTTTCTCTGCTTTCTCAGTCTGTTTCCTAGTGCCAGTTTGAAGTTCCTGCAGTTTTCACTGTAAAACCGAGTTGGAGCTAGTACCTCCCCATATATATGTATGGAATAGAGTTTGCATCTGAAAAAAACTTTGTTTTCCCAACAAGCTAGGTGAAGGACGGCTTTCACACACACTTATCTCTCAGAACTGTGCAAGTGGAGAGACGTTCGTTCATCTTGCACGCAGGGAACGGGTTGCAGGAGACACTTTTTCTCTGCCTTCTCAGTCTGTTTCCTAATGCCGGTTGGAAGTTCCTGCAATTTTCACTGTAAAACCGAGTTGGAGCTAGTACCTGCCCATATATATGTATGTAATGGAGTTTGCAACTGAAAAGAAACTTTGTGTTCCCAACAAGCTAGGTGAAGGACATCTTTCACACACAATTATCTCTCAGAACTGAGCAAGTGGAGAGACGTTCGTTCATCTTGCACGAAGGGAACGGGTTGCAGGAGACACTTTTTCTCTGCTTTCTCAGTCTGTTTCCTAGTGCCGGTTTGAAGTTCCTGCAGTTTTCACTGTAAAACCGAGTTGGAACTTGTACCTCCCCATATATATGAATGGAGTGGAGTTTGCAACTGAAAAGAAACATTGTGTTCCCAACAAGCTAGGTGAAGGAAGGCTTTCACACACACTTATCTCTCAGAACTGAGCAAGTGGAGAGACGTTCTTTCATCTAGCACCAAGGGAACGGGTTGCAGGATACACTTTTTCTCTGCTTTCTCAGTCTGTTTCCTAGTGCCGGTTTGAAGTTCCTGCAGTTTTCACTGTAAAACAGAGTTGGAGCTAGTACCTCCCCATATACATGTATGGAATGGAGTTTGCAACTGAAAAGAAACTTGTGTTCCCAACAAGCCAGCTGAAGGACGGCTTTCACACACACTTATCTCTCAGAACTGAGCAAGTGGAGAGACGTTCGTTCATCTTGCACGAAGGGAACGGGTTGCAGGAGACACTTTTTCTCTGCTTTCTCAGTCTGTTTCCTAATGCCGGTTGGAAGTTCCTGCAGTTTTCACTGTAAAACCGAGTTGGAGCTAGTACCTGCCCATATATATGTATGTAATGGAGTTTGCAACTGAAAAGAAACTTTGTGTTCCCAACAAGCTAGGTGAAGGACATCTTTCACACACAATTATCTCTCAGAACTGAGCAAGTGGAGAGACGTTCGTTCATCTTGCACGAAGGGAACGGGTTGCAGGAGACACTTTTTCTCTGCTTTCTCAGTCTGTTTCCTAGTGCCGGTTTGAAGTTCCTGCAGTTTTCACTGTAAAACCGAGTTGGAACTTGTACCTCCCCATATATATGAATGGAGTGGAGTTTGCAACTGAAAAGAAACATTGTGTTCCCAACAAGCTAGGTGAAGGAAGGCTTTCACACACACTTATCTCTCAGAACTGAGCAAGTGGAGAGACGTTCGTTTACCTAGCACCAATGGAACGGGTTGCAGGAGAGACTTTTTCTCTGCTTTCTCAGTCTGTTTCCTAGTGCCGGTATGAAGTTCCTGCAGTTTTCACTGTAAAACCGAGTTGGATCTAGAACCTCCCCATATATATGTATGGAATGGAGTTTGCAACTGAAAAGAAACTTTGTGTTCCCAACAAGCTAGGTGGAGGACGGCTTTCACACACATTTATTTCTCAGAACTGAGCAAGAGGAGAGACGTTCGTTCATCTAGCACCAAGTCAACGGGTTGCAGGAGACACTTTTTCTCTGCTTTCTCAGTCTGTTTCCTAGTGCCGGTTTGAAGTTCCTGCAGTTTTCACTGTAAAACCGAGTTGGAGCTAGTACCTCCCCATATATATGTATGGAATAGAGTTTGCATCTGAAAAAAACTTTGTTTTCCCAACAAGCTAGGTGAAGGACGGCTTTCACACACACTTATCTCTCAGAACTGAGCAAGTGGAGAGACGTTCGTTCATCTTGCACGAAGGGAACGGGTGGCAGGAGACACTTTTTCTCTGCTTTCTCAGTCTTTTTCCTAATGCCGGTTGGAAGTTCCTGCAGTTTTCACTGTAAAACCGAGTTGGAGCAAGTACCTGCCCATATATATGTATGTAATGGAGTTTGCAACTGAAAAGAAACTTTGTGTTCCCAACAAGCTAGGTGAAGGACATCTTTCACACACAATTATCTCTCAGAACTGAGCAAGTGGAGAGACGTTCGTTCATCTTGCACGAAGGGAACGGGTTGCAGGAGACACTTTTTCTCTGCTTTCTCAGTCTGTTTCCTAGTGCCGGTTTGAAGTTCCTGCAATTTTCACTGTAAAACCGAGTTGGAACTTGTACCTCCCCATATATATGAATGGAGTGGAGTTTGCAACTGAAAAGAAACTTTGTGTTCCCAACAAGCTAGGTGAAGGAAGGCTTTCACACACACTTATCTCTCAGAACTGAGCAAGTGGGAGACGTTCTTTCAACTAGCACCAAGGGAACGGTTTGCAGGATACACTTTTTCTCTGCCTTCTCAGTATGTTTCCTAGTGCCGGTTTGAAGTTCCTGCAGTTTTCACTGTAAAACCGATTTGGAACTTGTACCTCCCCATATATATGTATGGAGTGGAGTTTGCAACTGAAAAGAAACTTTGTGTTCCCAACAAGCTAGGTGAAGGACGGCGTTCACACACACTTATCTCTCAGAACTGAGCAAGTGGAGAGACGTTCGTTCATCTAGCACCAAGTTAACTGGTTGCAGGAGACACTATTTCTCTGCTTTCTCAGTCTGTTTCCTAGTGCCGGTTTGAAGTTCCTGCAGTTTTCACTGTAAAACCGAGGTGGAGCTAGTACCTCCGCATATATATGTATGGAAAGGAGTTTGCATCTGAAAAGAAACTTTGTGTTCCCAACAAGCTAGGTGAAGGACGGCTTTCACACACACTTATCTCTCAGAACTGAGCAAGTGGGAGACGTTCTTTCATCTAGCACCAAGGGAACGGGTTGCAGGATACACTTTTTCTCTGCTTTCTCAGTCTGTTTCCTAGTGCCGGTTTGAAGTTCCTGCAGTTTTCACTGTAAAACAGAGTTGGAGCTAGTACCTCCCCATATATATGTATGGAATGGAGTTTGCAACTGAAAAGAAACTTGTGTTCCCAACAAGCCAGCTGAAGGACGGCTTTCACACACACTTATCTCTCAGAACTGAGCAAGTGGAGAGACGTTCGTTCATCTTGCACGAAGGGAACGGGTTGCAGGAGACACTTTTTCTCTGCTTTCTCAGTCTGTTTCCTAATGCCGGTTGGAAGTTCCTGCAGTTTTCACTGTAAAACCGAGTTGGAGCTAGTACCTGCCCATATATATGTATGTAATGGAGTTTGCAACTGAAAAGAAACTTTGTGTTCCCAACAAGCTAGGTGAAGGACATCTTTCACACACAATTATCTCTCAGAACTGAGCAAGTGGAGAGACGTTCGTTCATCTTGCACGAAGGGAACGGGTTGCAGGAGACACTTTTTCTCTGCTTTCTCAGTCTGTTTCCTAGTGCCGGTTTGAAGTTCCTGCAGTTTTCACTGTAAAACCGAGTTGGAACTTGTACCTCCCCATATATATGAATGGAGTGGAGTTTGCAACTGAAAAGAAACTTTGTGTTCCCAACAAGCTAGGTGAAGGACGGCTTTCACACACTCTTATCTCTCAGAACTGAGCAAGTGGAGAGACGTTCGTTCATCTTGCACGAATGGAACGGGTTGCAGGAGACACTTTTTCTCTGCTTTCTCAGTCTGTTTCCTAATACCGGTTGGAAGTTCCTGCAGTTTTCACTGTAAAACCGAGTTGGAGCAAGTACCTGCCCATATATATGTATGTAATGGAGTTTGCAACTGAAAAGAAACTTTGTGTTCCCAACAAGCTAGGTGAAGGACGGCTTTCACAAACTCTTATCTCTCAGAACTGAGCAAGTGGAGAGACGTTCGTTCATCTAGCACCAAGGGAACGGGTTGCAGGATACACTTTTTCTCTGCTTTCTCAGTCTGTTTCCTAGTGCCGGTTTGAAGTTCCTGCAGTTTTCACTGTAAAACAGATTTGGAGCTAGTACCTCCCCATATATATGTATGGAATGGAGTTTGCAACTGAAAAGAAACTTGTGTTCCCAACAAGCCAGCTGAAGGACGGCTTTCACACACACTTATCTCTCAGAACTGAGCAAGTGGAGAGACGTTCGTTCATCTTGCACGAAGGGAACGGGTTGCAGGAGACACTTTTTCTCTGCTTTCTCAGTCTGTTTCCTAATGCCGGTTGGAAGTTCCTGCAGTTATCACTGTAAAACCGAGTTGGAGCTAGTACCTGCCCATATATATGTATGTAATGGAGTTTGCAACTGAAAAGAAACTTTGTGTTCCCAACAAGCTAGGTGAAGGACATCTTTCACACACAATTATCTCTCAGAACTGAGCAAGTGGAGAGACGTTCGTTCATCTTGCACGAAGGGAACGGGTTGCAGGAGACACTTTTTCTCTGCTTTCTCAGTCTGTTTCCTAGTGCCGGTTTGACGTTCCTGCAGTTTTCACTGTAAAACCGAGTTGGAACTTGTACCTCCCCATATATATGAATGGAGTGGAGTTTGCAACTGAAAGAAACTTTGTGTTCCCAACAAGCTAGGTGAAGGAAGGCTTTCACACACACTTATCTCTCAGAACTGAGCAAGTGGGAGACGTTCTTTCATCTAGCACCAAGGGAACGGGTTGCAGGAGACACTTTTTCTCTGCCTTCTCAGTCTGTTTCCTAGTGCCGGTTTGAAGTTCCTGCAGTTTTCACTGTAAAACCGATTTGGAACTTGTACCTCCCCATATATATGTATGGAGTGGAGTTTGCAACTGAAAAGAAACTTTGTGTTCCCAACAAGCTAGGTGAAGGACGGCTTTCACACACACTTATCTCTCAGAACTGAGCAAGTGGGAGACGTTCTTTCATCTAGCACCAAGGGAACGGGTTGCAGGAGACACTTTTTCTCTGCTTTCTCAGTCTGTTTCCTAGTGCCGGTTTGAAGTTCCTGCAGTTTTCACTGTAAAACAGAGTTGTAGCTAGTACCTCCCCATATATATGTATGGAATGGATTTTGCAACTGAAAAGAAACTTTATGTTCCCAACAAGCTAGGTAATGGACGGCTTTCACACACACTTATCTCTCAGAACTGAGCAAGTGGAGAGACGTTCGTTCACCTAGCACCAATGGAACGGGTTGCAGGAGAGACTTTTTCTCTGCTTTCTCAGTCTGTTTCCTAGTGCCGGTATGAAGTTCCTGCAGTTTTCACTGTAAAACCGAGTTGGATCTAGAACCTCCCCATATATATGTATGGAATGGAGTTTGCAACTGAAAAGAAACTTTGTGTACCCAACAAGCTATTTGGAGGACGGCTTTCACACACACTTATTTCTCAGAACTTAGCAAGAGGAGAGACGTTCGTTCATCTAGCACCAAGGCAACGGTTTGCAGGAGACACTTTTTCTCTGCTTTCTCAGTCTGTTTCCTAGTGCCAGTTTGAAGTTCCTGCAGTTTTCACTGTAAAACCGAGTTGGAGCTAGTACCTCCCCATATATATGTATGGAATAGAGTTTGCATCTGAAAAAAACTTTGTTTTCCCAACAAGCTAGGTGAAGGACGGCTTTCACACCCACTTATCTCTCAGAACTGAGCAAGTGGAGAGACGTTCGTTCATCTTGCACGAAGGGAACGGGTTGAAGGAAACACTTTTTCTCTGCTTTCTCAGTCTTTTTCCTAATGCCGGTTGGAAGTTCCTGCAGTTTTCACTGTAAAACCGAGTTGGAGCAAGTACCTGCCCATATATATGTATGTAATGGAGTTTGCAACTGAAAAGAAACTTTGTGTTCCCAACAAGCTAGGTGAAGGACATCTTTCACACACAATTATCTCTCAGAACTGAGCAAGTGGAGAGACGTTCGTTCATCTTGCACGAAGGGAACGGGTTGCAGGAGACACTTTTTCTCTGCTTTCTCAGTCTGTTTCCTAGTGCCGGTTTGAAGTTCCTGCAATTTTCACTGTAAAACCGAGTTGGAACTTGTACCTCCCCATATTTATGAATGGAGTGGAGTTTGCAACTGAAAAGAAACTTTGTGTTCCCAACAAGCTAGGTGAAGGAAGGCTTTCACACACACTTATCTCTCAGAAATGAGCAAGTGGGAGACGTTCTTTCAACTAGCACCAAGGGAACGGTTTGCAGGATACACTTTTTCTCTGCCTTCTCAGTATGTTTCCTAGTGCCGGTTTGAAGTTCCTGCAGTTTTCACTGTAAAACCGATTTGGAACTTGTACCTCCCCATATATATGTATGGAGTGGAGTTTGCAACTGAAAAGAAACTTTGTGTTCCCAACAAGCTAGGTGAAGGACGGCTTTCACACACACTTATCTCTCAGAACTGAGCAAGTGGAGAGACGTTCGTTCATCTAGCACCAAGTTAACTGGTTGCAGGAGACACTATTTCTCTGCTTTCTCAGTCTGTTTCCTAGTGCCGGTTTGAAGTTCCTGCAGTTTTCACTGTAAAACCGAGGTGGAGCTAGTACCTCCGCATATATATGTATGGAATGGAGTTTGCATCTGAAAAGAAACTTTGTGTTCCCAACAAGCTAGGTGAAGGACGGCTTTCACACACACTTATCTCTCAGAACTGAGCAAGTGGGAGACGTTCTTTCATCTAGCACCAAGGGAACGGGTTGCAGGATACACTTTTTCTCTGCTTTCTCAGTCTGTTTCCTAGTGCCGGTTTGAAGATCCTGCAGTTTTCACTGTAAAACAGAGTTGGAGCTAGTACCTCCCCATATATATGTATGGAATGGAGTTTGCAACTGAAAAGAAACTTGTGTTCCCAACAAGCCAGCTGAAGGACGGCTTTCACACACACTTATCTCTCAGAACTGAGCAAGTGGAGAGACGTTCGTTCATCTTGCACGAAGGGAACGGGTTGCAGGAGACACTTTTTCTCTGCTTTCTCAGTCTGTTTCCTAATGCCGGTTGGAAGTTCCTGCAGTTTTCACTGTAAAACCGAGTTGGAGCTAGTACCTGCCCATATATATGTATGTAATGGAGTTTGCAACTGAAAAGAAACTTTGTGTTCCCAACAAGCTAGGTGAAGGACATCTTTCACACACAATTATCTCTCAGAACTGAGCAAGTGGAGAGACGTTCGTTCATCTTGCACGAAGGGAACGGTTTGCAGGAGACACTTTTTCTCTGCTTTCTCAGTCTGTTTCCTAGTGCCGGTTTGAAGTTCCTGCAGTTTTCACTGTAAAACCGAGTTGGAGCTAGTACCTGCCCATATATATGTATGTAATGGAGTTTGCAACTGAAAAGAAACTTTGTGTTCCCAACAAGCTAGGTGAAGGACATCTTTCACACACAATTATCTCTCAGAACTGAGCAAGTGGAGAGACGTTCGTTCACCTAGCACCAATGGAACGGGTTGCAGGAGAGACTTTTTCTCTGCTTTCTCAGTCTGTTTCCTAGTGCCGGTATGAAGTTCCTGCAGTTTTCACTGTAAAACCGAGTTGGATCTAGAACCTCCCCATATATATGTATGGAATGGAGTTTGCAACTGAAAAGAAACTTTGTGTACCCAACAAGCTATTTGGAGGACGGCTTTCACACACACTTATTTCTCAGAACTGAGCAAGAGGAGAGACGTTCGTTCATCTAGCACCAAGGCAACGGTTTGCAGGAGACACATTTTCTCTGCTTTCTCAGTCTGTTTCCTAGTGCCAGTTTGAAGTTCCTGCAGTTTTCACTGTAAAACCGAGTTGGAGCTAGTACCTCCCCATATATATGTATGGAATAGAGTTTGCATCTGAAAAAAACTTTGTTTTCCCAACAAGCTAGGTGAAGGACGGCTTTCACACACACTTATCTCTCAGAACTGAGCAAGTGGAGAGACGTTCGTTCATCTTGCACGAAGGGAACGGGTTGCAGGAAACACTTTTTCTCTGCTTTCTCAGTCTTTTTCCTAATGCCGGTTGGAAGTTCCTGCAGTTTTCACTGTAAAACCGAGTTGGAGCAAGTACCTGCCCATATATATGTATGTAATGGAGTTTGCAACTGAAAAGAAACTTTGTGTTCCCAACAAGCTAGGTGAAGGACATCTTTCACACACAATTATCTCTCAGAACTGAGCAAGTGGAGAGACGTTCGTTCATCTTGCACGAAGGGAACGGGTTGCAGGAGACACTTTTTCTCTGCTTTCTCAGTCTGTTTCCTAGTGCCGGTTTGAAGTTCCTGCAATTTTCACTGTAAAACCGAGTTGGAACTTGTACCTCCCCATATATATGAATGGAGTGGAGTTTGCAACTGAAAAGAAACTTTGTGTTCCCAACAAGCTAGGTGAAGGAAGGCTTTCACACACACTTATCTCTCAGAACTGAGCAAGTGGGAGACGTTCTTTCAACTAGCACCAAGGGAACGGTTTGCAGGATACACTTTTTCTCTGCCTTCTCAGTATGTTTCCTAGTGCCGGTTTGAAGTTCCTGCAGTTTTCACTGTAAAACCGATTTGGAACTTGTACCTCCCCATATATATGTATGGAGTGGAGTTTGCAACTGAAAAGAAACTTTGTGTTCCCAACAAGCTAGGTGAAGGACGGCTTTCACACACACTTATCTCTCAGAACTGAGCAAGTGGAGAGACGTTCGTTCATCTAGCACCAAGTTAACTGGTTGCAGGAGACACTATTTCTCTGCTTTCTCAGTCTGTTTCCTAGTGCCGGTTTGAAGTTCCTGCAGTTTTCACTGTAAAACCGAGGTGGAGCTAGTACCTCCGCATATATATGTATGGAATGGAGTTTGCATCTGAAAAGAAACTTTGTGTTCCCAACAAGCCAGCTGAAGGACGGCTTTCACACACACTTATCTCTCAGAACTGAGCAAGTTGAGAGACGTTCGTTCATCTTGCACGAAGGGAACGGGTTGCAGGAGACACTTTTTCTCTGCTTTCTCAGTCTGTTTCCTAATGCCGGTTGGAAGTTCCTGCAGTTTTCACTGTAAAACCGAGTTGGAGCTAGTACCTGCCCATATATATGTATGTAATGGAGTTTGCAACTGAAAAGAAACTTTGTGTTCCCAACAAGCTAGGTGAAGTACATCTTTCACACACAATTATCTCTCAGAACTGAGCAAGTGGAGAGACGTTCGTTCATCTTGCACGAAGGGAACGGTTTGCAGGAGACACTTTTTCTCTGCTTTCTCAGTCTGTTTCCTAGTGCCGGTTTGAAGTTCCTGCAGTTTTCACTGTAAAACCGAGTTGGAGCTAGTACCTGCCCATATATATGTATGTAATGGAGTTTGCAACTGAAAAGAAACTTTGTGTTCCCAACAAGCTAGGTGAAGGACATCTTTCACACACAATTATCTCTCAGAACTGAGCAAGTGGAGAGACGTTCGTTCATCTTGCACGAAGGGAACGGGTTGCAGGAGACACTTTTTCTCTGCTTTCTCAGTCTGTTTCCTAGTGCCGGTTTGAAGTTCCTGCAGTTTTCACTGTAAAACCGAGTTGGAACTTGTACCTCCCCATATATATGAATGGAGTGGGGTTTGCAACTGAAAAGAAACATTGTGTTCCCAACAAGCTAGGTGAAGGAAGGCTTTCACACACACTTATCTCTCAGAACTGAGCAAGTGGAGAGACGTTCTTTCATCTAGCACCAAGGGAACGGGTTGCAGGATACACTTTTTCTCTGCTTTCTCAGTCTGTTTCCTAGTGCCGGTTTGAAGTTCCTGCAGTTTTCACTGTAAAACAGAGTTGGAGCTAGTACCTCCCCATATACATGTATGGAATGGAGTTTGCAACTGAAAAGAAACTTGTGTTCCCAACAAGCCAGCTGAAGGACGGCTTTCACACACACTTATCTCTCAGAACTGAGCAAGTGGAGAGACGTTCGTTCATCTTGCACGAAGGGAACGGGTTGCAGGAGACACTTTTTCTCTGCTTTCTCAGTCTGTTTCCTAATGCCGGTTGGAAGTTCCTGCAGTTTTCACTGTAAAACCGAGTTGGAGCTAGTACCTGCCCATATATATGTATGTAATGGAGTTTGCAACTGAAAAGAAACTTTGTGTTCCCAACAAGCTAGGTGAAGGACATCTTTCACACACAATTATCTCTCAGAACTGAGCAAGTGGAGAGACGTTCGTTCATCTTGCACGAAGGGAACGGGTTGCAGGAGACACTTTTTCTCTGCTTTCTCAGTCTGTTTCCTAGTGCCGGTTTGAAGTTCCTGCAGTTTTCACTGTAAAACCGAGTTGGAACTTGTACCTCCCCATATATATGAATGGAGTGGGGTTTGCAACTGAAAAGAAACATTGTGTTCCCAACAAGCTAGGTGAAGGAAGGCTTTCACACACACTTATCTCTCAGAACTGAGCAAGTGGAGAGACGTTCTTTCATCTAGCACCAAGGGAACGGGTTGCAGGATACACTTTTTCTCTGCTTTCTCAGTCTGTTTCCTAGTGCCGGTTTGAAGTTCCTGCAGTTTTCACTGTAAAACAGAGTTGGAGCTAGTACCTCCCCATATACATGTATGGAATGGAGTTTGCAACTGAAAAGAAACTTGTGTTCCCAACAAGCCAGCTGAAGGACGGCTTTCACACACACTTATCTCTCAGAACTGAGCAAGTGGAGAGACGTTCGTTCATCTTGCACGAAGGGAACGGGTTGCAGGAGACACTCTTTCTCTGCTTTCTCAGTCTGTTTCCTAATGCCGGTTGGAAGTTCCTGCAGTTTTCACTGTAAAACCGAGTTGGAGCTAGTACCTGCCCATATATATGTATGTAATGGAGTTTGCAACTGAAAAGAAACTTTGTGTTCCCAACAAGCTAGGTGAAGGACATCTTTCACACACAATTATCTCTCAGAACTGAGCAAGTGGAGAGACGTTCGTTCATCTTGCACGAAGGGAACGGTTTGCAGGAGACACTTTTTCTCTGCTTTCTCAGTCTGTTTCTTAGTGCCGGTTTGAAGTTCCTGCAGTTTTCACTGTAAAACCGAGTTGGAACTTGTACCTCCCCATATATATGAATGGAGTGGAGTTTGCAACTGAAAGAAACTTTGTGTTCCCAACAAGCTAGGTGAAGGAAGGCTTTCACACACACTTATCTCTCAGAACTGAGCAAGTGGGAGACGTTCTTTCATCTAGCACCAAGGGAACGGGTTGCAGGAGACACTTTTTCTCTGCCTTCTCAGTCTGTTTCCTAGTGCCGGTTTGAAGTTCCTGCAGTTTTCACTGTAAAACCGATTTGGAACTTGTACCTCCCCATATATATGTATGGAGTGGAGTTTGCAACTGAAAAGAAACTTTGTGTTCCCAACAAGCTAGGTGAAGGACGGCTTTCACACACACTTATCTCTCAGAACTGAGCAAGTGGGAGACGTTCTTTCATCTAGCACCAAGGGAACGGGTTGCAGGAGACACTTTTTCTCTGCTTTCTCAGTCTGTTTCCTAGTGCCGGTTTGAAGTTCCTGCAGTTTTCACTGTAAAACAGAGTTGTAGCTAGTACCTCCCCATATATATGTATGGAATGGATTTTGCAACTGAAAAGAAACTTTATGTTCCCAACAAGCTAGGTAATGGACGGCTTTCACACACACTTATCTCTCGGAACTGAGCAAGTGGAGAGACGTTCGTTCACCTAGCACCAATGGAACGGGTTGCAGGAGAGACTTTTTCTCTGCTTTCTCAGTCTGTTTCCTAGTGCCGGTATGAAGTTCCTGCAGTTTTCACTGTAAAACCGAGTTGGATCTAGAACCTCCCCATATATATGTATGGAATGGAGTTTGCAACTGAAAAGAAACTTTGTGTACCCAACAAGCTATTTGGAGGACGGCTTTCACACACACTTATTTCTCAGAACTGAGCAAGAGGAGAGACGTTCGTTCATCTAGCACCAAGGCAACGGTTTGCAGGAGACACTTTTTCTCTGCTTTCTCAGTCTGTTTCCTAGTGCCGGTTTGAAGTTCCTGCAGTTTTCACTGTAAAACCGAGTTGGAGCTAGTACCTCCCCATATATATGTATGGAATAGAGTTTGCATCTGAAAAAAACTTTGTTTTCCCAACAAGCTAGGTGAAGGACGGCTTTCACACACACTTATCTCTCAGAACTGAGCAAGTGGAGAGACGTTCGTTCATCTTGCACGAAGGGAACGGGTTGCAGGAGACACTTTTTCTCTGCTTTCTCAGTCTTTTTCCTAATGCCGGTTGGAAGTTCCTGCAGTTTTCACTGTAAAACCGAGTTGGACCAAGTACCTGCCCATATATATGTATGTAATGGAGTTTGCAACTGAAAAGAAACTTTGTGTTCCCAACAAGCTAGGTGAAGGACATCTTTCACACACAATTATCTCTCAGAACTGAGCAAGTGGAGAGACGTTCGTTCATCTTGCACGAAGGGAACGGGTTGCAGGAGACACTTTTTCTCTGCTTTCTCAGTCTGTTTCCTAGTGCCGGTTTGAAGTTCCTGCAATTTTCACTGTAAAACCGAGTTGGAACTTGTACCTCCCCATATATATGAATGGAGTGGAGTTTGCAACTGAAAAGAAACTTTGTGTTCCCAACAAGCTAGGTGAAGGAAGGCTTTCACACACACTTATCTCTCAGAACTGAGCAAGTGGGAGACGTTCTTTCAACTAGCACCAAGGGAACGGTTTGCAGGATACACTTTTTCTCTGCCTTCTCAGTATGTTTCCTAGTGCCGGTTTGAAGTTCCTGCAGTTTTCACTGTAAAACCGATTTGGAACTTGTACCTCCCCATATATATGTATGGAGTGGAGTTTGCAACTGAAAAGAAACTTTGTGTTCCCAACAAGCTAGGTGAAGGACGGCTTTCACACACACTTATCTCTCAGAACTGAGCAAGTGGAGAGACGTTCGTTCATCTAGCACCAAGTTAACTGGTTGCAGGAGACACTATTTCTCTGCTTTCTCAGTCTGTTTCCTAGTGCCGGTTTGAAGTTCCTGCAGTTTTCACTGTAAAACCGAGGTGGAGCTAGTACCTCCGCATATATATGTATGGAAAGGAGTTTGCATCTGAAAAGAAACTTTGTGTTCCCAACAAGCTAGGTGAAGGACTGCTTTCACACACACTTATCTCTCAGAACTGAGCAAGTGGGAGACGTTCTTTCATCTAGCACCAAGGGAACGGGTTGCAGGATACACTTTTTCTCTGCTTTCTCAGTCTGTTTCCTAGTGCCGGTTTGAAGTTCCTGCAGTTTTCACTGTAAAACAGAGTTGGAGCTAGTACCTCCCCATATATATGTATGGAATGGAGTTTGCAACTGAAAAGAAACTTGTGTTCCCAACAAGCCAGCTGAAGGACGGCTTTCACACACACTTATCTCTCAGAACTGAGCAAGTGGAGAGACGTTCGTTCATCTTGCACGAAGGGAACGGGTTGCAGGAGACACTTTTTCTCTGCTTTCTCAGTCTGTTTCCTAATGCCGGTTGGAAGTTCCTGCAGTTTTCACTGTAAAACCGAGTTGGAGCTAGTACCTGCCCATATATATGTATGTAATGGAGTTTGCAACTGAAAAGAAACTTTGTGTTCCCAACAAGCTAGGTGAAGGACATCTTTCACACACAATTATCTCTCAGAACTGAGCAAGTGGAGAGACGTTCGTTCATCTTGCACGAAGGGAACGGGTTGCAGGAGACACTTTTTCTCTGCTTTCTCAGTCTGTTTCCTAGTGCCGGTTTGAAGTTCCTGCAGTTTTCACTGTAAAACCGAGTTGGAACTTGTACCTCCCCATATATATGAATGGAGTGGAGATTGCAACTGAAAAGAAACTTTGTGTTCCCAACAAGCTAGGTGAAGGACGGCTTTCACACACTCTTATCTCTCAGAACTGAGCAAGTGGAGAGACGTTCGTTCATCTTGCACGAATGGAACGGGTTGCAGGAGACACTTTTTCTCTGCTTTCTCAGTCTGTTTCCTAATACCGGTTGGAAGTTCCTGCAGTTTTCACTGTAAAACCGAGTTGGAGCAAGTACCTGCCCATATATATGTATGTAATGGAGTTTGCAACTGAAAAGAAACTTTGTGTTCCCAACAAGCTAGGTGAAGGACGGCTTTCACAAACTCTTATCTCTCAGAACTGAGCAAGTGGAGAGACGTTCGTTCATCTAGCACCAAGGGAACGGGTTGCAGGATTCACTTTTTCTCTGCTTTCTCAGTCTGTTTCCTAGTGCCGGTTTGAAGTTCCTGCAGTTTTCACTGTAAAACAGATTTGGAGCTAGTACCTCCCCATATATATGTATGGAATGGAGTTTGCAACTGAAAAGAAACTTGTGTTCCCAACAAGCCAGCTGAAGGACGGCTTTCACACACACTTATCTCTCAGAACTGAGCAAGTGGAGAGACGTTCGTTCATCTTGCACGAAGGGAACGGGTTGCAGGAGACACTTTTTCTCTGCTTTCTCAGTCTGTTTCCTAGTGCCGGTTTGAAATTCCTGCAGTTTTCACTGTAAAACCGAGTTGGATCTAGAACCTCCCCATATATATGTATGGAATGGAGTTTGCAACTGAAAAGAAACTTGTGTTCCCAACAAGCCAGCTGCAGGACGGCTTTCACACACACTTATCTCTCAGAACTGAGCAAGTGGAGAGACGTTCGTTCATCTAGCACAAAGGGAACTGGTTGCAGGAGACTGTTTTTCTCTGCTTTCTCAGTCTGTTTCCTAGTGCTGGTTTGAAGTTCCTGCAGTTTTCACTGTAAAACCGTGTTGGAACTAGTACCTACCCATATATATGTATGGAGTGGAGTTTGCAACTGAAAAGAAACTTTGTGTTCCCAATAAGCTAGGTGAAGGACGGCTTTCACACACACATATCTCTCAGAACTGAGCAATTGGATAGACGTTCGTTCATCTAGCACCAAGGGAACGGGTTGCAGGAGACACTTTTTCTCTGCTTTCTCAGTCTGTTTCCTAGTGCCGGTTTGAAGTTCCTGCAGTTTTCACGGTAAAACCGATTTGGAACTTGTACCTCCCCATATATATGAAAGGAGTGGAGTTTGCAACTGAAAAGAAACTTTGTGTTCCCAACAAGCTAGGTGAAGACGGCTTTCACACACACTAATCTCTCAGAACTGAGCAAGTGGAGAGACGTTCGTTCATCTAGCACCAAGGGAACGGGTTGCAGGAGACACTTTTTCTCTGCTTTCTCAGTCTGTGTCCTAGTGCCGGTTTGAAGTTCCTGCAGTTTTCACTGTAAAACAGAGTTGGAGCTAGTACTTACCCATATATATATAAGGAATGGAGATTGCAACTGAAAAGAAACTTTGTGTTCCCAACAAGCTAGATGAAGGACGGCTTTCACACACACTTATCTCTCAGAACTGAGCAAGTGGGGAGACGTTCGTTCATCTAGCACCAAGGGAACGGGTTGCAGGAGACACTTTTTCTCTGCTTTCTCAGTCTGTTTCCTAGTGGCGGTTTGAAATTCCTGCACTTATCACTGTAAAATCGAGTTAGAGCTCGTACCTCCCCATATATTTGTATGGAATGGAGTTTGCAACTGAAAAGAAACTATGTTTTCCCAACAAGCTAGGTGAAGGACGGCTTTCACACACACGTATCTCTCAGAACTGAGTATGTGGAGAGTCGTTCTTTCATCTAGCACCAGGGGAACGGGTTGAAGGAGACACTTTTTCTCTGCTTTCTCAGTCTGTTTCCTAGTGCCGGTTTGAAGTTCCTGCAGTTTTCATTGTAAAACCATGTTGGAGCTAGTACCTCCCCATATATATGTATGGAAAGTAGTTTGCAACCTAAAAAAAATTTTGTGTTCCCAACAAGCTAGGTGGAGGACGGCTTTCACACACACTTATCTCTCAGAATTGAGCAAGTGGAGAGACGTTCGTTCATCTAGCACCAAGGGAACGGGTTGCAGGAGACACTTTTTCTCTGCTTTCTCAGTCTGTTTCCTAATGCCGGTTTGAAGTTCCTGCAGTTTTCACTGTAAAACCGAGTTGGAGCTAGTACTTACCCATATATATGTAAGGAATGGAGTTTGCAACTGAAAAGAAACTTTGTGTTCCCAACAAGCTAGATGAAGGACGGCTTTCACACACACTTATCTCTCAGAACTGAGCAAGTGGAGAGACGTTCGTTCATCTAGCATCAAGGGAACGGGTTGCAGGAGACACTTTTTCTCTGCTTTCTCAGTCTGTTTCCTAGTGCCGGTTTGAAGTTCCTGCAGTTTTCACGGTAAAACCGATTTGGAACTTGTACCTCCCCATATATATGAAAGGAGTGGAGTTTGCAACTGAAAAGAAACTTTGTGTTCCCAACAAGCTAGGTGAAGGACGGCTTTCACACACACTAATCTCTCAGAACTTAGCAAGTGGAGAGACGTTCGTTCACCTAGAACCAAGGGAACGGGTTGCAGGAGATACTTTTTCTCTGGTTTCTCAGTCTGTTTCCTACTGCCGGTTTGAAGTTCCTGCAGTTTTCACTGTAAAACCGATTTGGAACTTGTACCTCCCCATATATATGTATGGAGTGGAGTTTGCAACTGAAAAGAAACTTTGTGTTCCCAACAAGCTAGGTGAAGGACGGCTTTCACACACACTTATCTCTCAGAACTGAGCAAGTGGGAGACGTTCTTTCATCTAGCACCAAGGGAACGGGTTGCAGGAGACACTTTTTCTCTGCTTTCTCAGTCTGTTTCCTAGTGCCGGTTTGAAGTTCCTGCAGTTTTCACTGTAAAACAGAGTTGTAGCTAGTACCTCCCCATATATATGTATGGAATGGATTTTGCAACTGAAAAGAAACTTTATGTTCCCAACAAGCTAGGTAATGGACGGCTTTCACACACACTTATCTCTCAGAACTGAGCAAGTGGAGAGACGTTCGTTCACCTAGCACCAATGGAACGGGTTGCAGGAGAGACTTTTTCTCTGCTTTCTCAGTCTGTTTCCTAGTGCCGGTATGAAGTTCCTGCAGTTTTCACTGTAAAACCGAGTTGGATCTAGAACCTCCCCATATATATGTATGGAATGGAGTTTGCAACTGAAAAGAAACTTTGTGTACCCAACAAGCTATTTGGAGGACGGCTTTCACACACACTTATTTCTCAGAACTGAGCAAGAGGAGAGACGTTCGTTCATCTAGCACCAAGGCAACGGTTTGCAGGAGACACTTTTTCTCTGCTTTCTCAGTCTGTTTCCTAGTGCCAGTTTGAAGTTCCTGCAGTTTTCACTGTAAAACCGAGTTGGAGCTAGTACCTCCCCATATATATGTATGGAATAGAGTTTGCATCTGAAAAAAACTTTGTTTTCCCAACAAGCTAGGTGAAGGACGGCTTTCACACACACTTATGTCTCAGAACTGAGCAAGTGGAGAGACGTTCGTTCATCTTGCACGAAGGGAACGGGTTGCAGGAAACACTTTTTCTCTGCTTTCTCAGTCTTTTTCCTAATGCCGGTTGGAAGTTCCTGCAGTTTTCACTGTAAAACCGAGTTGGAGCAAGTACCTGCCCATATATATGTATGTAATGGAGTTTGCAACTGAAAAGAAACTTTGTGTTCCCAACAAGCTAGGTGAAGGACATCTTTCACACACAATTATCTCTCAGAACTGAGCAAGTGGAGAGACGTTCGTTCATCTTGCACGAAGGGAACGGGTTGCAGGAGACACTTTTTCTCTGCTTTCTCAGTCTGTTTCCTAGTGCCGGTTTGAAGTTCCTGCAATTTTCACTGTAAAACCGAGTTGGAACTTGTACCTCCCCATATATATGAATGGAGTGGAGTTTGCAACTGAAAAGAAACTTTGTGTTCCCAACAAGCTAGGTGAAGGAAGGCTTTCACACACACTTATCTCTCAGAAATGAGCAAGTGGGAGACGTTCTTTCAACTAGCACCAAGGGAACGGTTTGCAGGATACACTTTTTCTCTGCCTTCTCAGTATGTTTCCTAGTGCCGGTTTGAAGTTCCTGCAGTTTTCACTGTAAAACCGATTTGGAACTTGTACCTCCCCATATATATGTATGGAGTGGAGTTTGCAACTGAAAAGAAACTTTGTGTTCCCAACAAGCTAGGTGAAGGACGGCTTTCACACACACTTATCTCTCAGAACTGAGCAAGTGGAGAGACGTTCGTTCATCTAGCACCAAGTTAACTGGTTGCAGGAGACACTATTTCTCTGCTTTCTCAGTCTGTTTCCTAGTGCCGGTTTGAAGTTCCTGCAGTTTTCACTGTAAAACCGAGGTGGAGCTAGTACCTCCGCATATATATGTATGGAATGGAGTTTGCATCTGAAAAGAAACTTTGTGTTCCCAACAAGCTAGGTGAAGGACGGCTTTCACACACACTTATCTCTCAGAACTGAGCAAGTGGGAGACGTTCTTTCATCTAGCACCAAGGGAACGGGTTGCAGGATACAGTTTTTCTCTGCTTTCTCAGTCTGTTTCCTAGTGCCGGTTTGAAGTTCCTGCAGTTTTCACTGTAAAACAGAGTTGGAGCTAGTACCTCCCCATATATATGTATGGAATGGAGTTTGCAACTGAAAAGAAACTTGTGTTCCCAACAAGCCAGCTGAAGGACGGCTTTCACACACACTTATCTCTCAGAACTGAGCAAGTGGAGAGACGTTCGTTCATCTTGCACGAAGGGAACGGGTTGCAGGAGACACTTTTTCTCTGCTTTCTCAGTCTGTTTCCTAATGCCGGTTGGAAGTTCCTGCAGTTTTCACTGTAAAACCGAGTTGGAGCTAGTACCTGCCCATATATATGTATGTAATGGAGTTTGCAACTGAAAAGAAACTTTGTGTTCCCAACAAGCTAGGTGAAGGACATCTTTCACACACAATTATCTCTCAGAACTGAGCAAGTGGAGAGACGTTCGTTCATCTTGCACGAAGGGAACGGTTTGCAGGAGACACTTTTTCTCTGCTTTCTCAGTCTGTTTCCTAGTGCCGGTTTGAAGTTCCTGCAGTTTTCACTGTAAAACCGAGTTGGAGCTAGTACCTGCCCATATATATGTATGTAATGGAGTTTGCAACTGAAAAGAAACTTTGTGTTCCCAACAAGCTAGGTGAAGGACATCTTTCACACACAATTATCTCTCAGAACTGAGCAAGTGGAGAGACGTTCGTTCACCTAGCACCAATGGAACGGGTTGCAGGAGAGACTTTTTCTCTGCTTTCTCAGTCTGTTTCCTAGTGCCGGTATGAAGTTCCTGCAGTTTTCACTGTAAAACCGAGTTGGATCTAGAACCTCCCCATATATATGTATGGAATGGAGTTTGCAACTGAAAAGAAACTTTGTGTACCCAACAAGCTATTTGGAGGACGGCTTTCACACACACTTATTTCTCAGAACTGAGCAAGAGGAGAGACGTTCGTTCATCTAGCACCAAGGCAACGGTTTGCAGGAGACACTTTTTCTCTGCTTTCTCAGTCTGTTTCCTAGTGCCAGTTTGAAGTTCCTGCAGTTTTCACTGTAAAACCGAGTTGGAGCTAGTACCTCCCCATATATATGTATGGAATAGAGTTTGCATCTGAAAAAAACTTTGTTTTCCCAACAAGCTAGGTGAAGGACGGCTTTCACACACACTTATCTCTCAGAACTGAGCAAGTGGAGAGACGTTCGTTCATCTTGCACGAAGGGAACGGGTTGCAGGAAACACTTTTTCTCTGCTTTCTCAGTCTTTTTCCTAATGCCGGTTGGAAGTTCCTGCAGTTTTCACTGTAAAACCGAGTTGGAGCAAGTACCTGCCCATATATATGTATGTAATGGAGTTTGCAACTGAAAAGAAACTTTGTGTTCCCAACAAGCTAGGTGAAGGACATCTTTCACACACAATTATCTCTCAGAACTGAGCAAGTGGAGAGACGTTCGTTCATCTTGCACGAAGGGAACGGGTTGCAGGAGACACTTTTTCTCTGCTTTCTCAGTCTGTTTCCTAGTGCCGGTTTGAAGTTCCTGCAATTTTCACTGTAAAACCGAGTTGGAACTTGTACCTCCCCATATATATGAATGGAGTGGAGTTTGCAACTGAAAAGAAACTTTGTGTTCCCAACAAGCTAGGTGAAGGAAGGCTTTCACACACACTTATCTCTCAGAACTGAGCAAGTGGGAGACGTTCTTTCAACTAGCACCAAGGGAACGGTTTGCAGGATACACTTTTTCTCTGCCTTCTCAGTATGTTTCCTAGTGCCGGTTTGAAGTTCCTGCAGTTTTCACTGTAAAACCGATTTGGAACTTGTACCTCCCCATATATATGTATGGAGTGGAGTTTGCAACTGAAAAGAAACTTTGTGTTCCCAACAAGCTAGGTGAAGGACGGCTTTCACACACACTTATCTCTCAGAACTGAGCAAGTGGAGAGACGTTCGTTCATCTAGCACCAAGTTAACTGGTTGCAGGAGACACTATTTCTCTGCTTTCTCAGTCTGTTTCCTAGTGCCGGTTTGAAGTTCCTGCAGTTTTCACTGTAAAACCGAGGTGGAGCTAGTACCTCCGCATATATATGTATGGAATGGAGTTTGCATCTGAAAAGAAACTTTGTGTTCCCAACAAGCCAGCTGAAGGACGGCTTTCACACACACTTATCTCTCAGAACTGAGCAAGTGGAGAGACGTTCGTTCATCTTGCACGAAGGGAACGGGTTGCAGGAGACACTTTTTCTCTGCTTTCTCAGTCTGTTTCCTAATGCCGGTTGGAAGTTCCTGCAGTTTTCACTGTAAAACCGAGTTGGAGCTAGTACCTGCCCATATATATGTATGTAATGGAGTTTGCAACTGAAAAGAAACTTTGTGTTCCCAACAAGCTAGGTGAAGTACATCTTTCACACACAATTATCTCTCAGAACTGAGCAAGTGGAGAGACGTTCGTTCATCTTGCACGAAGGGAACGGTTTGCAGGAGACACTTTTTCTCTGCTTTCTCAGTCTGTTTCCTAGTGCCGGTTTGAAGTTCCTGCAGTTTTCACTGTAAAACCGAGTTGGAGCTAGTACCTGCCCATATATATGTATGTAATGGAGTTTGCAACTGAAAAGAAACTTTGTGTTCCCAACAAGCTAGGTGAAGGACATCTTTCACACACAATTATCTCTCAGAACTGAGCAAGTGGAGAGACGTTCGTTCATCTTGCACGAAGGGAACGGGTTGCAGGAGACACTTTTTCTCTGCTTTCTCAGTCTGTTTCCTAGTGCCGGTTTGAAGTTCCTGCAGTTTTCACTGTAAAACCGAGTTGGAACTTGTACCTCCCCATATATATGAATGGAGTGGGGTTTGCAACTGAAAAGAAACATTGTGTTCCCAACAAGCTAGGTGAAGGAAGGCTTTCACACACACTTATCTCTCAGAACTGAGCAAGTGGAGAGACGTTCTTTCATCTAGCACCAAGGGAACGGGTTGCAGGATACACTTTTTCTCTGCTTTCTCAGTCTGTTTCCTAGTGCCGGTTTGAAGTTCCTGCAGTTTTCACTGTAAAACAGAGTTGGAGCTAGTACCTCCCCATATACATGTATGGAATGGAGTTTGCAACTGAAAAGAAACTTGTGTTCCCAACAAGCCAGCTGAAGGACGGCTTTCACACACACTTATCTCTCAGAACTGAGCAAGTGGAGAGACGTTCGTTCATCTTGCACGAAGGGAACGGGTTGCAGGAGACACTTTTTCTCTGCTTTCTCAGTCTGTTTCCTAATGCCGGTTGGAAGTTCCTGCAGTTTTCACTGTAAAACCGAGTTGGAGCTAGTACCTGCCCATATATATGTATGTAATGGAGTTTGCAACTGAAAAGAAACTTTGTGTTCCCAACAAGCTAGGTGAAGGACATCTTTCACACACAATTATCTCTCAGAACTGAGCAAGTGGAGAGACGTTCGTTCATCTTGCACGAAGGGAACGGGTTGCAGGAGACACTTTTTCTCTGCTTTCTCAGTCTGTTTCCTAGTGCCGGTTTGAAGTTCCTGCAGTTTTCACTGTAAAACCGAGTTGGAACTTGTACCTCCCCATATATATGAATGGAGTGGGGTTTGCAACTGAAAAGAAACATTGTGTTCCCAACAAGCTAGGTGAAGGAAGGCTTTCACACACACTTATCTCTCAGAACTGAGCAAGTGGAGAGACGTTCTTTCATCTAGCACCAAGGGAACGGGTTGCAGGATACACTTTTTCTCTGCTTTCTCAGTCTGTTTCCTAGTGCCGGTTTGAAGTTCCTGCAGTTTTCACTGTAAAACAGAGTTGGAGCTAGTACCTCCCCATATACATGTATGGAATGGAGTTTGCAACTGAAAAGAAACTTGTGTTCCCAACAAGCCAGCTGAAGGACGGCTTTCACACACACTTATCTCTCAGAACTGAGCAAGTGGAGAGACGTTCGTTCATCTTGCACGAAGGGAACGGGTTGCAGGAGACACTTTTTCTCTGCTTTCTCAGTCTGTTTCCTAATGCCGGTTGGAAGTTCCTGCAGTTTTCACTGTAAAACCGAGTTGGAGCTAGTACCTGCCCATATATATGTATGTAATGGAGTTTGCAACTGAAAAGAAACTTTGTGTTCCCAACAAGCTAGGTGAAGGACATCTTTCACACACAATTATCTCTCAGAACTGAGCAAGTGGAGAGACGTTCGTTCATCTTGCACGAAGGGAACGGTTTGCAGGAGACACTTTTTCTCTGCTTTCTCAGTCTGTTTCTTAGTGCCGGTTTGAAGTTCCTGCAGTTTTCACTGTAAAACCGAGTTGGAACTTGTACCTCCCCATATATATGAATGGAGTGGAGTTTGCAACTGAAAGAAACTTTGTGTTCCCAACAAGCTAGGTGAAGGAAGGCTTTCACACACACTTATCTCTCAGAACTGAGCAAGTGGGAGACGTTCTTTCATCTAGCACCAAGGGAACGGGTTGCAGGAGACACTTTTTCTCTGCCTTCTCAGTCTGTTTCCTAGTGCCGGTTTGAAGTTCCTGCAGTTTTCACTGTAAAACCGATTTGGAACTTGTACCTCCCCATATATATGTATGGAGTGGAGTTTGCAACTGAAAAGAAACTTTGTGTTCCCAACAAGCTAGGTGAAGGACGGCTTTCACACACACTTATCTCTCAGAACTGAGCAAGTGGGAGACGTTCTTTCATCTAGCACCAAGGGAACGGGTTGCAGGAGACACTTTTTCTCTGCTTTCTCAGTCTGTTTCCTAGTGCCGGTTTGAAGTTCCTGCAGTTTTCACTGTAAAACAGAGTTGTAGCTAGTACCTCCCCATATATATGTATGGAATGGATTTTGCAACTGAAAAGAAACTTTATGTTCCCAACAAGCTAGGTAATGGACGGCTTTCACACACACTTATCTCTCAGAACTGAGCAAGTGGAGAGACGTTCGTTCACCTAGCACCAATGGAACGGGTTGCAGGAGAGACTTTTTCTCTGCTTTCTCAGTCTGTTTCCTAGTGCCGGTATGAAGTTCCTGCAGTTTTCACTGTAAAACCGAGTTGGATCTAGAACCTCCCCATATATATGTATGGAATGGAGTTTGCAACTGAAAAGAAACTTTGTGTACCCAACAAGCTATTTGGAGGACGGCTTTCACACACACTTATTTCTCAGAACTGAGCAAGAGGAGAGACGTTCGTTCATCTAGCACCAAGGCAACGGTTTGCAGGAGACACTTTTTCTCTGCTTTCTCAGTCTGTTTCCTAGTGCCGGTTTGAAGTTCCTGCAGTTTTCACTGTAAAACCGAGTTGGAGCTAGTACCTCCCCATATATATGTATGGAATAGAGTTTGCATCTGAAAAAAACTTTGTTTTCCCAACAAGCTAGGTGAAGGACGGCTTTCACACACACTTATCTCTCAGAACTGAGCAAGTGGAGAGACGTTCGTTCATCTTGCACGAAGGGAACGGGTTGCAGGAGACACTTTTTCTCTGCTTTCTCAGTCTTTTTCCTAATGCCGGTTGGAAGTTCCTGCAGTTTTCACTGTAAAACCGAGTTGGACCAAGTACCTGCCCATATATATGTATGTAATGGAGTTTGCAACTGAAAAGAAACTTTGTGTTCCCAACAAGCTAGGTGAAGGACATCTTTCACACACAATTATCTCTCAGAACTGAGCAAGTGGAGAGACGTTCGTTCATCTTGCACGAAGGGAACGGGTTGCAGGAGACACTTTTTCTCTGCTTTCTCAGTCTGTTTCCTAGTGCCGGTTTGAAGTTCCTGCAATTTTCACTGTAAAACCGAGTTGGAACTTGTACCTCCCCATATATATGAATGGAGTGGAGTTTGCAACTGAAAAGAAACTTTGTGTTCCCAACAAGCTAGGTGAAGGAAGGCTTTCACACACACTTATCTCTCAGAACTGAGCAAGTGGGAGACGTTCTTTCAACTAGCACCAAGGGAACGGTTTGCAGGATACACTTTTTCTCTGCCTTCTCAGTATGTTTCCTAGTGCCGGTTTGAAGTTCCTGCAGTTTTCACTGTAAAACCGATTTGGAACTTGTACCTCCCCATATATATGTATGGAGTGGAGTTTGCAACTGAAAAGAAACTTTGTGTTCCCAACAAGCTAGGTGAAGGACGGCTTTCACACACACTTATCTCTCAGAACTGAGCAAGTGGAGAGACGTTCGTTCATCTAGCACCAAGTTAACTGGTTGCAGGAGACACTATTTCTCTGCTTTCTCAGTCTGTTTCCTAGTGCCGGTTTGAAGTTCCTGCAGTTTTCACTGTAAAACCGAGGTGGAGCTAGTACCTCCGCATATATATGTATGGAAAGGAGTTTGCATCTGAAAAGAAACTTTGTGTTCCCAACAAGCTAGGTGAAGGACGGCTTTCACACACACTTATCTCTCAGAACTGAGCAAGTGGGAGACGTTCTTTCATCTAGCACCAAGGGAACGGGTTGCAGGATACACTTTTTCTCTGCTTTCTCAGTCTGTTTCCTAGTGCCGGTTTGAAGTTCCTGCAGTTTTCACTGTAAAACAGAGTTGGAGCTAGTACCTCCCCATATATATGTATGGAATGGAGTTTGCAACTGAAAAGAAACTTGTGTTCCCAACAAGCCAGCTGAAGGACGGCTTTCACACACACTTATCTCTCAGAACTGAGCAAGTGGAGAGACGTTCGTTCATCTTGCACGAAGGGAACGGTTGCAGGAGACACTTTTTCTCTGCTTTCTCAGTCTGTTTCCTAATGCCGGTTGGAAGTTCCTGCAGTTTTCACTGTAAAACCGAGTTGGAGCTAGTACCTGCCCATATATATGTATGTAATGGAGTTTGCAACTGAAAAGAAACTTTGTGTTCCCAACAAGCTAGGTGAAGGACATCTTTCACACACAATTATCTCTCAGAACTGAGCAAGTGGAGAGACGTTCGTTCATCTTGCACGAAGGGAACGGGTTGCAGGAGACACTTTTTCTCTGCTTTCTCAGTCTGTTTCCTAGTGCCGGTTTGAAGTTCCTGCAGTTTTCACTGTAAAACCGAGTTGGAACTTGTACCTCCCCATATATATGAATGGAGTGGAGATTGCAACTGAAAAGAAACTTTGTGTTCCCAACAAGCTAGGTGAAGGACGGCTTTCACACACTCTTATCTCTCAGAACTGAGCAAGTGGAGAGACGTTCGTTCATCTTGCACGAATGGAACGGGTTGCAGGAGACACTTTTTCTCTGCTTTCTCAGTCTGTTTCCTAATACCGGTTGGAAGTTCCTGCAGTTTTCACTGTAAAACCGAGTTGGAGCAAGTACCTGCCCATATATATGTATGTAACGGAGTTTGCAACTGAAAAGAAACTTTGTGTTCCCAACAAGCTAGGTGAAGGACGGCTTTCACAAACTCTTATCTCTCAGAACTGAGCAAGTGGAGAGACGTTCGTTCATCTAGCACCAAGGGAACGGGTTGCAGGATACACTTTTTCTCTGCTTTCTCAGTCTGTTTCCTAGTGCCGGTTTGAAGTTCCTGCAGTTTTCACTGTAAAACAGATTTGGAGCTAGTACCTCCCCATATATATGTATGGAATGGAGTTTGCAACTGAAAAGAAACTTGTGTTCCCAACAAGCCAGCTGAAGGACGGCTTTCACACACACTTATCTCTCAGAACTGAGCAAGTGGAGAGACGTTCGTTCATCTTGCACGAAGGGAACGGGTTGCAGGAGACACTTTTTCTCTGCTTTCTCAGTCTGTTTCCTAGTGCCGGTTTGAAATTCCTGCAGTTTTCACTGTAAAACCGAGTTGGATCTAGAACCTCCCCATATATATGTATGGAATGGAGTTTGCAACTGAAAAGAAACTTGTGTTCCCAACAAGCCAGCTGAAGGACGGCTTTCACACACACTTATCTCTCAGAACTGAGCAAGTGGAGAGACGTTCGTTCATCTAGCACAAAGGGAACTGGTTGCAGGAGACTGTTTTTCTCTGCTTTCTCAGTCTGTTTCCTAGTGCTGGTTTGAAGTTCCTGCAGTTTTCACTGTAAAACCGTGTTGGAACTAGTACCTACCCATATATATGTATGGAGTGGAGTTTGCAACTGAAAAGAAACTTTGTGTTCCCAATAAGCTAGGTGAAGGACGGCTTTCACACACACATATCTCTCAGAACTGAGCAATTGGATAGACGTTCGTTCATCTAGCACCAAGGGAACGGGTTGCAGGAGACACTTTTTCTCTGCTTTCTCAGTCTGTGTCCTAGTGCCGGTTTGAAGTTCCTGCAGTTTTCACTGTAAAACCGAGTTGGAGCTAGTACTTACCCATATATATATAAGGAATGGAGTTTGCAACTGAAAAGAAACTTTGTGTTCCCAACAAGCTAGATGAAGGACGGCTTTCACACACACTTATCTCTCAGAACTGAGCAAGTGGAGAGACGTTCGTTCATCTAGCACCAAGGGAACGGGTTGCAGGAGACACTTTTTCTCTGCTTTCTCAGTCTGTTTCCTAGTGCCGGTTTGAAGTTCCTGCAGTTTTCACGGTAAAACCGATTTGGAACTTGTACCTCCCCATATATATGAAAGGAGTGGAGTTTGCAACTGAAAAGAAACTTTGTGTTCCCAACAAGCTAGGTGAAGACGGCTTTCACACACACTAATCTCTCAGAACTGAGCAAGTGGAGAGACGTTCGTTCACCTAGAACCAAGGGAACGGGTTGCAGGAGACACTTTTTCTCTGGTTTCTCAGTCTGTTTCCTACTGCCGGTTTGAAGTTCCTGCAGTTTTCACTGTAAACCGAGGTGGAGCTAGTACCTCCGCATATATATGTATGGAATGGAGTTTGCATCTGAAAAGAAACTTTGTGTTCCCAACAAGCTAGGTGAAGGATGGCTTCCACACGCACCTATCTCTCAGAACTGAGCAAGTGGAGAGACGTTCGTTCATCTAGCACCAAGGGAACGGGTTGCAGGAGACACTTTTTCTCTGCTTTCTCAGTCTGTGTCCTAGTGCCGGTTTGAAGTTCCTGCAGTTTTCACTGTAAAACAGAGTTGGAGCTAGTACTTACCCATATATATATAAGGAATGGAGATTGCAACTGAAAAGAAACTTTGTGTTCCCAACAAGCTAGATGAAGGACGGCTTTCACACACACTTATCTCTCAGAACTGAGCAAGTGGGGAGACGTTCGTTCATCTAGCACCAAGGGAACGGGTTGCAGGAGACACTTTTTCTCTGCTTTCTCAGTCTGTTTCCTAGTGCCGGTTTGAAATTCCTGCAGTTATCACTGTAAAATCGAGTTAGAGCTCGTACCTCCCCATATATTTGTATGGAATGGAGTTTGCAACTGAAAAGAAACTATGTTTTCCCAACAAGCTAGGTGAAGGACGGCTTTCACACACACGTATCTCTCAGAACTGAGTATGTGGAGAGTCGTTCTTTCATCTAGCACCAGGGGAACGGGTTGAAGGAGACACTTTTTCTCTGCTTTCTCAGTCTGTTTCCTAGTGCCGGTTTGAAGTTCCTGCAGTTTTCATTGTAAAACCATGTTGGAGCTAGTACCTCCCCATATATATGTATGGAAAGTAGTTTGCAACCTAAAAAAAATTTTGTGTTCCCAACAAGCTAGGTGGAGGACGGCTTTCACACACACTTATCTCTCAGAATTGAGCAAGTGGAGAGACGTTCGTTCATCTAGCACCAAGGGAACGGGTTGCAGGAGACACTTTTTCTCTGCTTTCTCAGTCTGTTTCCTAATGCCGGTTTGAAGTTCCTGCAGTTTTCACTGTAAAACCGAGTTGGAGCTAGTACTTACCCATATATATGTAAGGAATGGAGTTTGCAACTGAAAAGAAACTTTGTGTTCCCAACAAGCTAGATGAAGGACGGCTTTCACACACACTTATCTCTCAGAACTGAGCAAGTGGAGAGACGTTCGTTCATCTAGCATCAAGGGAACGGGTTGCAGGAGACACTTTTTCTCTGCTTTCTCAGTCTGTTTCCTAGTGCCGGTTTGAAGTTCCTGCAGTTTTCACGGTAAAACCGATTTGGAACTTGTACCTCCCCATATATATGAAAGGAGTGGAGTTTGCAACTGAAAAGAAACTTTGTGTTCCCAATAAGCTAGGTGAAGGACGGCTTTCACACACACTAATCTCTCAGAACTTAGCAAGTGGAGAGACGTTCGTTCACCTAGAACCAAGGGAACGGGTTGCAGGAGATACTTTTTCTCTGGTTTCTCAGTCTGTTTCCTACTGCCGGTTTGAAGTTCCTGCAGTTTTCACTGTAAACCGAGGTGGAGCTTGTACCTCCACATATATATGTATGGAATGGAGTTTCCATCTGAAAAGAAACTTTGTGTTCCGAACAAGCTAGGTGAAGGACGGCTTTCACACACACTAATGTCTCAGAACTGAGCAAGTGGAGAGACGTTCGTTCATCTAGCACCAAAGGAACGGGTTGCAGGAGACACTTTTGCTCTGCATTCTCAGTCTGTTTCCTAGTGCCGGTTTGAAGTTCCTGCAGTTTTCACTGTAAAACCGATTTGGAACTAGTACCTACCCATATATATGTATGGTGTGGAGTTTGCAACTGAAAAGAAACTTTGTGTTCCCAACAAGCTAGGTGAAGGACGGCTTTAACACACACTTATCTCTCAGAACTGAGCAAGTGGAGAGACGTTCGTTCATCTAGCACCAAGTTAACTGGTTGCAGGAGACACTATTTCTCTGCTTTCTCAGTCTGTTTCCTAGTGCCGGTTTGAAGTACCTGCAGTTTTCACTGTAAAACCGAGGTGGAGCTAGTACCTCCGCATATATATGTATGGAATGGAGTTTGCATCTGAAAAGAAACTTTGTGTTCCCAACAAGCTAGGTGAAGGACGGCTTTCACACACACTTATCTCTCAGAACTGAGCAAGTGGGAGACGTTCTTTCATCTAGCACCAAGGGAACGGGTTGCAGGAGACACTTTTTCTCTGCTTTCTCAGTCTGTTTCCTAGTGCCGGTTTGAAGTTCCTGCAGTTTTCACTGTAAAACAGAGTTGTAGCTAGTACCTCCCCATATATATGTATGGAATGGATTTTGCAACTGAAAAGAAACTTTATGTTCCCAACAAGCTAGGTAATGGACGGCTTTCACACACACTTATCTCTCAGAACTGAGCAAGTGGAGAGACGTTCGTTCACCTAGCACCAATGGAACGGGATGCAGGAGAAACTTTTTCTCTGCTTTCTCAGTCTGTTTCCTAGTGCCGGTATGAAGTTCCTGCAGTTTTCACTGTAAAACCGAGTTGGATCTAGAACCTCCCCATATATATGTATGGAATGGAGTTTGCAACTGAAAAGAAACTTTGTGTTCCCAACAAGCTAGGTGGAGGACGGCTTTCACACACACTTATTTCTCAGAACTGAGCAAGAGGAGAGACGTTCGTTCATCTAGCACCAAGGCAACGGGTTGCAGGAGACACTTTTTCTCTGCTTTCTCAGTCTGTTTCCTAGTGCCGGTTTGAAGTTCCTGCAGTTTTCACTGTAAAACCGAGTTGGAGCTAGTACCTCCCCATATATATGTATGGAATAGAGTTTGCATCTGAAAAAAACTTTGTTTTCCCAACAAGCTAGGTGAAGGACGGCTTTCACACCCACTTATCTCTCAGAACTGAGCAAGTGGAGAGACGTTCGTTCATCTTGCACGAAGGGAACGGGTTGCAGGAGACACTTTTTCTCTGCTTTCTCAGTCTTTTTCCTAATGCCGGTTGGAAGTTCCTGCAATTTTCACTGTAAAACCGAGTTGGAGCTAGTACCTGCCCATATATATGTATGTAATGGAGTTTGCAACTGAAAAGAAACTTTGTGTTCCCAACAAGCTAGGTGAAGGACATCTTTCACACACAATTATCTCTCAGAACTGAGCAAGTGGAGAGACGTTCGTTCATCTTGCACGAAGGGAACGGGTTGCAGGAGACACTTTTTCTCTGCTTTCTCAGTCTGTTTCCTGGTGCCGGTTTGAAGTTCCTGCAGTTTTCACTGTAAAACCGAGTTGGAACTTGTACCTCCCCATATATATGAATGGAGTGCAGTTTGCAACTGAAAAGAAACTTTGTGTTCCCAACAAGCTAGGTGAAGGACGGCTTTCACACACACTTATCTCTCAGAACTGAGCAAGTGGGAGACGTTCTTTCATCTAGCACCAAGGGAACGGGTTGCAGGATACACTTTTTCTCTGCTTTCTCAGTCTGTTTCCTAGTGCCGGTTTGAAGTTCCTGCAGTTTTCACTGTAAAACCATGTTGGAGTTAGTACCTCCCCATATATATGTATGGAATGGATTTTGCAACTGAAAAGTAACTTTATGTTCCCAACAAGCTAGGTAATGGACGGTTTTCACACACACTTATCTCTCAGAACTGAGCAAGTGGAGAGACGTTCGTTCACCTAGCACCAATGGAACGGGTTGCAGGAGACACTTTTTCTCTGCTTTCTCAGTCTGTTTCCTAGTGCCGGTATGAAGTTCCTGCAGTTTTCACTGTAAAACCGAGTTGGATCTAGAACCTCCCCATATATATGTATGGAATGGAGTTTGCAACTGAAAAGAAACTTTGTGTTCCCAACAAGCTAGGTGGAGGACGGCTTTCACACACACTTATTTCTCAGAACTGAGCAAGAGGAGAGACGTTCGTTCATCTAGCACCAAGTCAACGGGTTGCAGGAGACACTTTTTCTCTGCTTTCTCAGTCTGTTTCCTAGTGCCGGTTTGAAGTTCCTGCAGTTTTCACTGTAAAACCGAGTTGGAGCTAGTACCTCCCCATATATATGTATGGAATAGAGTTTGCATCTGAAAAAAACTTTGTTTTCCCAACAAGCTAGGTGAAGGACGGCTTTCACACACACTTATCTCTCAGAACTGAGCAAGTGGAGAGACGTTCGTTCATCTTGCACGAAGGGAACGGGTTGCAGGAGACACTTTTTCTCTGCTTTCTCAGTCTTTTTCCTAATGCCGGTTGGAAGTTCCTGCAATTTTCACTGTAAAACCGAGTTGGAGCTAGTACCTGCCCATATATATGTATGTAATGGAGTTTGCAACTGAAAAGAAACTTTGTGTTCCCAACAAGCTAGGTGAAGGACATCTTTCACACACAATTATCTCTCAGAACTGAGCAAGTGGAGAGACGTTCGTTCATCTTGCACGAAGGGAACGGGTTGCAGGAGACACTTTTTCTCTGCTTTCTCAGTCTGTTTCCTAGGGCCGGTTTGAAGTTCCTGCAGTTTTCACTGTAAAACCGAGTTGGAACTTGTACCTCCCCATATATATGAATGGAGTGGAGTTTGCAACTGAAAAGAAACATTGTGTTCCCAACAAGCTAGGTGAAGGAAGGCTTTCACACACACTTATCTCTCAGAACTGAGCAAGTGGAGAGACGTTCGTTCACCTAGCACCAATGGAACGGGTTGCAGGAGAGACTTTTTCTCTGCTTTCTCAGTCTGTTTCCTAGTGCCGGTATGAAGTTCCTGCAGTTTTCACTGTAAAACCGAGTTGGATCTAGAACCTCCCCATATATATGTATGGAATGGAGTTTGCAACTGAAAAGAAACTTTGTGTTCCCAACAAGCTAGGTGGAGGACGGCTTTCACACACACTTATTTCTCAGAACTGAGCAAGAGGAGAGACGTTCGTTCATCTAGCACCAAGTCAACGGGTTGCAGGAGACACTTTTTCTCTGCTTTCTCAGTCTGTTTCCTAGTGCCGGTTTGAAGTTCCTGCAGTTTTCACTGTAAAACCGAGTTGGAGCTAGTACCTGCCCATATATATGTATGGAATAGAGTTTGCATCTGAAAAAAACTTTGTTTTCCCAACAAGCTAGGTGAAGGACGGCTTTCACACACACTTATCTCTCAGAACTGAGCAAGTGGAGAGACGTTCGTTCATCTTGCACGAAGGGAACGGGTTGCAGGAGACACTTTTTCTCTGCTTTCTCAGTCTTTTTCCTAATGCCGGTTGGAAGTTCCTGCAATTTTCACTGTAAAACCGAGTTGGAGCTAGTACCTGCCCATATATATGTATGTAATGGAGTTTGCAACTGAAAAGAAACTTTGTGTTCCCAACAAGCTAGGTGAAGGACATCTTTCACACACAATTATCTCTCAGAACTGAGCAAGTGGAGAGACGTTCGTTCATCTTGCACGAAGGGAACGGGTTGCAGGAGACACTTTTTCTCTGCTTTCTCAGTCTGTTTCCTAGTGCCGGTTTGAAGTTCCTGCAGTTTTCACTGTAAAACCGAGTTGGAACTTGTACCTCCCCATATATATGAATGGAGTGGAGTTTGCAACTGAAAAGAAACATTGTGTTCCCAACAAGCTAGGTGAAGGAAGGCTTTCACACAAACTTATCTCTCAGAACTGAGCAAGTGGAGAGACGTTCGTTCACCTAGCACCAATGGAACGGGTTGCAGGAGAAACTTTTTCTCTGCTTTCTCAGTCTGTTTCCTAGTGCCGGTATGAAGTTCCTGCAGTTTTCAGTGTAAAACCGAGTTGGAACTAGAACCTCCCCATATATATGTATGGAATGGAGTTTGCAACTGAAAAGAAACTTTGTGTTCCCAACAAGCTAGTTGGAGGACGGCTTTCACACACACTTATTTCTCAGAACTGAGCAAGAGGAGAGACGTTCGTTCATCTAGCACCAAGTCAACGGGTTGCAGGAGACACTTTTTCTCTGCTTTCTCAGTCTGTTTCCTAGTGCCGGTTTGAAGTTCCTGCAGTTTTCACTGTAAAACCGAGTTGGAGCTAGTACCTCCCCATATATATGTATGGAATAGAGTTTGCATCTGAAAAAAACTTTGTTTTCCCAACAAGCTAGGTGAAGGACGGCTTTCACACACACTTATCTCTCAGAACTGTGCAAGTGGAGAGACGTTCGTTCATCTTGCACGAAGGGAACGGGTTGCAGGAGACACTTTTTCTCTGCCTTCTCAGTCTGTTTCCTAATGCCGGTTGGAAGTTCCTGCAATTTTCACTGTAAAACCGAGTTGGAGCTAGTACCTGCCCATATATATGTATGTAATGGAGTTTGCAACTGAAAAGAAACTTTGTGTTCCCAACAAGCTAGGTGAAGGACATCTTTCACACACAATTATCTCTCAGAACTGAGCAAGTGGAGAGACGTTCGTTCATCTTGCACGAAGGGAACGGGTTGCAGGAGACACTTTTTCTCTGCTTTCTCAGTCTGTTTCCTAGTGCCGGTTTGAAGTTCCTGCAGTTTTCACTGTAAAACCGAGTTGGAACTTGTACCTCCCCATATATATGAATGGAGTGGAGTTTGCAACTGAAAAGAAACATTGTGTTCCCAACAAGCTAGGTGAAGGAAGGCTTTCACACACACTTATCTCTCAGAACTGAGCAAGTGGAGAGACGTTCTTTCATCTAGCACCAAGGGAACGGGTTGCAGGATACACTTTTTCTCTGCTTTCTCAGTCTGTTTCCTAGTGCCGGTTTGAAGTTCCTGCAGTTTTCACTGTAAAACAGAGTTGGAGCTAGTACCTCCCCATATACATGTATGGAATGGAGTTTGCAACTGAAAAGAAACTTGTGTTCCCAACAAGCCAGCTGAAGGACGGCTTTCACACACACTTATCTCTCAGAACTGAGCAAGTGGAGAGACGTTCGTTCATCTTGCACGAAGGGAACGGGTTGCAGGAGACACTTTTTCTCTGCTTTCTCAGTCTGTTTCCTAATGCCGGTTGGAAGTTCCTGCAGTTTTCACTGTAAAACCGAGTTGGAGCTAGTACCTGCCCATATATATGTATGTAATGGAGTTTGCAACTGAAAAGAAACTTTGTGTTCCCAACAAGCTAGGTGAAGGACATCTTTCACACACAATTATCTCTCAGAACTGAGCAAGTGGAGAGACGTTCGTTCATCTTGCACGAAGGGAACGGGTTGCAGGAGACACTTTTTCTCTGCTTTCTCAGTCTGTTTCTTAGTGCCGGTTTGAAGTTCCTGCAGTTTTCACTGTAAAACCGAGTTGGATCTAGAACCTCCCCATATATATGTATGGAATGGAGTTTGCAACTGAAAAGAAACTTTGTGTACCCAACAAGCTATTTGGAGGACGGCTTTCACACACACTTATTTCTCAGAACTGAGCAAGAGGAGAGACGTTCGTTCATCTAGCACCAAGGCAACGGTTTGCAGGAGACACTTTTTCTCTGCTTTCTCAGTCTGTTTCCTAGTGCCGGTTTGAAGTTCCTGCAGTTTTCACTGTAAAACCGAGTTGGAGATAGTACCTCCCCATATATATGTATTGAATAGAGTTTGCATCTGAAAAAAACTTTGTTTTCCCAACAAGCTAGGTGAAGGACGGCTTTCACACACACTTATCTCTCAGAACTGAGCAAGTGGAGAGACGTTCGTTCATCTTGCACGAAGGGAACGGGTGGCAGGAGACACTTTTTCTCTGCTTTCTCAGTCTTTTTCCTAATGCCGGTTGGAAGTTCCTGCAGTTTTCACTGTAAAACCGAGTTGGAGCAAGTACCTGCCCATATATATGTATGTAATGGAGTTTGCAACTGAAAAGAAACTTTGTGTTCCCAACAAGCTAGGTGAAGGACATCTTTCACACACAATTATCTCTCAGAACTGAGCAAGTGGAGAGACGTTCGTTCATCTTGCACGAAGGGAACGGGTTGCAGGAGACACTTTTTCTCTGCTTTCTCAGTCTGTTTCCTAGTGCCGGTTTGAAGTTCCTGCAATTTTCACTGTAAAACCGAGTTGGAACTTGTACCTCCCCATATATATGAATGGAGTGGAGTTTGCAACTGAAAAGAAACTTTGTGTTCCCAACAAGCTAGGTGAAGGAAGGCTTTCACACACACTTATCTCTCAGAACTGAGCAAGTGGGAGACGTTCTTTCAACTAGCACCAAGGGAACGGTTTGCAGGATACACTTTTTCTCTGCCTTCTCAATATGTTTCCTAGTGCCGGTTTGAAGTTCCTGCAGTTTTCACTGTAAAACCGATTTGGAACTTGTACCTCCCCATATATATGTATGGAGTGGAGTTTGCAACTGAAAAGAAACTTTGTGTTCCCAACAAGCTAGGTGAAGGACGGCTTTCACACACACTTATCTCTCAGAACTGAGCAAGTGGAGAGACGTTCGTTCATCTAGCACCAAGTTAACTGGTTGCAGGAGACACTATTTCTCTGCTTTCTCAGTCTGTTTCCTAGTGCCGGTTTGAAGTTCCTGCAGTTTTCACTGTAAAACCGAGGTGGAGCTAGTACCTCCGCATATATATGTATGGAAAGGAGTTTGCATCTGAAAAGAAACTTTGTGTTCCCAACAAGCTAGGTGAAGGACGGCTTTCACACACACTTATCTCTCAGAACTGAGCAAGTGGGAGACGTTCTTTCATCTAGCACCAAGGGAACGGGTTGCAGGATACACTTTTTCTCTGCTTTCTCAGTCTGTTTCCTAGTGCCGGTTTGAAGTTCCTGCAGTTTTCACTGTAAAACAGAGTTGGAGCTAGTACCTCCCCATATATATGTATGGAATGGAGTTTGCAACTGAAAAGAAACTTGTGTTCCCAACAAGCCAGCTGAAGGACGGCTTTCACACACACTTATCTCTCAGAACTGAGCAAGTGGAGAGACGTTCGTTCATCTTGCACGAAGGGAACGGGTTGCAGGAGACACTTTTTCTCTGCTTTCTCAGTCTGTTTCCTAATGCCGGTTGGAAGTTCCTGCAGTTTTCACTGTAAAACCGAGTTGGAGCTAGTACCTGCCCATATATATGTATGTAATGGAGTTTGCAACTGAAAAGAAACTTTGTGTTCCCAACAAGCTAGGTGAAGGACATCTTTCACACACAATTATCTCTCAGAACTGAGCAAGTGGAGAGACGTTCGTTCATCTTGCACGAAGGGAACGGGTTGCAGGAGACACTTTTTCTCTGCTTTCTCAGTCTGTTTCCTAGTGCCGGTTTGAAGTTCCTGCAGTTTTCACTGTAAAACCGAGTTGGAACTTGTACCTCCCCATATATATGAATGGAGTGGAGTTTGCAACTGAAAAGAAACTTTGTGTTCCCAACAAGCTAGGTGAAGGACGGCTTTCACACACTATTATCTCTCAGAACTGAGCAAGTGGAGAGACGTTCGTTCATCTTGCACGAATGGAACGGGTTGCAGGAGACACTTTTTCTCTGCTTTCTCAGTCTGTTTCCTAATACCGGTTGGAAGTTCCTGCAGTTTTCACTGTAAAACCGAGTTGGAGCAAGTACCTGCCCATATATATGTATGTAATGGAGTTTGCAACTGAAAAGAAACTTTGTGTTCCCAACAAGCTAGGTGAAGGACGGCTTTCACAAACTCTTATCTCTCAGAACTGAGCAAGTGGAGAGACGTTCGTTCATCTAGAACCAAGGGAACGGGTTGCAGGATACACTTTTTCTCTGCCTTCTCAGTCTGTTTCCTAGTGCCGGTTTGAAGTTCCTGCAGTTTTCACTGTAAAACAGCGTTGTAGCTAGTACCTCCCCATATATATGTATGGAATGGATTTTGCAACTGAAAAGAAACTTTGTGTTCCCAACAAGCTAGGTGAAGGACATCTTTCACACACAATTATCTCTCAGAACTGAGCAAGTGGAGAGACGTTCGTTCATCTTGCACGAAGGGAACGGGTTGCAGGAGACACTTTTTCTCTGCTTTCTCAGTCTGTTTCCTAGTGCCGGTTTGAAGTTCCTGCAATTTTCACTGTAAAACCGAGTTGGAACTTGTACCTCCCCATATATATGAATGGAGTGGAGTTTGCAACTGAAAAGAAACTTTGTGTTCCCAACAAGCTAGGTGAAGGAAGGCTTTCACACACACTTATCTCTCAGAACTGAGCAAGTGGGAGACGTTCTTTCAACTAGCACCAAGGGAACGGTTTGCAGGATACACTTTTTCTCTGCCTTCTCAATATGTTTCCTAGTGCCGGTTTGAAGTTCCTGCAGTTTTCACTGTAAAACCGATTTGGAACTTGTACCTCCCCATATATATGTATGGAGTGGAGTTTGCAACTGAAAAGAAACTTTGTGTTCCCAACAAGCTAGGTGAAGGACGGCTTTCACACACACTTATCTCTCAGAACTGAGCAAGTGGAGAGACGTTCGTTCATCTAGCACCAAGTTAACTGGTTGCAGGAGACACTATTTCTCTGCTTTCTCAGTCTGTTTCCTAGTGCCGGTTTGAAGTTCCTGCAGTTTTCACTGTAAAACCGAGGTGGAGCTAGTACCTCCGCATATATATGTATGGAAAGGAGTTTGCATCTGAAAAGAAACTTTGTGTTCCCAACAAGCTAGGTGAAGGACGGCTTTCACACACACTTATCTCTCAGAACTGAGCAAGTGGGAGACGTTCTTTCATCTAGCACCAAGGGAACGGGTTGCAGGATACACTTTTTCTCTGCTTTCTCAGTCTGTTTCCTAGTGCCGGTTTGAAGTTCCTGCAGTTTTCACTGTAAAACAGAGTTGGAGCTAGTACCTCCCCATATATATGTATGGAATGGAGTTTGCAACTGAAAAGAAACTTGTGTTCCCAACAAGCCAGCTGAAGGACGGCTTTCACACACACTTATCTCTCAGAACTGAGCAAGTGGAGAGACGTTCGTTCATCTTGCACGAAGGGAACGGGTTGCAGGAGACACTTTTTCTCTGCTTTCTCAGTCTGTTTCCTAATGCCGGTTGGAAGTTCCTGCAGTTTTCACTGTAAAACCGAGTTGGAGCTAGTACCTGCCCATATATATGTATGTAATGGAGTTTGCAACTGAAAAGAAACTTTGTGTTCCCAACAAGCTAGGTGAAGGACATCTTTCACACACAATTATCTCTCAGAACTGAGCAAGTGGAGAGACGTTCGTTCATCTTGCACGAAGGGAACGGGTTGCAGGAGACACTTTTTCTCTGCTTTCTCAGTCTGTTTCCTAGTGCCGGTTTGAAGTTCCTGCAGTTTTCACTGTAAAACCGAGTTGGAACTTGTACCTCCCCATATATATGAATGGAGTGGAGTTTGCAACTGAAAAGAAACTTTGTGTTCCCAACAAGCTAGGTGAAGGACGGCTTTCACACACTATTATCTCTCAGAACTGAGCAAGTGGAGAGACGTTCGTTCATCTTGCACGAATGGAACGGGTTGCAGGAGACACTTTTTCTCTGCTTTCTCAGTCTGTTTCCTAATACCGGTTGGAAGTTCCTGCAGTTTTCACTGTAAAACCGAGTTGGAGCAAGTACCTGCCCATATATATGTATGTAATGGAGTTTGCAACTGAAAAGAAACTTTGTGTTCCCAACAAGCTAGGTGAAGGACGGCTTTCACAAACTCTTATCTCTCAGAACTGAGCAAGTGGAGAGACGTTCGTTCATCTAGAACCAAGGGAACGGGTTGCAGGATACACTTTTTCTCTGCCTTCTCAGTCTGTTTCCTAGTGCCGGTTTGAAGTTCCTGCAGTTTTCACTGTAAAACAGAGTTGTAGCTAGTACCTCCCCATATATATGTATGGAATGGATTTTGCAACTGAAAAGAAACTTTATGTTCCCAACAAGCTAGGTAATGGACGGCTTTCACACACACTTATCTCTCAGAACTGAGCAAGTGGAGAGACGTTCGTTCACCTAGCACCAATGGAACGGGTTGCAGGAGACACTTTTTCTCTGCTTTCTCAGTCTGTTTCCTAGTGCCGGTATGAAGTTCCTGCAGTTTTCACTGTAAAACCGAGTTGGATCTAGAACCTCCCCATATATATGTATGGAATGGAGTTTGCAACTGAAAAGAAACTTTGTGTACCCAACAAGCTATTTGGAGGACGGCTTTCACACACACTTATTTCTCAGAACTGAGCAAGAGGAGAGACGTTCGTTCATCTAGCACCAAGGCAACGGTTTGCAGGAGACACTTTTTCTCTGCTTTCTCAGTCTGTTTCCTAGTGCCAGTTTGAAGTTCCTGCAGTTTTCACTGTAAAACCGAGTTGGAGCTAGTACCTCCCCATATATATGTATGGAATAGAGTTTGCATCTGAAAAAAACTTTGTTTTCCCAACAAGCTAGGTGAAGGACGGCTTTCACACACACTTATCTCTCAGAACTGAGCAAGTGGAGAGACGTTCGTTCATCTTGCACGAAGGGAACGGGTTGCAGGAAACACTTTTTCTCTGCTTTCTCAGTCTTTTTCCTAATGCCGGTTGGAAGTTCCTGCAGTTTTCACTGTAAAACCGAGTTGGAGCAAGTACCTGCCCATATATATGTATGTAATGGAGTTTGCAACTGAAAAGAAACTTTGTGTTCCCAACAAGCTAGGTGAAGGACATCTTTCACACACAATTATCTCTCAGAACTGAGCAAGTGGAGAGACGTTCGTTCATCTTGCACGAAGGGAACGGGTTGCAGGAGACACTTTTTCTCTGCTTTCTCAGTCTGTTTCCTAGTGCCGGTTTGAAGTTCCTGCAATTTTCACTGTAAAACCGAGTTGGAACTTGTACCTCCCCATATATATGAATGGAGTGGAGTTTGCAACTGAAAAGAAACTTTGTGTTCCCAACAAGCTAGGTGAAGGAAGGCTTTCACACACACTTATCTCTCAGAAATGAGCAAGTGGGAGACGTTCTTTCAACTAGCACCAAGGGAACGGTTTGCAGGATACACTTTTTCTCTGCCTTCTCAGTATGTTTCCTAGTGCCGGTTTGAAGTTCCTGCAGTTTTCACTGTAAAACCGATTTGGAACTTGTACCTCCCCATATATATGTATGGAGTGGAGTTGGCAACTGAAAAGAAACTTTGTGTTCCCAACAAGCTAGGTGAAGGACGGCTTTCACACACACTTATCTCTCAGAACTGAGCAAGTGGAGAGACGTTCGTTCATCTAGCACCAAGTTAACTGGTTGCAGGAGACACTATTTCTCTGCTTTCTCAGTCTGTTTCCTAGTGCCGGTTTGAAGTTCCTGCAGTTTTCACTGTAAAACCGAGGTGGAGCTAGTACCTCCGCATATATATGTATGGAATGGAGTTTGCATCTGAAAAGAAACTTTGTGTTCCCAACAAGCTAGGTGAAGGACGGCTTTCACACACACTTATCTCTCAGAACTGAGCAAGTGGGAGACGTTCTTTCATCTAGCACCAAGGGAACGGGTTGCAGGATACACTTTTTCTCTGCTTTCTCAGTCTGTTTCCTAGTGCCGGTTTGAAGTTCCTGCAGTTTTCACTGTAAAACAGAGTTGGAGCTAGTACCTCCCCATATATATGTATGGAATGGAGTTTGCAACTGAAAAGAAACTTGTGTTCCCAACAAGCCAGCTGAAGGACGGCTTTCACACACACTTATCTCTCAGAACTGAGCAAGTGGAGAGACGTTCGTTCATCTTGCACGAAGGGAACGGGTTGCAGGAGACACTTTTTCTCTGCTTTCTCAGTCTGTTTCCTAATGCCGGTTGGAAGTTCCTGCAGTTTTCACTGTAAAACCGAGTTGGAGCTAGTACCTGCCCATATATATGTATGTAATGGAGTTTGCAACTGAAAAGAAACTTTGTGTTCCCAACAAGCTAGGTGAAGGACATCTTTCACACACAATTATCTCTCAGAACTGAGCAAGTGGAGAGACGTTCGTTCATCTTGCACGAAGGGAACGGTTTGCAGGAGACACTTTTTCTCTGCTTTCTCAGTCTGTTTCCTAGTGCCGGTTTGAAGTTCCTGCAGTTTTCACTGTAAAACCGAGTTGGAGCTAGTACCTGCCCATATATATGTATGTAATGGAGTTTGCAACTGAAAAGAAACTTTGTGTTCCCAACAAGCTAGGTGAAGGACATCTTTCACACACAATTATCTCTCAGAACTGAGCAAGTGGAGAGACGTTCGTTCACCTAGCACCAATGGAACGGGTTGCAGGAGAGACTTTTTCTCTGCTTTCTCAGTCTGTTTCCTAGTGCCGGTATGAAGTTCCTGCAGTTTTCACTGTAAAACCGAGTTGGATCTAGAACCTCCCCATATATATGTATGGAATGGAGTTTGCAACTGAAAAGAAACTTTGTGTACCCAACAAGCTATTTGGAGGACGGCTTTCACACACACTTATTTCTCAGAACTGAGCAAGAGGAGAGACGTTCGTTCATCTAGCACCAAGGCAACGGTTTGCAGGAGACACTTTTTCTCTGCTTTCTCAGTCTGTTTCCTAGTGCCAGTTTGAAGTTCCTGCAGTTTTCACTGTAAAACCGAGTTGGAGCTAGTACCTCCCCATATATATGTATGGAATAGAGTTTGCATCTGAAAAAAACTTTGTTTTCCCAACAAGCTAGGTGAAGGACGGCTTTCACACACACTTATCTCTCAGAACTGAGCAAGTGGAGAGACGTTCGTTCATCTTGCACGAAGGGAACGGGTTGCAGGAAACACTTTTTCTCTGCTTTCTCAGTCTTTTTCCTAATGCCGGTTGGAAGTTCCTGCAGTTTTCACTGTAAAACCGAGTTGGAGCAAGTACCTGCCCATATATATGTATGTAATGGAGTTTGCAACTGAAAAGAAACTTTGTGTTCCCAACAAGCTAGGTGAAGGACATCTTTCACACACAATTATCTCTCAGAACTGAGCAAGTGGAGAGACGTTCGTTCATCTTGCACGAAGGGAACGGGTTGCAGGAGACACTTTTTCTCTGCTTTCTCAGTCTGTTTCCTAGTGCCGGTTTGAAGTTCCTGCAATTTTCACTGTAAAACCGAGTTGGAACTTGTACCTCCCCATATATATGAATGGAGTGGAGTTTGCAACTGAAAAGAAACTTTGTGTTCCCAACAAGCTAGGTGAAGGAAGGCTTTCACACACACTTATCTCTCAGAAATGAGCAAGTGGGAGACGTTCTTTCAACTAGCACCAAGGGAACGGTTTGCAGGATACACTTTTTCTCTGCCTTCTCAGTATGTTTCCTAGTGCCGGTTTGAAGTTCCTGCAGTTTTCACTGTAAAACCGATTTGGAACTTGTACCTCCCCATATATATGTATGGAGTGGAGTTTGCAACTGAAAAGAAACTTTGTGTTCCCAACAAGCTAGGTGAAGGACGGCTTTCACACACACTTATCTCTCAGAACTGAGCAAGTGGAGAGACGTTCGTTCATCTAGCACCAAGTTAACTGGTTGCAGGAGACACTATTTCTCTGCTTTCTCAGTCTGTTTCCTAGTGCCGGTTTGAAGTTCCTGCAGTTTTCACTGTAAAACCGAGGTGGAGCTAGTACCTCCGCATATATATGTATGGAATGGAGTTTGCATCTGAAAAGAAACTTTGTGTTCCCAACAAGCTAGGTGAAGGACGGCTTTCACACACACTTATCTCTCAGAACTGAGCAAGTGGGAGACGTTCTTTCATCTAGCACCAAGGGAACGGGTTGCAGGATACACTTTTTCTCTGCTTTCTCAGTCTGTTTCCTAGTGCCGGTTTGAAGTTCCTGCAGTTTTCACTGTAAAACAGAGTTGGAGCTAGTACCTCCCCATATATATGTATGGAATGGAGTTTGCAACTGAAAAGAAACTTGTGTTCCCAACAAGCCAGCTGAAGGACGGCTTTCACACACACTTATCTCTCAGAACTGAGCAAGTGGAGAGACGTTCGTTCATCTTGCACGAAGGGAACGGGTTGCAGGAGACACTTTTTCTCTGCTTTCTCAGTCTGTTTCCTAATGCCGGTTGGAAGTTCCTGCAGTTTTCACTGTAAAACCGAGTTGGAGCTAGTACCTGCCCATATATATGTATGTAATGGAGTTTGCAACTGAAAAGAAACTTTGTGTTCCCAACAAGCTAGGTGAAGGACATCTTTCACACACAATTATCTCTCAGAACTGAGCAAGTGGAGAGACGTTCGTTCATCTTGCACGAAGGGAACGGTTTGCAGGAGACACTTTTTCTCTGCTTTCTCAGTCTGTTTCCTAGTGCCGGTTTGAAGTTCCTGCAGTTTTCACTGTAAAACCGAGTTGGAGCTAGTACCTGCCCATATATATGTATGTAATGGAGTTTGCAACTGAAAAGAAACTTTGTGTTCCCAACAAGCTAGGTGAAGGACATCTTTCACACACAATTATCTCTCAGAACTGAGCAAGTGGAGAGACGTTCGTTCATCTTGCACGAAGGGAACGGGTTGCAGGAGACACTTTTTCTCTGCTTTCTCAGTCTGTTTCCTAGTGCCGGTTTGAAGTTCCTGCAGTTTTCACTGTAAAACCGAGTTGGAACTTGTACCTCCCCATATATATGAATGGAGTGGGGTTTGCAACTGAAAAGAAACATTGTGTTCCCAACAAGCTAGGTGAAGGAAGGCTTTCACACACACTTATCTCTCAGAACTGAGCAAGTGGAGAGACGTTCTTTCATCTAGCACCAAGGGAACGGGTTGCAGGATACACTTTTTCTCTGCTTTCTCAGTCTGTTTCCTAGTGCCGGTTTGAAGTTCCTGCAGTTTTCACTGTAAAACAGAGTTGGAGCTAGTACCTCCCCATATACATGTATGGAATGGAGTTTGCAACTGAAAAGAAACTTGTGTTCCCAACAAGCCAGCTGAAGGACGGCTTTCACACACACTTATCTCTCAGAACTGAGCAAGTGGAGAGACGTTCGTTCATCTTGCACGAAGGGAACGGGTTGCAGGAGACACTTTTTCTCTGCTTTCTCAGTCTGTTTCCTAATGCCGGTTGGAAGTTCCTGCAGTTTTCACTGTAAAACCGAGTTGGAGCTAGTACCTGCCCATATATATGTATGTAATGGAGTTTGCAACTGAAAAGAAACTTTGTGTTCCCAACAAGCTAGGTGAAGGACATCTTTCACACACAATTATCTCTCAGAACTGAGCAAGTGGAGAGACGTTCGTTCATCTTGCACGAAGGGAACGGGTTGCAGGAGACACTTTTTCTCTGCTTTCTCAGTCTGTTTCTTAGTGCCGGTTTGAAGTTCCTGCAGTTTTCACTGTAAAACCGAGTTGGAACTTGTACCTCCCCATATATATGAATGGAGTGGAGTTTGCAACTCAAAGAAACTTTGTGTTCCCAACAAGCTAGGTGAAGGAAGGCTTTCACACACACTTATCTCTCAGAACTGAGCAAGTGGGAGACGTTCTTTCATCTAGCACCAATGGAACGGGTTGCAGGAGACACTTTTTCTCTGCCTTCTCAGTCTGTTTCCTAGTGCCGGTTTGAAGTTCCTGCAGTTTTCACTGTAAAACCGATTTGGAACTTGTACCTCCCCATATATATGTATGGAGTGGAGTTTGCAACTGAAAAGAAACTTTGTGTTCCCAACAAGCTAGGTGAAGGACGGCTTTCACACACACTTATCTCTCAGAACTGAGCAAGTGGGAGACGTTCTTTCATCTAGCACCAAGGGAACGGGTTGCAGGAGACACTTTTTCTCTGCTTTCTCAGTCTGTTTCCTAGTGCCGGTTTGAAGTTCCTGCAGTTTTCACTGTAAAACAGAGTTGTAGCTAGTACCTCCCCATATATATGTATGGAATGGATTTTGCAACTGAAAAGAAACTTTATGTTCCCAACAAGCTAGGTAATGGACGGCTTTCACACACACTTATCTCTCAGAACTGAGCAAGTGGAGAGACGTTCGTTCACCTAGCACCAATTGAACGGGTTGCAGGAGAGACTTTTTCTCTGCTTTCTCAGTCTGTTTCCTAGTGCCGGTATGAAGTTCCTGCAGTTTTCACTGTAAAACCGAGTTGGATCTAGAACCTCCCCATATATATGTATGGAATGGAGTTTGCAACTGAAAAGAAACTTTGTGTACCCAACAAGCTATTTGGAGGACGGCTTTCACACACACTTATTTCTCAGAACTGAGCAAGAGGAGAGACGTTCGTTCATCTAGCACCAAGGCAACGGTTTGCAGGAGACACTTTTTCTCTGCTTTCTCAGTCTGTTTCCTAGTGCCGGTTTGAAGTTCCTGCAGTTTTCACTGTAAAACCGAGTTGGAGCTAGTACCTCCCCATATATATGTATGGAATAGAGTTTGCATCTGAAAAAAACTTTGTTTTCCCAACAAGCTAGGTGAAGGACGGCTTTCACACACACTTATCTCTCAGAACTGAGCAAGTGGAGAGACGTTCGTTCATCTTGCACGAAGGGAACGGGTTGCAGGAGACACTTTTTCTCTGCTTTCTCAGTCTTTTTCCTAATGCCGGTTGGAAGTTCCTGCAGTTTTCACTGTAAAACCGAGTTGGACCAAGTACCTGCCCATATATATGTATGTAATGGAGTTTGCAACTGAAAAGAAACTTTGTGTTCCCAACAAGCTAGGTGAAGGACATCTTTCACACACAATTATCTCTCAGAACTGAGCAAGTGGAGAGACGTTCGTTCATCTTGCACGAAGGGAACGGGTTGCAGGAGACACTTTTTCTCTGCTTTCTCAGTCTGTTTCCTAGTGCCGGTTTGAAGTTCCTGCAATTTTCACTGTAAAACCGAGTTGGAACTTGTACCTCCCCATATATATGAATGGAGTGGAGTTTGCAACTGAAAAGAAACTTTGTGTTCCCAACAAGCTAGGTGAAGGAAGGCTTTCACACACACTTATCTCTCAGAACTGAGCAAGTGGGAGACGTTCTTTCAACTAGCACCAAGGGAACGGTTTGCAGGATACACTTTTTCTCTGCCTTCTCAGTATGTTTCCTAGTGCCGGTTTGAAGTTCCTGCAGTTTTCACTGTAAAACCGATTTGGAACTTGTACCTCCCCATATATATGTATGGAGTGGAGTTTGCAACTGAAAAGAAACTTTGTGTTCCCAACAAGCTAGGTGAAGGACGGCTTTCACACACACTTATCTCTCAGAACTGAGCAAGTGGAGAGACGTTCGTTCATCTAGCACCAAGTTAACTGGTTGCAGGAGACACTATTTCTCTGCTTTCTCAGTCTGTTTCCTAGTGCCGGTTTGAAGTTCCTGCAGTTTTCACTGTAAAACCGAGGTGGAGCTAGTACCTCCGCATATATATGTATGGAAAGGAGTTTGCATCTGAAAAGAAACTTTGTGTTCCCAACAAGCTAGGTGAAGGACGGCTTTCACACACACTTATCTCTCAGAACTGAGCAAGTGGGAGACGTTCTTTCATCTAGCACCAAGGGAACGGGTTGCAGGATACACTTTTTCTCTGCTTTCTCAGTCTGTTTCCTAGTGCCGGTTTGAAGTTCCTGCAGTTTTCACTGTAAAACAGAGTTGGAGCTAGTACCTCCCCATATATATGTATGGAATGGAGTTTGCAACTGAAAAGAAACTTGTGTTCCCAACAAGCCAGCTGAAGGACGGCTTTCACACACACTTATCTCTCAGAACTGAGCAAGTGGAGAGACGTTCGTTCATCTTGCACGAAGGGAACGGGTTGCAGGAGACACTTTTTCTCTGCTTTCTCAGTCTGTTTCCTAATGCCGGTTGGAAGTTCCTGCAGTTTTCACTGTAAAACCGAGTTGGAGCTAGTACCTGCCCATATATATGTATGTAATGGAGTTTGCAACTGAAAAGAAACTTTGTGTTCCCAACAAGCTAGGTGAAGGACATCTTTCACACACAATTATCTCTCAGAACTGAGCAAGTGGAGAGACGTTCGTTCATCTTGCACGAAGGGAACGGGTTGCAGGAGACACTTTTTCTCTGCTTTCTCAGTCTGTTTCCTAGTGCCGGTTTGAAGTTCCTGCAGTTTTCACTGTAAAACCGAGTTGGAACTTGTACCTCCCCATATATATGAATGGAGTGGAGTTTGCAACTGAAAAGAAACTTTGTGTTCCCAACAAGCTAGGTGAAGGTCGGCTTTCACACACTCTTATCTCTCAGAACTGAGCAAGTGGAGAGACGTTCGTTCATCTTGCACGAATGGAACGGGTTGCAGGAGACACTTTTTCTCTGCTTTCTCAGTCTGTTTCCTAATACCGGTTGGAAGTTCCTGCAGTTTTCACTGTAAAACCGAGTTGGAGCAAGTACCTGCCCATATATATGTATGTAATGGAGTTTGCAACTGAAAAGAAACTTTGTGTTCCCAACAAGCTAGGTGAAGGACGGCTTTCACACACTCTTATCTCTCAGAACTGAGCAAGTGGAGAGACGTTCGTACATCTAGCACCAAGGGAACGGGTTGCAGGATACACTTTTTCTCTGCTTTCTCAGTCTGTTTCCTAGTGCCGGTTTGAATTTCCTGCAGTTTTCACTGTAAAACAGATTTGGAGCTAGTACCTCCCCATATATATGTATGGAATGGAGTTTGCAACTGAAAAGAAACTTGTGTTCCCAACAAGCCAGCTGAAGGACGGCTTTCACACACACTTATCTCTCAGAACTGAGCAAGTGGAGAGACGTTCGTTCATCTTGCACGAAGGGAACGGGTTGCAGGAGACACTTTTTCTCTGCTTTCTCAGTCTGTTTCCTAATGCCGGTTGGAAGTTCCTGCAGTTTTCACTGTAAAACCGAGTTGGAACTTGTACCTCCCCATATATATGAATGGAGTGGAGTTTGCAACTGAAAGAAACTTTGTGTTCCCAACAAGCTAGGTGAAGGAAGGCTTTCACACACACTTATCTCTCAGAACTGAGCAAGTGGGAGACGTTCTTTCATCTAGCACCAAGGGAACGGGTTGCAGGAGACACTTTTTCTCTGCCTTCTCAGTCTGTTTCCTAGTGCCGGTTTGAAGTTCCTGCAGTTTTCACTGTAAAACCGATTTGGAACTTGTACCTCCCCATATATATGTATGGAGTGGAGTTTGCAACTGAAAAGAAACTTTGTGTTCCCAACAAGCTAGGTGAAGGACGGCTTTCACACACACTTATCTCTCAGAACTGAGCAAGTGGGAGACGTTCTTTCATCTAGCACCAAGGGAACGGGTTGCAGGAGACACTTTTTCTCTGCTTTCTCAGTCTGTTTCCTAGTGCCGGTTTGAAGTTCCTGCAGTTTTCACTGTAAAACAGAGTTGTAGCTAGTACCTCCCCATATATATGTATGGAATGGATTTTGCAACTGAAAAGAAACTTTATGTTCCCAACAAGCTAGGTAATGGACGGCTTTCACACACACTTATCTCTCAGAACTGAGCAAGTGGAGAGACGTTCGTTCACCTAGCACCAATGGAACGGGTTGCAGGAGAGACTTTTTCTCTGCTTTCTCAGTCTGTTTCCTAGTGCCGGTATGAAGTTCCTGCAGTTTTCACTGTAAATCCGAGTTGGATCTAGAACCTCCCCATATATATGTATGGAATGGAGTTTGCAACTGAAAAGAAACTTTGTGTACCCAACAAGCTATTTGGAGGACGGCTTTCACACACACTTATTTCTCAGAACTGAGCAAGAGGAGAGACGTTCGTTCATCTAGCACCAAGGCAACGGTTTGCAGGAGACACTTTTTCTCTGCTTTCTCAGTCTGTTTCCTAGTGCCGGTTTGAAGTTCCTGCAGTTTTCACTGTAAAACCGAGTTGGAGCTAGTACCTCCCCATATATATGTATGGAATAGAGTTTGCATCTGAAAAAAACTTTGTTTTCCCAACAAGCTAGGTGAAGGACGGCTTTCACACACACTTATCTCTCAGAACTGAGCAAGTGGAGAGACGTTCGTTCATCTTGCACGAAGGGAACGGGTGGCAGGAGACACTTTTTCTCTGCTTTCTCAGTCTTTTTCCTAATGCCGGTTGGAAGTTCCTGCAGTTTTCACTGTAAAACCGAGTTGGAGCAAGTACCTGCCCATATATATGTATGTAATGGAGTTTGCAACTGAAAAGAAACTTTGTGTTCCCAACAAGCTAGGTGAAGGAAGGCTTTCACACACACTTATCTCTCAGAACTGAGCAAGTGGGAGACGTTCTTTCAACTAGCACCAAGGGAACGGTTTGCAGGATACACTTTTTCTCTGCCTTCTCAGTATGTTTCCTAGTGCCGGTTTGAAGTTCCTGCAGTTTTCACTGTAAAACCGATTTGGAACTTGTACCTCCCCATATATATGTATGGAGTGGAGTTTGCAACTGAAAAGAAACTTTGTGTTCCCAACAAGCTAGGTGAAGGACGGCTTTCACACACACTTATCTCTCAGAACTGAGCAAGTGGAGAGACGTTCGTTCATCTAGCACCAAGTTAACTGGTTGCAGGAGACACTATTTCTCTGCTTTCTCAGTCTGTTTCCTAGTGCCGGTTTGAAGTTCCTGCAGTTTTCACTGTAAAACCGAGGTGGAGCTAGTACCTCCGCATATATATGTATGGAATGGAGTTTGCATCTGAAAAGAAACTTTGTGTTCCCAACAAGCTAGGTGAAGGACGGCTTTCACACACACTTATCTCTCAGAACTGAGCAAGTGGGAGACGTTCTTTCATCTAGCACCAAGGGAACGGGTTGCAGGATACACTTTTTCTCTGCTTTCTCAGTCTGTTTCCTAGTGCCGGTTTGAAGTTCCTGCAGTTTTCACTGTAAAACAGAGTTGGAGCTAGTACCTCCCCATATATATGTATGGAATGGAGTTTGCAACTGAAAAGAAACTTGTGTTCCCAACAAGCCAGCTGAAGGACGGCTTTCACACACACTTATATCTCAGAACTGAGCAAGTGGAGAGACGTTCGTTCATCTTGCACGAAGGGAACGGGTTGCAGGAGACACTTTTTCTCTGCTTTCTCAGTCTGTTTCCTAATGCCGGTTGGAAGTTCCTGCAGTTTTCACTGTAAAACCGAGTTGGAGCTAGTACCTGCCCATATATATGTATGTAATGGAGTTTGCAACTGAAAAGAAACTTTGTGTTCCCAACAAGCTAGGTGAAGGACATCTTTCACACACAATTATCTCTCAGAACTGAGCAAGGGGAGAGACGTTCGTTCATCTTGCACGAAGGGAACGGGTTGCAGGAGACACTTTTTCTCTGCTTTCTCAGTCTGTTTCCTAGTGCCGGTTTGAAGTTCCTGCAGTTTTCACTGTAAAACCGAGTTGGAACTTGTACCTCCCCATATATATGAATGGAGTGGAGTTTGCAACTGAAAAGAAACTTTGTGTTCCCAACAAGCTAGGTGAAGGACGGCTTTCACACACTCTTATCTCTCAGAACTGAGCAAGTGGAGAGACGTTCGTTCATCTTGCACGAATGGAACGGGTTGCAGGAGACACTTTTTCTCTGCTTTCTCAGTCTGTTTCCTAGTGCCGGTTGGAAGTTCCTGCAGTTTTCACTGTAAAACCGAGTTGGAGCAAGTACCTGCCCATATATATGTATGTAATGGAGTTTGCAACTGAAAAGAAACTTTGTGTTCCCAACAAGCTAGGTGAAGGACGGCTTTCACACACTCTTATCTCTCAGAACTGAGCAAGTGGAGAGACGTTCGTTCATCTAGCACCAAGGGAACGGGTTGCAGAATACACTTTTTCTCTGCTTTCTCAGTCTGTTTCCTAGTGCCGGTTTGAAGTTCCTGCAGTTTTCACTGTAAAACAGATTTGGAGCTAGTACCTCCCCATATATATGTATGGAATGGAGTTTGCAACTGAAAAGAAACTTGTGTTCCCAACAAGCCAGCTGAAGGACGGCTTTCACACACACTTATCTCTCAGAACTGAGCAAGTGGAGAGACGTTCGTTCATCTTGCACGAAGGGAACGGGTTGCAGGAGACACTTTTTCTCTGCTTTCTCAGTCTGTTTCCTAATGCCGGTTGGAAGTTCCTGCAGTTTTCACTGTAAAACCGAGTTGGAGCTAGTACCTGCCCATATATATGTATGTAATGGAGTTTGCAACTGAAAAGAAACTTTGTGTTCCCAACAAGCTAGGTGAAGGACATCTTTCACACACAATTATCTCTCAGAACTGAGCAAGTGGAGAGACGTTCGTTCATCTTGCACGAAGGGAACGGGTTGCAGGAGACACTTTTTCTCTGCTTTCTCAGTCTGTTTCCTAGTGCCGGTTTGAAGTTCCTGCAGTTTTCACTGTAAAACCGAGTTGGAGCTAGTACCTCCCCATATATATGTATGGAATAGAGTTTGCATCTGAAAAAAACTTTGTTTTCCCAACAAGCTAGGTGAAGGACGGCTTTCACACACACTTATCTTTCAGAACTGAGCAAGTGGGAGACGTTCTTTCATCTAGCACCAAGGGAACGGGTTGCAGGATACACTTTTTCTCTGCCTTCTCAGTCTGTTTCCTAGTGCCGGTTTGAAGTTCCTGCAGTTTTCACTGTAAAACCGATTTGGAACTTGTACCTCCCCATATATATGTATGGAGTGGAGTTTGCCACTGAAAAGAAACTTTGTGTTCCCAACAAGCTAGGTGAAGGACGGCTTTCACACACACTTATCTCTCAGAACTGAGCAAGTGGAGAGACGTTCGTTCATCTAGCACCAAGGGAACGGGTTGCAGGAGACACTTTTTCTCTGCTTTCTCAGTCTGTTTCCTAGTGCCGGTTTGAAATTCCTGCAGTTATCACTGTAAAATCGAGTTAGAGCTCGTACCTCCCCATATATTTGTATGGAATGGAGTTTGCAACTGAAAAGAAACTATGTGTTCCCAACAAGCTAGGTGAAGGACGGCTTTCACACACACGTATCTCTCAGAACTGAGTATGTGGAGAGTCGTTCTTTCATCTAGCACCAGGGGAACGGGTTGAAGGAGACACTTTTTCTCTGCTTTCTCAGTCTGTTTCCTAGTGCCGGTTTGAAGTTCCTGCAGTTTTCACTGTAAAACCATGTTGGAGCTAGTACCTCCCCATATATATGTATGGAAAGTAGTTTGCAACTTAAAAAAAAATTTTGTGTTCCCAACAAGCTAGGTGAAGGACGGCTTTCACACACACTTATCTCTCAGAATTGAGCAAGTGGAGAGACGTTCGTTCATCTAGCACCAAGGGAACGGGTTGCAGGAGACACTTTTTCTCTGCTTTCTCAGTCTGTTTCCTAATGCCGGTTTGAAGTTCCTGCAGTTTTCACTGTAAAACCGAGTTGGAGCTAGTACTTACCCATATATATGTAAGGAATGGAGTTTGCAACTGAAAAGAAACTTTGTGTTCCCAACAAGCTAGATGAAGGACGGCTTTCACACACACTTATCTCTCAGAACTGAGCAAGTGGAGAGACGTTCGTTCATCTAGCATCAAGGGAACGGGTTGCAGGAGACACTTTTTCTCTGCTTTCTCAGTCTGTTTCCTAGTGCCGGTTTGAAGTTCCTGCAGTTTTCACGGTAAAACCGATTTGGAACTTGTACCTCCCCATATATATGAAAGGAGTGGAGTTTGCAACTGAAAAGAAACTTTGTGTTCCCAACAAGCTAGGTGAAGGACGGCTTTCACACACACTAATCTCTCAGAACTTAGCAAGTGGAGAGACGTTCGTTCACCTAGAACCAAGGGAACGGGTTGCAGGAGACACTTTTTCTCTGGTTTCTCAGTCTGTTTCCTACTGCCGGTTTGAAGTTCCTGCAGTTTTCACTGTAAACCGAGGTGGAGCTTGTACCTCCGCATATATATGTATGGAATGGAGTTTGCATCTGAAAAGAAACTTTGTGTTCCGAACAAGCTAGGTGAAGGACGGCTTTCACACACACTAATCTCTCAGAACTGAGCAAGTGGAGAGACGTTCGTTCATCTAGCACCAAGGGAACGGGTTGCAGGAGACACTTTTGCTCTGCATTCTCAGTCTGTTTCCTAGTGCCGGTTTGAAGTTCCTGCAGTTTTCACTGTAAAACCGATTTGGAACTTGTACCTCCCCATATATATGTATGGTGTGGAGTTTGCAACTGAAAAGATACTTTGTGTTCCCAACAAGCTAGGTGAAGGACGGCTTTCACACACACTTATCTCTCAGAACTGAGCAAGTGGAGAGACGTTCGTTCATCTAGCACCAAGTTAACTGGTTGCAGGAGACACTATTTCTCTGCTTTCTCAGTCTGTTTCCTAGTGCCGGTTTGAAGTACCTGCAGTTTTCACTGTAAAACCGAGGTGGAGCTAGTACCTCCGCATATATATGTATGGAATGGAGTTTGCATCTGAAAAGAAACTTTGTGTTCCCAACAAGCTAGGTGAAGGACGGCTTTCACACACACTTATCTCTCAGAACTGAGCAAGTGGGAGACGTTCTTTCATCTAGCACCAAGGGAACGGGTTGCAGGAGACACTTTTTCTCTGCTTTCTCAGTCTGTTTCCTAGTGCCGGTTTGAAGTTCCTGCAGTTTTCACTGTAAAACAGAGTTGTAGCTAGTACCTCCCCATATATATGTATGGAATGGATTTTGCAACTGAAAAGAAACTTTATGTTCCCAACAAGCTAGGTAATGGACGGCTTTCACACACACTTATCTCTCAGAACTGAGCAAGTGGAGAGACGTTCGTTCACCTAGCACCAATGGAACGGGTTGCAGGAGAGACTTTTTCTCTGCTTTCTCAGTCTGTTTCCTAGTGCCGGTTGGAAGTTCCTGCAGTTTTCACTGTAAAACCGAGTTGGAGCTAGTACCTCCCCATATATATGTATGGAATAGAGTTTGCATCTGAAAAAAACTTTGTTTTCCCAACAAGCTAGGTGAAGGACGGCTTTCACACACACTTATCTCTCAGAACTGAGCAAGTGGAGAGACGTTCGTTCATCTTGCACGAAGGGAACGGGTTGCAGGAGACACTTTTTCTCTGCTTTCTCAGTCTTTTTCCTAATGCCGGTTGGAAGTTCCTGCAATTTTCACTGTAAAACCGAGTTGGAGCTAGTACCTGCCCATATATATGTATGTAATGGAGTTTGCAACTGAAAAGAAACTTTGTGTTCCCAACAAGCTAGGTGAAGGACATCTTTCACACACAATTATCTCTCAGAACTGAGCAAGTGGAGAGACGTTCGTTCATCTTGCACGAAGGGAACGGGTTGCAGGAGACACTTTTTCTCTGCTTTCTCAGTCTGTTTCCTAGTGCCGGTTTGAAGTTCCTGCAGTTTTCACTGTAAAACCGAGTTGGAGCTAGTACCTCCCCATATATATGTATGGAATAGAGTTTGCATCTGAAAAAAACTTTGTTTTCCCAACAAGCTAGGTGAAGGACGGCTTTCACACACACTTATCTTTCAGAACTGAGCAAGTGGGAGACGTTCTTTCATCTAGCACCAAGGGAACGGGTTGCAGGATACACTTTTTCTCTGCCTTCTCAGTCTGTTTCCTAGTGCCGGTTTGAAGTTCCTGCAGTTTTCACTGTAAAACCGATTTGGAACTTGTACCTCCCCATATATATGTATGGAGTGGAGTTTGCCACTGAAAAGAAACTTTGTGTTCCCAACAAGCTAGGTGAAGGACGGCTTTCACACACACTTATCTCTCAGAACTGAGCAAGTGGAGAGACGTTCGTTCATCTAGCACCAAGGGAACGGGTTGCAGGAGACACTTTTTCTCTGCTTTCTCAGTCTGTTTCCTAGTGCCGGTTTGAAATTCCTGCAGTTATCACTGTAAAATCGAGTTAGAGCTCGTACCTCCCCATATATTTGTATGGAATGGAGTTTGCAACTGAAAAGAAACTATGTGTTCCCAACAAGCTAGGTGAAGGACGGCTTTCACACACACGTATCTCTCAGAACTGAGTATGTGGAGAGTCGTTCTTTCATCTAGCACCAGGGGAACGGGTTGAAGGAGACACTTTTTCTCTGCTTTCTCAGTCTGTTTCCTAGTGCCGGTTTGAAGTTCCTGCAGTTTTCACTGTAAAACCATGTTGGAGCTAGTACCTCCCCATATATATGTATGGAAAGTAGTTTGCAACTTAAAAAAAAATTTTGTGTTCCCAACAAGCTAGGTGAAGGACGGCTTTCACACACACTTATCTCTCAGAATTGAGCAAGTGGAGAGACGTTCGTTCATCTAGCACCAAGGGAACGGGTTGCAGGAGACACTTTTTCTCTGCTTTCTCAGTCTGTTTCCTAATGCCGGTTTGAAGTTCCTGCAGTTTTCACTGTAAAACCGAGTTGGAGCTAGTACTTACCCATATATATGTAAGGAATGGAGTTTGCAACTGAAAAGAAACTTTGTGTTCCCAACAAGCTAGATGAAGGACGGCTTTCACACACACTTATCTCTCAGAACTGAGCAAGTGGAGAGACGTTCGTTCATCTAGCATCAAGGGAACGGGTTGCAGGAGACACTTTTTCTCTGCTTTCTCAGTCTGTTTCCTAGTGCCGGTTTGAAGTTCCTGCAGTTTTCACGGTAAAACCGATTTGGAACTTGTACCTCCCCATATATATGAAAGGAGTGGAGTTTGCAACTGAAAAGAAACTTTGTGTTCCCAACAAGCTAGGTGAAGGACGGCTTTCACACACACTAATCTCTCAGAACTTAGCAAGTGGAGAGACGTTCGTTCACCTAGAACCAAGGGAACGGGTTGCAGGAGACACTTTTTCTCTGGTTTCTCAGTCTGTTTCCTACTGCCGGTTTGAAGTTCCTGCAGTTTTCACTGTAAACCGAGGTGGAGCTTGTACCTCCGCATATATATGTATGGAATGGAGTTTGCATCTGAAAAGAAACTTTGTGTTCCGAACAAGCTAGGTGAAGGACGGCTTTCACACACACTAATCTCTCAGAACTGAGCAAGTGGAGAGACGTTCGTTCATCTAGCACCAAGGGAACGGGTTGCAGGAGACACTTTTGCTCTGCATTCTCAGTCTGTTTCCTAGTGCCGGTTTGAAGTTCCTGCAGTTTTCACTGTAAAACCGATTTGGAACTTGTACCTCCCCATATATATGTATGGTGTGGAGTTTGCAACTGAAAAGATACTTTGTGTTCCCAACAAGCTAGGTGAAGGACGGCTTTCACACACACTTATCTCTCAGAACTGAGCAAGTGGAGAGACGTTCGTTCATCTAGCACCAAGTTAACTGGTTGCAGGAGACACTATTTCTCTGCTTTCTCAGTCTGTTTCCTAGTGCCGGTTTGAAGTACCTGCAGTTTTCACTGTAAAACCGAGGTGGAGCTAGTACCTCCGCATATATATGTATGGAATGGAGTTTGCATCTGAAAAGAAACTTTGTGTTCCCAACAAGCTAGGTGAAGGACGGCTTTCACACACACTTATCTCTCAGAACTGAGCAAGTGGGAGACGTTCTTTCATCTAGCACCAAGGGAACGGGTTGCAGGAGACACTTTTTCTCTGCTTTCTCAGTCTGTTTCCTAGTGCCGGTTTGAAGTTCCTGCAGTTTTCACTGTAAAACAGAGTTGTAGCTAGTACCTCCCCATATATATGTATGGAATGGATTTTGCAACTGAAAAGAAACTTTATGTTCCCAACAAGCTAGGTAATGGACGGCTTTCACACACACTTATCTCTCAGAACTGAGCAAGTGGAGAGACGTTCGTTCACCTAGCACCAATGGAACGGGTTGCAGGAGAGACTTTTTCTCTGCTTTCTCAGTCTGTTTCCTAGTGCCGGTTGGAAGTTCCTGCAGTTTTCACTGTAAAACCGAGTTGGAGCTAGTACCTCCCCATATATATGTATGGAATAGAGTTTGCATCTGAAAAAAACTTTGTTTTCCCAACAAGCTAGGTGAAGGACGGCTTTCACACACACTTATCTCTCAGAACTGAGCAAGTGGAGAGACGTTCGTTCATCTTGCACGAAGGGAACGGGTTGCAGGAGACACTTTTTCTCTGCTTTCTCAGTCTTTTTCCTAATGCCGGTTGGAAGTTCCTGCAATTTTCACTGTAAAACCGAGTTGGAGCTAGTACCTGCCCATATATATGTATGTAATGGAGTTTGCAACTGAAAAGAAACTTTGTGTTCCCAACAAGCTAGGTGAAGGACATCTTTCACACACAATTATCTCTCAGAACTGAGCAAGTGGAGAGACGTTCGTTCATCTTGCACGAAGGGAACGGGTTGCAGGAGACACTTTTTCTCTGCTTTCTCAGTCTGTTTCCTAGTGCCGGTTTGAAGTTCCTGCAGTTTTCACTGTAAAACCGAGTTGGAACTTGTACCTCCCCATATATATGAATGGAGTGCAGTTTGCAACTGAAAAGAAACTTTGTGTTCCCAACAAGCTAGGTGAAGGAAGGCTTTCACACACACTTATCTCTCAGAACTGAGCAAGTGGGAGACGTTCTTTCATCTAGCACCAAGGGAACGGGTTGCAGGATACACTTTTTCTCTGCCTTCTCAGTCTGTTTCCTAGTGCCGGTTTGAAGTTCCTGCAGTTTTCACTGTAAAACCGATTTGGAACTTCTACCTCCCCATATATATGTATGGAGTGGAGTTTGCAACTGAAAAGAAACTTTGTGTTCCCAACAAGCTAGGTGAAGTACGGCTTTCACACACACTTATCTCTCAGAACTGAGCAAGTGGGAGACGTTCTTTCATCTAGCACCAAGGGAACGGGTTGCAGGATACACTTTTTCTCTGCTTTCTCAGTCTGTTTCCTAGTGCCGGTTTGAAGTTCCTGCAGTTTTCACTGTAAAACCATGTTGGAGCTAGTACCTCCCCATATATATGTATGGAATGGATTTTGCAACTGAAAAGTAACTTTATGTTCCCAACAAGCTAGGTAATGGACGGCTTTCACACACACTTATCTCTCAGAACTGAGCAAGTTGAGAGACGTTCGTTCACCTAGCACCAATGGAACGGGTTGCAGGAGAAACTTTTTCTCTGCTTTCTCAGTCTGTTTCCTAGTGCCGGTATGAAGTTCCTGCAGTTTTCACTGTAAAACCGAGTTGGATCTAGAACCTCCCCATATATATGTATGGAATGGAGTTTGCAACTGAAAAGAAACTTTGTGTTCCCAACAAGCTAGGTGGAGGACGGCTTTCACACACACTTATTTCTCAGAACTGAGCAAGAGGAGAGACGTTCGTTCATCTAGCACCAAGTCAACGGGTTGCAGGAGACACTTTTTCTCTGCTTTCTCAGTCTGTTTCCTAGTGCCGGTTTGAAGTTCCTGCAGTTTTCACTGTAAAACCGAGTTGGAGCTAGTACCTCCCCATATATATGTATGGAATAGAGTTTGCATCTGAAAAAAACTTTGTTTTCCCAACAAGCTAGGTGAAGGACGGCTTTCACACACACTTATCTCTCAGAACTGAGCAAGTGGAGAGACGTTCGTTTATCTTGCACGAAGGGAACGGGTTGCAGGAGACACTTTTTCTCTGCTTTCTCAGTCTTTTTCCTAATGCCGGTTGGAAGTTCCTGCAATTTTCACTGTAAAACCGAGTTGGAGCTAGTACCTGCCCATATATATGTATGTAATGGAGTTTGCAACTGAAAAGAAACTTTGTGTTCCCAACAAGCTAGGTGAAGGACATCTTTCACACACAATTATCTCTCAGAACTGAGCAAGTGGAGAGACGTTCGTTCATCTTGCACGAAGGGAACGGGTTGCAGGAGACACTTTTTCTCTGCTTTCTCAGTCTGTTTCCTAGTGCCGGTTTGAAGTTCCTGCAGTTTTCACTGTAAAACCGAGTTGGAACTTGTACCTCCCCATATATATGAATGGAGTGGAGTTTGCAACTGAAAAGAAACATTGTGTTCCCAACAAGCTAGGTGAAGGAAGGCTTTCACACACACTTATCTCTCAGAACTGAGCAAGTGGAGAGACGTTCTTTCATCTAGCACCAAGGGAACGGGTTGCAGGATACACTTTTTCTCTGCTTTCTCAGTCTGTTTCCTAGTGCCGGTTTGAAGTTCCTGCAGTTTTCACTGTAAAACAGAGTTGGAGCTAGTACCTCCCCTTATATATGTATGGAATGGAGTTTGCAACTGAAAAGAAACTTGTGTTCCCAACAAGCCAGCTGAAGGACGGCTTTCACACACACTTATCTCTCAGAACTGAGCAAGTGGAGAGACGTTCGTTCATCTTGCACGAAGGGAACGGGTTGCAGGAGACACTTTTTCTCTGCTTTCTCAGTCTGTTTCCTAATGCCGGTTGGAAGTTCCTGCAGTTTTCACTGTAAAACCGAGTTGGAGCTAGTACCTGCCCATATATATTTATGTAATGGAGTTTGCAACTGAAAAGAAACTTTGTGTTCCCAACAAGCTAGGTGAAGGACATCTTTCACACACAATTATCTCTCAGAACTGAGCAAGTGGAGAGACGTTCGTTCATCTTGCACGAAGGGAACGGGTTGCAGGAGACACTTTTCTCTGCTTTCTCAGTCTGTTTCCTAGTGCCGGTTTGAAGTTCCTGCAGTTTTCACTGTAAAACCGATTTGGAACTTCTACCTCCCCATATATATGTATGGAGTGGAGTTTGCAACTGAAAAGAAACTTTGTGTTCCCAACAAGCTAGGTGAAGTACGGCTTTCACACACACTTATCTCTCAGAACTGAGCAAGTGGGAGACGTTCTTTCATCTAGCACCAAGGGAACGGGTTGCAGGATACACTTTTTCTCTGCTTTCTCAGTCTGTTTCCTAGTGCCGGTTTGAAGTTCCTGCAGTTTTCACTGTAAAACCATGTTGGAGCTAGTACCTCCCCATATATATGTATGGAATGGATTTTGCAACTGAAAAGTAACTTTATGTTCCCAACAAGCTAGGTAATGGACGGCTTTCACACACACTTATCTCTCAGAACTGAGCAAGTTGAGAGACGTTCGTTCACCTAGCACCAATGGAACGGGTTGCAGGAGAAACTTTTTCTCTGCTTTCTCAGTCTGTTTCCTAGTGCCGGTATGAAGTTCCTGCAGTTTTCACTGTAAAACCGAGTTGGATCTAGAACCTCCCCATATATATGTATGGAATGGAGTTTGCAACTGAAAAGAAACTTTGTGTTCCCAACAAGCTAGGTGGAGGACGGCTTTCACACACACTTATTTCTCAGAACTGAGCAAGAGGAGAGACGTTCGTTCATCTAGCACCAAGTCAACGGGTTGCAGGAGACACTTTTTCTCTGCTTTCTCAGTCTGTTTCCTAGTGCCGGTTTGAAGTTCCTGCAGTTTTCACTGTAAAACCGAGTTGGAGCTAGTACCTCCCCATATATATGTATGGAATAGAGTTTGCATCTGAAAAAAACTTTGTTTTCCCAACAAGCTAGGTGAAGGACGGCTTTCACACACACTTATCTCTCAGAACTGAGCAAGTGGAGAGACGTTCGTTTATCTTGCACGAAGGGAACGGGTTGCAGGAGACACTTTTTCTCTGCTTTCTCAGTCTTTTTCCTAATGCCGGTTGGAAGTTCCTGCAATTTTCACTGTAAAACCGAGTTGGAGCTAGTACCTGCCCATATATATGTATGTAATGGAGTTTGCAACTGAAAAGAAACTTTGTGTTCCCAACAAGCTAGGTGAAGGACATCTTTCACACACAATTATCTCTCAGAACTGAGCAAGTGGAGAGACGTTCGTTCATCTTGCACGAAGGGAACGGGTTGCAGGAGACACTTTTTCTCTGCTTTCTCAGTCTGTTTCCTAGTGCCGGTTTGAAGTTCCTGCAGTTTTCACTGTAAAACCGAGTTGGAACTTGTACCTCCCCATATATATGAATGGAGTGGAGTTTGCAACTGAAAAGAAACATTGTGTTCCCAACAAGCTAGGTGAAGGAAGGCTTTCACACACACTTATCTCTCAGAACTGAGCAAGTGGAGAGACGTTCTTTCATCTAGCACCAAGGGAACGGGTTGCAGGATACACTTTTTCTCTGCTTTCTCAGTCTGTTTCCTAGTGCCGGTTTGAAGTTCCTGCAGTTTTCACTGTAAAACAGAGTTGGAGCTAGTACCTCCCCTTATATATGTATGGAATGGAGTTTGCAACTGAAAAGAAACTTGTGTTCCCAACAAGCCAGCTGAAGGACGGCTTTCACACACACTTATCTCTCAGAACTGAGCAAGTGGAGAGACGTTCGTTCATCTTGCACGAAGGGAACGGGTTGCAGGAGACACTTTTTCTCTGCTTTCTCAGTCTGTTTCCTAATGCCGGTTGGAAGTTCCTGCAGTTTTCACTGTAAAACCGAGTTGGAGCTAGTACCTGCCCATATATATTTATGTAATGGAGTTTGCAACTGAAAAGAAACTTTGTGTTCCCAACAAGCTAGGTGAAGGACATCTTTCACACACAATTATCTCTCAGAACTGAGCAAGTGGAGAGACGTTCGTTCATCTTGCACGAAGGGAACGGGTTGCAGGAGACACTTTTCTCTGCTTTCTCAGTCTGTTTCCTAGTGCCGGTTTGAAGTTCCTGCAGTTTTCACTGTAAAACCGAGTTGGAACTTGTACCTCCCCATATATATGAATGGAGTGGAGTTTGCAACTGAAAGAAACTTTGTGTTCCCAACAAGCTAGGTGAAGGAAGGCTTTCACACACACTTATCTCTCAGAACTGAGCAAGTGGGAGACGTTCTTTCATCTAGCACCAAGGGAACGGGTTGCAGGAGACACTTTTTCTCTGCCTTCTCAGTCTGTTTCCTAGTGCCGGTTTGAAGTTCCTGCAGTTTTCACTGTAAAACCGATTTGGAACTTGTACCTCCCCATATATATGTATGGAGTGGAGTTGGCAACTGAAAAGAAACTTTGTGTTCCCAACAAGCTAGGTGAAGGACGGCTTTCACACACACTTATCTCTCAGAACTGAGCAAGTGGGAGACGTTCTTTCATCTAGCACCAAGGGAACGGGTTGCAGGAGACACTTTTTCTCTGCTTTCTCAGTCTGTTTCCTAGTGCCGGTTTGAAGTTCCTGCAGTTTTCACTGTAAAACAGAGTTGTAGCTAGTACCTCCCCATATATATGTATGGAATGGATTTTGCAACTGAAAAGAAACTTTATGTTCCCAACAAGCTAGGTAATGGACGGCTTTCACACACACTTATCTCTCAGAACTGAGCAAGTGGAGAGACGTTCGTTCACCTAGCACCAATGGAACGGGTTGCAGGAGAGACTTTTTCTCTGCTTTCTCAGTCTGTTTCCTAGTGCCGGTATGAAGTTCCTGCAGTTTTCACTGTAAAACCGAGTTGGATCTAGAACCTCCCCATATATATGTATGGAATGGAGTTTGCAACTGAAAAGAAACTTTGTGTTCCCAACAAGCTATTTGGAGGACGGCTTTCACACACACTTATTTCTCAGAACTGAGCAAGAGGAGAGACGTTCGTTCATCTAGCACCAAGGCAACGGTTTGCAGGAGACACTTTTTCTCTGCTTTCTCAGTCTGTTTCCTAGTGCCGGTTTGAAGTTCCTGCAGTTTTCACTGTAAAACCGAGTTGGAGCTAGTACCTCCCAATATATATGTATGGAATAGAGTTTGCATCTGAAAAAAACTTTGTTTTCCCAACAAGCTAGGTGAAGGACGGCTTTCACACACACTTATCTCTCAGAACTGAGCAAGTGGAGAGACGTTCGTTCATCTTGCACGAAGGGAACGGGTTGCAGGAGACACTTTTTCTCTGCTTTCTCAGTCTTTTTCCTAATGCCGGTTGGAAGTTCCTGCAGTTTTCACTGTAAAACCGAGTTGGAGCTAGTACCTGCCCATATATATGTATGTAATGGAGTTTGCAACTGAAAAGAAACTTTGTGTTCCCAACAAGCTAGGTGAAGGACATCTTTCACACACAATTATCTCTCAGAACTGAGCAAGTGGAGAGACTTTCGTTCATCTTGCACGAAGGGAACGGGTTGCAGGAGACACTTTTTCTCTGCTTTCTCAGTCTGTTTCCTAGTGCCGGTTTGAAGTTCCTGCAATTTTCACTGTAAAACCGAGTTGGAACTTGTACCTCCCCATATATATGAATGGAGTGGAGTTTGCAACTGAAAAGAAACTTTGTGTTCCCAACAAGCTAGGTGAAGGAAGGCTTTCACACACACTTATCTCTCAGAACTGAGCAAGTGGGAGACGTTCTTTCAACTAGCACCAAGGGAACGGTTTGCAGGATACACTTTTTCTCTGCCTTCTCAGTATGTTTCCTAGTGCCGGTTTGAAGTTCCTGCAGTTTTCACTGTAAAACCGATTTGGAACTTGTACCTCCCCATATATATGTATGGAGTGGAGTTTGCAACTGAAAAGAAACTTTGTGTTCCCAACAAGCTAGGTGAAGGACGGCTTTCACACACACTTATCTCTCAGAACTGAGCAAGTGGAGAGACGTTCGTTCATCTAGCACCAAGTTAACTGGTTGCAGGAGACACTATTTCTCTGCTTTCTCAGTCTGTTTCCTAGTGCCGGTTTGAAGTTCCTGCAGTTTTCACTGTAAAACCGAGGTGGAGCTAGTACCTCCGCATATATATGTATGGAATGGAGTTTGCATCTGAAAAGAAACTTTGTGTTCCCAACAAGCTAGGTGAAGGACGGCTTTCACACACACTTATCTCTCAGAACTGAGCAAGTGGGAGACGTTCTTTCATCTAGCACCAAGGGAACGGGTTGCAGGATACACTTTTTCTCTGCTTTCTCAGTCTGTTTCCTAGTGCCGGTTTGAAGTTCCTGCAGTTTTCACTGTAAAACAGAGTTGGAGCTAGTACCTCCCCATATATATGTATGGAATGGAGTTTGCAACTGAAAAGAAACTTGTGTTCCCAACAAGCCAGCTGAAGGACGGCTTTCACACACACTTATCTCTCAGAACTGAGCAAGTGGAGAGACGTTCGTTCATCTTGCACGAAGGGAACGGGTTGCAGGAGACACTTTTTCTCTGCTTTCTCAGTCTGTTTCCTAATGCCGTTTGGAAGTTCCTGCAGTTTTCACTGTAAAACCGAGTTGGAGCTAGTACCTGCCCATATATATGTATGTAATGGAGTTTGCAACTGAAAAGAAACTTTGTGTTCCCAACAAGCTAGGTGAAGGACATCTTTCACACACAATTATCTCTCAGAACTGAGCAAGTGGAGAGACGTTCGTTCATCTTGCACGAAGGGAACGGGTTGCAGGAGACACTTTTTCTCTGCTTTCTCAGTCTGTTTCCTAGTGCCGGTTTGAAGTTCCTGCAGTTTTCACTGTAAAACCGAGTTGGAACATGTACCTCCCCATATATATGAATGGAGTGGTGTTTGCAACTGAAAAGAAACTTTGTGTTCCCAACAAGCTAGGTGAAGGAAGGCTTTCACACACACTTATCTCTCAGAACTGAGGAAGTGGGAGACGTTCTTTCATCTAGCACCAAGGGAACGGGTTGCAGGATACACTTTTTCTCTGCCTTCTCAGTATGTTTCCTAGTGCCGGTTTGAATTTCCTGCAGTTTTCACTGTAAAACCGATTTGGAAATTGTACCTCCCCATATATATGTATGGAGTGGAGTTTGCAACTGAAAAGAAACTTGTGTTCCCAACAAGCCAGCTGAAGGACGGCTTTCACACACACTTATCTCTCAGAACTGAGCAAGTGGAGAGACGTTCGTTCATCTTGCACGAAGGGAACGGGTTGCAGGAGACACTTTTTCTCTGCTTTCTCAGTCTGTTTCCTAATACCGGTTGGAAGTTCCTGCAGTTTTCACTGTAAAACCGAGTTGGAGCAAGTACCTGCCCATATATATGTATGTAATGGAGTTTGCAACTGAAAAGAAACTTTGTGTTCCCAACAAGCTAGGTGAAGGACGGCTTTCACACACTCTTATCTCTCAGAACTGAGCAAGTGGAGAGACGTTCGTTCATCTAGCACCAAGGGAACGGGTTGCAGGATACACTTTTTCTCTGCTTTCTCAGTCTGTTTCCTAGTGCCGGTTTGAAGTTCCTGCAGTTTTCACTGTAAAACAGAGTTGGAGCTAGTACCTCCCCATATATATGTATGGAATGGAGTTTGCAACTGAAAAGAAACTTGTGTTCCCAACAAGCCAGCTGAAGGACGGCTTTCACACACACTTATCTCTCAGAACTGAGCAAGTGGAGAGACGTTCGTTCATCTTGCACGAAGGGAACGGGTTGCAGGAGACACTTTTTCTCTGCTTTCTCAGTCTGTTTCCTAAAGCCGGTTGGAAGTTCCTGCAGTTTTCACTGTAAAACCGAGTTGGAGCTAGTACCTGCCCATATATATGTATGTAATGGAGTTTGCAACTGAAAAGAAACTTTGTGTTCCCAACAAGCTAGGTGAAGGACATCTTTCACACACAATTATCTCTCAGAACTGAGCAAGTGGAGAGACGTTCGTTCATCTTGCACGAAGGGAACGGGTTGCAGGAGACACTTTTTCTCTGCTTTCTCAGTCTGTTTCCTAGTGCCGGTTTGAAGTTCCTGCAGTTTTCACTGTAAAACCGAGGTGGAGCTAGTACCTCCGCATATATATGTATGGAATGGAGTTTGCATCTGAAAAGAAACTTTGTGTTCCCAACAAGCTAGGTGAAGGACGGCTTTCACACACACTTATCTCTCAGAACTGAGCAAGTGGGAGACGTTCTTTCATCTAGCACCAAGGGAACGGGTTGCAGGATACACTTTTTCTCTGCTTTCTCAGTCTGTTTCCTAGTGCCGGTTTGAAGTACCTGCAGTTTTCACTGTAAAACAGAGTTGGAGCTAGTACCTCCCCATATATATGTATGGAATGGAGTTTGCAACTGAAAAGAAACTTGTGTTCCCAACAAGCCAGCTGAAGGACGGCTTTCACACACACTTATCTCTCAGAACTGAGCAAGTGGAGAGACGTTCGTTCATCTTGCACGAAGGGAACGGGTTGCAGGAGACACTTTTTCTCTGCTTTCTCAGTCTGTTTCCTAATGCCGTTTGGAAGTTCCTGCAGTTTTCACTGTAAAACAGAGTTGGAGCTAGTACCTCCCCATATATATGTATGGAATGGAGTTTGCAACTGAAAAGAAACTTTGTGTTCCCAACAAGCTAGGTGAAGGACATCTTTCACACACAATTATCTCTCAGAACTGAGCAAGTGGAGAGACGTTCGTTCATCTTGCACGAAGGGAACGGGTTGCAGGAGACACTTTTTCTCTGCTTTCTCAGTCTGTTTCCTAGTGCCGGTTTGAAGTTCCTGCAGTTTTCACTGTAAAACCGAGTTGGAACTTGTACCTCCCCATATATATGAATGGAGTGGAGTTTGCAACTGAAAAGAAACTTTGTGTTCCCAACAAGCTAGGTGAAGGAAGGCTTTCACACACACTTATCTCTCAGAACTGAGGAAGTGGGAGACGTTCTTTCATCTAGCACCAAGGGAACGGGTTGCAGGATACACTTTTTCTCTGCCTTCTCAGTCTGTTTCCTAGTGCCGGTTTGAAGTTCCTGCAGTTTTCACTGTAAAACCGATTTGGAACTTGTACCTCCCCATATATATGTATGGAGTGGAGTTTGCAACTGAAAAGAAACTTGTGTTCCCAACAAGCCAGCTGAAGGACGGCTTTCACACACACTTATCTCTCAGAACTGAGCAAGTGGAGAGACGTTCGTTCATCTTGCATGAAGGGAACGGGTTGCAGGAGACACTTTTTCTCTGCTTTCTCATTCTGTTTCCTAATACCGGTTGGAAGTTCCTGCAGTTTTCACTGTAAAACCGAGTTGGAGCAAGTACCTGCCCATATATATGTATGTAATGGAGTTTGCAACTGAAAAGAAACTTTGTGTTCCCAACAAGATAGGTGAAGGACGGCTTTCACACACTCTTATCTCTCAGAACTGAGCAAGTGGAGAGACGTTCGTTCATCTAGCACCAAGGGAACGGGTTGCAGGATACACTTTTTCTCTGCTTTCTCAGTCTGTTTCCTAGTGCCGGTTTGAAGTTCCTGCAGTTTTCACTGTAAAACAGATTTGGAGCTAGTACCTCCCCATATATATGTATGGAATGGAGTTTGCAACTGAAAAGAAACTTGTGTTCCCAACAAGCCAGCTGAAGGACGGCTTTCACACACACTTATCTCTCAGAACTGAGCAAGTGGAGAGACGTTCGTTCATCTAGCACAAAGGGAACTGGTTGCAGGAGACTGTTTTTCTCTGCTTTCTCAGTCTGTTTCCTAGTGCTGGTTTGAAGTTCCTGCAGTTTTCACTGTAAAACCGTGTTGGAACTAGTACCTACCCATATATATGTATGGAGTGGAGTTTGCAACTGAAAAGAAACTTTGTGTTCCCAACAAGCTAGGTGAAGGACGGCTTTCACACACACATATCTCTCAGAACTGAGCAATTGGATAGACGTTCGTTCATCTAGCACCAAGGGAACGGGTTGCAGGAGACACTTTTTCTCTGCTTTCTCAGTCTGTGTCCTAGTGCCGGTTTGAAGTTCCTACAGTTTTCACTGTAAAACCGAGTTGGAGCTAGTACTTACCCATATATATATAAGGAATGGAGTTTGCAACTGAAAAGAAACTTTGTGTTCCCAACAAGCTAGATGAAGCACGGCTTTCACACACACTTATCTCTCAGAACTGAGCAAGTGGAGAGACGTTCGTTCATCTAGCACCAAGGGAACGGGTTGCAGGAGACACTTTTTCTCTGCTTTCTCAGTCTGTTTCCTAGTGCCGGATTGAAGTTCCTGCAGTTTTCACTGTAAAACCGATTTGGAACTTGTACCTCCCCATATATATGAAAGGAGTGGAGTTTGCAACTGAAAAGAAACTTTGTGTTCCCAACAAGCTAGGTGAAGGACGGCTTTCACACACACTAATCTCTCAGAACTGAGCAAGTGGAGAGACGTTCGTTCACCTAGAACCAAGGGAACGGGTTGCAGGAGACACTTTTTCTCTGGTTTCTCAGTCTGTTTCCTACTGCCGGTTTGAAGTTCCTGCAGTTTTCACTGTAAACCGAGGTGGAGCTAGTACCTCCGCATATATATGTATGGAATGGAGTTTGCATCTGAAAAGAAACTTTGTGTTCCCAACAAGCTAGGTGAAGGATGGCTTCCACACGCACTTATCTCTCAGAACTGAGCAAGTGGAGAGACGTTCGTTCATCTAGCACCAAGGGAACGGGTTGCAGGAGACACTTTTTCTCTGCTTTCTCAGTCTGTGTCCTAGTGCCGGTTTGAAGTTCCTGCAGTTTTCACTGTAAAACAGAGTTGGAGCTAGTACTTACCCATATATATATAAGGAATGGAGTTTGCAACTGAAAAGAAACTTTGTGTTCCCAACAAGCTAGATGAAGGACGGCTTTCACACACACTTATCTCTCAGAACTGAGCAAGTGGGGAGACGTTCGTTCATCTAGCACCAAGGGAACGGGTTGCAGGAGACACTTTTTCTCTGCTTTCTCAGTCTGTTTCCTAGTGCCGGTTTGAAATTCCTGCAGTTATCACTGTAACATCGAGTTAGAGCTCGTACCTCCCCATATATTTGTATGGAATGGAGTTTGCAACTGAAAAGAAACTATGTGTTCCCAACAAGCTAGGTGAAGTACGGCTTTCACACACACTTATCTCTCAGAACTGAGCAAGTGGAGAGACGTTCGTTCATCTTGCACGAAGGGAACGGGTTGCAGGAGACACTTTTTCTCTGCTTTCTCAGTCTGTTTCCTAGTGCCGGTTTGAAGTTCCTGCAGTTTTCACTGTAAAACCATGTTGGAGCTTGTACCTCCCCATATATATGTATGGAATGTAGTTTGCAACTTAAAAAAAAATTTTGTGTTCCCAACAAGCTAGGTGAAGGACGGCTTTCACACACACTTATCTCTCAGAATTGAGCAAGTGGAGAGACGTTCGTTCATCTAGCACCAAGGGAACGGGTTGCAGGAGACACTTTTTCTCTGCTTTCTCAGTCTGTTTCCTAATGCCGGTTTGAAGTTCCTGCAGTTTTCACTGTAAAACCGAGTTGGAGCTAGTACTTACCCATATATATGTAAGGAATGGAGTTTGCAACTGAAAAGAAACTTTGTGTTCCCAACAAGCTAGATGAAGGACGGCTTTCACACACACTTATCTCTCAGAACTGAGCAAGTGGAGAGACGTTCGTTCATCTAGCATCAAGGGAACGGGTTGCAGGGGACACTTTTTCTCTGCTTTCTCAGTCTGATTCCTAGTGCCGGTTTGAAGTTCCTGCAGTTTTCACGGTAAAACCGATTTGGAACTTGTACCTCCCTATATATATGAAAGGAGTGGAGTTTGCAACTGAAAAGAAACTTTGTGTTCCCAACAAGCTAGGTGAAGGACGGCTTTCACACACACTAATCTCTCAGAACTTAGCAAGTGGAGAGACGTTCGTTCACCTAGAACCAAGGGAACGGGTTGCAGGAGACACTTTTTCTCTGGTTTCTCAGTCTGTTTCCTAGTGCCGGTTTGAAGTTCCTGCAATTTTCACTGTAAAACCGAGTTGGAACTTGTACCTCCCCATATATATGAATGGAGTGGAGTTTGCAACTGAAAAGAAACTTTGTGTTCCCAACAAGCTAGGTGAAGGAAGGCTTTCACACACACTTATCTCTCAGAACTGAGCAAGTGGGAGACGTTCTTTCAACTAGCACCAAGGGAACGGTTTGCAGGATACACTTTTTCTCTGCCTTCTCAGTATGTTTCCTAGTGCCGGTTTGAAGTTCCTGCAGTTTTCACTGTAAAACCGATTTGGAACTTGTACCTCCCCATATATATGTATGGAGTGGAGTTTGCAACTGAAAAGAAACTTTGTGTTCCCAACAAGCTAGGTGAAGGACGGCTTTCACACACACTTATCTCTCAGAACTGAGCAAGTGGAGAGACGTTCGTTCATCTAGCACCAAGTTAACTGGTTGCAGGAGACACTATTTCTCTGCTTTCTCAGTCTGTTTCCTAGTGCCGGTTTGAAGTTCCTGCAGTTTTCACTGTAAAACCGAGGTGGAGCTAGTACCTCCGCATATATATGTATGGAATGGAGTTTGCATCTGAAAAGAAACTTTGTGTTCCCAACAAGCTAGGTGAAGGACGGCTTTCACACACACTTATCTCTCAGAACTGAGCAAGTGGGAGACGTTCTTTCATCTAGCACCAAGGGAACGGGTTGCAGGATACACTTTTTCTCTGCTTTCTCAGTCTGTTTCCTAGTGCCGGTTTGAAGTTCCTGCAGTTTTCACTGTAAAACAGAGTTGGAGCTAGTACCTCCCCATATATATGTATGGAATGGAGTTTGCAACTGAAAAGAAACTTGTGTTCCCAACAAGCCAGCTGAAGGACGGCTTTCACACACACTTATCTCTCAGAACTGAGCAAGTGGAGAGACGTTCGTTCATCTTGCACGAAGGGAACGGGTTGCAGGAGACACTTTTTCTCTGCTTTCTCAGTCTGTTTCCTAATGCCGTTTGGAAGTTCCTGCAGTTTTCACTGTAAAACCGAGTTGGAGCTAGTACCTGCCCATATATATGTATGTAATGGAGTTTGCAACTGAAAAGAAACTTTGTGTTCCCAACAAGCTAGGTGAAGGACATCTTTCACACACAATTATCTCTCAGAACTGAGCAAGTGGAGAGACGTTCGTTCATCTTGCACGAAGGGAACGGGTTGCAGGAGACACTTTTTCTCTGCTTTCTCAGTCTGTTTCCTAGTGCCGGTTTGAAGTTCCTGCAGTTTTCACTGTAAAACCGAGTTGGAACATGTACCTCCCCATATATATGAATGGAGTGGTGTTTGCAACTGAAAAGAAACTTTGTGTTCCCAACAAGCTAGGTGAAGGAAGGCTTTCACACACACTTATCTCTCAGAACTGAGGAAGTGGGAGACGTTCTTTCATCTAGCACCAAGGGAACGGGTTGCAGGATACACTTTTTCTCTGCCTTCTCAGTATGTTTCCTAGTGCCGGTTTGAATTTCCTGCAGTTTTCACTGTAAAACCGATTTGGAAATTGTACCTCCCCATATATATGTATGGAGTGGAGTTTGCAACTGAAAAGAAACTTGTGTTCCCAACAAGCCAGCTGAAGGACGGCTTTCACACACACTTATCTCTCAGAACTGAGCAAGTGGAGAGACGTTCGTTCATCTTGCACGAAGGGAACGGGTTGCAGGAGACACTTTTTCTCTGCTTTCTCAGTCTGTTTCCTAATACCGGTTGGAAGTTCCTGCAGTTTTCACTGTAAAACCGAGTTGGAGCAAGTACCTGCCCATATATATGTATGTAATGGAGTTTGCAACTGAAAAGAAACTTTGTGTTCCCAACAAGCTAGGTGAAGGACGGCTTTCACACACTCTTATCTCTCAGAACTGAGCAAGTGGAGAGACGTTCGTTCATCTAGCACCAAGGGAACGGGTTGCAGGATACACTTTTTCTCTGCTTTCTCAGTCTGTTTCCTAGTGCCGGTTTGAAGTTCCTGCAGTTTTCACTGTAAAACAGAGTTGGAGCTAGTACCTCCCCATATATATGTATGGAATGGAGTTTGCAACTGAAAAGAAACTTGTGTTCCCAACAAGCCAGCTGAAGGACGGCTTTCACACACACTTATCTCTCAGAACTGAGCAAGTGGAGAGACGTTCGTTCATCTTGCACGAAGGGAACGGGTTGCAGGAGACACTTTTTCTCTGCTTTCTCAGTCTGTTTCCTAAAGCCGGTTGGAAGTTCCTGCAGTTTTCACTGTAAAACCGAGTTGGAGCTAGTACCTGCCCATATATATGTATGTAATGGAGTTTGCAACTGAAAAGAAACTTTGTGTTCCCAACAAGCTAGGTGAAGGACATCTTTCACACACAATTATCTCTCAGAACTGAGCAAGTGGAGAGACGTTCGTTCATCTTGCACGAAGGGAACGGGTTGCAGGAGACACTTTTTCTCTGCTTTCTCAGTCTGTTTCCTAGTGCCGGTTTGAAGTTCCTGCAGTTTTCACTGTAAAACCGAGGTGGAGCTAGTACCTCCGCATATATATGTATGGAATGGAGTTTGCATCTGAAAAGAAACTTTGTGTTCCCAACAAGCTAGGTGAAGGACGGCTTTCACACACACTTATCTCTCAGAACTGAGCAAGTGGGAGACGTTCTTTCATCTAGCACCAAGGGAACGGGTTGCAGGATACACTTTTTCTCTGCTTTCTCAGTCTGTTTCCTAGTGCCGGTTTGAAGTACCTGCAGTTTTCACTGTAAAACAGAGTTGGAGCTAGTACCTCCCCATATATATGTATGGAATGGAGTTTGCAACTGAAAAGAAACTTGTGTTCCCAACAAGCCAGCTGAAGGACGGCTTTCACACACACTTATCTCTCAGAACTGAGCAAGTGGAGAGACGTTCGTTCATCTTGCACGAAGGGAACGGGTTGCAGGAGACACTCTTTCTCTGCTTTCTCAGTCTGTTTCCTAATGCCGGTTGGAAGTTCCTGCAGTTTTCACTGTAAAACAGAGTTGGAGCTAGTACCTCCCCATATATATGTATGGAATGGAGTTTGCAACTGAAAAGAAACTTTGTGTTCCCAACAAGCTAGGTGAAGGACATCTTTCACACACAATTATCTCTCAGAACTGAGCAAGTGGAGAGACGTTCGTTCATCTTGCACGAAGGGAACGGGTTGCAGGAGACACTTTTTCTCTGCTTTCTCAGTCTGTTTCCTAGTGCCGGTTTGAAGTTCCTGCAGTTTTCACTGTAAAACCGAGTTGGAACTTGTACCTCCCCATATATATGAATGGAGTGGAGTTTGCAACTGAAAAGAAACTTTGTGTTCCCAACAAGCTAGGTGAAGGAAGGCTTTCACACACACTTATCTCTCAGAACTGAGGAAGTGGGAGACGTTCTTTCATCTAGCACCAAGGGAACGGGTTGCAGGATACACTTTTTCTCTGCCTTCTCAGTCTGTTTCCTAGTGCCGGTTTGAAGTTCCTGCAGTTTTCACTGTAAAACCGATTTGGAACTTGTACCTCCCCATATATATGTATGGAGTGGAGTTTGCAACTGAAAAGAAACTTGTGTTCCCAACAAGCCAGCTGAAGGACGGCTTTCACACACACTTATCTCTCAGAACTGAGCAAGTGGAGAGACGTTCGTTCATCTTGCATGAAGGGAACGGGTTGCAGGAGACACTTTTTCTCTGCTTTCTCATTCTGTTTCCTAATACCGGTTGGAAGTTCCTGCAGTTTTCACTGTAAAACCGAGTTGGAGCAAGTACCTGCCCATATATATGTATGTAATGGAGTTTGCAACTGAAAAGAAACTTTGTGTTCCCAACAAGATAGGTGAAGGACGGCTTTCACACACTCTTATCTCTCAGAACTGAGCAAGTGGAGAGACGTTCGTTCATCTAGCACCAAGGGAACGGGTTGCAGGATACACTTTTTCTCTGCTTTCTCAGTCTGTTTCCTAGTGCCGGTTTGAAGTTCCTGCAGTTTTCACTGTAAAACAGATTTGGAGCTAGTACCTCCCCATATATATGTATGGAATGGAGTTTGCAACTGAAAAGAAACTTGTGTTCCCAACAAGCCAGCTGAAGGACGGCTTTCACACACACTTATCTCTCAGAACTGAGCAAGTGGAGAGACGTTCGTTCATCTAGCACAAAGGGAACTGGTTGCAGGAGACTGTTTTTCTCTGCTTTCTCAGTCTGTTTCCTAGTGCTGGTTTGAAGTTCCTGCAGTTTTCACTGTAAAACCGTGTTGGAACTAGTACCTACCCATATATATGTATGGAGTGGAGTTTGCAACTGAAAAGAAACTTTGTGTTCCCAACAAGCTAGGTGAAGGACGGCTTTCACACACACATATCTCTCAGAACTGAGCAATTGGATAGACGTTCGTTCATCTAGCACCAAGGGAACGGGTTGCAGGAGACACTTTTTCTCTGCTTTCTCAGTCTGTGTCCTAGTGCCGGTTTGAAGTTCCTACAGTTTTCACTGTAAAACCGAGTTGGAGCTAGTACTTACCCATATATATATAAGGAATGGAGTTTGCAACTGAAAAGAAACTTTGTGTTCCCAACAAGCTAGATGAAGCACGGCTTTCACACACACTTATCTCTCAGAACTGAGCAAGTGGAGAGACGTTCGTTCATCTAGCACCAAGGGAACGGGTTGCAGGAGACACTTTTTCTCTGCTTTCTCAGTCTGTTTCCTAGTGCCGGATTGAAGTTCCTGCAGTTTTCACTGTAAAACCGATTTGGAACTTGTACCTCCCCATATATATGAAAGGAGTGGAGTTTGCAACTGAAAAGAAACTTTGTGTTCCCAACAAGCTAGGTGAAGGACGGCTTTCACACACACTAATCTCTCAGAACTGAGCAAGTGGAGAGACGTTCGTTCACCTAGAACCAAGGGAACGGGTTGCAGGAGACACTTTTTCTCTGGTTTCTCAGTCTGTTTCCTACTGCCGGTTTGAAGTTCCTGCAGTTTTCACTGTAAACCGAGGTGGAGCTAGTACCTCCGCATATATATGTATGGAATGGAGTTTGCATCTGAAAAGAAACTTTGTGTTCCCAACAAGCTAGGTGAAGGATGGCTTCCACACGCACTTATCTCTCAGAACTGAGCAAGTGGAGAGACGTTCGTTCATCTAGCACCAAGGGAACGGGTTGCAGGAGACACTTTTTCTCTGCTTTCTCAGTCTGTGTCCTAGTGCCGGTTTGAAGTTCCTGCAGTTTTCACTGTAAAACAGAGTTGGAGCTAGTACTTACCCATATATATATAAGGAATGGAGTTTGCAACTGAAAAGAAACTTTGTGTTCCCAACAAGCTAGATGAAGGACGGCTTTCACACACACTTATCTCTCAGAACTGAGCAAGTGGGGAGACGTTCGTTCATCTAGCACCAAGGGAACGGGTTGCAGGAGACACTTTTTCTCTGCTTTCTCAGTCTGTTTCCTAGTGCCGGTTTGAAATTCCTGCAGTTATCACTGTAACATCGAGTTAGAGCTCGTACCTCCCCATATATTTGTATGGAATGGAGTTTGCAACTGAAAAGAAACTATGTGTTCCCAACAAGCTAGGTGAAGTACGGCTTTCACACACACTTATCTCTCAGAACTGAGCAAGTGGAGAGACGTTCGTTCATCTTGCACGAAGGGAACGGGTTGCAGGAGACACTTTTTCTCTGCTTTCTCAGTCTGTGTCCTAGTGCCGGTTTGAAGTTCCTGCAGTTTTCACTGTAAAACCGAGTTGGAGCTAGTACTTACCCATATATATATAAGGAATGGAGTTTGCAACTGAAAAGAAACTTTGTGTTCCCAACAAGCTAGATGAAGGACGGCTTTCACACACACTTATCTCTCAGAACTGAGCAAGTGGAGAGACGTTCGTTCATCTAGCACCAAGGGAACGGGTTGCAGGAGACACTTTTTCTCTGCTTTCTCATTCTGTTTCCTAGTGCCGGTTTGAAGTTCCTGCAGTTTTCACGGTAAAACCGATTTGGAACTTGTACCTCCCCATATATATGAAAGGAGTGGAGTTTGCAACTGAAAAGAAACTTTGTGTTCCCAACAAGCTAGGTGAAGTACGGCTTTCACACACACTAATCTCTCAGAACTTAGCAAGTGGAGAGACGTTCGTTCACCTAGAACCAAGGGAACGTGTTGCAGGAGACACTTTTTCTCTGGTTTCTCAGTCTGTTTCCTACTGCCGGTTTGAAATTCCTGCAGTTTTCACTGTAAAACCGAGGTGGAGCTAGTACCTCCGCATATATATGTATGGAATGGAGTTTGCATCTGAAAAGAAACTTTGTGTTCCCAACAAGCTAGGTGAAGGATGGCTTCCACACGCACTTATCTCTCAGAACTGAGCAAGTGGAGAGACGTTCGTTCATCTAGCACCAAGGGAACGGGTTGCAGGAGACACTTTTTCTCTGCTTTCTCAGTCTGTGTCCTAGTGCCGGTTTGAAGTTCCTGCAGTTTTCACTGTAAAACAGAGTTGGAGCTAGTACTTACCCATATATATATAAGGAATGGAGTTTGCAACTGAAAAGAAACTTTGTGTTCCCAACAAGCTAGATGAAGGACGGCTTTCACACACACTTATCTCTCAGAACTGAGCAAGTGGGGAGACGTTCGTTCATCTAGCACCAAGGGAACGGGTTGCAGGAGACACTTTTTCTCTGCTTTCTCAGTCTGTTTCCTAGTGCCGGTTTGAAATTCCTGCAGTTTTCACTGTAAAATCGAGTTAGAGCTCGTACCTCCCCATATATTTGTATGGAATGGAGTTTGCAACTGAAAAGAAACTATGTGTTCCCAACAAGCTAGGTGAAGGACGGCTTTCACACACACGTATCTCTCAGAACTGAGTATGTGGAGAGTCGTTCTTTCATCTAGCACCAGGGGAACGGGTTGCAGGAGAGACTTTTTCTCTGCTTTCTCAGTCTGTTTCCTAGTGCCGGTTTGAAGTTCCTGCAGTTTTCACTGTAAAACCATGTTGGAGCTAGTACCTCCCCATATATATGTATGGAAAGTAGTTTGCAACTTAAAAAAAAATTTTGTGTTCCCAACAAGCTAGGTGAAGGACGGCTTTCACACACACTTATCTCTCAGAATTGAGCAAGTGGAGAGACGTTCGTTCATCTAGCACCAAGGGAACGGGTTGCAGGAGACACTTTTTCTCTGCTTTCTCAGTCTGTTTCCTAATGCCGGTTTGAAGTTCCTGCAGTTTTCACTGTAAAACCGAGTTGGAGCTAGTACTTACCCATATATATGTAAGGAATGGAGTTTGCAACTGAAAAGAAACTTTGTGTTCCCAAAAAGCTAGATGAAGGACGGCTTTCACACACACTTATCTCTCAGAACTGAGCAAGTGGAGAGACGTTCGTTCATCTAGCATCAAGGGAACGGGTTGCAGGAGACACTTTTTCTCTGCTTTCTCAGTCTGTTTCCTAGTGCCGGTTTGAAGTTCCTGCAGTTTTCACGGTAAAATCGATTTGGAACTTGTACCTCCCCATATATATGAAAGGAGTGGAGTTTGCAACTGAAAAGAAACTTTGTGTTCCCAACAAGCTAGGTGAAGGACGGCTTTCACACACACTTATCTCTCAGAACTGAGCAAGTGGAGAGACGTTCGTTCATCTAGCACCAAGTTAACTGGTTGCAGGAGACACTATTTCTCTGCTTTCTCAGTCTGTTTCCTAGTGCCGGTTTGAAGTACCTGCAGTTTTCACTGTAAAACCGAGGTGGAGCTAGTACCTCCGCATATATATGTATGGAATGGAGTTTGCATCTGAAAAGAAACTTTGTGTTCCCAACAAGCTAGGTGAAGGACGGCTTTCACACACACTTATCTCTCAGAACTGAGCAAGTGGAGAGACGTTCGTTCATCTAGCACCAAGTTAACTGGTTGCAGGAGACACTATTTCTCTGCTTTCTCAGTCTGTTTCCTAGTGCCGGTTTGAAGTTCCTGCAGTTTTCACTGTAAAACCGAGGTGGAGCTAGTACCTCCGCATATATATGTATGGAATGGAGTTTGCATCTGAAAAGAAACTTTGTGTTCCCAACAAGCTAGGTGAAGGACGGCTTTCACACACACTTATCTCTCAGAACTGAGCAAGTGGGAGACGTTCTTTCACCTAGCACCAAGGGAACGGGTTGCAGGATACACTTTTTCTCTGCTTTCTCAGTCTGTTTCCTAGTGCCGGTTTGAAGTTCCTGCAGTTTTCACTGTAAAACAGAGTTGGAGCTAGTACCTCCCCATATATATGTATGGAATGGAGTTTGCAACTGAAAAGAAACTTGTGTTCCCAACAAGCCAGCTGAAGGACGGCTTTCACACACACTTATCTCTCAGAACTGAGCAAGTGGAGAGACGTTCGTTCATCTTGCACGAAGGGAACGGGTTGCAGGAGACACTTTTTCTCTGCTTTCTCAGTCTGTTTCCTAGTGACGGTTTGAAGTTCCTGCAGTTTTCACTGTAAAACAGAGTTGTAGCTAGTACCTCCCCATATATATGTATGGAATGGATTTTGCAACTGAAAAGAAACTTTATGTTCCCAACAAGCTAGGTAATGGACGGCTTTCACACACACTTATCTCTCAGAACTGAGCAAGTGGAGAGACGTTCGTTCACCTAGCACCAATGGAACGGGTTGCAGGAGAGACTTTTTCTCTGCTTTCTCAGTCTGTTTCCTAGTGCCGGTATGAAGTTCCTGCAGTTTTCACTGTAAAACCGAGTTGGATCTAGAACCTTCCCATATATATGTATGGAATGGAGTTTGCAACTGAAAAGAAACTTTGTGTACCCAACAAGCTAGGTGGAGGACGGCTTTCACACACACTTATTTCTCAGAACTGAGGAAGAGGAGAGACGTTCGTTCATCTAGCACCAAGGCAACGGTTTGCAGGAGACACTTTTTCTCTGCTTTCTCAGTCTGTTTCCTAGTGCCGGTTTGAAGTTCCTGCAGTTTTCACTGTAAAACCGAGTTGGAGCTAGTACCTCCCCATATATATGTATGGAATAGAGTTTGCATCTGAAAAAAACTTTGTTTTCCCAACAAGCTAGGTGAAGGACGGCTTTCACACACACTTATCTCTCAGAACTGAGCAAGTGGAGAGACGTTCGTTCATCTTGCACGAAGGGAACGGGTTGCAGGAGACACTTTTTCTCTGCTTTCTCAGTCTTTTTCCTAATGCCGGTTGGAAGTTCCTGCAGTTTTCACTGTAAAACCGAGTTGGAGCTAGTACCTGCCCATATATATGTATGTAATGGAGTTTGCAACTGAAAAGAAACTTTGTGTTCCCAACAAGCTAGGTGAAGGACATCTTTCACACACAATTATCTCTCAGAACTGAGCAAGTGGAGAGACGTTCGTTCATCTTGCACGAAGGGAACGGGTTGCAGGAGACACTTTTTCTCTGCTTTCTCAGTCTGTTTCCTAGTGCCGGTTTGAAGTTCTTGCAATTTTCACTGTAAAACCGAGTTGGAACTTGTACCTCCCCATATATATGAATGGAGTGGAGTTTGCAACTGAAAAGAAACTTTGTGTTCCCAACAAGCTAGGTGAAGGAAGGCTTTCACACACACTTATCTCTCAGAACTGAGCAAGTGGGAGACGTTCTTTCATCTAGCACCAAGGGAACGGTTTGCAGGATACACTTTTTCTCTGCCTTCTCAGTATGTTTCCTAGTGCCGGTTTGAAGTTCCTGCAGTTTTCACTGTAAAACCGATTTGGAACTTGTACCTCCCCATATATATGTATGGAGTGGAGTTTGCAACTGAAAAGAAACTTTGTGTTCCCAACAAGCTAGGTGAAGGACGGCTTTCACACACACTTATCTCTCAGAACTGAGCAAGTGGAGAGACGTTCGTTCATCTAGCACCAAGTTAACTGGTTGCAGGAGACACTATTTCTCTGCTTTCTCAGTCTGTTTCCTAGTGCCGGTTTGAAGTTCCTGCAGTTTTCACTGTAAAACCGAAGTGGAGCTAGTACCTCCGCATATATATGTATGGAATGGAGTTTGCATCTGAAAAGAAACTTTGTGTTCCCAACAAGCTAGGTGAAGGACGGCTTTCACACACAATTATCTCTCAGAACTGAGCAAGTGGGAGACGTTCTTTCATCTAGCACCAAGGGAACGGGTTGCAGGATACACTTTTTCTCTGCTTTCTCAGTCTGTTTCCTAGTGCCGGTTTGAAGTTCCTGCAGTTTTCACTGTAAAACAGAGTTGGAGCTAGTACCTCCCCATATATATGTATGGAATGGAGTTTGCAACTGAAAAGAAACTTGTGTTCCCAACAAGCCAGCTGAAGGACGGCTTTCACACACACTTATCTCTCAGAACTGAGCAAGTGGAGAGACGTTCGTTCATCTTGCACGAAGGGAACGGGTTGCAGGAGACACTTTTTCTCTGCTTTCTCAGTCTGTTTCCTAATGCCGGTTGGAAGTTCCTGCAGTTTTCACTGTAAAACCGAGTTGGAGCTAGTACCTGCCCATATATATGTATGTAATGGAGTTTGCAACTGAAAAGAAACTTTGTGTTCCCAACAAGCTAGGTGAAGGACATCTTTCACACACAATTATCTCTCAGAACTGAGCAAGTGGAGAGACGTTCGTTCATCTTGCACCAAGGGAACGGGTTGCAGGAGACACTTTTTCTCTGCTTTCTCAGTCTGTTTCCTAGTGCCGGTTTGAAGTTCCTGCAGTTTTCACGGTAAAACCGATTTGGAACTTGTACCTCCCCATATATATGAAAGGAGTGGAGTTTGCAACTGAAAAGAAACTTTGTGTTCCCAACAAGCTAGGTGAAGGACGGCTTTCACACACACTAATCTCTCAGAACTGAGCAAGTGGAGAGACGTTCGTTCACCTAGAACCAAGGGAACGGGTTGCAGGAGCCACTTTTTCTCTGGTTTCTCAGTCTGTTTCCTACTGCCGGTTTGAAGTTCCTGCAGTTTTCACTGTAAACCGAGGTGGAGCTAGTACCTCCGCATATATATGTATGGAATGGAGTTTGCATCTGAAAAGAAACTTTGTGTTCCCAACAAGCTAGGTGAAGGATGGCTTCCACACGGACTTATCTCTCAGAACTGAGCAAGTGGAGAGACGTTCGTTCATCTAGCACCAAGGGAACGGGTTGCAGGAGACACTTTTTCTCTGCTTTCTCAGTCTGTGTCCTAGTGCCGGTTTGAAGTTCCTGCAGTTTTCACTGTAAAACCGAGATGGAGCTAGTACTTACCCATATATATATAAGGAATGGAGTTTGCAACTGAAAAGAAACTTTGTGTTCCCAACAAGCTAGATGAAGGACGGCTTTCACACACACTTATCTCTCAGAACTGAGCAAGTGGGGAGACTTTCGTTCATCTAGCACCAAGGGAACGGGCTGCAGGAGACACTTTTTCTCTGCTTTCTCAGTCTGTTTCCTAGTGCCGGTTTGAAATTCCTGCAGTTTTCACTGTAAAATCGAGTTAGAGCTCGTACCTCCCCATATATTTTTATGGAATGGAGTTTTCAACTGAAAAGAAACTATGTGTTCCCAACAAGCTAGGTGAAGGACGGCTTCACACACACGTATCTCTCAGAACTGAGTATGTGGAGAGTCGTTCTTTCATCTAGCACCAGGGGAACGGGTTGAAGGAGACACTTTTTCTCTGCTTTCTCAGTCTGTTTCCTAGTGCCGGTTTGAAGTTCCTGCAGTTTTCACTGTAAAACCATGTTGGAGCTAGTACCTCCCCATATATATGTATGGAAAGTAGTTTGCAACTTAAAAAAAAATTTTGTGTTCCCAACAAGCTAGGTGAAGGACGGCTTTCACACACACTTATCTCTCAGAATTGAGCAAGTGGAGAGACGTTCGTTCATCTAGCACCAAGGGAACGGGTTGCAGGAGACACTTTTTCTCTGCTTTCTCAGTCTGTTTCCTAATGCCGGTTTGAAGTTCCTGCAGTTTTCACTGTAAAACCGAGTTGGAGCTAGTACTTACCCATATATATGTAAGGAATGGAGTTTGCAACTGAAAAGAAACTTTGTGTTCCCAACAAGCTAGATGAAGGACGGCTTTCACACACACTTATCACTCAGAACTGAGCAAGTGGAGAGACGTTCGTTCATCTAGCATCAAGGGAACGGGTTGCAGGAGACACTTTTTCTCTGCTTTCTCAGTCTGTTTCCTAGTGCCGGTTTGAAGTTCCTGCAGTTTTCACGGTAAAACCGATTTGGAACTTGTACCTCCCCATATATATGAAAGGAGTGGAGTTTGCAACTGAAAAGAAACTATGTGTTCCCAACAAGCTAGGTGAAGGACGGCTTTCACACACACTAATCTCTCAGAACTGAGCAAGTGGAGAGACGTTCGTTCATCTAGCACCAAGGGAACGGGTTGCAGGAGACACTTTTTCTCTGCTTTCTCAGTCTGTGTCCTAGTGCCGGTTTGAAGTTCCTGCAGTTTTCACTGTAAACCGAGGTGGAGCTAGTACCTCCGCATATATATGTATGGAATGGAGTTTGCATCTGAAAAGAAACTTTGTGTTCCCAACAAGCTAGGTGAAGGACGGCTTTCACACACACTTATCTCTCAGAACTGAGCAAGTGGGAGACGTTCTTTCATCTAGCACCAAGGGAACGGGTTGCAGGATACACTTTTTCTCTGCTTTCTCAGTCTGTTTCCTAGTGCCGGTTTGAAGTTCCTGCAGTTTTCACTGTAAAACAGAGTTGGAGCTAGTACCTCCCCATATATATGTATGGAATGGAGTTTGCAACTGAAAAGAAACTTGTGTTCCCAACAAGCCAGCTGAAGGACGGCTTTCACACACACTTATCTCTCAGAACTGAGCAAGTGGAGAGACGTTCGTTCATCTTGCACGAAGGGAACGGGTTGCAGGAGACACTTTTTCTCTGCTTTCTCAGTCTGTTTCCTAATGCCGTTTGGAAGTTCCTGCAGTTTTCACTGTAAAACCGAGTTGGAGCTAGTACCTGCCCATATATATGTATGTAATGGAGTTTGCAACTGAAAAGAAACTTTGTGTTCCCAACAAGCTAGATGAAGGACGGCTTTCACACACACTTATCTCTCAGAACTGAGCAAGTGGGGAGACTTTCGTTCATCTAGCACCAAGGGAACGGGCTGCAGGAGACACTTTTTCTCTGCTTTCTCAGTCTGTGTCCTAGTGCCGGTTTGAAGTTCCTGCAGTTTTCACTGTAAAACCGAGTTGGAGCTAGTACTTACCCATATATATATAAGGAATGGAGTTTGCAACTGAAAAGAAACTTTGTGTTCCCAACAAGCTAGATGAAGGACGGCTTTCACACACACTTATCTCTCAGAACTGAGCAAGTGGGGAGACTTTCGTTCATCTAGCACCAAGGGAACGGGCTGCAGGAGACACTTTTTCTCTGCTTTCTCAGTCTGTTTCCTAGTGCCGGTTTGAAATTCCTGCAGTTTTCACTGTAAAATCGAGTTAGAGCTCGTACCTCCCCATATATTTGTATGGAATGGAGTTTTCAACTGAAAAGAAACTATGTGTTCCCAACAAGCTAGGTGAAGGACGGCTTCACACACACGTATCTCTCAGAACTGAGTATGTGGAGAGTCGTTCTTTCATCTAGCACCAGGGGAACGGGTTGAAGGAGACACTTTTTCTCTGCTTTCTCAGTCTGTTTCCTAGTGCCGGTTTGAAGTTCCTGCAGTTTTCACTGTAAAACCATGTTGGAGCTAGTACCTCCCCATATATATGTATGGAAAGTAGTTTGCAACTTAAAAAAAAATTTTGTGTTCCCAACAAGCTAGGTGAAGGACGGCTTTCACACACACTTATCTCTCAGAATTGAGCAAGTGGAGAGACGTTCGTTCATCTAGCACCAAGGGAACGGGTTGCAGGAGACACTTTTTCTCTGCTTTCTCAGTCTGTTTCCTAATGCCGGTTTGAAGTTCCTGCAGTTTTCACTGTAAAACCGAGTTGGAGCTAGTACTTACCCATATATATGTAAGGAATGGAGTTTGCAACTGAAAAGAAACTTTGTGTTCCCAACAAGCTAGATGAAGGACGGCTTTCACACACACTTATCACTCAGAACTGAGCAAGTGGAGAGACGTTCGTTCATCTAGCATCAAGGGAACGGGTTGCAGGAGACACTTTTTCTCTGCTTTCTCAGTCTGTTTCCTAGTGCCGGTTTGAAGTTCCTGCAGTTTTCACGGTAAAACCGATTTGGAACTTGTACCTCCCCATATATATGAAAGGAGTGGAGTTTGCAACTGAAAAGAAACTTTGTGTTCCCAACAAGCTAGGTGAAGGACGGCTTTCACACACACTAATCTCTCAGAACTGAGCAAGTGGAGAGACGTTCGTTCATCTAGCACCAAGGGAACGGGTTGCAGGAGACACTTTTTCTCTGCTTTCTCAGTCTGTGTCCTAGTGCCGGTTTGAAGTTCCTGCAGTTTTCACTGTAAACCGAGGTGGAGCTAGTACCTCCGCATATATATGTATGGAATGGAGTTTGCATCTGAAAAGAAACTTTGTGTTCCCAAAAAGCTAGGTGAAGGACGGCTTTCACACACAATTATCTCTCAGAACTTAGCAAGTGGAGAGACGTTCGTTCATCTTGCACCAAGGGAACGGGTTGCAGGAGACACTTTTTCTCTGCTTTCTCAGTCTGTTTCCTAGTGCCGGTTTGAAGTTCCTGCAGTTTTCACTGTAAAACAGAGTTGTAGCTAGTACCTCCCCATATATATGTATGGAATGGATTTTGCAACTGAAAAGAAACTTTATGTTCCCAACAAGCTAGGTAATGGACGGCTTTCACACACACTTATCTCTCAGAACTGAGCAAGTGGAGAGACGTTCGTTCACCTAGCACCAATGGAACGGGTTGCAGGAGAGACTTTTTCTCTGCTTTCTCAGTCTGTTTCCTAGTGCCGGTATGAAGTTCCTGCAGTTTTCACTGTAAAACCGAGTTGGATCTAGAACCTCCCCATATATATGTATGGAATGGAGTTTGCAACTGAAAAGAAACTTTGTGTACCCAACAAGCTAGGTGGAGGACGGCTTTCACACACACTTATCTCTCAGAACTGAGCAAGTGGAGAGACGTTCGTTCATCTTGCACGAAGGGAACGGGTTGCAGGAGACACTTTTTCTCTGCTTTCTCAGTCTTTTTCCTAATGCCGGTTGGAAGTTCCTGCAGTTTTCACTGTAAAACCGAGTTGGAGCTAGTACCTGCCCATATATATTTATGTAATGGAGTTTGCAACTGAAAAGAAACTTTGTGTTCCCAACAAGCTAGGTGAAGGACATCTTTCACACACAATTATCTCTCAGAACTGAGCAAGTGGAGAGACGTTCGTTCATCTTGCACGAAGGGAACGGGTTGCAGGAGACACTTTTTCTCTGCTTTCTCAGTCTGTTTCCTAGTGCCGGTTTGAAGTTCCTGCAATTTTCACTGTAAAACCGAGTTGGAACTTGTACCTCCCCATATATATGAATGGAGTGGAGTTTGCAACTGAAAAGAAACTTTGTGTTCCCAACAAGCTAGGTGAAGGAAGGCTTTCACACACACTTATCTCTCAGAACTGAGCAAGTGGGAGACGTTCTTTCATCTAGCACCAAGGGAACGGTTTGCAGGATACACTTTTTCTCTGCCTTCTCAGTATGTTTCCTAGTGCCGGTTTGAAGTTCCTGCAGTTTTCACTGTAAAACCGATTTGGAACTTGTACCTCCCCATATATATGTATGGAGTGGAGTTTGCAACTGAAAAGAAACTTTGTGTTCCCAACAAGCTAGGTGAAGGACGGCTTTCACACACACTTATCTCTCAGAACTGAGCAAGTGGAGAGACGTTCGTTCATCTAGCACCAAGTTAACTGGTTGCTGGAGACACTATTTCTCTGCTTTCTCAGTCTGTTTCCTAGTGCCGGTTTGAAGTTCCTGCAGTTTTCACTGTAAAACCGAGGTGGAGCTAGTACCTCCGCATATATATGTATGGAATGGAGTTTGCATCTGAAAAGAAACTTTGTGTTCCCAACAAGCTAGGTGAAGGACGGCTTTCACACACACTTATCTCTCAGAACTGAGCAAGTGGGAGACGTTCTTTCATCTAGCACCAAGGGAACGGGTTGCAGGATACACTTTTTCTCTGCTTTCTCAGTCTGTTTCCTAGTGCCGGTTTGAAGTTCCTGCAGTTTTCACTGTAAAACAGAGTTGGAGCTAGTACCTCCCCATATATATGTATGGAATGGAGTTTGCAACTGAAAAGAAACTTGTGTTCCCAACAAGCCAGCTGAAGGACGGCTTTCACACACACTTATCTCTCAGAACTGAGCAAGTGGAGAGACGTTCGTTCATCTTGCACGAAGGGAACGGGTTGCAGGAGACACTTTTTCTCTGCTTTCTCAGTCTGTTTCCTAATGCCGGTTGGAAGTTCCTGCAGTTTTCACTGTAAAACCGATTTGGAGCTAGTACCTGCCCATATATATGTATGTAATGGAGTTTGCAACTGAAAAGAAACTTTGTGTTCCCAACAAGCTAGATGAAGGACGGCTTTCACACACACTTATCTCTCAGAACTGAGCAAGTGGGGAGACTTTCGTTCATCTAGCACCAAGGGAACGGGCTGCAGGAGACACTTTTTCTCTGCTTTCTCAGTCTGTGTCCTAGTGCCGGTTTGAAGTTCCTGCAGTTTTCACTGTAAAACCGAGTTGGAGCTAGTACTTACCCATATATATATAAGGAATGGAGTTTGCAACTGAAAAGAAACTTTGTGTTCCCAACAAGCTAGATGAAGGACGGCTTTCACACACACTTATCTCTCAGAACTTAGCAAGTGGGGAGACTTTCGTTCATCTAGCACCAAGGGAACGGGCTGCAGGAGACACTTTTTCTCTGCTTTCTCAGTCTGTTTCCTAGTGCCGGTTTGAAATTCCTGCAGTTTTCACTGTAAAATCGAGTTAGAGCTCGTACCTCCCCATATATTTGTATGGAATGGAGTTTTCAACTGAAAAGAAACTATGTGTTCCCAACAAGCTAGGTGAAGGACGGCTTCACACACACGTATCTCTCAGAACTGAGTATGTGGAGAGTCGTTCTTTCATCTAGCACCAGGGGAACGGGTTGAAGGAGACACTTTTTCTCTGCTTTCTCAGTCTGTTTCCTAGTGCCGGTTTGAAGTTCCTGCAGTTTTCACTGTAAAACCATGTTGGAGCTAGTACCTCCCCATATATATGTATGGAAAGTAGTTTGCAACTTAAAAAAAAATTTTGTGTTCCCAACAAGCTAGGTGAAGGACGGCTTTCACACACACTTATCTCTCAGAATTGAGCAAGTGGAGAGACGTTCGTTCATCTAGCACCAAGGGAACGGGTTGCAGGAGACACTTTTTCTCTGCTTTCTCAGTCTGTTTCCTAATGCCGGTTTGAAGTTCCTGCAGTTTTCACTGTAAAACCGAGTTGGAGCTAGTACTTACCCATATATATGTAAGGAATGGAGTTTGCAACTGAAAAGAAACTTTGTGTTCCCAACAAGCTAGATGAAGGACGGCTTTCACACACACTTATCACTCAGAACTGAGCAAGTGGAGAGACGTTCGTTCATCTAGCATCAAGGGAACGGGTTGCAGGAGACACTTTTTCTCTGCTTTCTCAGTCTGTTTCCTAGTGCCGGTTTGAAGTTCCTGCAGTTTTCACGGTAAAACCGATTTGGAACTTGTACCTCCCCATATATATGAAAGGAGTGGAGTTTGCAACTGAAAAGAAACTTTGTGTTCCCAACAAGCTAGGTGAAGGACGGCTTTCACACACACTAATCTCTCAGAACTGAGCAAGTGGAGAGACGTTCGTTCATCTAGCACCAAGGGAACGGGTTGCAGGAGACACTTTTTCTCTGCTTTCTCAGTCTGTGTCCTAGTGCCGGTTTGAAGTTCCTGCAGTTTTCACTGTAAACCGAGGTGGAGCTAGTACCTCCGCATATATATGTATGGAATGGAGTTTGCATCTGAAAAGAAACTTTGTGTTCCAAAAAGCTAGGTGAAGGACGGCTTTCACACACAATTATCTCTCAGAACTTAGCAAGTGGAGAGACGTTCGTTCATCTTGCACCAAGGGAACGGGTTGCAGGAGACACTTTTTCTCTGCCTTCTCAGTCTGTTTCCTAGTGCCGGTTTGAAGTTCCTGCAGTTTTCACTGTAAAACAGAGTTGTAGCTAGTACCTCCCCATATATATGTATGGAATGGATTTTGCAACTGAAAAGAAACTTTATGTTCCCAACAAGCTAGGTAATGGACGGCTTTCACACACACTTATCTCTCAGAACTGAGCAAGTGGAGAGACGTTCGTTCACCTAGCACCAATGGAACGGGTTGCAGGAGAGACTATTTCTCTGCTTTCTCAGTCTGTTTCCTAGTGCCGGTATGAAGTTCCTGCAGTTTTCACTGTAAAACCGAGTTGGATCTAGAACCTCCCCATATATATGTATGGAATGGAGTTTGCAACTGAAAAGAAACTTTGTGTACCCAACAAGCTAGGTGGAGGACGGCTTTCACACACACTTATCTCTCAGAACTGAGCAAGTGGAGAGACGTTCGTTCATCTTGCACGAAGGGAACGGGTTGCAGGAGACACTTTTTCTCTGCTTTCTCAGTCTTTTTCTTAATGCCGGTTGGAAGTTCCTGCAGTTTTCACTGTAAAACCGAGTTGGAGCTAGTACCTGCCCATATATATTTATGTAATGGAGTTTGCAACTGAAAAGAAACTTTGTGTTCCCAACAAGCTAGGTGAAGGACATCTTTCACACACAATTATCTCTCAGAACTGAGCAAGTGGAGAGACGTTCGTTCATCTTGCACGAAGGGAACGGGTTGCAAGAGACACTTTTTCTCTGCTTTCTCAGTCTGTTTCCTAGTGCCGGTTTGAAGTTCCTGCAATTTTCACTGTAAAACCGAGTTGGAACTTGTACCTCCCCATATATATGAATGGAGTGGAGTTTGCAACTGAAAAGAAACTTTGTGTTCCCAACAAGCTAGGTGAAGGAAGGCTTTCACACACACTTATCTCTCAGAACTGAGCAAGTGGGAGACGTTCTTTCATCTAGCACCAAGGGAACGGTTTGCAGGATACACTTTTTCTCTGCCTTCTCAGTATGTTTCCTAGTGCCGGTTTGAAGTTCCTGCAGTTTTCACTGTAAAACCGATTTGGAACTTGTACCTCCCCATATATATGTATGGAGTGGAGTTTGCAACTGAAAAGAAACTTTGTGTTCCCAACAAGCTAGGTGAAGGACGGCTTTCACACACACTTATCTCTCAGAACTGAGCAAGTGGAGAGACGTTCGTTCATCTAGCACCAAGTTAACTGGTTGCAGGAGACACTATTTCTCTGCTTTCTCAGTCTGTTTCCTAGTGCCGGTTTGAAGTTCCTGCAGTTTTCACTGTAAAACCGAGGTGGAGCTAGTACCTCCGCATATATATGTATGGAATGGAGTTTGCATCTGAAAAGAAACTTTGTGTTCCCAACAAGCTAGGTGAAGGACGGCTTTCACACACACTTATCTCTCAGAACTGAGCAAGTGGGAGACGTTCTTTCATCTAGCACCAAGGGAACGGGTTGCAGGATACACTTTTTCTCTGCTTTCTCAGTCTGTTTCCTAGTGCCGGTTTGAAGTTCCTGCAGTTTTCACTGTAAAACAGAGTTGGAGCTAGTACCTCCCCATATATATGTATGGAATGGAGTTTGCAACTGAAAAGAAACTTGTGTTCCCAACAAGCCAGCTGAAGGACGGCTTTCACACACACTTATCTCTCAGAACTGAGCAAGTGGAGAGACGTTCGTTCATCTTGCACGAAGGGAACGGGTTGCAGGAGACACTTTTTCTCTGCTTTCTCAGTCTGTTTCCTAATGCCGGTTGGAAGTTCCTGCAGTTTTCACTGTAAAACCGAGTTGGAGCTAGTACCTGCCCATATATATGTATGTAATGGAGTTTGCAACTGAAAAGAAACTTTGTGTTCCCAACAAGCTAGGTGAAGGACATCTTTCACACACAATTATCTCTCAGAACTGAGCAAGTGGAGAGACGTTCGTTCATCTTGCACCAAGGGAACGGGTTGCAGGAGACACTTTTTCTCTGCTTTCTCAGTCTGTTTCCTAGTGCCGGTTTGAAGTTCCTGCAGTTTTCACGGTAAAACCGATTTGGAAATTGTACCTCCCCATATATATGAAAGGAGTGGAGTTTGCAACTGAAAAGAAACTTTGTGTTCCCAACAAGCTAGGTGAAGGACGGCTTTCACACACACTAATCTCTCAGAACTGAGCAAGTGGAGAGACGTTCGTTCACCTAGAACCAAGGGAACGGGTTGCAGGAGACACTTTTTCTCTGGTTTCTCAGTCTGTTTCCTACTGCCGGTTTGAAGTTCCTGCAGTTTTCACTGTAAACCGAGGTGGAGCTAGTACCTCCGCATATATATGTATGGAATGGAGTTTGCATCTGAAAAGAAACTTTGTGTTCCCAACAAGCTAGGTGAAGGATGGCTTCCACACGCACTTATCTCTCAGAACTGAGCAAGTGGAGAGACGTTCGTTCATCTAGCACCAAGGGAACGGGTTGCAGGAGACACTTTTTCTCTGCTTTCTCAGTCTGTGTCCTAGTGCCGGTTTGAAGTTCCTGCAGTTTTCACTGTAAAACCGAGTTGGAACTAGTACTTACCCATATATATATAAGGAATGGAGTTTGCAACTGAAAAGAAACTTTGTGTTCCCAACAAGCTAGATGAAGGACGGCTTTCACACACACTTATCTCTCAGAACTGAGCAAGTGGGGAGACTTTCGTTCATCTAGCACCAAGGGAACGGGTTGCAGGAGAAACATTTTCTCTGCCTTCTCAGTATGTTTCCTAGTGCCGGTTTGAAGTTCCTGCAGTTTTCACTGTAAAACCGATTTGGAACTTGTACCTCCCCATATATATGTATGGAGTGGAGTTTGCAACTGAAAAGAAACTTTGTGTTCCCAACAAGCTAGGTGAAGGACGGCTTTCACACACACTTATCTCTCAGAACTGAGCAAGTGGAGAGACGTTCGTTCATCTAGCACCAAGTTAACTGGTTGCAGGAGACACTATTTCTCTGCTTTCTCAGTCTGTTTCCTAGTGCCGGTTTGAAGTTCCTGCAGTTTTCACTGTAAAACCGAGGTGGAGCTAGTACCTCCGCATATATATGTATGGAATGGAGTTTGCATCTGAAAAGAAACTTTGTGTTCCCAACAAGCTAGGTGAAGGACGGCTTTCACACACACTTATCTCTCAGAACTGAGCAAGTGGGAGACGTTCTTTCATCTAGCACCAAGGGAACGAGTTGCAGGATACACTTTTTCTCTGCTTTCTCAGTCTGTTTCCTAGTGCCGGTTTGAAGTTCCTGCAGTTTTCACTGTAAAACAGAGTTGGAGCTAGTACCTCCCCATATATATGAAAGGAGTGGAGTTTGCAACTGAAAAGAAACTTGTGTTCCCAACAAGCCAGCTGAAGGACGGCTTTCACACACACTTATCTCTCAGAACTGAGCAAGTGGAGAGACGTTCGTTCATCTTGCACGAAGGGAACGGGTTGCAGGAGACACTTTTTCTCTGCTTTCTCAGTCTGTTTCCTAATGCCGGTTGGAAGTTCCTGCAGTTTTCACTGTAAAACCGAGTTGGAGCTAGTACCTGCCCATATATATGTATGTAATGGAGTTTGCAACTGAAAAGAAACTTTGTGTTCCCAACAAGCTAGGTGAAGGACATCTTTCACACACAATTATCTCTCAGAACTGAGCAAGTGGAGAGACGTTCGTTCATCTTGCACCAAGGGAACGGGTTGCAGGAGACACTTTTTCTCTGCTTTCTCAGTCTGTTTCCTAGTGCCGGTTTGAAGTTCCTGCAGTTTTCACGGTAAAACCGATTTGGAACTTGTACCTCCCCATATATATGAAAGGAGTGGAGTTTGCAACTGAAAAGAAACTTTGTGTTCCCAACAAGCTAGGTGAAGGACGGCTTTCACACACACTAATCTCTCAGAACTGAGCAAGTGGAGAGACGTTCGTTCACCTAGAACCAAGGGAACGGGTTGCAGGAGACACTTTTTCTCTGGTTTCTCAGTCTGTTTCCTACTGCCGGTTTGAAGTTCCTGCAATTTTCACTGTAAAACCGAGTTGGAGCTAGTACCTGCCCATATATATGTATGTAATGGAGTTTGCAACTGAAAAGAAACTTTGTGTTCCCAACAAGCTAGATGAAGGACGGCTTTCACACACACTTATCTCTCAGAACTGAGCAAGTGGGGAGACTTTCGTTCATCTAGCACCAAGGGAACGGGCTGCAGGAGACACTTTTTCTCTGCTTTCTCAGTCTGTGTCCTAGTGCCGGTTTGAAGTTCCTGCAGTTTTCACTGTAAAACCGAGTTGGAGCTAGTACTTACCCATATATATATAAGGAATGGAGTTTGCAACTGAAAAGAAACTTTGTGTTCCCAACAAGCTAGATGAAGGACGGCTTTCACACACACTTATCTCTCAGAACTTAGCAAGTGGGGAGACTTTCGTTCATCTAGCACCAAGGGAACGGGCTGCAGGAGACACTTTTTCTCTGCTTTCTCAGTCTGTTTCCTAGTGCCGGTTTGAAATTCCTGCAGTTTTCACTGTAAAATCGAGTTAGAGCTCGTACCTCCCCATATATTTGTATGGAATGGAGTTTTCAACTGAAAAGAAACTATGTGTTCCCAACAAGCTAGGTGAAGGACGGCTTCACACACACGTATCTCTCAGAACTGAGTATGTGGAGAGTCGTTCTTTCATCTAGCACCAGGGGAACGGGTTGAAGGAGACACTTTTTCTCTGCTTTCTCAGTCTGTTTCCTAGTGCCGGTTTGAAGTTCCTGCAGTTTTCACTGTAAAACCATGTTGGAGCTAGTACCTCCCCATATATATGTATGGAAAGTAGTTTGCAACTTAAAAAAAAATTTTGTGTTCCCAACAAGCTAGGTGAAGGACGGCTTTCACACACACTTATCTCTCAGAATTGAGCAAGTGGAGAGACGTTCGTTCATCTAGCACCAAGGGAACGGGTTGCAGGAGACACTTTTTCTCTGCTTTCTCAGTCTGTTTCCTAATGCCGGTTTGAAGTTCCTGCAGTTTTCACTGTAAAACCGAGTTGGAGCTAGTACTTACCCATATATATGTAAGGAATGGAGTTTGCAACTGAAAAGAAACTTTGTGTTCCCAACAAGCTAGATGAAGGACGGCTTTCACACACACTTATCACTCAGAACTGAGCAAGTGGAGAGACGTTCGTTCATCTAGCATCAAGGGAACGGGTTGCAGGAGACACTTTTTCTCTGCTTTCTCAGTCTGTTTCCTAGTGCCGGTTTGAAGTTCCTGCAGTTTTCACGGTAAAACCGATTTGGAACTTGTACCTCCCCATATATATGAAAGGAGTGGAGTTTGCAACTGAAAAGAAACTTTGTGTTCCCAACAAGCTAGGTGAAGGACGGCTTTCACACACACTAATCTCTCAGAACTGAGCAAGTGGAGAGACGTTCGTTCATCTAGCACCAAGGGAACGGGTTGCAGGAGACACTTTTTCTCTGCTTTCTCAGTCTGTGTCCTAGTGCCGGTTTGAAGTTCCTGCAGTTTTCACTGTAAACCGAGGTGGAGCTAGTACCTCCGCATATATATGTATGGAATGGAGTTTGCATCTGAAAAGAAACTTTGTGTTCCAAAAAGCTAGGTGAAGGACGGCTTTCACACACAATTATCTCTCAGAACTTAGCAAGTGGAGAGACGTTCGTTCATCTTGCACCAAGGGAACGGGTTGCAGGAGACACTTTTTCTCTGCCTTCTCAGTCTGTTTCCTAGTGCCGGTTTGAAGTTCCTGCAGTTTTCACTGTAAAACAGAGTTGTAGCTAGTACCTCCCCATATATATGTATGGAATGGATTTTGCAACTGAAAAGAAACTTTATGTTCCCAACAAGCTAGGTAATGGACGGCTTTCACACACACTTATCTCTCAGAACTGAGCAAGTGGAGAGACGTTCGTTCACCTAGCACCAATGGAACGGGTTGCAGGAGAGACTATTTCTCTGCTTTCTCAGTCTGTTTCCTAGTGCCGGTATGAAGTTCCTGCAGTTTTCACTGTAAAACCGAGTTGGATCTAGAACCTCCCCATATATATGTATGGAATGGAGTTTGCAACTGAAAAGAAACTTTGTGTACCCAACAAGCTAGGTGGAGGACGGCTTTCACACACACTTATCTCTCAGAACTGAGCAAGTGGAGAGACGTTCGTTCATCTTGCACGAAGGGAACGGGTTGCAGGAGACACTTTTTCTCTGCTTTCTCAGTCTTTTTCTTAATGCCGGTTGGAAGTTCCTGCAGTTTTCACTGTAAAACCGAGTTGGAGCTAGTACCTGCCCATATATATTTATGTAATGGAGTTTGCAACTGAAAAGAAACTTTGTGTTCCCAACAAGCTAGGTGAAGGACATCTTTCACACACAATTATCTCTCAGAACTGAGCAAGTGGAGAGACGTTCGTTCATCTTGCACGAAGGGAACGGGTTGCAAGAGACACTTTTTCTCTGCTTTCTCAGTCTGTTTCCTAGTGCCGGTTTGAAGTTCCTGCAATTTTCACTGTAAAACCGAGTTGGAACTTGTACCTCCCCATATATATGAATGGAGTGGAGTTTGCAACTGAAAAGAAACTTTGTGTTCCCAACAAGCTAGGTGAAGGAAGGCTTTCACACACACTTATCTCTCAGAACTGAGCAAGTGGGAGACGTTCTTTCATCTAGCACCAAGGGAACGGTTTGCAGGATACACTTTTTCTCTGCCTTCTCAGTATGTTTCCTAGTGCCGGTTTGAAGTTCCTGCAGTTTTCACTGTAAAACCGATTTGGAACTTGTACCTCCCCATATATATGTATGGAGTGGAGTTTGCAACTGAAAAGAAACTTTGTGTTCCCAACAAGCTAGGTGAAGGACGGCTTTCACACACACTTATCTCTCAGAACTGAGCAAGTGGAGAGACGTTCGTTCATCTAGCACCAAGTTAACTGGTTGCAGGAGACACTATTTCTCTGCTTTCTCAGTCTGTTTCCTAGTGCCGGTTTGAAGTTCCTGCAGTTTTCACTGTAAAACCGAGGTGGAGCTAGTACCTCCGCATATATATGTATGGAATGGAGTTTGCATCTGAAAAGAAACTTTGTGTTCCCAACAAGCTAGGTGAAGGACGGCTTTCACACACACTTATCTCTCAGAACTGAGCAAGTGGGAGACGTTCTTTCATCTAGCACCAAGGGAACGGGTTGCAGGATACACTTTTTCTCTGCTTTCTCAGTCTGTTTCCTAGTGCCGGTTTGAAGTTCCTGCAGTTTTCACTGTAAAACAGAGTTGGAGCTAGTACCTCCCCATATATATGTATGGAATGGAGTTTGCAACTGAAAAGAAACTTGTGTTCCCAACAAGCCAGCTGAAGGACGGCTTTCACACACACTTATCTCTCAGAACTGAGCAAGTGGAGAGACGTTCGTTCATCTTGCACGAAGGGAACGGGTTGCAGGAGACACTTTTTCTCTGCTTTCTCAGTCTGTTTCCTAATGCCGGTTGGAAGTTCCTGCAGTTTTCACTGTAAAACCGAGTTGGAGCTAGTACCTGCCCATATATATGTATGTAATGGAGTTTGCAACTGAAAAGAAACTTTGTGTTCCCAACAAGCTAGGTGAAGGACATCTTTCACACACAATTATCTCTCAGAACTGAGCAAGTGGAGAGACGTTCGTTCATCTTGCACCAAGGGAACGGGTTGCAGGAGACACTTTTTCTCTGCTTTCTCAGTCTGTTTCCTAGTGCCGGTTTGAAGTTCCTGCAGTTTTCACGGTAAAACCGATTTGGAAATTGTACCTCCCCATATATATGAAAGGAGTGGAGTTTGCAACTGAAAAGAAACTTTGTGTTCCCAACAAGCTAGGTGAAGGACGGCTTTCACACACACTAATCTCTCAGAACTGAGCAAGTGGAGAGACGTTCGTTCACCTAGAACCAAGGGAACGGGTTGCAGGAGACACTTTTTCTCTGGTTTCTCAGTCTGTTTCCTACTGCCGGTTTGAAGTTCCTGCAGTTTTCACTGTAAACCGAGGTGGAGCTAGTACCTCCGCATATATATGTATGGAATGGAGTTTGCATCTGAAAAGAAACTTTGTGTTCCCAACAAGCTAGGTGAAGGATGGCTTCCACACGCACTTATCTCTCAGAACTGAGCAAGTGGAGAGACGTTCGTTCATCTAGCACCAAGGGAACGGGTTGCAGGAGACACTTTTTCTCTGCTTTCTCAGTCTGTGTCCTAGTGCCGGTTTGAAGTTCCTGCAGTTTTCACTGTAAAACCGAGTTGGAACTAGTACTTACCCATATATATATAAGGAATGGAGTTTGCAACTGAAAAGAAACTTTGTGTTCCCAACAAGCTAGATGAAGGACGGCTTTCACACACACTTATCTCTCAGAACTGAGCAAGTGGGGAGACTTTCGTTCATCTAGCACCAAGGGAACGGGTTGCAGGAGAAACATTTTCTCTGCCTTCTCAGTATGTTTCCTAGTGCCGGTTTGAAGTTCCTGCAGTTTTCACTGTAAAACCGATTTGGAACTTGTACCTCCCCATATATATGTATGGAGTGGAGTTTGCAACTGAAAAGAAACTTTGTGTTCCCAACAAGCTAGGTGAAGGACGGCTTTCACACACACTTATCTCTCAGAACTGAGCAAGTGGAGAGACGTTCGTTCATCTAGCACCAAGTTAACTGGTTGCAGGAGACACTATTTCTCTGCTTTCTCAGTCTGTTTCCTAGTGCCGGTTTGAAGTTCCTGCAGTTTTCACTGTAAAACCGAGGTGGAGCTAGTACCTCCGCATATATATGTATGGAATGGAGTTTGCATCTGAAAAGAAACTTTGTGTTCCCAACAAGCTAGGTGAAGGACGGCTTTCACACACACTTATCTCTCAGAACTGAGCAAGTGGGAGACGTTCTTTCATCTAGCACCAAGGGAACGAGTTGCAGGATACACTTTTTCTCTGCTTTCTCAGTCTGTTTCCTAGTGCCGGTTTGAAGTTCCTGCAGTTTTCACTGTAAAACAGAGTTGGAGCTAGTACCTCCCCATATATATGAAAGGAGTGGAGTTTGCAACTGAAAAGAAACTTGTGTTCCCAACAAGCCAGCTGAAGGACGGCTTTCACACACACTTATCTCTCAGAACTGAGCAAGTGGAGAGACGTTCGTTCATCTTGCACGAAGGGAACGGGTTGCAGGAGACACTTTTTCTCTGCTTTCTCAGTCTGTTTCCTAATGCCGGTTGGAAGTTCCTGCAGTTTTCACTGTAAAACCGAGTTGGAGCTAGTACCTGCCCATATATATGTATGTAATGGAGTTTGCAACTGAAAAGAAACTTTGTGTTCCCAACAAGCTAGGTGAAGGACATCTTTCACACACAATTATCTCTCAGAACTGAGCAAGTGGAGAGACGTTCGTTCATCTTGCACCAAGGGAACGGGTTGCAGGAGACACTTTTTCTCTGCTTTCTCAGTCTGTTTCCTAGTGCCGGTTTGAAGTTCCTGCAGTTTTCACGGTAAAACCGATTTGGAACTTGTACCTCCCCATATATATGAAAGGAGTGGAGTTTGCAACTGAAAAGAAACTTTGTGTTCCCAACAAGCTAGGTGAAGGACGGCTTTCACACACACTAATCTCTCAGAACTGAGCAAGTGGAGAGACGTTCGTTCACCTAGAACCAAGGGAACGGGTTGCAGGAGACACTTTTTCTCTGGTTTCTCAGTCTGTTTCCTACTGCCGGTTTGAAGTTCCTGCAATTTTCACTGTAAACCGAGGTGGAGCTAGTACCTCCGCACATATATGTATGGAATGGAGTTTGCATCTGAAAAGAAACTTTGTGTTCCCAACAAGCTAGGTGAAGGATGGCTTCCACACGCACTTATCTCTCAGAACTGAGCAAGTGGAGAGACGTTCGTTCATCTAGCACCAAGGGAACGGGTTGCAGGAGACACTTTTTCTCTGCTTTCTCAGTCTGTGTCCTAGTGCCGGTTTGAAGTTCCTGCAGTTTTCACTGTAAAACCGAGTTGGAGCTAGTACTTACCCATATATATATAAGGAATGGAGTTTGCAACTGAAAAGAAACTTTGTGTTCCCAACAAGCTAGATGAAGGACGGCTTTCACACACACTTATCTCTCAGAACTGAGCAAGTGGGGAGACTTTCGTTCATCTAGCACCAAGGGAACGGGTTGCAGGAGACACTTTTTCTCTGCTTTCTCAGTCTGTTTCCTAGTGCCGGTTTGAAATTCCTGCAGTTTTCACTGTAAAATCGAGTTAGAGCTCGTACCTCCCCATATATTTGTATGGAATGGAGTTTTCAACTGAAAAGAAACTATGTGTTCCCAACAAGCTAGGTGAAGGACGGCTTCACACACACGTATCTCTCAGAACTGTGTATGTGGAGAGTCGTTCTTTCATCTAGCACCAGGGGAACGGGTTGAAGGAGGCACTTTTTCTCTGCTTTCTCAGTCTGTTACCTAGTGCCGGTTTGAAGTTCCTGCAGTTTTCACTGTAAAACCATGTTGGAGCTAGTACCTCCCCATATATATGTATGGAAAGTAGTTTGCAACTTAAAAAAAAATTTTGTGTTCCCAACAAGCTAGGTGAAGGACGGCTTTCACACACACTTATCTCTCAGAATTGAGCAAGTGGAGAGACGTTCGTTCATCTAGCACCAAGGGAACGGGTTGCAGGAGACACTTTTTCTCTGCTTTCTCAGTCTGTTTCCTAATGCCGGTTTGAAGTTCCTGCAGTTTTCACTGTAAAACCGAGTTGGAGCTAGTACTTACCCATATATATGTAAGGAATGGAGTTTGCAACTGAAAAGAAACTTTGTGTTCCCAACAAGCTAGATGAAGGACGGCTTTCACACACAGTTATCACTCAGAACTGAGCAAGTGGAGAGACGTTCGTTCATCTAGCATCAAGGGAACGGGTTGCAGGAGACACTTTTTCTCTGCTTTCTCAGTCTGTTTCCTAGTGCCGGTTTGAAGTTCCTGCGGTTTTCACGGTAAAACCGATTTGGAACTTGTACCTCCCCATATATATGAAAGGAGTGGAGTTTGCAACTGAAAAGAAACTTTGTGTTCCCAACAAGCTAGGTGAAGGACGGCTTTCACACACACTAATCTCTCAGAACTGAGCAAGTGGAGAGACGTTCGTTCATCTAGCACCAAGGGAACGGGTTGCAGGAGACACTTTTTCTCTGCTTTCTCAGTCTGTGTCCTAGTGCCGGTTTGAAGTTCCTGCAGTTTTCACTGTAAACCGAGGTGGAGCTAGTACCTCCGCATATATATGTATGGAATGGAGTTTGCATCTGAAAAGAAACTTTGTGTTCCCAAAAAGCTAGGTGAAGGACGGCTTTCACACACAATTATCTCTCAGAACTTAGCAAAGTGGAGAGACGTTCGTTCATCTTGCACCAAGGGAACGGGTTGCAGGAGACACTTTTTCTCTGCTTTCTCAGTCTGTTTCCTAGTGCCGGTTTGAAGTTCCTGCAGTTTTCACGGTAAAACCGATTTGGAACTTGTACCTCCCCATATATATGAAAGGAGTGGAGTTTGCAACTATAAAGAAACTTTGTGTTCCCAACAAGCTAGGTGAAGGACGGCTTTCACACACACTAATCTCTCAGAACTGAGCAAGTGGAGAGACGTTCGTTCACCTAGAACCAAGGGAAAGGGGTGCAGAAGACACTTTTTCTCTGGTTTCTCAGTCTGTTTCCTACTGCCGGTTTGAAGTTCCTGCAGTTTTCACTGTAAACCGAGGTGGAGCTAGTACCTCCGCATATATATGTATGGAATGGAGTTTGCATCTGAAAAGAAACTTTGTGTTCCCAACAAGCTAGGTGAAGGATGGCTTCCACACGCACTTATCTCTCAGAACTGAGCAAGTGGAGAGACTTTCGTTCATCTAGCACCAAGGGAACGGGTTGCAGGAGACACTTTTTCTCTGCTTTCTCAGTCTGTGTCCTAGTGCCGGTTTGAAGTTCCTGCAGTTTTCACGGTAAAACCGAGTTGGAGCTAGTACTTACCCATATATATATAAGGAATGGAGTTTGCAACTGAAAAAAAACTTTGTGTTCCCAACAAGCTAGGTGAAGGACATCTTTCACACACAATTATCTCTCAGAACTGAGCAAGTGGAGAGACGTTCGTTCATCTTGCACCAAGGGAACGGGTTGCAGGAGACACTTTTTCTCTGCTTTCTCAGTCTGTTTCCTAGTGCCGGTATGAAGTTCCTGCAGTTTTCACGGTAAAACCGATTTGGAACTTGTACCTCCCCATATATATGAAAGGAGTGGAGTTTGCAACTGAAAAGAAACTTTGTGTTCCCAACAAGCTAGGTGAAGGACGGCTTTCACACACACTAATCTCTCAGAACTGAGCAAGTGGAGAGACGTTCGTTCACCTAGAACCAAGGGAACGGGTTGCAGGAGACACTTTTTCTCTGGTTTCTCAGTCTGTTTCCTACTGCCGGTTTGAAGTTCCTGCAGTTTTCACTGTAAACCGAGGTGGAGCTAGTACCTCCGCATATATATGTATGGAATGGAGTTTGCATCTGAAAAGAAACTTTGTGTTCCCAACAAGCTAGGTGAAGGATGGCTTCCACACGCACTTATCTCTCAGAACTGAGCAAGTGGAGAGACGTTCGTTCATCTAGCACCAAGGGAACGGGTTGCAGGAGACACTTTTTCTCTGCTTTCTCAGTCTGTGTCCTAGTGCCGGTTTGAAGTTCCTGCAGTTTTCACTGTAAAACCGAGTTGGAGCTACTACTTACCCATATATATATAAGGAATGGAGTTTGCAACTGAAAAGAAACTTTGTGTTCCCAACAAGCTAGATGAAGGACGGCTTTCACACACACTTATCTCTCAGAACTGAGCAAGTGGGGAGACTTTCGTTCATCTAGCACCAAGGGAACGGGTTGCAGGAGACACTTTTTCTCTGCTTTCTCAGTCTGTTTCCTAGTGCCGGTTTGAAATTCCTGCAGTTTTCACTGTAAAATCGAGTTAGAGCTCGTACCTCCCCATATATTTGTATGGAATGGAGTTTGCAACTGAAAAGAAACTATGTGTTCCCAACAAGCTAGGTGAAGGACGGCTTCACACACACGTATCTCTCAGAACTGAGTATGTGGAGAGTCGTTCTTTCATCTAGCACCAGGGGAACGGGTTGAAGGAGACACTTTTTCTCTGCTTTCTCAGTCTGTTTCCTAGTGCCGGTTTGAAGTTCCTGCAGTTTTCACTGTAAAACCATGTTGGAGCTAGTACCTCCCCATATATATGTATGGAAAGTAGTTTGCAACTTAAAAAAAAATTTTGTGTTCCCAACAACCTAGGTGAAGGACGGCTTTCACACACACTTATCTCTCAGAATTGAGCAAGTGGAGAGACGTTCGTTCATCTAGCACCAAGGGAACGGGTTGCAGGAGACACTTTTTCTCTGCTTTCTCAGTCTGTTTCCTAATGCCGGTTTGAAGTTCCTGCAGTTTTCACTGTAAAACCGAGTTGGAGCTAGTACTTACCCATATATATGAAAGGAGTGGAGTTTGCAACTGAAAAGAAACTTTGTGTTCCCAACAAGCTAGGTGAAGGACGGCTTTCACACACACTAATCTCTCAGAACTGAGCAAGTGGAGAGACGTTCGTTCATCTAGCACCAAGGGAACGGGTTGCAGGAGACACTTTTTCTCTGCTTTCTCAGTCTGTGTCCTAGTGCCGGTTTGAAGTTCCTGCAGTTTTCACTGTAAACCGAGGTGGATCTAGTACCTCCGCATATATATGTATGGAATGGAGTTTGCATCTGAAAAGAAACTTTGTGTTCCCAACAAGCTAGGTGAAGGATGGCTTCCACACGCACTTATCTCTCAGAACTGAGCAAGTGGAGAGACGTTCGTTCATCTAGCACCAAGGGAACGGGTTGCAGGAGGCACTTTTTCTCTGCTTTCTCAGTCTGTTTCCTAGTGCCGGTTTGAAGTTCCTGCAGTTTTCACGGTAAAACCGATTTGGAACTTGTACCTCCCCATATATATGAAAGGAGTGGAGTTTGCAACTGAAAAGAAACTTTGTGTTCCCAACAAGCTAGATGAAGGACGGCTTTCACACACACTTATCTCTCAGAACTGAGCAAGTGGGGAGACTTTCGTTCATCTAGCACCAAGGGAACGGGTTGCAGGAGACACTTTTTCTCTGCTTTCTCAGTCTGTTTCCTAGTGCCGGTTTGAAATTCCTGCAGTTTTCACTGTAAAATCGAGTTAGAGCTCGTACCTCCCCATATATTTGTATGGAATGGAGTTTTCAACTGAAAAGAAACTATGTGTTCCCAACAAGCTAGGTGAAGGACGGCTTCACACACACGTATCTCTCAGAACTGAGTATGTGGAGAGTCGTTCTTTCATCTAGCACCAGGGGAACGGGTTGAAGGAGGCACTTTTTCTCTGCTTTCTCAGTCTGTTTCCTAGTGCCGGTTTGAAGTTCCTGCAGTTTTCACTGTAAAACCATGTTGGAGCTAGTACCTCCCCATATATATGTATGGAAAGTAGTTTGCAACTTAAAAAAAAATTTTGTGTTCCCAACAAGCTAGGTGAAGGACGGCTTTCACACACACTTATCTCTCAGAATTGAGCAAGTGGAGAGACGTTCGTTCATCTAGCACCAAGGGAACGGGTTGCAGGAGACACTTTTTCTCTGCTTTCTCAGTCTGTTTCCTAATGCCGGTTTGAAGTTCCTGCAGTTTTCACTGTAAAACCGAGTTGGAGCTAGTACTTACCCATATATATGTAAGGAATGGAGTTTGCAACTGAAAAGAAACTTTGTGTTCCCAACAAGCTAGATGAAGGACGGCTTTCACACACACTTATCACTCAGAACTGAGCAAGTGGAGAGACGTTCGTTCATCTAGCATCAAGGGAACGGGTTGCAGGAGACACTTTTTCTCTGCTTTCTCAGTCTGTTTCCTAGTGCCGGTTTGAAGTTCCTGCAGTTTTCACGGTAAAACCGATTTGGAACTTGTACCTCCCCATATATATGAAAGGAGTGGAGTTTGCAACTGAAAAGAAACTTTGTGTTCCCAACAAGCTAGGTGAAGGACGGCTTTCACACACACTAATCTCTCAGAACTGAGCAAGTGGAGAGACGTTCGTTCATCTAGCACCAAGGGAACGGGTTGCAGGAGACACTTTTTCTCTGCTTTCTCAGTCTGTGTCCTAGTGCCGGTTTGAAGTTCCTGCAGTTTTCACTGTAAACCGAGGTGGAGCTAGTACCTCCGCATATATATGTATGGAATGGAGTTTGCATCTGAAAAGAAACTTTGTGTTCCCAAAAAGCTAGGTGAAGGACGGCTTTCACACACAATTATCTCTCAGAACTTAGCAAGTGAAGAGACGTTCGTTCATCTTGCACCAAGGGAACGGGTTGCAGGAGACACTTTTTCTCTGCTTTCTCAGTCTGTTTCCTAGTGCCGGTTTGAAGTTCCTGCAGTTTTCACGGTAAAACCGATTTGGAACTTGTACCTCCCCATATATATGAAAGGAGTGGAGTTTGCAACTGAAAAGAAACTTTGTGTTCCCAACAAGCTAGGTGAAGGACGGCTTTCACACACACTAATCTCTCAGAACTGAGCAAGTGGAGAGACGTTCGTTCACCTAGAACCAAGGGAACGGGTTGCAGAAGACACTTTTTCTCTGGTTTCTCAGTCTGTTTCCTACTGCCGGTTTGAAGTTCCTGCAGTTTTCACTGTAAACCGAGGTGGAGCTAGTACCTCCGCATATATATGTATGGAATGGAGTTTGCATCTGAAAAGAAACTTTGTGTTCCCAACAAGCTAGGTGAAGGATGGCTTCCACACGCACTTATCTCTCAGAACTGAGCAAGTGGAGAGACGTTCGTTCATCTAGCACCAAGGGAACGGGTTGCAGGAGACACTTTTTCTCTGCTTTCTCAGTCTGTGTCCTAGTGCCGGTTTGAAGTTCCTGCAGTTTTCACGGTAAAACCGAGTTGGAGCTAGTACTTACCCATATATATATAAGGAATGGAGTTTGCAACTGAAAAGAAACTTTGTGTTCCCAACAAGCTAGGTGAAGGACATCTTTCACACACAATTATCTCTCAGAACTGAGCAAGTGGAGAGACGTTCGTTCATCTTGCACCAAGGGAACGGGTTGCAGGAGACACTTTTTCTCTGCTTTCTCAGTCTGTTTCCTAGTGCCGGTTTGAAGTTCCTGCAGTTTTCACGGTAAAACCGATTTGGAACTTGTACCTCCCCATATATATGAAAGGAGTGGAGTTTGCAACTGAAAAGAAACTTTGTGTTCCCAACAAGCTAGGTGAAGGACGGCTTTCACACACACTAATCTCTCAGAACTGAGCAAGTGGAGAGACGTTCGTTCACCTAGAACCAAGGGAACGGGTTGCAGGAGACACTTTTTCTCTGGTTTCTCAGTCTGTTTCCTACTGCCGGTTTGAAGTTCCTGCAGTTTTCACTGTAAACCGAGGTGGAGCTAGTACCTCCGCATATATATGTATGGAATGGAGTTTGCATCTGAAAAGAAACTTTGTGTTCCCAACAAGCTAGGTGAAGGATGGCTTCCACACGCACTTATCTCTCAGAACTGAGCAAGTGGAGAGACGTTCGTTCATCTAGCACCAAGGGAACGGGTTGCAGGAGACACTTTTTCTCTGCTTTCTCAGTCTGTGTCCTAGTGCCGGTTTGAAGTTCCTGCAGTTTTCACTGTAAAACCGAGTTGGAGCTAGTACTTACCCATATATATATAAGGAATGGAGTTTGCAACTGAAAAGAAACTTTGTGTTCCCAACAAGCTAGATGAAGGACGGCTTTCACACACACTTATCTCTCAGAACTGAGCAAGTGGGGAGACTTTCGTTCATCTAGCACCAAGGGAACGGGTTGCAGGAGACACTTTTTCTCTGCTTTCTCAGTCTGTTTCCTAGTGCCGGTTTGAAATTCCTGCAGTTTTCACTGTAAAATCGAGTTAGAGCTCGTACCTCCCCATATATTTGTATGGAATGGAGTTTGCAACTGAAAAGAAACTATGTGTTCCCAACAAGCTAGGTGAAGGACGGCTTCACACACACGTATCTCTCAGAACTGAGTATGTGGAGAGTCGTTCTTTCATCTAGCACCAGGGGAACGGGTTGAAGGAGACACTTTTTCTCTGCTTTCTCAGTCTGTTTCCTAGTGCCGGTTTGAAGTTCCTGCAGTTTTCACTGTAAAACCATGTTGGAGCTAGTACCTCCCCATATATATGTATGGAAAGTAGTTTGCAACTTAAAAAAAAATTTTGTGTTCCCAACAAGCTAGGTGAAGGACGGCTTTCACACACACTTATCTCTCAGAATTGAGCAAGTGGAGAGACGTTCGTTCATCTAGCACCAAGGGAACGGGTTGCAGGAGACACTTTTTCTCTGCTTTCTCAGTCTGTTTCCTAATGCCGGTTTGAAGTTCCTGCAGTTTTCACTGTAAAACCGAGTTGGAGCTAGTACTTACCCATATATATGAAAGGAGTGGAGTTTGCAACTGAAAAGAAACTTTGTGTTCCCAACAAGCTAGGTGAAGGACGGCTTTCACACACACTAATCTCTCAGAACTGAGCAAGTGGAGAGACGTTCGTTCATCTAGCACCAAGGGAACGGGTTGCAGGAGACACTTTTTCTCTGCTTTCTCAGTCTGTGTCCTAGTGCCGGTTTGAAGTTCCTGCAGTTTTCACTGTAAACCGAGGTGGATCTAGTACCTCCGCATATATATGTATGGAATGGAGTTTGCATCTGAAAAGAAACTTTGTGTTCCCAAAAAGCTAGGTGAAGGACGGCTTTCACACACAATTATCTCTCAGAACTTAGCAAGTGGAGAGACGTTCGTTCATCTTGCACCAAGGGAACGGGTTGCAGGAGACACTTTTTCTCTGCTTTCTCAGTCTGTTTCTTAGTGCCGGTTTGAAGTTCCTGCAGTTTTCACGGTAAAACCGATTTGGAACTTGTACCTCCCCATATATATGAAAGGAGTGGAGTTTGCAACTGAAAAGAAACTTTGTGTTCCCAACAAGCTAGGTGAAGGACGGCTTTCACACACACTAATCTCTCAGAACTGAGCAAGTGGAGAGACGTTCGTTCACCTAGAACCAAGGGAACGGGTTGCAGAAGACACTTTTTCTCTGGTTTCTCAGTCTGTTTCCTACTGCCGGTTTGAAGTTCCTGCAGTTTTCACTGTAAACCGAGGTGGAGCTAGTACCTCCGCATATATATGTATGGAATGGAGTTTGCAACTGAAAAGAAACTTTGTGTTCCCAACAAGCTAGATGAAGGACGGCTTTCACACACACTTATCTCTCAGAACTGAGCAAGTGGGGAGACTTTCGTTCATCTAGCACCAAGGGAACGGGTTGCAGGAGACACTTTTTCTCTGCTTTCTCAGTCTGTTTCCTAATGCCGATTTGAAGTTCCTGCAGTTTTCACTGTAAAACCGAGTTGGAGCTAGTACTTACCCATATATATGTAAGGAATGGAGTTTGCAACTGAAAAGAAACTTTGTGTTCCCAACAAGCTAGATGAAGGACGGCTTTCACACACACTTATCTCTCAGAACTGAGCAAGTGGAGAGACGTTCGTTCATCTAGCATCAAGGGAACGGGTTGCAGGAGACACTTTTTCTCTGCTTTCTCAGTCTGTTTCCTAGTGCCGGTTTGAAGTTCCTGCAGTTTTCACGGTAAAACCGATTTGGAACTTGTACCTCCCCATATATATGAAAGGAGTGGAGTTTGCAACTGAAAAGAAACTTTGTGTTCCCAACAAGCTAGGTGAAGGACGGCTTTCACACACACTAATCTCTCAGAACTGAGCAAGTGGAGAGACGTTCGTTCATCTAGCACCAAGGGAACGGGTTGCAGGAGACACTTTTTCTCTGCTTTCTCAGTCTGTGTCCTAGTGCCGGTTTGAAGTTCCTGCAGTTTTCACTGTAAACCGAGGTGGAGCTTATACCTCCGCATATATATGTATGGAATGGAGTTTGCATCTGAAAAGAAACTTTGTGTTCCCAAAAAGCTAGGTGAAGAACGGCTTTCACACACAATTATCTCTCAGAACTTAGCAAGTGGAGAGACGTTCGTTCATCTTGCACCAAGGGAACGGGTTGCAGGAGACACTTTTTCTCTGCTTTCTCAGTCTGTTTCCTAGTGCCGGTTTGAAGTTCCTGCAGTTTTCAAGGTAAAACCGATTTGGAACTTGTACCTCCCCATATATATGAAAGGAGTGGAGTTTGCAACTGAAAAGAAACTTTGTGTTCCCAACAAGCTAGGTGAAGGACGGCTTTCACACACACTAATCTCTCAGAACTGAGCAAGTGGAGAGACGTTCGTTCATCTAGCACCAAGGGAACGGGTTGCAGGAGACACTTTTTCTCTGCTTTCTCAGTCTGTGTCCTAGTGCCGGTTTGAAATTCCTGCAGTTTTCACTGTAAAATCGAGTTAGAGCTCGTACCTCCCCATATATTTGTATGGAATGGAGTTTGCAACTGAAAAGAAACTATGTGTTCCCAACAAGCTAGGTGAAGGACGGCTTCACACACACGTATCTCTCAGAACTGAGTATGTGGAGAGTCGTTCTTTCATCTAGCACCAGGGGAACGGGTTGAAGGAGACACTTTTTCTCTGCTTTCTCAGTCTGTTTCCTAGTGCCGGTTTGAAGTTCCTGCAGTTTTCACTGTAAAACCATGTTGGAGCTAGTACCTCCCCATATATATGTATGGAAAGTAGTTTGCAACTTAAAAAAAAATTTTGTGTTCCCAACAAGCTAGGTGAAGGACGGCTTTCACACACACTTATCTCTCAGAACTGAGCAAGTGGAGAGACGTTCGTTCATCTAGCATCAAGGGAACGGGTTGCAGGAGACACTTTTTCTCTTTTTCTCAGTCTGTTTCCTAGTGCCGGTTTGAAGTTCCTGCAGTTTTCACGGTAAAACCGATTTGGAACTTGTACCTCCCCATATATATGAAAGGAGTGGAGTTTGCAACTGAAAAGAAACTTTGTGTTCCCAACAAGCTAGGTGAAGGACGGCTTTCACACACACTAATCTCTCAGAACTGAGCAAGTGGAGAGACGTTCGTTCATCTAGCACCAAGGGAACGGGTTGCAGGAGACACTTTTTCTCTGCTTTCTCAGTCTGTGTCCTAGTGCCGGTTTGAAGTTCCTGCTGTTTTCACTGTAAACCGAGGTGGAGCTAGTACCTCCGCATATATATGTATGGAATGGAGTTTGCATCTGAAAAGAAACTTTGTGTTCCCAAAAAGCTAGGTGAAGGACGGCTTTCACACACAATTATCTCTCAGAACTTAGCAAGTGGAGAGACGTTCGTTCATCTAGCACCAAGGGAACGGGTTGCAGGAGACACTTTTTCTCTGCTTTCTCAGTCTGTTTCCTAGTGCCGGTTTGAAGTTCCTGCAGTTTTCACTGTAAAACCGAGTTGGAGCTCATACCTCCCCTTATGTTTGTATGGATGGAGATAGCAACTGAAAAGAAACTTTGTGTTCCCAACAAGCTAGGTGAAGGACGGCTTTCACACACAATTAACTCTCAGAACTGAGTATGTGGAGAGTCGTTCGTTCATCTTGCACCAGGGTAAAGGGTTGCAGGAGACAGTTTTTCTCTGCATTCTCAGTCTGTTTCCTAGTGCCGGTTTGAAGTTCCTGCAGTTTTCACTGTAAAACCGAGTTCGATCTAGTACCTCCCCATATATATGTATGTAATGGGGTTTGCAACTGAAAAGGAACTTTGTGTTCCCAACAAGCTAGGTGAAGGACGGCTTTCACACACACTTATCTCTCAGAACTCAGCAAGTGGAGAGACGTTCGTTCATCTAGCACCAAGGCAACGGGTTGCAGGAGACAATTTTTCTCTGCTTTCTCAGTCTGTTTCCTAGTGCCGGTTTGAAGTTCCTGCAGTTTTCACTGTAAAACCGAGTTGGAGCTAGTTCATACCCATACATATGTATGGAATAGAGTTTGCATCTGAGAAAAACTTTGTTTTCCGAACAAGCTAGGTGAAGGACGGATTTCACACACTTATCTCTCAGAACTGAGCAAGTGGAGAGACGTTCGTTCATCTTGCACGAAGGGAACGGCTTGCAGGAGACACTTTTTCTCTGCTTTCTCAGTCTGTTTCCTAGTGCCGGTTTGAAGTTCCTGCAGTTTTCAGTGTAAAACCGAGTTGGAGCTAGTACCTGCCCATATATATAGATATGGAATGGAGTTTGCAACTGAAAAGAAACTTTGTGTTCCCAACAAGCTAGGTGAAGGACGGCTTTCACACAAGCTTATATCTCAGAACTGAGCAAGTGGAGAGACGTTCGTTCATCTAGCACCAAGGGAACGGGTTGCAGGGACAGTTTTTCTCTGCTTTCTCAGTCTGTGTCCTAGTGCCGGTTTGAAGTTCCTGCTGTTTTCACTGTAAACCGAGGTGGAGCTAGTACCTCCGCATATATATGTATGGAATGGAGTTTGCATCTGAAAAGAAACTTTGTGATCCCAAAAAGCTAGGTGAAGGACGGCTTTCACACACAATTATCTCTCAGAACTTAGCAAGTGGAGAGACGTTCGTTCATCTAGCACCAAGGGAACGGGTTGCAGGAGACACTTTTTCTCTGCTTTCTCAGTCTGTTTCCTAGTGCCGGTTTGAAGTTCCTGCAGTTTTCACTGTAAAACCGAGTTGGAGCTCATACCTCCCCTTATGTTTGTATGGATGGAGATAGCAACTGAAAAGAAACTTTGTGTTCCCAACAAGCTAGGTGAAGGACGGCTTTCACACACAATTAACTCTCAGAACTGAGTATGTGGAGAGTCGTTCGTTCATCTTGCACCAGGGTAAAGGGTTGCAGGAGACAGTTTTTCTCTGCATTCTCAGTCTGTTTCCTAGTGCCGGTTTGAAGTTCCTGCAGTTTTCACTGTAAAACCGAGTTCGATCTAGTACCTCCCCATATATATGTATGTAATGGGGTTTGCAACTGAAAAGGAACTTTGTGTTCCCAACAAGCTAGGTGAAGGACGGCTTTCACACACACTTATCTCTCAGAACTCAGCAAGTGGAGAGACGTTCGTTCATCTAGCACCAAGGCAACGGGTTGCAGGAGACAATTTTTCTCTGCTTTCTCAGTCTGTTTCCTAGTGCCGGTTTGAAGTTCCTGCAGTTTTCACTGTAAAACCGAGTTGGAGCTAGTTCATACCCATACATATGTATGGAATAGAGTTTGCATCTGAGAAAAACTTTGTTTTCCGAACAAGCTAGGTGAAGGACGGATTTCACACACTTATCTCTCAGAACTGAGCAAGTGGAGAGACGTTCGTTCATCTTGCACGAAGGGAACGGCTTGCAGGAGACACTTTTTCTCTGCTTTCTCAGTCTGTTTCCTAGTGCCGGTTTGAAGTTCCTGCAGTTTTCAGTGTAAAACCGAGTTGGAGCTAGTACCTGCCCATATATATAGATATGGAATGGAATTTGCAACTGAAAAGAAACTTTGTGTTCCCAACAAGCTAGGTGAAGGACGGCTTTCACACAAGCTTATATCTCAGAACTGAGCAAGTGGAGAGACGTTCGTTCATCTAGCACCAAGGGAACGGGTTGCAGGGACAGTTTTTCTCTGCTTTCTCAGTCTGTTTCCTAGTGCCGGTTTGAAGTTCCTGCAGTTTTCACTCTAAACAGTGTTGGAACTAGTACCTCCCCATATATATGTATGTAATGGTGTTTGCAACTGAAAAGAATTTTTGTGTTCCCAACAAGCTATTTGAAGGATGGCTTTCACACACACTTATCTCTCAGAACTGAGCAAGTGGAGAGACGTTCGTTCATCTAGCACCAACGGAACGGGTTGCAGGAGACACTTTTTCTCTGCTTTCTCAGTCTGTTTCCTAGTGCCGGTTTGAAGTTCCTGCAGTTTTCACTGTAAATCCGAGTTGGAGCTAGTTCCTCCCCATGTATATGTATGGAATGGAGTTTGCATCTGAAAAGAAACTTTGTGTTCCCAACAAGCTAGTTGAACGACGGCTTTCACACACACTTATCTCTCAGAACTCAGCAAGTGGAGAGACGTTCGGTCATCTAGCACCAAGGGAACGGTTTGCAGGAGACACTTTTTCTGTGCTTTCTTAGTCTGTTTCCTAGTGCCGGTTTGAAGTTCCTGCAGTTTTCACTGTAAAATCGAGTTGGAGCTTGTACCTCCCCTTATATATGTATGGAAAGGAGTTTGCAACTGAACAGAAACTTTGTGTTCCCAACAAGCTAGTTGAAGGACGGCTTTCAAACACACATATCTCTCAGAACTGAGCAATTGGAGAGACGTTCGTTCATCTAGCACCAAGGGAACGGCTTGCAGGAGACATTTTTCTCTGCTTTCTCAGTCTGTTTCCTAGTGCCGGTTTGAAGTTCCTGCAGTTTTCACTGTAAAACCGAGTTGGAACTAGTACTTCCCCATATATATGTAAGGAATGGAGTTTGCAACTGAAAAGAAACTTTGTGTTCCCAACAATCTAGGTGAAGGACGGCTTTCACACACACTTATCTCTCAGAACTCAGCAAGTGGAGAGACGTTCGTTCATCTAGCACCAAGGGAAGGGGTTGCAGGAGACACTTTTTCTCTGCTTTCTCAGTCTGTTTCCTAGTGCCGGTTTGAAGTTCCTGCAGTTTTCACTGTAAAACCGATTTGGAACTTGTACCTCCCCATATATATGAATGGAGTGGAGTTTGCAACTGAAAAGAAACTTTGTGTTCCCAACAAGCTAGGTGAAGGACGGCTTTCACACACAATTATCTCTCAGAACTGAGCAAGTGGAGAGACGTTCGTTCACCTAGCACCAAGGGAACGGTTTGCAGGATACACTTTTTCTCTGGTTTCTCAGTCTGTTTCTTAGTGCCGGTTTGAACTTCCTGCAGTTTTCACTGTAAAACCGAGTTGGAGCTAGTACCTCTCCTTATATTTGTATGGAATGGAGTTTGCAAGTGAAAAGAAACTTTGTGTTCCCAACAAGCTAGGTGAAGGACGGCTTTCACACACACTTATCTCTCAGAACTGAGCAAGTGGAGAGACGTTCGTTCATCTAGCACCAAGGGAACAGATTGCAGTGGACACATTTTCTCTGCTTTCTCAGTCTGTTTCCTAGTGCCGGTTTGAAGTTCCTGCAGTTTTCACTGTAAAACCGAGTTGGAGTTAGTACCTCCCCATATATATGTATGGAAAGTAGTTTGCAACTGAAAAAAATTTTGTTTTCCCTACAAGCTAGGTGAAGGAAGGCTATCACACACAGTTATCTCTCAGAACTGAGCAAGTGGGAGACGTTCTTTCATCTAGCACCAAGGGAACGGGTTGCAGGAGACACTTTTTCTCTGCCTTCTCAGTCTGTTTCCTAGTGCCGGTTTGAAGTTCCTGCAGTTTTCACTGTAAAACCGATTTGGAACTTGTACCTCCCCATATATATGTATGGAGTGGAGTTTGCAACTGAAAAGAAACTTTGTGTTCCCAACAAGCTAGGTGAAGGACGGCTTTCACACACACTTATCTCTCAGAACTGAGCAAGTGGAGAGACTTTCGTTCATCTAGCACCAAGGGAACTGGGTGCAGGAGACACTTTTTCTCTGCTTTCTCAGTCTGTTTCCTAGTGCCGGTTTGAAGTTCCTGCAGTTTTCACTGTAAAACCGAGGTGGAGCTAGTACCTCCGCATATATATGTATGGAATGGAGTTTGCATCTGAAAAGAAACTTTGTGTTCCCAACAAGCTAGGTGAAGGACGGCTTTCACACACACTTATCTCTCAGAACTGAGCAATTGGAGACACGTTCGTTCACCTAGCACCAAGGGAACGGGTTGCAGGATACACTTTTTCTCTGCTTTCTCAGTCTGTTTCCTAGTGCCGGTTTGAAGTTCCTGCAGTTTTCACTGTAAAACCGATTTGGAACTTGTACCTCCCCATATATATGAATGGAGTGGAGTTTGCAACTGAAAAGAAACTTTGTGTTCCCAACAAGCTAGGTGAAGGACGGCTTTCACACACAATTATCTCTCAGAACTGAGCAAGTGGAGAGACGTTCGTTCACCTAGCACCAAGGGAACGGGTTGCAGGAGACACTTTTTCTTTGGTTTCTCAGTCTGTTTCTAAGTGCTGGTTTGAACTTCCTGCAGTTTTCACTGTAAAACCGAGTTGGAGCTAGTACCTCTCCTTATATTTGTATGGAATGGAGTTTGCAAGTGAAAAGAAACTTTGTGTTCCCAACAAGCTAGGTGAAGGACGGCTTTCACACACACTTATCTCTCAGAACTGAGCAAGTGGAGAGACGTTCGTTCATCTAGCACCAAGGGATCGGGTTGCAGGAGACCCTTTTTCTCTGCCTTCTCAGTCTGTTTCCTAGTGCCGGTTTGATGTTCCTGCAGTTTTCACTGTAAAACCGAGTTGGAGCTAGTACCTCCCCATATATATTTATGGAATGGAGTTTGCAAATGAAAAGAAACTTTGTGTTCCCAACAAGTCAGGTGAAGGACGGCTTTCACACACACTTATCTCTCAGAACTGAGCAAGTGGAGAGACGTTCGTTCATCTAGCACCAAGGGAACAGATTGCAGTGGACACATTTTCTCTGCTTTCTCAGTCTGTTTCCTAGTGCCGGTTTGAAGTTCCTGCAGTTTTCACTGTAAAACAGAGTTGGAGCTAGTACCTCCCCATATATATGTATGGAAAGTAGTTTGCAACTGAAAAAAAATTTTGTGTTCCCTACAAGCTAGGTGAAGGAAGGCTTTCACACACAGTTATCTCTCAGAAATGAGCAAGTGGGAGAAGTTCTTTCATCTAGCACCAAGGGAACGGGTTGCAGGAGACACTTTTTCTCTGCCTTCTCAGTCTGTTTCCTAGTGCCGGTTTGAAGTTCCTGCAGTTTTCACTGTAAAACCGATTTGGAACTTGTACCTCCCCATATATATGTATGGAGTGGAGTTTGCAACTGAAAAGAAACTTTGTGTTCCCAACAAGCTTGGTGAAGGACGGCTTTCACACACAATTATCTCTCAGAACTGAGCAAGTGGAGAGACTTTCGTTCATCTAGCACCAAGGGAACTGGTTGCAGGAGACACTTTTTCTCTGCTTTCTCAGTCTGTTTCCTAGTGCCGGTTTGAAGTTCCTGCAGTTTTCACTGTAAAACCGAGGTGGAGCTAGTACCTCCGCATATATATGTATGGAATGGAGTTTGCATCTGAAAAGAAACTTTGTGTTCCCAACAAGCTAGGTGAAGGACGGCTTTCACACACAATTATCTCTCAGAACTGAGCAAGTGGAGAGACGTTCGTTCATCTTGCACCAGGGTAAAGGGTTGCAGGAGACAGTTTTTCTCTGCTTTCTCAGTCTGTTTCCTAGTGCCGGTTTGAAGTTCCTGCAGTTTTCACTGTAAAACCGAGTTGGATCTAGTACCTCCCCATATATATGTATGTAATGGGGTTTGCAACTAAAAAGAAACTTTGTGTTCCCAACAAGCTAGGTGAAGGACGGCTTTCACACACACTTATCTCTCAGAACTGAGCAAGTGGAGAGACGTTCGTTCATCTAGCACCAAGGGAACGGGTTGTAGGAGACACTTTTTCTCTGCTTTTTCAGTCTGTTACCTTGTGCCGGTTGGAAGTTCCTGCAGTTTTCACTGTAAAATCGAGTTGGAGCTTGTACCTCCCCATATATATGTATGGAATGGAGTTTACAACTGAAAAGAAACTTTGTGTTCCGAACAACATAGATGAAGGACGGCTTTCACACACAATTATCTCTCAGAACTGAGCAATTGGAGAGACTTTCGTTCATCTAGCACCAAGGGAACGGGTTGCAGGAGACACTATTTCTCTGCTTTCTCAGTCTGTTTCCTAGTGCCGGTTTGAAGTTCCTGCAGTTTTCACTGTAAAACCGAGTTGGAGCTAGTACCTCCCCTTATATTTGTATGGAATGGAGTTTGCAAGTGAAAAGAAACTTTGTGTTCCCAACAAGCTTGGTGAAGGACGGCTTTCACACAAGCTTATCTCTCAGAACTGAGCAAGTGGAGAGACGTTCGTTCATCTAGCACCAAGGGAACGGGTGGCAGGAGACACTTTTTCTCTGCTTTCTCAGTCTGTTTCCTAGTGCCGGTTTGAAGTTCCTGCAGTTTTCACTGTAAAACCGTGTTGGAACTAGTACCTCCCCATATATATGTATGTAATGGAGTTTGCAACTGAAAAGAATCTTTGTGTTCCCAACAAGCTAGTTGAAGTATGGCTTTCACACACACTTATCTCTCAGAACTGAGCAAGTGGAGAGACGTTCGTTCATCTAGCACCAAGGGAACGGGTTGCAGGAGACACTTTTTCTCTGCCTTCTCAGTCTGTTTCCTAGTGCCGGTTTGAAGTTCCTGCAATTTTCACTGTAAAACCGTGTTGGAGCTAGTACCTCCCCATATATATGTATGGAAAGTAGTTTGCAACTGAAAAAAAATTTTGTGTTCCCAACAAGCTAGGTGAAGGACGGCTTTCACACACAATTATCTCTCAGATGTGAGCAAGTGGGGAGACTTTCGTTCATCTAGCACCAAGGGAACTGGGTGCAGGAGACACTTTTTCTCTGCTTTCTCAGTCTGTTTCCTAGTGCCGGTTTGAAGTTCCTGCAGTTTTCACTGTAAAACCGAGGTGGAGCTAGTACCTCCGCATATATATGTATGGAATGGAGTTTGCATCTGAAAAGAAACTTTGTGTTCCCAACAAGCTAGGTGAAGGACGGCTTTCACACACAATTATCTCTCAGAACTGAGCAAGTGGAGAGACGTTCGTTCATCTAGCACCAAGGGAACGGGTTGCAGGATACACTTTTTCTCTGCTTTCTCAGTCTGTTTCCTAGTGCCGGTTTGAAGTTCCTGCAGTTTTCACTGTAAAACCGAGTTGGAGCTAGTACCTCTCCTTATATTTGTATGGAATGGAGTTTGCAAGTGAAAAGAAACTTTGTTTTCCGAACAAGCTAGGTGAAGGACGGATTTCACACACTTATCTCTCAGAACTGAGCAAGTGGAGAGACGTTCGTTCATCTTGCAAGAAGGGAACGGCTTGCAGGAGACACTTTTTCTCTGCTTTCTCAGTCTGTTTCCTAATGCCGGTTTGAAGTTCCTGCAGTTTTCACTGTAAAACCGAGTTGGAGCTAGTACCTGCCCATATATATGTAAGTAATGGAGTTTGCAACTGAAAAGAAACTTTGTGTTCCCAACATGCTAGGTGAAGGACGGCTTTCACACACAATTATCTCTCAGAACTGAGCAATTGGAGAGACTTTCGTTCATCTAGCAGCAAGGGAACGGGTTGCAGGGACACTTTTTCTCTGCTTTCTCAGTCTGTTTCCTAGTGCCGGTTTGAATTTCCTGCAATTTTCACAGTAAAAGTGAGTTGGAGCTAGTACCTCCCCATATATATAGATATGGAATGGAGTTTGCAACTGAAAAGAAACTTTGTGTTCCCAACAAGCTAGGTGAAGGACGGCTTTCACACAAGCTTATATCTCAGAACTGAGCAAGTGGAGAGACGTTCGTTCATCTAGCACCAAGGGAACGGGTTGCAGGAGACAGTTTTTCTCTGCTTTCTCAGTCTGTTTCCTAGTGCCGGTTTGAAGTTCCTGCAGTTTTCACTCTAAACAGTGTTGGAACTAGTACCTCCCCATATATATGTATGTAATGGTGTTTGCAACTGAAAAGAATCTTTGTGTTCCCAACCAGCTATTTGAAGGATGGCTTTCACACACACTTATCTCTCAGAACTGAGCAAGTGGAGAGACGTTCGTTCATCTAGCACCAAGGGAAGGGGTTGCAGGAGAGACTTTTTCTCTGCTTTCTCAGTCTGTTTCCTAGTGCCGGTTTGAAGTTCCTGCAGTTTTCACTGTAAAACCGATTTGGAACTTGTACCTCCCCATATATATGAATGGAGTGGAGTTTGCAACTGAAAAGAAACTTTGTGTTCCCAACAAGCTAGGTGAAGGACGGCTTTCACACACAATTATCTCTCAGAACTGAGCAAGTGGAGAGACGTTCGTTCACCTAGCACCAAGGGAACGGTTTGCAGGAGACACTTTTTCTCTGGTTTCTCAGTCTGTTTCTTAGTGCCGGTTTGAACTTCCTGCAGTTTTCACTGTAAAACCGAGTTGGAGCTAGTACCTCTCCTTATATTTGTATGGAATGGAGTTTGCAAGTGAAAAGAAACTTTGTGTTCCCAACAAGCTAGGTGAAGGACGGCTTTCACACACACTTATCTCTCAGAACTGAGCAAGTGGAGAGACGTTCGTTCATCTAGCACCAAGGGAACAGATTGCAGTGGACACATTTTCTCTGCTTTCTCAGTCTGTTTCCTAGTGCCGGTTTGAAGTTCCTGCAGTTTTCACTGTAAAACCGAGTTGGAGCTAGTACCTCCCCATATATATGTATGGAAAGTAGTTTGCAACTGAAAAAAATTTTGTGTTCCCTACAAGCTAGGTGAAGGAAGGCTATCACACACAGTTATCTCTCAGAACTGAGCAAGTGGGAGACGTTCTTTCATCTAGCACCAAGGGAACGGGTTGCAGGAGACACTTTTTCTCTGCCTTCTCAGTCTGTTTCCTAGTGCCGGTTTGAAGTTCCTGCAGTTTTCACTGTAAAACCGATTTGGAACTTGTACCTCCCCATATATATGTATGGAGTGGAGTTTGCAACTGAAAAGAAACTTTGTGTTCCCAACAAGCTAGGTGAATGACGGCTTTCACACACACATATCTCTCAGAACTGAGCAAGTGGAGAGACTTTCGTTCATCTAGCACCAAGGGAACTGGGTGCAGGAGACACTTTTTCTCTGCTTTCTCAGTCTGTTTCCTAGTGCCGGTTTGAAGTTCCTGCAGTTTTCACTGTAAAACCGAGGTGGAGCTAGTACCTCCGCATATATATGTATGGAATGGAGTTTGCAACTGAAAAGAAACTTTGTGTTCCCAACAAGCTAGGTGAAGGACGGCTTTCACACCCACTTATCTCTCAGAACTGAGCAAGTGGACAGACTTTCGTTCATCTAGCACCAAGGGAACTGGGTGCAGGAGACACTTTTTCTCTGCTTTCTCAGTCTGTTTCCTAGTGCCGGTTTGAAGTTCCTGCAGTTTTCACTGTAAATCCGAGTTGGAGCTAGTTCCTCCCCATGTATATGTATGGAATGGAGTTTGCAACTGAAAAGAAACTTTGTGTTCCCAACAAGCTAGTTGAACGACGGCTTTCACACACACTTATCTCTCAGAACTCAGCAAGTGGAGAGACGTTCGTCCATCTAGCACCAAGGGAACGGGTTGCAGGAGACACTTTTTCTGTGCTTTCTCAGTCTGTTTCCTAGTGCCGGTTTGAAGTTCCTGCAGTTTTCACTGTAAAATCGAGTTGGAGCTTGTACCTCCCCTTATATATGTAGGGAATGGAGTTTGCAACTGAACAGAAACTTTGTGTTCCCAACAAGATAGTTGAAGGACGGCTTTCAAACACACATATCTCTCAGAACTGAGCAATTGGAGAGACGTTCGTTCATCTAGCACCAAGGGAACGGGTTGCAGGAGACATTTTTCTCTGCTTTCTCAGTCTTTTTCCTAGTGCCGGTTTGAAGTTCCTGCAGTTTTCACTGTAAAACCGAGTTGGAGCTAGTACTTCCCCATATATATGTAAGGAATGGAGTTTGCAACTGAAAAGAAACTTTGTGTTCCCAACAATCTAGGTGAAGGACGGCTTTCACACACACTTATCTCTCAGAACTCAGCAAGTGGAGAGACGTTCGTTCATCTAGCACCAAGGGAAGGGGTTGCAGGAGACACTTTTTCTCTGCTTTCTCAGTCTGTTTCCTAGTGCCGGTTTGAAGTTCCAGCAGTTTTCACTGTAAAACCGATTTGGAACTTGTACTTCCCCATATATATGAATGGAGTGTAGTTTGCAACTGAAAAGAAACTTTGTGTTCCCAACAAGCTAGGTGAAGGACGGCTTTCACACACAATTATCTCTCAGAACTGAGCAAGTGGAGAGACGTTCGTTCACCTAGCACCAAGGGAACGGTTTGCAGGAGACACTTTTTCTCTGGTTTCTCAGTCTGTTTCTTAGTGCCGGTTTGAACTTCCTGCAGTTTTCACTGTAAAACCGAGTTGGAGCTAGTACCTCTCCTTATATTTGTATGGAATGGAGTTTGCAAGTGAAAAGAAACTTTGTGTTCCCAACAAGCTAGGTGAAGGACGGCTTTCACACACACTTATCTCTCAGAACTGAGCAAGTGGAGAGACGTTCGTTCATCTAGCACCAAGGGAACAGATTGCAGTGGACACATTTTCTCTGCTTTCTCAGTCTGTTTCCTAGTGCCGGTTTGAAGTTCCTGCAGTTTTCACTGTAAAACCGAGTTGGAGCTAGTACCTCCCCATATATATGTATGGAAAGTAGTTTGCAACTGAAAAAAATTTTGTGTTCCCTACAAGCTAGGTGAAGGAAGGCTATCACACACAGTTATCTCTCAGAACTGAGCAAGTGGGAGACGTTCTTTCATCTAGCACCAAGGGAACGGGTTGCAGGAGACACTTTTTCTCTGCCTTCTCAGTCTGTTTTCTAGTGCCGGTTTGAAGTTCCTGCAGTTTTCACTGTAAAACCGATTTGGAACTTGTACCTCCCCATATATATGTATGGAGTGGAGTTTGCAACTGAAAAGAAACTTTGTGTTCCCAACAAGCTAGGTGAAGGACGGCTTTCACACACACTTATCTCTCAGAACTGAGCAAGTGGAGAGACTTTCGTTCATCTAGCACCAAGGGAACTGGGTGCAGGAGACACTTTTTCTCTGCTTTCTCAGTCTGTTTCCTAGTGCCGGTTTGAAGTTCCTGCAGTTTTCACTGTAAAACCGAGGTGGAGCTAGTACCTCCGCATATATATGTATGGAATGGAGTTTGCATCTGAAAAGAAACTTTGTGTTCCCAACAAGCTAGGTGAAGGACGGCTTTCACACACAATTATCTCTCAGAACTGAGCAAGTGGAGAGACGTTCGTTCACCTAGCACCAAGGGAACGGGTTGCAGGATACACTTTTTCTCTGCTTTCTCAGTCTGTTTCCTAGTGCCGGTTTGAAGTTCCTGCAGTTTTCACTGTAAAACCGATTTGGAACTTGTACCTCCCCATATATATGAATGGAGTGGAGTTTGCAACTGAAAAGAAACTTTGTGTTCCCAACAAGCTAGGTGAAGGACGGCTTTCACACACAATTATCTCTCAGAACTGAGCAAGTGGAGAGACGTTCGTTCACCTAGCACCAAGGGAACGGGTTGCAGGAGACACTTTTTCTCTGCTTTCTCAGTCTGTTTCTAAGTGCTGGTTTGAACTTCCTGCAGTTTTCACTGTAAAACCGAGTTGGAGCTAGTACCTCTCCTTATATTTGTATGGAATGGAGTTTGCAAGTGAAAAGAAACTTTGTGTTCCCAACAAGCTAGGTGAAGGACGGCTTTCACACACACTTATCTCTCAGAACTGAGCAAGTGGAGAGACGTTCGTTCATCTAGCACCAAGGGATCGGGTTGCAGGAGACCCTTTTTCTCTGCATTCTCAGTCTGTTTCCTAGTGCCGGTTTGATGTTCCTGCAGTTTTCACTGTAAAACCGAGTTGGAGCTAGTACCTCCCCATATATATTTATGGAATGGAGTTTGCAAATGAAAAGAAACTTTGTGTTCCCAACAAGTCAGGTGAAGGACGGCTTTCACACACAGTTATCTCTCAGAACTGAGCAAGTAGAGAGACGTTCGTTCATCTAGCACCAAGGGAACAGATTGCAGTGGACACATTTTCTCTGCTTTCTCAGTCTGTTTCCTAGTGCCGGTTTGAAGTTCCTGCAGTTTTCACTGTAAAACCGAGTTGGAGCTAGTACCTCCCCATATATATGTATGGAAAGTAGTTTGCAACTGAAAAAAAATTTTGTGTTCCCTACAAGCTAGGTGAAGGAAGGCTTTCACACACAGTTATCTCTCAGAACTGTGCAAGTGGGAGAAGTTCTTTCATCTAGCACCAAGGGAACGGGTTGCAGGAGACACTTTTTCTCTGCCTTCTCAGTCTGTTTCCTAGTGCCGGTTTGAAGTTCCTGCAGTTTTCACTGTAAAACCGATTTGGAACTTGTACCTCCCCATATATATGTATGGAGTGGAGTTTGCAACTGAAAAGAAACTTTGTGTTCCCAACAAGCTAGGTGAAGGACGGCTTTCACACACACTTATCTCTCAGAACTGAGCAAGTGGAGAGACTTTCGTTCATCTAGCACCAAGGGAACGGGTTGCAGGAGACACTTTTTCTCTGTTTTCTCAGTCTGTTTCCTAGTGCCGGTTTGAAGTTCCTGCAGTTTTCACTGTAAAACCGAGGTGGAGCTAGTACCTCCGCATATATATGTATGGAATGGAGTTTGCATCTGAAAAGAAACTTTGTGTTCCCAACAAGCTAGGTGAAGGACGGCTTTCACACACAATTATCTCTCAGAACTGAGCAAGTGGAGAGACGTTCGTTCATCTAGCACCAAGGGAACGGGTTGCAGGATACAATTTTTCTCTGCTTTCTCAGTCTGTTTCCTAGTGCCGGTTTGAAGTTCCTGCAGTTTTCACTGTAAAACCGAGTTGGAGCTCATTCCTCCCCATATATTTGTATGGATGGAGTTTGCAAATGAAAAGAAATTTTGTGTTCCCAACAAGCTAGGTGAAGGACGGCTTTCACACACACTTATCTCTCAGAACTGAGTATGTGGAGAGTCGTTCGTTCATCTTGCACCAGGGTAAAGGGTTGCAGGAGACAGTTTTTCTCTGCTTTCTCAGTCTGTTTCCTAGTGCCGGTTTGAAGTTCCTGCAGTTTTCACTGTAAAACCGAGTTGGATCTAGTACCTCCCCATATATATGTATGTAATGGGGTTTGCAACTGAAAAGAAACTTTGTGTTCCCAACAAGCTAGGTGAAGGACGGCTTTCACACACACTTATCTGTCAGAACTGAGCAAGTGGAGAGACGTTCGTTCATCTAGCACCAAGGGAACGGGTTGTAGGAGACACTTTTTCTCTGATTTTTCACTCTGTTACCTTGTGCCGGTTGGAAGTTCCTGCAGTTTTCACTGTAAAATCGAGTTGGAGCTTGTACCTCCCCATATATATGTATGGAATGGAGTTTACAACTGAAAAGAAACTTTGTGTTCCGAACAACATAGATGAAGGACGGCTTTCACACACAATTATCTCTCAGAACTGAGCAATTGGAGAGACTTTCGTTCATCTAGCACCAAGGGAACGGGTTGCAGGAGACACTATTTCTCTGCTTTCTCAGTCTGTTTCCTAGTGCCGGTTTGAAGTTCCTGCAATTTACAATGTAAAACCGAGTTGGAGCTAGTACCTCCCCTTATATTTGTATGGAATGGAGTTTGCAAGTGAAAAGAAACTTTGTGTTCCCAACAAGCTAGGTGAAGGACGGCTTTCACACACAATTATCTCTCAGAACTGAGCAAGTGGAGAGACGTTCGTTCATCTAGCACCAAGGGAACGGGTGGCAGGAGACACTTTTTCTCTGCTTTCTCAGTCTGTTTCCTAGTGCCGGTTTGAAGTTCCTGCAGTTTTCACTGTAAAACCGTGTTGGAACTAGTACCTCCCCATATATATGTATGTAATGGAGTTTGCAACTGAAAAGAATCTTTGTGTTCCCAACAAGCTAGTTGAAGTATGGCTTTCACACACACTTATCTCTCAGAACTGAGCAAGTGGAGAGACGTTCGTTCATCTAGCACCAAGGGAACGGGTTGCAGGAGACAGTTATTCTCTGCTTTCTCAGTCTGTTTCCTAGTGCCGGTTTGAAGTTCCTGCAGTTTTCACTGTAAATCCGAGTTGGAGCTAGTTCCTCCCCATGTATATGTATGGAATGGAGTTTGCAACTGAAAAGAAACTTTGTGTTCCCAACAAGCTTGTTGAACGACGGCTTTCACACACAATTATGTCTCAGAACTGAGCAAGTGGAGAGACGTTCGTTCATCTAGCACCAAGGGAACAGGTTGCAGGAGACACTTTTTCTCTGCTTTCTCAGTCTGTTTCCTACTTCCGGTTTGAAGTTCCTGCAGTTTTCACTGTAAAACCGAGTTGGAGTTTTTACCTCCCCATATATATGTATGGTGTGGAGTTTGCAACTGAAAAGAAACTTTGTGTTCCCAACAAGCTAGGTGAAGGACGGCTTTCACACCCACTTACTTCTCTGAACTGAGTATGTTGCGAGTCGTTCGTTCATCTAGCACCAGGGGAATGGTTTGCAGGAGACACTTTTTCTCTGCCTTCTCAGTCTGTTTCCTAGTGCCGGTTTGAAGTTCCTGCAGTTTTCACTGTAAAACCGTGTTGGAGCTAGTACCTCCCCATATATATGTATGGAAAGTAGTTTGCAACTGAAAAAAAATTTTGTGTTCCCAACAAGCTAGGTGAAGGACGGCTTTCACACACAATTATCTCTCAGATGTGAGCAAGTGGAGAGACTTTCGTTCATCTAGCACCAAGGGAACTGGGTGCAGGAGACACTTATTCTCTGCTTTCTCAGTCTGTTTCCTAGTGCCGGTTTGAAGTTCCTGCAGTTTTCACTGTAAAACCGATGTGGAGCTAGTACCTCCGCATATATATGTATGGAATGGAGTTTGCATCTGAAAAGAAACTTTGTGTTCCCAACAAGCTAGGTGAAGGACGGCTTTCACACACAATTATCTCTCAGAACTGAGCAAGTGGAGAGACGTTCGTTCACCTAGCACCAAGGGAACGGGTTGCAGGATACACTTTTTCTCTGCTTTCTCAGTCTGTTTCCTAGTGCCGGTTTGAAGTTCCTGCAGTTTTCACTGTAAAACCGATTTGGAACTTGTACCTACCCATATATATGAATGGAGTGGAGTTTGCAACTGAAAAGAAACTTTGTGTTCCCTACAAGCTAGGTGAAGGACGGCTTTCACACACAATTATCTCTCAGAACTGAGCAAGTGGAGAGACGTTCGTTCACCTAGCACCAAGGGAACGGGTTGCAGGAGACACTTTTTCTCTGGTTTCTCAGTCTGTTTCTAAGTGCTGGTTTGAACTTCCTGCAGTTTTCACTGTAAAACCGAGTTGGAGCTAGTACCTCTCCTTATATTTGTATGGAATGGAGTTTGCAAGTGAAAAGAAACTTTGTGTTCCCAACAAGCTAGGTGAAGGACGGCTTTCACACACACTTATCTCTCAGAACTGAGCAAGTGGAGAGACGTTCGTTCATCTAGCACCAAGGGATCGGGTTGCAGGAGACCCTTTTTCTCTGCCTTCTCAGTCTGTTTCCTAGTGCCGGTTTGATGTTCCTGCAGTTTTCACTGTAAAACCGAGTTGGAGCTAGTACCTCCCCATATATATTTATGGAATGGAGTTTGCAAATGAAAAGAAACTTTGTGTTCCCAACAAGTCAGGTGAAAGACGGCTTTCACACACACTTATCTCTCAGAACTGAGCAAGTGGAGAGACGTTCGTTCATCTAGCACCAAGGGAACAGTTTGCAGTGGACACATTTTCTCTGCTTTCTCAGTCTGTTTCCTAGTGCCGGTTTGAAGTTCCTGCAGTTTTCACTGTAAAACCGAGTTGGAGCTAGTACCTCCCCATATATATGTATGGAAAGTAGTTTGCAACTGAAAAAAAATTTTGTGTTCCCTACAAGCTAGGTGAAGGAAGGCTTTCAGACACAGTTATCTCTCAGAACTGAGCAAGTGGGAGACGTTCTTTCATCTAGCACCAAGGGAACGGGTTGCAGGAGACACTTTTTCTCTGCCTTCTCAGTCTGTTTCCTAGTGCCGGTTTGAAGTTCCTGCAGTTTTCACTCTAAAACCGATTTGGAACTTGTACCTCCCTATATATATGTATGGAGTGGAGTTTGCAACTGAAAAGAAACTTTGTGTTCCCAACAAGCTAGGTGAAGGACGGCTTTCACACACACTTATCTCTCAGAACTGAGCAAGTGGAGAGACTTTCGTTCATCTAGCACCAAGGGAACTGGTTGCAGGAGACACTTTTTCTCTGCTTTCTCAGTCTGTTTCCTAGTGCCGGTTTGAAGTTCCTGCAGTTTTCACTGTAAAACCGAGTTGGAGCTCATTCCTCCCCATATATTTGTATGGATGGAGTTTGCAAATGAAAAGAAATTTTGTGTTCCCAACAAGCTAGGTGAAGGACATCTTTCACACACAGTTATCTCTCAGAACTGAGCAAGTGGGAGAAGTTCTTTCATCTAGCACCAAGGGAACGGGTTGCAGGAGACACTTTTTCTCTGCCTTCTCAGTCTGTTTCCTAGTGCCGGTTTGAAGTTCCTGCAGTTTTCACTGTAAAACCGATTTGGAACTTGTACCTCCCCATATATATGTATGGAGTGGAGTTTGCAACTGAAAAGAAACTTTGTGTTCCCAACAAGCTAGGTGAAGGACGGCTTTCACACACACTTATCTCTCAGAACTGAGCAAGTGGAGAGACTTTCGTTCATCTAGCACCAAGGGAACTGGTTGCAGGAGACACTTTTTCTCTGCTTTCTCAGTCTGTTTCCTAGTGCCGGTTTGAAGTTCCTGCAGTTTTCACTGTAAAACCGAGGTGGAGCTAGTACCTCCGCATATATATGTATGGAATGGAGTTTGCATCTGAAAAGAAACTTTGTGTTCCCAACAAGCTAGGTGAAGGACGGCTTTCACACACAATTATCTCTCAGAACTGAGCAAGTGGAGAGACGTTCGTTCATCTAGCACCAAGGGAACGGGTTGCAGGATACAATTTTTCTCTGCTTTCTCAGTCTGTTTCCTAGTGCCGGTTTGAAGTTCCTGCAGTTTTCACTGTAAAACCGAGTTGGAGCTCATTCCTCCCCATATATTTGTATGGATGGAGTTTGCAAATGAAAAGAAATTTTGTGTTCCCAACAAGCTAGGTGAAGGACGGCTTTCACACACACTTATCTCTCAGAACTGAGTATGTGGAGAGTCGTTCGTTCATCTTGCACCAGGGTAAAGGGTTGCAGGAGACAGTTTTTCTCTGCTTTCTCAGTCTGTTTCCTAGTGTCGGTTTGAAGTTCCTGCAGTTTTCACTGTAAAACCGAGTTGGATCTAGTACCTCCCCATATATATGTATGTAATGGGGTTTGCAACTGAAAAGAAACTTTGTGTTCCCAACAAGCTAGGTGAAGGACGGCTTTCACACACACTTATCTCTCAGAACTGAGCAAGTGGAGAGACGTTCGTTCATCTAGCACCAAGGGAACGGGTTGTAGGAGACACTTTTTCTCTGCTTTTTCAGTCTGTTACCTTGTGCCGGTTGGAAGTTCCTGCAGTTTTCACTGTAAAATCGAGTTGGAGCTTGTACCTCCCCATATATATGTATGGAATGGAGTTTACAACTGAAAAGAAACTTTGTGTTCCGAACAACATAGATGAAGGACGGCTTTCACACACAATTATCTCTCAGAACTGAGCAATTGGAGAGACTTTCGTTCATCTAGCACCAAGGGAACGGGTTGCAGGAGACACTATTTCTCTGCTTTCTCAGTCTGTTTCCTAGTGCCGGTTTGAAGTTCCTGCAGTTTTCACTGTAAAACCGAGTTGGAGCTAGTACCTCCCCTTATATTTGTATGGAATGGAGTTTGCAAGTGAAAAGAAACTTTGTGTTCCCAACAAGCTAGGTGAAGGACGGCTTTCACACAAGCTTATCTCTCAGAACTGAGCAAGTGGAGAGACGTTCGTTCATCTAGCACCAAGGGAACTGGTGGCAGGAGACACTTTTTCTCTGCTTTCTCAGTCTGTTTCCTAGTGCCGGTTTGAAGTTCCTGCAGTTTTCACTGTAAAACCGTGTTGGAACTAGTACCTCCCCATATATATGTATGTAATGGAGTTTGCAACTGAAAAGAATCTTTGTGTTCCCAACAAGCTAGTTGAAGTATGGCTTTCACACACACTTATCTCTCAGAACTGAGCAAGTGGAGAGACGTTCGTTCATCTAGCACCAAGGGAACGGGTTGCAGGAGACAGTTTTTCTCTGCTTTCTCAGTCTGTTTCCTAGTGCCGGTTTGAAGTTCCTGCAGTTTTCACTGTAAATCCGAGTTGGAGCTAGTTCCTCCCCATGTATATGTATGGAATGGAGTTTGCAACTGAAAAGAAACTTTGTGTTCCCAACAAGCTAGTTGAACGACGGCTTTCACACACAATTATGTCTCAGAACTGAGCAAGTGGAGAGACGTTCGTTCATCTAGCTCCAAGGGAACAGGTTGCAGGAGACACTTTTTCTCTGCTTTCTCAGTCTGTTTCCTACTTCCGGTTTGAAGTTCCTGCAGTTTTCACTGTAAAACCGAGTTGGAGTTTTTACCTCCCCATATATATGTATGGTGTGGAGTTTGCAACTGAAAAGAAACTTTGTGTTCCCAACAAGCTAGGTGAAGGACGGCTTTCACACCCACTTACTTCTCAGAACTGAGTATGTTGCGAGTCGTTCGTTCATCTAGCACCAGGGGAATGGTTTGCAGGAGACAATTTTTCTCTGCCTTCTCAGTGTGTTTCCTAGTGCCGGTTTGAAGTTCCTGCAGTTTTCACTGTAAAACCGTGTTGGAGCTAGTACCTCCCCATATATATGTATGGAAAGTAGTTTGCAACTGAAAAAAAATTTTGTGTTCCCAACAAGCTAGGTGAAGGACGGCTTTCACACACAATTATCTCTCAGATGTGAGCAAGTGGAGAGACTTTCGTTCATCTAGCACCAAGGGAACTGGGTGCAGGAGACACTTATTCTCTGCTTTCTCAGTCTGTTTCCTAGTGCCGGTTTGAAGTTCCTGCAGTTTTCACTGTAAAACCGAGGTGGAGCTAGTACCTCCGCATATATATGTATGGAATGGAGTTTGCATCTGAAAAGAAACTTTGTGTTCCCAACAAGCTAGGTGAAGGACGGCTTTCACACACAATTATCTCTCAGAACTGAGCAAGTGGAGAGACGTTCGTTCACCTAGCACCAAGGGAACGGGTTGCAGGATACACTTTTTCTCTGCTTTCTCAGTCTGTTTCCTAGTGCCGGTTTGAAGTTCCTGCAGTTTTCACTGTAAAACCGATTTGGAACTTGTACCTCCCCATATATATGAATGGAGTGGAGTTTGCAACTGAAAAGAAACTTTGTGTTCCCAACAAGCTAAGTGAAGGACGGCTTTCACACACAATTATCTCTCAGAACTGAGCAAGTGGAGAGACGTTCGTTCACCTAGCACCAAGGGAACGGGTTGCAGGATACACTTTTTCTCTGCTTTCTCAGTCTGTTTCTAAGTGCTGGTTTGAACTTCCTGCAGTTTTCACTGTAAAACCGAGTTGGAGCTAGTACCTCTCCTTATATTTGTATGGAATGGAGTTTGCAAGTGAAAAGAAACTTTGTGTTCCCAACAAGCTAGGTGAAGGACGGCTTTCACACACACTTATCTCTCAGAACTGAGCAAGTGGAGAGACGTTCGTTCATCTAGCACCAAGGGATCGGGTTGCAGGAGACCCTTTTTCTCTGCCTTCTCAGTCGGTTTCCTAGTGCCGGTTTGATGTTCCTGCAGTTTTCACTGTAAAACCGAGTTGGAGCTAGTACCTCCCCATATATATTTATGGAATGGAGTTTGCAAATGAAAAGAAACTTTGTGTTCCCAACAAGTCAGGTGAAGGACGGCTTTCACACACAATTATCTCTCAGAACTGAGCAATTGGAGAGACTTTCGTTCATCTAGCAACAAGGGAACGGGTTGCAGGGACACTTTCTCTCTGCTTTCTCAGTCTGTTTCCTAGTGCCGGTTTGAATTTCCTGCAATTTTCACAGTAAAAGTGAGTTGGAGCTAGTACCTCCCCATATATATAGATATGGAATGGAGTTTGCAACTGAAAAGAAACTTTGTGTTCCCAACAAGCTAGGTGAAGGACGGCTTTCACACAAGCTTATATCTCAGAACTGAGCAAGTGGAGAGACGTTCGTTCATCTAGCACCAAGGGAACGGTTTGCAGGAGACAGTTTTCTCTGCTTTCTCAGTCTGTTTCCTAGTGCCGGTTTGAAGTTCCTGCAGTTTTCACTCTAAACAGTGTTGGAACTAGTACCTCCCTATATATATGTATGTAATGGTGTTTGCAACTTAAAAGAATCTTTGTGTTCCCAACAAGCTATTTGAAGGATGGCTTTCACACACACTTATCTCTCAGAACTGAGCAAGTGGAGAGACTTTCGTTCATTTATCACCAAGGGAAGGGGTTGCAGGAGACACTTTTTCTCTGCTTTCTCAGTCTGTTTCCTAGTGCCGGTTTGAAGTTCCTGCAGTTTTCACTGTAAAACCGATTTGGAACTTGTACCTCCCCATATATATGAATGGAGTGGAGTTTGCAACTGAAAAGAAACTTTGTGTTCCCAACAAGCTAGGTGAAGGACGGCTTTCACACACAATTATCTCTCAGAACTGAGCAAGTGGAGAGACGTTCGTTCACCTAGCACCAAGGGAACGGTTTGCAGGAGACACTTTTTCTCTGGTTTCTCAGTCTGTTTCTTAGTGCCGGTTTGAACTTCCTGCAGTTTTCACTGTAAAACCGAGTTGGAGCTAGTACCTCTCCTTATATTTGTATGGAATGGAGTTTGCAAGTGAAAAGAAACTTTGTGTTCCCAACAAGCTAGGTGAAGGACGGCTTTCACACACACTTATCTCTCAGAACTGAGCAAGTGGAGAGACGTTCGTTCATCTAGCACCAAGGGAACAGATTGCAGTGGACATATTTTCTCTGCTTTCTCAGTCTGTTTCCTAGTGCCGGTTTGAAGTTCCTGCAGTTTTCACTGTAAAACCGAGTTGGAGCTAGTACCTCCCCATATATATGTATGGAAAGTAGTTTGCAACTGAAAAAAATTTTGTGTTCCCTACAAGCTAGGTGAAGGAAGGCTATCACACACAGTTATCTCTCAGAACTGAGCAAGTGGGAGACGTTCTTTCATCTAGCACCAAGGGAACGGGTTGCAGGAGACACTTTTTCTCTGCCTTCTCAGTCTGTTTCCTAGTGCCGGTTTGAAGTTCCTGCAGTTTTCACTGTAAAACCGATTTGGAACTTGTACCTCCCCATATATATGTATGGAGTGGAGTTTGCAACTGAAAAGAAACTTTGTGTTCCCAACAAGCTAGGTGAAGGACGGCTTTCACACACACTTATCTCTCAGAACTGAGCAAGTGGAGAGACTTTCGTTCATCTAGCACCAAGGAAACTGGGTGCAGGAGACACTTTTTCTCTGCTTTCTCAGTCTGTTTCCTAGTGCCGGTTTGAAGTTCCTGCAGTTTTCACTGTAAAACCGAGGTGGAGCTAGTACCTCCGCATATATATGTATGGAATGGAGTTTGCATCTGAAAAGAAACTTTGTGTTCCCAACAAGCTAGGTGAAGGACGGCTTTCACACACAATTATCTCTCAGAACTGAGCAAGTGGAGAGACGTTCGTTCACCTAGCACCAAGGGAACGGGTTGCAGGATACACTTTTTCTCTGCTTTCTCAGTCTGTTTCCTAGTGCCGGTTTGAAGTTCCTGCAGTTTTCACTGTAAAACCGATTTGGAACTTGTACCTCCCCATGTATATGAATGGAGTGGAGTTTGCAACTGAAAAGAAACTTTGTGTTCCCAACAAGCTAGGTGAAGGACGGCTTTCACACACAATTATCTCTCAGAACTGAGCAAGTGGAGAGACGTTCGTTCACCTAGCACCAAGGGAACGGGTTGCAGGAGACACTTTTTCTCTGGTTTCTCAGTCTGTTTCTAAGTGCTGGTTTGAACTTCCTGCAGTTTTCACTGTAAAACCGAGTTGGAGCTAGTACCTCTCCTTATATTGTATGGAATGGAGTTTGCAAGTGAAAAGAAACTTTGTGTTCCCAACAAGTCAGGTGAAGGACGGCTTTCACACACACTTATCTCTCAGAACTGAGCAAGTGGAGAGACGTTCGTTCATCTAGCACCAAGGGAACAGATTGCAGTGGACACATTTTCTCTGCTTTCTCAGTCTGTTTCCTAGTGCCGGTTTGAAGTTCCTGCAGTTTTCACTGTAAAACCGAGTTGGAGCTAGTACCTCCCCATATATATGTATGGAAAGTAGTTTGCAACTGAAAAAAAATTTTGTGTTTCCTACAAGCTAGGTGAAGGAAGGCTTTCACACACAGTTATCTCTCAGAACTGAGCAAGTGGGAGAAGTTCTTTCATCTAGCACCAAGGGAACTGGGTGCAGGAGACACTTATTCTCTGCTTTCTCAGTCTGTTTCCTAGTGCCGGTTTGAAGTTCCTGCAGTTTTCACTGTAAAACCGAGGTGGAGCTAGTACCTCCGCATATATATGTATGGAATGGAGTTTGCATCTGAAAAGAAACTTTGTGTTCCCAACAAGCTAGGTGAAGGACGGCTTTCACACACAATTATCTCTCAGAACTGAGCAAGTGGAGAGACGTTCGTTCACCTAGCACCAAGGGAACGGGTTGCAGGATACACTTTTTCTCTGCTTTCTCAGTCTGTTTCCTAGTGCCGGTTTGAAGTTCCTGCAGTTTTCACTGTAAAACCGATTTGGAACTTGTACCTCCCCATATATATGAATGGAGTGGAGTTTGCAACTGAAAAGAAACTTTGTGTTCCCAACAAGCTAGGTGAAGGACGGCTTTCACACACAATTATCTCTCAGAACTGAGCAAGTGGAGAGACGTTCGTTCACCTAGCACCAAGGGAACGGGTTGCAGGAGACCCTTTTTCTCTGCCTTCTCAGTCGGTTTCCTAGTGCCGGTTTGATGTTCCTGCAGTTTTCACTGTAAAACCGAGTTGGAGCTAGTACCTCCCCATATATATTTATGGAATGGAGTTTGCAAATGAAAAGAAACTTTGTGTTCCCAACAAGTCAGGTGAAGGACGTCTTTCACACACAATTATCTCTCAGAACTGAGCAATTGGAGAGACTTTCGTTCATCTAGCAACAAGGGAACGGGTTGCAGGGACACTTTCTCTCTGCTTTCTCAGTCTGTTTCCTAGTGCCGGTTTGAATTTCCTGCAATTATCACAGTAAAAGTGAGTTGGAGCTAGTACCTCCCCATATATATAGATATGGAATGGAGTTTGCAACTGAAAAGAAACTTTGTGTTCCCAACAAGCTAGGTGAAGGACGGCTTTCACACAAGCTTATATCTCAGAACTGAGCAAGTGGAGAGACGTTCGTTCATCTAGCACCAAGGGAAAGGTTTGCAGGAGACAGTTTTCTCTGCTTTCTCAGTCTGTTTCCTAGTGCCGGTTTGAAGTTCCTGCAGTTTTCACTCTAAACAGTGTTGGAACTAGTACCTCCCCATATATATGTATGTAATGGTGTTTGCAACTTAAAAGAATCTTTGTGTTCCCAACAAGCTATTTGAAGGATGGCTTTCACACACACTTATCTCTCAGAACTGAGCAAGTGGAGAGACTTTCGTTCATTTATCACCAAGGGAAGGGGTTGCAGGAGACACTTTTTCTCTGCTTTCTCAGTCTGTTTCCTAGTGCCGGTTTGAAGTTCCTGCAGTTTTCACTGTAAAACCGATTTGGAACTTGTACCTCCCCATATATATGAATGGAGTGGAGTTTGCAACTGAAAAGAAACTTTGTGTTCCCAACAAGCTAGGTGAAGGACGGCTTTCACACACAATTATCTCTCAGAACTGAGCAAGTGGAGAGACGTTCGTTCACCTAGCACCAAGGGAACGGTTTGCAGGAGACACTTTTTCTCTGGTTTCTCAGTCTGTTTCTTAGTGCCGGTTTGAACTTCCTGCAGTTTTCACTGTAAAACCGAGTTGGAGCTAGTACCTCTCCTTATATTTGTATGGAATGGAGTTTGCAAGTGAAAAGAAACTTTGTGTTCCCAACAAGCTAGGTGAAGGACGGCTTTCACACACACTTATCTCTCAGAACTGAGCAAGTGGAGAGACGTTCGTTCATCTAGCACCAAGGGAACAGATTGCAGTGGACATATTTTCTCTGCTTTCTCAGTCTGTTTCCTAGTGCCGGTTTGAAGTTCCTGCAGTTTTCACTGTAAAACCGAGTTGGAGCTAGTACCTCCCCATATATATGTATGGAAAGTAGTTTGCAACTGAAAAAAATTTTGTGTTCCCTACAAGCTAGGTGAAGGAAGGCTATCACACACAGTTATCTCTCAGAACTGAGCAAGTGGGAGACGTTCTTTCATCTAGCACCAAGGGAACGGGTTGCAGGAGACACTTTTTCTCTGCCTTCTCAGTCTGTTTCCTAGTGCCGGTTTGAAGTTCCTGCAGTTTTCACTGTAAAACCGATTTGGAACTTGTACCTCCCCATATATATGTATGGAGTGGAGTTTGCAACTGAAAAGAAACTTTGTGTTCCCAACAAGCTAGGTGAAGGACGGCTTTCACACACACTTATCTCTCAGAACTGAGCAAGTGGAGAGACTTTCGTTCATCTAGCACCAAGGAAACTGGGTGCAGGAGACACTTTTTCTCTGCTTTCTCAGTCTGTTTCCTAGTGCCGGTTTGAAGTTCCTGCAGTTTTCACTGTAAAACCGAGGTGGAGCTAGTACCTCCGCATATATATGTATGGAATGGAGTTTGCATCTGAAAAGAAACTTTGTGTTCCCAACAAGCTAGGTGAAGGACGGCTTTCACACACAATTATCTCTCAGAACTGAGCAAGTGGAGAGACGTTCGTTCACCTAGCACCAAGGGAACGGGTTGCAGGATACACTTTTTCTCTGCTTTCTCAGTCTGTTTCCTAGTGCCGGTTTGAAGTTCCTGCAGTTTTCACTGTAAAACCGATTTGGAACTTGTACCTCCCCATGTATATGAATGGAGTGGAGTTTGCAACTGAAAAGAAACTTTGTGTTCCCAACAAGCTAGGTGAAGGACGGCTTTCACACACAATTATCTCTCAGAACTGAGCAAGTGGAGAGACGTTCGTTCACATAGCACCAAGGGAACGGGTTGCAGGAGACACTTTTTCTCTGGTTTCTCAGTCTGTTTCTAAGTGCTGGTTTGAACTTCCTGCAGTTTTCACTGTAAAACCGAGTTGGAGCTAGTACCTCTCCTTATATTGTATGGAATGGAGTTTGCAAGTGAAAAGAAACTTTGTGTTCCCAACAAGTCAGGTGAAGGACGGCTTTCACACACACTTATCTCTCAGAACTGAGCAAGTGGAGAGACGTTCGTTCATCTAGCACCAAGGGAACAGATTGCAGTGGACACATTTTCTCTGCTTTCTCAGTCTGTTTCCTAGTGCCGGTTTGAAGTTCCTGCAGTTTTCACTGTAAAACCGAGTTGGAGCTAGTACCTCCCCATATATATGTATGGAAAGTAGTTTGCAACTGAAAAAAAATTTTGTGTTTCCTACAAGCTAGGTGAAGGAAGGCTTTCACACACAGTTATCTCTCAGAACTGAGCAAGTGGGAGAAGTTCTTTCATCTAGCACCAAGGGAACGGGTTGCAGGAGACACTTTTTCTCTGCCTTCTCAGTCTGTTTCCTAGTGCCGGTTTGAAGTTCCTGCAGTTTTCACTGTAAAACCGATTTGGAACTTGTACCTCCCCATATATATGTATGGAGTGGAGTTTGCAACTGAAAAGAAACTTTGTGTTCCCAACAAGCTAGGTGAAGGACGGCTTTCACACACACTTATCTCTCAGAACTGAGCAAGTGGAGAGACTTTCGTTCATCTAGCACCAAGGGAACTGGTTGCAGGAGACACTTTTTCTCTGCTTTCTCAGTCTGTTTCCTAGTGCCGGTTTGAAGTTCCTGCAGTTTTCACTGTAAAACCGAGGTGGAGCTAGTACCTCCGCATATATATGTATGGAATGGAGTTTGCATCTGAAAAGAAACTTTGTGTTCCCAACAAGCTAGGTGAAGGACGGCTTTCACACACAATTATCTCTCAGAACTGAGCAAGTGGAGAGACGTTCGTTCATCTAGCACCAAGGGAACGGGTTGCAGGATACAATTTTTCTCTGCTTTCTCAGTCTGTTTCCTAGTGCCGGTTTGAAGTTCCTGCAGTTTTCACTGTAAAACCGAGTTGGAGCTCATTCCTCCCCATATATTTGTATGGATGGAGTTTGCAAATGAAAAGAAATTTTGTGTTCCCAACAAGCTAGGTGAAGGACGGCTTTCACACACACTTATCTCTCAGAACTGAGTATGTGGAGAGTCGTTCGTTCATCTTGCACCAGGGTAAAGGGTTGCAGGAGACAGTTTTTCTCTGCTTTCTCAGTCTGTTTCCTAGTGCCGGTTTGAAGTTCCTGCAGTTTTCACTGTAAAACCGAGTTGGAGCTAGTACCTCCCCATATATATGTATGGAAAGTAGTTTGCAACTGAAAAAAATTTTGTGTTCCCTACAAGCTAGGTGAAGGAAGGCTATCACACACAGTTCTCTCTCAGAACTGAGCAAGTGGGAGACGTTCTTTCATCTAGCACCAAGGGAACGGGTTGCAGGAGACACTTTTTCTCTGCCTTCTCAGTCTGTTTCCTAGTGCCGGTTTGAAGTTCCTGCAGTTTTCACTGTAAAACCGATTTGGAACTTGTACCTCCCCATATATATGTATGGAGTGGAGTTTGCAACTGAAAAGAAACTTTGTGTTCCCAACAAGCTAGGTGAAGGACGGCTTTCACACACACTTATCTCTCAGAACTGAGCAAGTGGAGAGACTTTCGTTCATCTAGCACCAAGGGAACTGGGTGCAGGAGACACTTTTTCTCTGCTTTCTCAGTCTGTTTCCTAGTGCCGGTTTGAAGTTCCTGCAGTTTTCACTGTAAAACCGAGGTGGAGCTAGTACCTCCGCATATATATGTATGGAATGGAGTTTGCATCTGAAAAGAAACTTTGTGTTCCCAACAAGCTAGGTGAAGGACGGCTTTCACACACAATTATCTCTCAGAACTGAGCAAGTGGAGAGACGTTCGTTCACCTAGCACCAAGGGAACGGGTTGCAGGATACACTTTTTCTCTGCTTTCTCAGTCTGTTTCCTAGTGCCGGTTTGAAGTTCCTGCAGTTTTCACTGTAAAACCGATTTGGAACTTGTACCTCCCCATGTATATGAATGGAGTGGAGTTTGCAACTGAAAAGAAACTTTGTGTTCCCAACAAGCTAGGTGAAGGACGGCTTTCACACACAATTATCTCTCAGAACTGAGCAAGTGGAGAGACGTTCGTTCACCTAGCACCAAGGGAACGGGTTGCAGGAGACACTTTTTCTCTGGTTTCTCAGTCTGTTTCTAAGTGCTGGTTTGAACTTCCTGCAGTTTTCACTGTAAAACCGAGTTGGAGCTAGTACCTCTCCTTATATTGTATGGAATGGAGTTTGCAAGTGAAAAGAAACTTTGTGTTCCCAACAAGTCAGGTGAAGGACGGCTTTCACACACACTTATCTCTCAGAACTGAGCAAGTGGAGAGACGTTCGTTCATCTAGCACCAAGGGAACAGATTGCAGTGGACACATTTTCTCTGCTTTCTCAGTCTGTTTCCTAGTGCCGGTTTGAAGTTCCTGCAGTTTTCACTGTAAAACCGAGTTGGAGCTAGTACCTCCCCATATATATGTATGGAAAGTAGTTTGCAACTGAAAAAAAATTTTGTGTTTCCTACAAGCTAGGTGAAGGAAGGCTTTCACACACAGTTATCTCTCAGAACTGAGCAAGTGGGAGAAGTTCTTTCATCTAGCACCAAGGGAACGGGTTGCAGGAGACACTTTTTCTCTGCCTTCTCAGTCTGTTTCCTAGTGCCGGTTTGAAGTTCCTGCAGTTTTCACTGTAAAACCGATTTGGAACTTGTACCTCCCCATATATATGTATGGAGTGGAGTTTGCAACTGAAAAGAAACTTTGTGTTCCCAACAAGCTAGGTGAAGGACGGCTTTCACACACACTTATCTCTCAGAACTGAGCAAGTGGAGAGACTTTCGTTCATCTAGCACCAAGGGAACTGGTTGCAGGAGACACTTTTTCTCTGCTTTCTCAGTCTGTTTCCTAGTGCCGGTTTGAAGTTCCTGCAGTTTTCACTGTAAAACCGAGGTGGAGCTAGTACCTCCGCATATATATGTATGGAATGGAGTTTGCATCTGAAAAGAAACTTTGTGTTCCCAACAAGCTAGGTGAAGGACGGCTTTCACACACAATTATCTCTCAGAACTGAGCAAGTGGAGAGACGTTCGTTCATCTAGCACCAAGGGAACGGGTTGCAGGATACAATTTTTCTCTGCTTTCTCAGTCTGTTTCCTAGTGCCGGTTTGAAGTTCCTGCAGTTTTCACTGTAAAACCGAGTTGGAGCTCATTCCTCCCCATATATTTGTATGGATGGAGTTTGCAAATGAAAAGAAATTTTGTGTTCCCAACAAGCTAGGTGAAGGACGGCTTTCACACACACTTATCTCTCAGAACTGAGTATGTGGAGAGTCGTTCGTTCATCTTGCACCAGGGTAAAGGGTTGCAGGAGACAGTTTTTCTCTGCTTTCTCAGTCTGTTTCCTAGTGCCGGTTTGAAGTTCCTGCAGTTTTCACTGTAAAACCGAGTTGGATCTAGTACCTCCCCATATATATGTATGTAATGGGGTTTGCAACTGAAAAGAAACTTTGTGTTCCCAACAAGCTATGTGAAGGACGGCTTTCACACACACTTATCTCTCAGAATTGAGCAAGTGGAGAGACATTCGTTCATCTAGCACCAAGGCAACGGGTTGCAGGAGACACTTTTTCTCTGCTTTCTCAGTCTGTTTCCTAGTGCCGGTTTGAAGTTCCTGCAGTTTTCACTGTAAAACCGAGTTGGAGCTAGTACCTACCCTTATATATGTATGGAATAGAGTTTGCATCTGAAAAAAACTTTGTTTTCCGAACAAGCTAGGTGAAGGACGGATTTCACACACTTATCTCTCAGAACTGAGCAAGTGGAGAGACGTTCGTTCATCTAGCACCAACGGAACGGGTTGCAGGAGACACATTTTCTCTGCTTTCTCAGTTTGTTTCCTAGTGCCGGTTTGAAGTTCCTGCAGTTTTCACTGTAAAACCAAGTTGGAGTTATTACCTCCCCATATATATGTATGGTGTGGAGTTTGCAACTGAAAAGTAACTTTGTGTTCCCAACAAGCTAGGTGAAGGACGGCTTTCACACACACTTATCTCTCAGAACTGAGCAAGTGGAGAGACGTTCGTTCATCTAGCACCAAGGGAACGGGTTGTAGGAGACACTTTTTCTCTGCTTTTTCAGTCTGTTACCTTGTGCCGGTTGGAAGTTCCTGCAGTTTTCACTGTAAAATCGAGTTGGAGCTTGTACCTCCCCATATATATGTATGGAATGGAGTTTACAACTGAAAAGAAACTTTGTGTTCCGAACAACATAGATGAAGGACGGCTTTCACACACAATTATCTCTCAGAACTGAGCAATTGGAGAGACTTTCGTTCATCTAGCACCAAGGGAACGGGTTGCAGGGGACACTATTTCTCTGCTTTCTCAGTCTGTTTCCTAGTGCCGGTTTGAAGTTCCTGCAGTTTTCACTGTAAAACCGAGTTGGAGCTAGTACCTCCCCTTATATTTGTATGGAATGGAGTTTGCAAGTGAAAAGAAACTTTGTGATCCCAACAAGCTAGGTGAAGGACGGCTTTCACACAAGCTTATCTCTCAGAACTGAGCAAGTGGAGAGACGTTCGTTCATCTAGCACCAAGGGAACGGGTGGCAGGAGACACTTTTTCTCTGCTTTCTCAGTCTGTTTCCTAGTGCCGGTTTGAAGTTCCTGCAGTTTTCACTGTAAAACCGTGTTGGAACTAGTACCTCCCCATATATATGTATGTAATGGAGTTTGCAACTGAAAAGAATCTTTGTGTTCCCAACAAGCTAGTTGAAGTATGGCTTTCACACACAATTATGTCTCAGAACTGAGCAAGTGGAGAGACGTTCGTTCATCTAGCACCAAGGGAACAGGTTGCAGGAGACACTTTTTCTCTGCTTTCTCAGTCTGTTTCCTACTTCCGGTTTGAAGTTCCTGCAGTTTTCACTGTAAAACCGAGTTGGAGTTTTTACCTCCCCATATATATGTATGGTGTGGAGTTTGCAACTGAAAAGAAACTTTGTGTTCCCAACAAGCTAGGTGAAGGACGGCTTTCACACCCACTTACTTCTCAGAACTGAGTATGTTGCGAGTCGTTCGTTCATCTAGCACCAGGGGAATGGTTTGCAGGAGACACTTTTTCTCTGCTTTCTCAGTCTGTTTCCTAGTGCCGGTTTGAAGTTCCTGCAGTTTTCACTGTAAAACCGTGTTGGAGCTAGTACCTCCCCATATATATGTATGGAAAGTAGTTTGCAACTGAAAAAAAATTTTGTGTTCCCAACAAGCTAGGTGAAGGACGGCTTTCACCCACAATTATCTCTCAGATGTGAGCAAGTGGAGAGACTTTCGTTCATCTAGCACCAAGGGAACTGGGTGCAGGAGACACTTTTTCTCTGCTTTCTCAGTCTGTTTCCTAGTGCCGGGTTGAACTTCCTGCAGTTTTCACTGTAAAACCGAGGTGGAGCTAGTACCTCCGCATATATATGTATGGAATGGAGTTTGCATCTGAAAAGAAACTTTGTGTTCCCAACAAGCTAGGTGAAGGACGGCTTTCACACACAATTATCTCTCAGAACTGAGCAAGTGGAGAGACGTTCGTTCATCTAGCACCAAGGGAACGGGTTGCAGGATACACTTTTTCTCTGCTTTCTCAGTCTGTTTCCTAGTGCCGGTTTGAAGTTCCTGCAGTTTTCACTGTAAAACCGATTTGGAACTTGTACCTCCCCATATATATGAATGGAGTGGAGTTTGCAACTGAAAAGAAACTTTGTGTTCCCAACAAGCTAGGTGAAGGACGGCTTTCACACACAATTATCTCTCAGAACTGAGCAAGTGGAGAGACGTTCGTTCACCTAGCACCAAGGGAACGGGTTGCAGGAGACACTTTTTCTCTGGTTTCTCAGTCTGTTTCTAAGTGCTGGTTTGAACTTCCTGCAGTTTTCACTGTAAAACCGAGTTGGAGCTAGTACCTCTCCTTATATTTGTATGGAATGGAGTTTGCAAGTGAAAAGAAACTTTGTGTTCCCAACAAGCTAGGTGAAGGACGGCTTTCACACACACTTATCTCTCAGAACTGAGCAAGTGGAGAGACGTTCGTTCATCTAGCACCAAGGGATCGGGTTGCAGGAGACCCTTTTTCTCTGCTTTCTCAATCTGTTTCCTAGTGCCGGTTTGATGTTCCTGCAGTTTTCACTGTAAAACCGAGTTGGAGCTAGTACCTCCCCATATATATTTATGGAATGGAGTTTGCAAATGAAAAGAAACTTTGTGTTCCCAACAAGTCAGGTGAAGGACGGCTTTCACACACACTTATCTCTCAGAACTGAGCAAGTGGAGAGACGTTCGTTCATCTAGCACCAAGGGAACAGATTGCAGTGGACACATTTTCTCTGCTTTCTCAGTCTGTTTCCTAGTGCCGGTTTGAAGTTCCTGCAGTTTTCACTGTAAAACCGAGTTGGAGCTAGTACCTCCCCATATATATGTATGGAAAGTAGTTTGCAACTGAAAAAAAATTTTGTGTTCCCTACAAGCTAGGTGAAGGAAGCTTTCACAAACAGTTATCTCTCAGAACTGAGCAAGTGGGAGACGTTCTTTCATCTAGCACCAAGGGAACGGGTTGCAGGAGACACTTTTTCTCTGCCTTCTCAGTCTGTTTCCTAGTGCCGGTTTGAAGTTCCTGCAGTTTTCACTCTAAAACCGATTTGGAACTTGTACCTCCCTATATATATGTATGGAGTGGAGTTTGCAACTGAAAAGAAACTTTGTGTTCCCAACAAGCTAGGTGAAGGACGGCTTTCACACACACTTATCTCTCAGAACTGAGCAAGTGGAGAGACTTTCGTTCATCTAGCACCAAGGGAACTGGTTGCAGGAGACACTTTTTCTCTGCTTTCTCAGTCTGTTTCCTAGTGCCGGTTTGAAGTTCCTGCAGTTTTCACTGTAAAACCGAGTTGGATCTAGTACCTCCCCATATATATTTATGTAATAGTGTTTGCAACTGAAAAGAAACTTTGTGTTCCCAACAAGCTAGGTGAAGGACGGCTTTCACACACACTTATCTCTCAGAACTGAGCAAGTGGAGAGACGTTCGTTCATCTAGCACCAAGGCAACGGGTTGCAGGAGACACTTTTTCTCTGCTTTCTCAGTCTGTTTCCTAGTGCCGGTTTGAAGTTCCTGCAGTTTTCACTGTAAAACCGAGTTGGAGCTAGTACCTACCCTTATATATGTATGGAATAGAGTTTGCATCTGACAAAAACTTTGTTTTCCGAACAAGCTAGGTGAAGGACGGATTTCACACACTTATCTCTCAGAACTGAGCAAGTGGAGAGACGTTCGTTCATCTAGCACCAAGGGAACGGGTTGCAGGATACACTTTTTCTCTGCTTTCTCAGTCTGTTTCCTAGTGCCGGTTTGAAGTTCCTGCAGTTTTCACTGTAAAACCGAGTTGGATCTAGTACCTCCCCATATATATGTATGTAATGGTGTTTGCAACTGAAAAGAAACTTTGTGTTCCCAACAAGCTAGGTGAAGGACGGCTTTCACACACACTTATCTCTCAGAACTGAGCAAGTGGAGAGACGTTCGTTCATCTAGCACCAAGGCAACGGGTTGCAGGAGACACTTTTTCTCTGCTTTCTCAGTCTGTTTCCTAGTGCCGGTTTGAAGTTCCTGCAGTTTTCACTGTAAAACCGAGTTGGAGCTAGTACCTACCCTTATATATGTATGGAATAGAGTTTGCATCTGACAAAAACTTTGTTTTCCGAACAAGCTAGGTGAAGGACGGATTTCACACACTTATCTCTCAGAACTGAGCAAGTGGAGAGACGTTCGTTCATCTAGCACCAAGGGAACGGGTTGCAGGATACACTTTTTCTCTGCTTTCTCAGTCTGTTTCCTAGTGCCGGTTTGAAGTTCCTGCAGTTTTCACTGTAAAACCGAGTTGGAGCTAGTACCTCTCCTTATATTTGTATGGAATGGAGTTTGCAAGTGAAAAGAAACTTTGTTTTCCGAACAAGCTAGGTGAAGGACGGATTTCACACACTTATCTCTCAGAACTGAGCAAGTGGAGAGACGTTCGTTCATCTTGCAAGAAGGGAACGGCTTGCAGGAGACACTTTTTCTCTGCTTTCTCAGTCTGTTTCCTAATGCCGGTTTGAAGTTCCTGCAGTTTTCACTGTAAAACCGAGTTGGAGCTAGTACCTGCCCATATATATGTAAGTAATGGAGTTTGCAACTGAAAAGAAACTTTGTGTTCCCAACATGCTAGGTGAAGGACGGCTTTCACACACAATTATCTCTCAGAACTGAGCAATTGGAGAGACTTTCGTTCGTCTAGCAGCAAGGGAACGGGTTGCAGGGACACTTTTTCTCTGCTTTCTCAGTCTGTTTCCTAGTGCCGGTTTGAATTTCCTGCAATTTTCACAGTAAAAGTGAGTTGGAGCTAGTACCTCCCCATATATATAGATATGGAATGGAGTTTGCAACTGAAAAGAAACTTTGTGTTCCCAACAAGCTAGGTGAAGGACGGCTTTCACACAAGCTTATATCTCAGAACTGAGCAAGTGGAGAGACGTTCGTTCATCTAGCACCAAGGGAACGGGTTGCAGGAGACAGTTTTTCTCTGCTTTCTCAGTCTGTTTCCTAGTGCCGGTTTGAAGTTCCTGCAGTTTTCACTCTAAACAGTGTTGGAACTAGTACCTCCCCATATATATGTATGTAATGGTGTTTGCAACTGAAAAGAATCTTTGTGTTCCCAACCAGCTATTTGAAGGATGGCTTTCACACACACTTATCTCTCAGAACTGAGCAAGTGGAGAGACGTTCGTTCATCTAGCACCAAGGGAAGGGGTTGCAGGAGAGACTTTTTCTCTGCTTTCTCAGTCTGTTTCCTAGTGCCGGTTTGAAGTTCCTGCAGTTTTCACTGTAAAACCGATTTGGAACTTGTACCTCCCCATATATATGAATGGAGTGGAGTTTGCAACTGAAAAGAAACTTTGTGTTCCCAACAAGCTAGGTGAAGGACGGCTTTCACACACAATTATCTCTCAGAACTGAGCAAGTGGAGAGACGTTCGTTCACCTAGCACCAAGGGAACGGTTTGCAGGAGACACTTTTTCTCTGGTTTCTCAGTCTGTTTCTTAGTGCCGGTTTGAACTTCCTGCAGTTTTCACGGTAAAACCGAGTTGGAGCTAGTACCTCTCCTTATATTTGTATGGAATGGAGTTTGCAAGTGAAAAGAAACTTTGTGTTCCCAACAAGCTAGGTGAAGGACGGCTTTCACACACACTTATCTCTCAGAACTGAGCAAGTGGAGAGACGTTCGTTCATCTAGCACCAAGGGAACAGATTGCAGTGGACACATTTTCTCTGCTTTCTCAGTCTGTTTCCTAGTGCCGGTTTGAAGTTCCTGCAGTTTTCACTGTAAAACCGAGTTGGAGCTAGTACCTCCCCATATATATGTATGGAAAGTAGTTTGCAACTGAAAAAAATTTTGTGTTCCCTACAAGCTAGGTGAAGGAAGGCTATCACACACAGTTATCTCTCAGAACTGAGCAAGTGGGAGACGTTCTTTCATCTAGCACCAAGGGAACGGGTTGCAGGAGACACTTTTTCTCTGCCTTCTCAGTCTGTTTCCTAGTGCCGGTTTGAAGTTCCTGCAGTTTTCACTGTAAAACCGATTTGGAACTTGTACCTCCCCATATATATGTATGGAGTGGAGTTTGCAACTGAAAAGAAACTTTGTGTTCCCAACAAGCTAGGTGAAGGACGGCTTTCACACACACATATCTCTCAGAACTGAGCAAGTGGAGAGACTTTCGTTCATCTAGCACCAAGGGAACTGGGTGCAGGAGACACTTTTTCTCTGCTTTCTCAGTCTGTTTCCTAGTGCCGGTTTGAAGTTCCTGCAGTTTTCACTGTAAAACCGAGGTGGAGCTAGTACCTCCGCATATATATGTATGGAATGGAGTTTGCAACTGAAAAGAAACTTTGTGTTCCCAACAAGCTAGGTGAAGGACGGCTTTCACACCCACTTATCTCTCAGAACTGAGCAAGTGGACAGACTTTCGTTCATCTAGCACCAAGGGAACTGGGTGCAGGAGACACTTTTGCTCTGCTTTCTCAGTCTGTTTCCTAGTGCCGGTTTGAAGTTCCTGCAGTTTTCACTGTAAATCCGAGTTGGAGCTAGTTCCTCCCCATGTATATGTATGGAATGGAGTTTGCAACTGAAAAGAAACTTTGTGTTCCCAACAAGCTAGTTGAACGACGGCTTTCACACACACTTATCTCTCAGAACTCAGCAAGTGGAGAGACGTTCGTCCATCTAGCACCAAGGGAACGGGTTGCAGGAGACACTTTTTCTGTGCTTTCTCAGTCTGTTTCCTAGTGCCGGTTTGAAGTTCCTGCAGTTTTCACTGTAAAATCGAGTTGGAGCTTGTACCTCCCCTTATATATGTAGGGAATGGAGTTTGCAACTGAACAGAAACTTTGTGTTCCCAACAAGCTAGTTGAAGGACGGCTTTCAAACACACATATCTCTCAGAACTGAGCAATTGGAGAGACGTTCGTTCATCTAGCACCAAGGGAACGGGTTGCAGGAGACATTTTTCTCTGCTTTCTCAGTCTGTTTCCTAGTGCCGGTTTGAAGTTCCTGCAGTTTTCACTGTAAAACCGAGTTGGAGCTAGTACTTCCCCATATATATGTAAGGAATGGAGTTTGCAACTGAAAAGAAACTTTGTGTTCCCAACAATCTAGGTGAAGGACGGCTTTCACACACACTTATCTCTCAGAACTCAGCAAGTGGAGAGACGTTCGTTCATCTAGCACCAAGGGAAGGGGTTGCAGGAGACACTTTTTCTCTGCTTTCTCAGTCTGTTTCCTAGTGCCGGTTTGAAGTTCCAGCAGTTTTCACTGTAAAACCGATTTGGAACTTGTACCTCCCCATATATATGAATGGAGTGGAGTTTGCAACTGAAAAGAAACTTTGTGTTCCCAACAAGCTAGGTGAAGGACGGCTTTCACACACAATTATCTCTCAGAACTGAGCAAGTGGAGAGACGTTCGTTCACCTAGCACCAAGGGAACGGTTTGCAGGAGAAACTTTTTCTCTGGTTTCTCAGTCTGTTTCTTAGTGCCGGTTTGAACTTCCTGCAGTTTTCACTGTAAAACCGAGTTGGAGCTAGTACCTCTCCTTATATTTGTATGGAATGGAGTTTGCAAGTGAAAAGAAACTTTGTGTTCCCAACAAGCTAGGTGAAGGACGGCTTTCACACACACTTATCTCTCAGAACTGAGCAAGTGGAGAGACGTTCGTTCATCTAGCACCAAGGGAACAGATTGCAGTGGACACATTTTCTCTGCTTTCTCAGTCTGTTTCCTAGTGCCGGTTTGAAGTTCCTGCAGTTTTCACTGTAAAACCGAGTTGGAGCTAGTACCTCCCCATATATATGTATGGAAAGTAGTTTGCAATTGAAAAAAATTTTGTGTTCCCTACAAGCTAGGTGAAGGAAGGCTATCACACACAGTTATCTCTCAGAACTGAGCAAGTGGGAGACGTTCTTTCATCTAGCACCAAGGGAACGGGTTGCAGGAGACACTTTTTCTCTGCCTTCTCAGTCTGTTTTCTAGTGCCGGTTTGAAGTTCCTGCAGTTTTCACTGTAAAACCGATTTGGAACTTGTACCTCCCCATATATATGTATGGAGTGGAGTCTGCAACTGAAAAGAAACTTTGTGTTCCCAACAAGCTAGGTGAAGGACGGCTTTCACACACACTTATCTCTCAGAACTGAGCAAGTGGAGAGACTTTCGTTCATCTAGCACCAAGGGAACTGGGTGCAGGAGACACTTTTTCTCTGCTTTCTCAGTCTGTTTCCTAGTGCCGGTTTGAAGTTCCTGCAGTTTTCACTGTAAAACCGAGGTGGAGCTAGTACCTCCGCATATATATGTATGGAATGGAGTTTGCATCTGAAAAGAAACTTTGTGTTCCCAACAAGCTAGGTGAAGGACGGCTTTCACACACAATTATCTCTCAGAACTGAGCAAGTGGAGAGACGTTCGTTCACCTAGCACCAAGGGAACGGGTTGCAGGATACACTTTTTCTCTGCTTTCTCAGTCTGTTTCCTAGTGCCGGTTTGAAGTTCCTGCAGTTTTCACTGTAAAACCGATTTGGAACTTGTACCTCCCCATATATATGAATGGAGTGGAGTTTGCAACTGAAAAGAAACTTTGTGTTCCCAACAAGCTAGGTGAAGGACGGCTTTCACACACAATTATCTCTCAGAACTGAGCAAGTGGAGAGACGTTCGTTCACCTAGCACCAAGGGAACGGGTTGCAGGAGACACTTTTTCTCTGGTTTCTCAGTCTGTTTCTAAGTGCTGGTTTGAACTTCCTGCAGTTTTCACTGTAAAACCGAGTTGGAGCTAGTACCTCTCCTTATATTTGTATGGAATGGAGTTTGCAAGTGAAAAGAAACTTTGTGTTCCCAACAAGCTAGGTGAAGGACGGCTTTCACACACACTTATCTCTAAGAACTGAGCAAGTGGAGAGACGTTCGTTCATCTAGCACCAAGGGATCGGGTTGCAGGAGACCCTTTTTCTCTGCATTCTCAGTCTGTTTCCTAGTGCCGGTTTGATGTTCCTGCAGTTTTCACTGTAAAACCGAGTTGGAGCTAGTACCTCCCCATATATATTTATGGAATGGAGTTTGCAAATGAAAAGAAACATTGTGTTCCCAACAAGTCAGGTGAAGGACGGCTTTCACACACAGTTATCTCTCAGAACTGAGCAAGTGGAGAGACGTTCGTTCATCTAGCACCAAGGGAACAGATTGCAGTGGACACATTTTCTCTGCTTTCTCAGTCTGTTTCCTAGTGCCGGTTTGAAGTTCCTGCAGTTTTCACTGTAAAACCGAGTTGGAGCTAGTACCTCCCCATATATATGTATGGAAAGTAGTTTGCAACTGAAAAAAAATTTTGTGTTCCCTACAAGCTAGGTGAAGGAAGGCTTTCACACACAGTTATCTCTCAGAACTGTGCAAGTGGGAGAAGTTCTTTCATCTAGCACCAAGGGAACGGGTTGCAGGAGACACTTTTTCTCTGCCTTCTCAGTCTGTTTCTAGTGCCGGTTTGAAGTTCCTGCAGTTTTCACTGTAAAACCGAGGTGGAGCTAGTACCTCCGCATATATATGTATGGAATGGAGTTTGCATCTGAAAAGAAACTTTGTGTTCCCAACAAGCTAGGTGAAGGACGGCTTTCACACACAATTATCTCTCAGAACTGAGCAAGTGGAGAGACGTTCGTTCATCTAGCACCAAGGGAACGGGTTGCAGGATACAATTTTTCTCTGCTTTCTCAGTCTGTTTCCTAGTGCCGGTTTGAAGTTCCTGCAGTTTTCACTGTAAAACCGAGTTGGAGCTCATTCCTCCCCTTATATTTGTATGGATGGAGTTTGCAAATGAAAAGAAATTTTGTGTTCCCAACAAGCTAGGTGAAGGACGGCTTTCACACACACTTATCTCTCAGAACTGAGTATGTGGAGAGTCGTTCGTTCATCTTGCACCAGGGTAAAGGGTTGCAGGAGACAGTTTTTCTCTGCTTTCTCAGTCTGTTTCCTAGTGCCGGTTTGAAGTTCCTGCAGTTTTCACTGTAAAACCGAGTTGGATCTAGTACCTCCCCATATATATGTATGTAATGGGGTTTGCAACTGAAAAGAAACTTTGTGTTCCCAACAAGCTAGGTGAAGGACGGCTTTCACACACACTTATCTGTCAGAACTGAGCAAGTGGAGAGACGTTCGTTCATCTAGCACCAAGGGAACGGGTTGTAGGAGACACTTTTTCTCTGATTTTTCAGTCTGTTACCTTGTGCCGGTTGGAAGTTCCTGCAGTTTTCACTGTAAAATCGAGTTGGAGCTTGTACCTCCCCATATATATGTATGGAATGGAGTTTACAACTGAAAAGAAACTTTGTGTTCCGAACAACATAGATGAAGGACGGCTTTCACACACAATTATCTCTCAGAACTGAGCAATTGGAGAGACTTTCGTTCATCTAGCACCAAGGGAACGGGTTGCAGGAGACACTATTTCTCTGCTTTCTCAGTCTGTTTCCTAGTGCCGGTTTGAAGTTCCTGCAATTTACAATGTAAAACCGAGTTGGAGCTAGTACCTCCCCTTATATTTGTATGGAATGGAGTTTGCAAGTGAAAAGAAACTTTGTGTTCCCAACAAGCTAGGTGAAGGACGGCTTTCACACAAGCTTATCTCTCAGAACTGAGCAAGTGGAGAGACGTTCGTTCATCTAGCACCAAGGGAACGGGTGGCAGGAGACACTTTTTCTCTGCTTTCTCAGTCTGTTTCCTAGTGCCGGTTTGAAGTTCCTGCAGTTTTCACTGTAAAACCGTGTTGGAACCAGTACCTCCCCATATATATGTATGTAATGGAGTTTGCAACTGAAAAGAATCTTTGTGTTCCCAACAAGCTAGTTGAAGTATGGCTTTCACACACACTTATCTCTCAGAACTGAGCAAGTGGAGAGACGTTCGTTCATCTAGCACCAAGGGAACGGGTTGCAGGAGACAGTTTTTCTCTGCTTTCTCAGTCTGTTTCCTAGTGCCGGTTTGAAGTTCCTGCAGTTTTCACTGTAAATCCGAGTTGGAGCTAGTTCCTCCCCATGTATATGTATGGAATGGAGTTTGCAACTGAAAAGAAACTTTGTGTTCCCAACAAGCTTGTTGAACGACGGCTTTCACACACAATTATGTCTCAGAACTGAGCAAGTGGAGAGACGTTCGTTCATCTAGCACCAAGGGAACAGGTTGCAGGAGACACTTTTTCTCTGCTTTCTCAGTCTGTTTCCTACTTCCGGTTTGAAGTTCCTGCAGTTTTCACTGTAAAACCGAGTTGGAGTTTTTACCTCCCCATATATATGTATGGTGTGGAGTTTGCAACTGAAAAGAAACTTTGTGTTCCCAACAAGCTAGGTGAAGGACGGCTTTCACACCCACTTACTTCTCTGAACTGAGTATGTTGCGAGTCGTTCGTTCATCTAGCACCAGGGGAATGGTTTGCAGGAGACACTTTTTCTCTGCCTTCTCAGTCTGTTTCCTAGTGCCGGTTTGAAGTTCCTGCAGTTTTCACTGTAAAACCGTGTTGGAGCTAGTACCTCCCCATATATATGTATGGAAAGTAGTTTGCAACTGAAAAAAAATTTTGTGTTCCCAACAAGCTAGGTGAAGGACGGCTTTCACACACAATTATCTCTCAGATGTGAGCAAGTGGAGAGACTTTCGTTCATCTAGCACCAAGGGAACTGGGTGCAGGAGACACTTATTCTCTGCTTTCTCAGTCTGTTTCCTAGTGCCGGTTTGAAGTTCCTGCAGTTTTCACTGTAAAACCGAGGTGGAGCTAGTACCTCCGCATATATATGTATGGAATGGAGTTTGCATCTGAAAAGAAACTTTGTGTTCCCAACAAGCTAGGTGAAGGACGGCTTTCACACACAATTATCTCTCAGAACTGAGCAAGTGGAGAGACGTTCGTTCACCTAGCACCAAGGGAACGGGTTGCAGGATACACTTTTTCTCTGCTTTCTCAGTCTGTTTCCTAGTGCCGGTTTGAAGTTCCAGCAGTTTTCACTGTAAAACCGATTTGGAACTTGTACCTCCCCATATATATGAATGGAGTGGAGTTTGCAACTGAAAAGAAACTTTGTGTTCCCAACAAGCTAGGTGAAGGACGGCTTTCACACACAATTATCTCTCAGAACTGAGCAAGTGGAGAGACGTTCGTTCACCTAGCACCAAGGGAACGGGTTGCAGGAGACACTTTTTCTCTGGTTTCTCAGTCTGTTTCTAAGTGCTGGTTTGAACTTCCTGCAGTTTTCACTGTAAAACCGAGTTGGAGCTAGTACCTCTCCTTATATTTGTATGGAATGGAGTTTGCAAGTGAAAAGAAACTTTGTGTTCCCAACAAGCTAGGTGAAGGACGGCTTTCACACACACTTATCTCTCAGAACTGAGCAAGTGGAGAGACGTTCGTTCATCTAGCACCAAGGGATCGGGTTGCAGGAGACCCTTTTTCTCTGCCTTCTCAGTCTGTTTCCTAGTGCCGGTTTGATGTTCCTGCAGTTTTCACTGTAAAACCGAGTTGGAGCTAGTACCTCCCCATATATATTTATGGAATGGAGTTTGCAAATGAAAAGAAACTTTGTGTTCCCAACAAGTCAGGTGAAGGACGGCTTTCACACACACTTATCTCTCAGAACTGAGCAAGTGGAGAGACGTTCGTTCATCTAGCACCAAGGGAACAGATTGCAGTGGACACATTTTCTCTGCTTTCTCAGTCTGTTTCCTAGTGCCGGTTTGAAGTTCCTGCAGTTTTCACTGTAAAACCGAGTTGGAGCTAGTACCTCCCCATATATATGTATGGAAAGTAGTTTGCAACTGAAAAAAAATTTTGTGTTCCCTACAAGCTAGGTGAAGGAAGGCTTTCAGACACAGTTATCTCTCAGAACTGAGCAAGTGGGAGACGTTCTTTCATCTAGCACCAAGGGAACGGGTTGCAGGAGACACTTTTTCTCTGCCTTCTCAGTCTGTTTCCTAGTGCCGGTTTGAAGTTCCTGCAGTTTTCACTCTAAAACCGATTTGGAACTTGTACCTCCCTATATATATGTATGGAGTGGAGTTTGCAACTGAAAAGAAACTTTGTGTTCCCAACAAGCTAGGTGAAGGACGGCTTTCACACACACTTATCTCTCAGAACTGAGCAAGTGGAGAGACTTTCGTTCATCTAGCACCAAGGGAACTGGTTGCAGGAGACACTTTTTCTCTGCTTTCTCAGTCTGTTTCCTAGTGCCGGTTTGAAGTTCCTTCAGTTTTCACTGTAAAACCGAGTTGGAGCTCATTCCTCCCCATATATTTGTATGGATGGAGTTTGCAAATGAAAAGAAATTTTGTGTTCCCAACAAGCTAGGTGAAGGACATCTTTCACACACAGTTATCTCTCAGAACTGAGCAAGTGGGAGAAGTTCTTTCATCTAGCACCAAGGGAACGGGTTGCAGGAGACACTTTTTCTCTGCCTTCTCAGTCTGTTTCCTAGTGCCGGTTTGAAGTTCCTGCAGTTTTCACTGTAAAACCGATTTGGAACTTGTACCTCCCCATATATATGTATGGAGTGGAGTTTGCAACTGAAAAGAAACTTTGTGTTCCCAACAAGCTAGGTGAAGGACGGCTTTCACACACAATTATCTCTCAGAACTGAGCAAGTGGAGAGACTTTCGTTCATCTAGCACCAAGGGAACTGGTTGCAGGAGACACTTTTTCTCTGCTTTCTCAGTCTGTTTCCTAGTGCCGGTTTGAAGTTCCTGCAGTTTTCACTGTAAAACCGAGGTGGAGCTAGTACCTCCGCATATATATGTATGGAATGGAGTTTGCATCTGAAAAGAAACTTTGTGTTCCCAACAAGCTAGGTGAAGGACGGCTTTCACACACAATTATCTCTCAGAACTGAGCAAGTGGAGAGACGTTCGTTCATCTAGCACCAAGGGAACGGGTTGCAGGATACAATTTTTCTCTGCTTTCTCAGTCTGTTTCCTAGTGCCGGTTTGAAGTTCCTGCAGTTTTCACTGTAAAACCGAGTTGGAGCTCATTCCTCCCCATATATTTGTATGGATGGAGTTTGCAAATGAAAAGAAATTTTGTGTTCCCAACAAGCTAGGTGAAGGACGGCTTTCACACACACTTATCTCTCAGAACTGAGTATGTGGAGAGTCGTTCGTTCATCTTGCACCAGGGTAAAGGGTTGCAGGAGACAGTTTTTCTCTGCTTTCTCAGTCTGTTTCCTAGTGCCGGTTTGAAGTTCCTGCAGTTTTCACTGTAAAACCGAGTTGGATCTAGTACCTCCCCATATATATGTATGTAATGGGGTTTGCAACTGAAAAGAAACTTTGTGTTCCCAACAAGCTAGGTGAAGGACGGCTTTCACACACACTTATCTCTCAGAACTGAGCAAGTGGAGAGACGTTCGTTCATCTAGCACCAAGGGAACGGGTTGTAGGAGACACTTTTTCTCTGCTTTTTCAGTCTGTTACCTTGTGCCGGTTGGAAGTTCCTGCAGTTTTCACTGTAAAATCGAGTTGGAGCTTGTACCTCCCCATATATATGTATGGAATGGAGTTTACAACTGAAAAGAAACTTTGTGTTCCGAACAACATAGATGAAGGGCGGCTTTCACACACAATTATCTCTCAGAACTGAGCAATTGGAGAGACTTTCGTTCATCTAGCACCAAGGGAACGGGTTGCAGGAGACACTATTTCTCTGCTTTCTCAGTCTGTTTCCTAGTGCCGGTTTGAAGTTCCTGCAGTTTTCACTGTAAAACCGAGTTGGAGCTAGTACCTCCCCTTATATTTGTATGGAATGGAGTTTGCAAGTGAAAAGAAACTTTGTGTTCCCAACAAGCTAGGTGAAGGACGGCTTTCACACAAGCTTATCTCTCAGAACTGAGCAAGTGGAGAGACGTTCGTTCATCTAGCACCAAGGGAACGGGTGGCAGGAGACACTTTTTCTCTGCTTTCTCAGTCTGTTTCCTAGTGCCGGTTTGAAGTTCCTGCAGTTTTCACTGTAAAACCGTGTTGGAACTAGTACCTCCCCATATATATGTATGTAATGGAGTTTGCAACTGAAAAGAATCTTTGTGTTCCCAACAAGCTAGTTGAAGTATGGCTTTCACACACACTTATCTCTCAGAACTGAGCAAGTGGAGAGACGTTCGTTCATCTAGCACCAAGGGAACGGGTTGCAGGAGACAGTTTTTCTCTGCTTTCTCAGTCTGTTTCCTAGTGCCGGTTTGAAGTTCCTGCAGTTTTCACTGTAAATCCGAGTTGGAGCTAGTTCCTCCCCATGTATATGTATGGAATGGAGTTTGCAACTGAAAAGAAACTTTGTGTTCCCAACAAGCTAGTTGAACGACGGCATTCACACACAATTATGTCTCAGAACTGAGCAAGTGGAGAGACGTTCGTTCATCTAGCTCCAAGGGAACAGGTTGCAGGAGACACTTTTTCTCTGCTTTCTCAGTCTGTTTCCTACTTCCGGTTTGAAGTTCCTGCAGTTTTCACTGTAAAACCGAGTTGGAGTTTTTACCTCCCCATATATATGTATGGTGTGGAGTTTGCAACTGAAAAGAAACTTTGTGTTCCCAACAAGCTAGGTGAAGGACGGCTTTCACACCCACTTACTTCTCAGAACTGAGTATGTTGCGAGTCGTTCGTTCATCTAGCACCAGGGGAATGGTTTGCAGGAGACAATTTTTCTCTGCCTTCTCAGTCTGTTTCCTAGTGCCGGTTTGAAGTTCCTGCAGTTTTCACTGTAAAACCGTGTTGGAGCTAGTACCTCCCCATATATATGTATGGAAAGTAGTTTGCAACTGAAAAAAAATTTTGTGTTCCCAACAAGCTAGGTGAAGGACGGCTTTCACACACAATTATCTCTCAGATGTGAGCAAGTGGAGAGACTTTCGTTCATCTAGCACCAAGGGAACTGGGTGCAGGAGACACTTATTCTCTGCTTTCTCAGTCTGTTTCCTAGTGCCGGTTTGAAGTTCCTGCAGTTTTCACTGTAAAACCGAGGTGGAGCTAGTACCTCCGCATATATATGTATGGAATGGAGTTTGCATCTGAAAAGAAACTTTGTGTTCCCAACAAGCTAGGTGAAGGACGGCTTTCACACACAATTATCTCTCAGAACTGAGCAAGTGGAGAGACGTTCGTTCACCTAGCACCAAGGGAACGGGTTGCAGGATACACTTTTTCTCTGCTTTCTCAGTCTGTTTCCTAGTGCCGGTTTGAAGTTCCTGCAGTTTTCACTGTAAAACCGATTTGGAACTTGTACCTCCCCATATATATGAATGGAGTGGAGTTTGCAACTGAAAAGAAACTTTGTGTTCCCAACAAGCTAGGTGAAGGACGGCTTTCACACACAATTATCTCTCAGAACTGAGCAAGTGGAGAGACGTTCGTTCACCTAGCACCAAGGGAACGGGTTGCAGGATACACTTTTTCTCTGCTTTCTCAGTCTGTTTCTAAGTGCTGGTTTGAACTTCCTGCAGTTTTCACTGTAAAACCGAGTTGGAGCTAGTACCTCTCCTTATATTTGTATGGAATGGAGTTTGCAAGTGAAAAGAAACTTTGTGTTCCCAACAAGCTAGGTGAAGGACGGCTTTCACACACACTTATCTCTCAGAACTGAGCAAGTGGAGAGACGTTCGTTCATCTAGCACCAAGGGATCGGGTTGCAGGAGACCCTTTTTCTCTGCCTTCTCAGTCGGTTTCCTAGTGCCGGTTTGATGTTCCTGCAGTTTTCACTGTAAAACCGAGTTGGAGCTAGTACCTCCCCATATATATTTATGGAATGGAGTTTGCAAATGAAAAGAAACTTTGTGTTCCCAACAAGTCAGGTGAAGGACGGCTTTCACACACAATTATCTCTCAGAACTGAGCAATTGGAGAGACTTTCGTTCATCTAGCAACAAGGGAACGGGTTGCAGGGACACTTTCTCTCTGCTTTCTCAGTCTGTTTCCTAGTGCCGGTTTGAATTTCCTGCAATTTTCACAGTAAAAGTGAGTTGGAGCTAGTACCTCCCCATATATATAGATATGGAATGGAGTTTGCAACTGAAAAGAAACTTTGTGTTCCCAACAAGCTAGGTGAAGGACGGCTTTCACACAAGCTTATATCTCAGAACTGAGCAAGTGGAGAGACGTTCGTTCATCTAGCACCAAGGGAACGGTTTGCAGGAGACAGTTTTCTCTGCTTTCTCAGTCTGTTTCCTAGTGCCGGTTTGAAGTTCCTGCAGTTTTCACTCTAAACAGTGTTGGAACTAGTACCTCCCCATATATATGTATGTAATGGTGTTTGCAACTGAAAAGAATCTTTGTGTTCCCAACAAGCTATTTGAAGGATGGCTTTCACACACACTTATCTCTCAGAACTGAGCAAGTGGAGAGACTTTCGTTCATCTATCACCAAGGGAAGGGGTTGCAGGAGACACTTTTTCTCTGCTTTCTCAGTCTGTTTCCTAGTGCCGGTTTGAAGTTCCTGCAGTTTTCACTGTAAAACCGATTTGAAACTTGTACCTCCCCATATATATGAATGGAGTGGAGTTTGCAACTGAAAAGAAACTTTGTGTTCCCAACAAGCTAGGTGAAGGACGGCTTTCACACACAATTATCTCTCAGAACTGAGCAAGTGGAGAGACGTTCGTTCACCTAGCACCAAGGGAACGGTTTGCAGGAGACACTTTTTCTCTGGTTTCTCAGTCTGTTTCTTAGTGCCGGTTTGAACTTCCTGCAGTTTTCACTGTAAAACCGAGTTGGAGCTAGTACCTCTCCTTATATTTGTATGGAATGGAGTTTGCAAGTGAAAAGAAACTTTGTGTTCCCAACAAGCTAGGTGAAGGACGGCTTTCACACACACTTATCTCTCAGAACTGAGCAAGTGGAGAGACGTTCGTTCATCTAGCACCAAGGGAACAGATTGCAGTGGACATATTTTCTCTGCTTTCTCAGTCTGTTTCCTAGTGCCGGTTTGAAGTTCCTGCAGTTTTCACTGTAAAACCGAGTTGGAGCTAGTACCTCCCCATATATATGTATGGAAAGTAGTTTGCAACTGAAAAAAATTTTGTGTTCCCTACAAGCTAGGTGAAGGAAGGCTATCACACACAGTTATCTCTCAGAACTGAGCAAGTGGGAGACGTTCTTTCATCTAGCACCAAGGGAACGGGTTGCAGGAGACACTTTTTCTCTGCTATCTCAGTCTGTTTCCAAGTGCCGGTTTGAAGTTCCTGCAGTTTTCACTGTAAAACCGATTTGGAACTTGTACCTCCCCATATATATGTATGGAGTGGAGTTTGCAACTGAAAAGAAACTTTGTGTTCCCAACAAGCTAGGTGAAGGACGGCTTTCACACACACTTATCTCTCAGAACTGAGCAAGTGGAGAGACTTTCGTTCATCTAGCACCAAGGGAACTGGGTGCAGGAGACACTTTTTCTCTGCTTTCTCAGTCTGTTTCCTAGTGCCGGTTTGAAGTTCCTGCAGTTTTCACTGTAAAACCGAGGTGGAGCTAGTACCTCCGCATATATATGTATGGAATGGAGTTTGCATCTGAAAAGAAACTTTGTGTTCCCAACAAGCTAGGTGAAGGACGGCTTTCACACACAATTATCTCTCAGAACTGAGCAAGTGGAGAGACGTTCGTTCACCTAGCACCAAGGGAACGGGTTGCAGGATACACTTTTTCTCTGCTTTCTCAGTCTGTTTCCTAGTGCCGGTTTGAAGTTCCTGCAGTTTTCACTGTAAAACCGATTTGGAACTTGTACCTCCCCATGTATATGAATGGAGTGGAGTTTGCAACTGAAAAGAAACTTTGTGTTCCCAACAAGCTAGGTGAAGGGCGGCTTTCACACACAATTATCTCTCAGAACTGAGCAAGTGGAGAGACGTTCGTTCACCTAGCACCAAGGGAACGGGTTGCAGGAGACACTTTTTCTCTGGTTTCTCAGTCTGTTTCTAAGTGCTGGTTTGAACTTCCTGCAGTTTTCACTGTAAAACCGAGTTGGAGCTAGTACCTCTCCTTATATTGTATGGAATGGAGTTTGCAAGTGAAAAGAAACTTTGTGTTCCCAACAAGTCAGGTGAAGGACGGCTTTCACACACACTTATCTCTCAGAACTGAGCAAGTGGAGAGACGTTCGTTCATCTAGCACCAAGGGAACAGATTGCAGTGGACACATTTTCTCTGCTTTCTCAGTCTGTTTCCTAGTGCCGGTTTGAAGTTCCTGCAGTTTTCACTGTAAAACCGAGTTGGAGCTAGTACCTCCCCATATATATGTATGGAAAGTAGTTTGCAACTGAAAAAAAATTTTGTGTTTCCTACAAGCTAGGTGAAGGAAGGCTTTCACACACAGTTATCTCTCAGAACTGAGCAAGTGGGAGAAGTTCTTTCATCTAGCACCAAGGGAACGGGTTGCAGGAGACACTTTTTCTCTGCCTTCTCAGTCTGTTTCCTAGTGCCGGTTTGAAGTTCCTGCAGTTTTCACTGTAAAACCGATTTGGAACTTGTACCTCCCCATATATATGTATGGAATGGAGTTTGCAACTGAAAAGAAACTTTGTGTTCCCAACAAGCTAGGTGAAGGACGGCTTTCACACACACTTATCTCTCAGAACTGAGCAAGTGGAGAGACTTTCGTTCATCTAGCACCAAGGGAACTGGTTGCAGGAGACACTTTTTCTCTGCTTTCTCAGTCTGTTTCCTAGTGCCGATTTGAAGTTCCTGCAGTTTTCACTGTAAAACCGAGGTGGAGCTAGTACCTCCGCATATATATGTATGGAATGGAGTTTGCATCTGAAAAGAAACTTTGTGTTCCCAACAAGCTAGGTGAAGGACGGCTTTCACACACAATTATCTCTCAGAACTGAGCAAGTGGAGAGACGTTCGTTCATCTAGCACCAAGGGAACGGGTTGCAGGATACAATTTTTCTCTGCTTTCTCAGTCTGTTTCCTAGTGCCGGTTTGAAGTTCCTGCAGTTTTCACTGTAAAACCGAGTTGGAGCTCATTCCTCCCCATATATTTGTATGGATGGAGTTTGCAAATGAAAAGAAATTTTGTGTTCCCAACAAGCTAGGTGAAGGACGGCTTTCACACACACTTATCTCTCAGAACTGAGTATGTGGAGAGTCGTTCGTTCATCTTGCACCAGGGTAAAGGGTTGCAGGAGACAGTTTTTCTCTGCTTTCTCAGTCTGTTTCCTAGTGCCGGTTTGAAGTTCCTGCAGTTTTCACTGTAAAACCGAGTTGGATCTAGTACCTCCCCATATATATGTATGTAATGGGGTTTGCAACTGAAAAGAAACTTTGTGTTCCCAACAAGCTATGTGAAGGACGGCTTTCACACACACTTATCTCTCAGAACTGAGCAAGTGGAGAGACATTCGTTCATCTAGCACCAAGGCAACGGGTTGCAGGAGACACTTTTTCTCTGCTTTCTCAGTCTGTTTCCTAGTGCCTGTTTGAAGTTCCTGCAGTTTTCACTGTAAAACCGAGTTGGAGCTAGTACCTACCCTTATATATGTATGGAATAGAGTTTGCATCTGAAAAAAACTTTGTTTTCCGAACAAGCTAGGTGAAGGACGGATTTCACACACTTATCTCTCAGAACTGAGCAAGTGGAGAGACGTTCGTTCATCTAGCACCAACGGAACGGGTTGCAGGAGACACATTTTCTCTGCTTTCTCAGTTTGTTTCCTAGTGCCGGTTTGAAGTTCCTGCAGTTTTCACTGTAAAACCAAGTTGGAGTTATTACCTCCCCATATATATGTATGGTGTGGAGTTTGCAACTGAAAAGTAACTTTGTGTTCCCAACAAGCTAGGTGAAGGACGGCTTTCACACACACTTATCTCTCAGAACTGAGCAAGTGGAGAGACGTTCGTTCATCTAGCACCAAGGGAACGGGTTGTAGGAGACACTTTTTCTCTGCTTTTTCAGTCTGTTGCCTTGTGCCGGTTGGAAGTTCCTGCAGTTTTCACTGTAAAATCGAGTTGGAGCTTGTACCTCCCCATATATATGTATGGAATGGAGTTTACAACTGAAAAGAAACTTTGTGTTCCGAACAACATAGATGAAGGACGGCTTTCACACACAATTATCTCTCAGAACTGAGCAATTGGAGAGACTTTCGTTCATCTAGCACCAAGGGAACGGGTTGCAGGGGACACTATTTCTCTGCTTTCTCAGTCTGTTTCCTAGTGCCGGTTTGAAGTTCCTGCAGTTTTCACTGTAAAACCGAGTTGGAGCTAGTACCTCCCCTTATATTTGTATGGAATGGAGTTTGCAAGTGAAAAGAAACTTTGTGATCCCAACAAGCTAGGTGAAGGACGGCTTTCACACAAGCTTATCTCTCAGAACTGAGCAAGTGGAGAGACGTTCGTTCATCTAGCACCAAGGGAACGGGTGGCAGGAGACACTTTTTCTCTGCTTTCTCAGTCTGTTTCCTAGTGCCGGTTTGAAGTTCCTGCAGTTTTCACTGTAAAACCGTGTTGGAACTAGTACCTCCCATATATATGTATGTAATGGAGTTTGCAACTGAAAAGAATCTTTGTGTTCCCAACAAGCTAGTTGAAGTATGGCTTTCACACACAATTATGTCTCAGAACTGAGCAAGTGGAGAGACGTTCGTTCATCTAGCACCAAGGGAACAGGTTGCAGGAGACACTTTTTCTCTGCTTTCTCAGTCTGTTTCCTACTTCCGGTTTGAAGTTCCTGCAGTTTTCACTGTAAAACCGAGTTGGAGTTTTTACCTCCCCATATATATGTATGGTGTGGAGTTTGCAACTGAAAAGAAACTTTGTGTTCCCAACAAGCTAGGTGAAGGACGGCTTTCACACCCACTTACTTCTCAGAACTGAGTATGTTGCGAGTCGTTCGTTCATCTAGCACCAGGGGAATGGTTTGCAGGAGACACTTTTTCTCTGCTTTCTCAGTCTGTTTCCTAGTGCCGGTTTGAAGTTCCTGCAGTTTTCACTGTAAAACCGTGTTGGAGCTAGTACCTCCCCATATATATGTATGGAAAGTATTTTGCAACTGAAAAAAAATTTTGTGTTCCCAACAAGCTAGGTGAAGGACGGCTTTCACCCACAATTATCTCTCAGATGTGAGCAAGTGGAGAGACTTTCGTTCATCTAGCACCAAGGGAACTGGGTGCAGGAGACACTTTTTCTCTGCTTTCTCAGTCTGTTTCCTAGTGCCGGTTTGAAGTTCCTGCAGTTTTCACTGTAAAACCGAGGTGGAGCTAGTACCTCCGCATATATATGTATGGAATGGAGTTTGCATCTGAAAAGAAACTTTGTGTTCCCAACAAGCTAGGTGAAGGACGGCTTTCACACACAATTATCTCTCAGAACTGAGCAAGTGGAGAGACGTTCGTTCATCTAGCACCAAGGGAACGGGTTGCAGGATACACTTTTTCTCTGCTTTCTCAGTCTGTTTCCTAGTGCCGGTTTGAAGTTCCTGCAGTTTTCACTGTAAAACCGATTTGGAACTTGTACCTCCCCATATATATGAATGGAGTGGAGTTTGCAACTGAAAAGAAACTTTGTGTTCCCAACAAGCTAGGTGAAGGACGGCTTTCACACACAATTATCTCTCAGAACTGAGCAAGTGGAGAGACGTTCGTTCACCTAGCACCAAGGGAACGGGTTGCAGGAGACACTTTTTCTCTGGTTTCTCAGTCTGTTTCTAAGTGCTGGTTTGAACTTCCTGCAGTTTTCACTGTAAAACCGAGTTGGAGCTAGTACCTCTCCTTATATTTGTATGGAATGGAGTTTGCAAGTGAAAAGAAACTTTGTGTTCCCAACAAGCTAGGTGAAGGACGGCTTTCACACACACTTATCTCTCAGAACTGAGCAAGTGGAGAGACGTTCGTTCATCTAGCACCAAGGGATCGGGTTGCAGGAGACCCTTTTTCTCTGCTTTCTCAGTCTGTTTCCTAGTGCCGGTTTGATGTTCCTGCAGTTTTCACTGTAAAACCGAGTTGGAGCTAGTACCTCCCCATATATATTTATGGAATGGAGTTTGCAAATGAAAAGAAACTTTGTGTTCCCAACAAGTCAGGTGAAGGACGGCTTTCACACACACTTATCTCTCAGAACTGAGCAAGTGGAGAGACGTTCGTTCATCTAGCACCAAGGGAACAGATTGCAGTGGACACATTTTCTCTGCTTTCTCAGTCTGTTTCCTAGTGCCGGTTTGAAGTTCCTGCAGTTTTCACTGTAAAACCGAGTTGGAGCTAGTACCTCCCCATATATATGTATGGAAAGTAGTTTGCAACTGAAAAAAAATTTTGTGTTCCCTACAAGCTAGGTGAAGGAAGCTTTCACAAACAGTTATCTCTCAGAACTGAGCAAGTGGGAGACGTTCTTTCATCTAGCACCAAGGGAACGGGTTGCAGGAGACACTTTTTCTCTGCTTTCTCAGTCTGTTTCCTAGTGCCGGTTTGAAGTTCCTGCAGTTTTCACTGTAAAACCGAGTTGGATCTAGTACCTCCCCATATATATGTATGTAATGGTGTTTGCAACTGAAAAGAAACTTTGTGTTCCCAACAAGCTAGGTGAAGGACGGCTTTCACACACACTTATCTCTCAGAACTGAGCAAGTGGAGAGACGTTCGTTCATCTAGCACCAAGGCAACGGGTTGCAGGAGACACTTTTTCTCTGCTTTCTCAGTCTGTTTCCTAGTGCCGGTTTGAAGTTCCTGCAGTTTTCACTGTAAAACCGAGTTGGAGCTAGTACCTACCCTTATATATGTATGGAATAGAGTTTGCATCTGACAAAAACTTTGTTTTCCGAACAAGCTAGGTGAAGGACGGATTTCACACACTTATCTCTCAGAACTGAGCAAGTGGAGAGACGTTCGTTCATCTAGCACCAAGGGAACGGGTTGTAGGAGACACTTTTTCTCTGCTTTTTCAGTCTGTTACCTTGTGCCGGTTGGAAGTTCCTGCAGTTTTCACTGTAAAATCGAGTTGGAGCTAGTACCTCCCCTTATATTTGTATGGAATGGAGTTTGCAAGTGAAAAGAAACTTTGTGTTCCCAACAAGCTAGGTGAAGGACGGCTTTCACACAAGCTTATCTCTCAGAACTGAGCAAGTGGAGAGACGTTCGTTCATCTAGCACCAAGGGAACGGGTTGCAGGAGACAGTTTTTCTCTGCTTTCTCAGTCTGTTTTCTAGTGCCGGTTTGAAGTTCCTGCAGTTTTCACTGTAAAACCGTGTTGGAACTAGTACCTCCCCATATATATGTATGTAATGGAGTTTGCAACTGAAAAGAATCTTTGTGTTCCCAAAAGCTAGTTGAAGTATGGCTTTCACACACACTTATCTCTCAGAACTGAGCAAGTGGAGAGACGTTCGTTCATCTAGCACCAAGGGAACGGGTTGCAGGAGACAGTTTTTCTCTGCTTTCTCAGTCTGTTTCCTAGTGCCGGTTTGAAGTTCCTGCAGTTTTCACTGTAAATCCGATTTGGAGCTAGTTCCTCCCCATGTATATGTATGGAATGGAGTTTGCAACTGAAAAGAAACTTTGTGTTCCCAACAAGCTAGTTGAACGACGGCTTTCACACACAATTATGTCTCAGAACTGAGCAAGTGGAGAGACGTTCGTTCATCTAGCACCAAGGGAACAGGTTGCAGGAGACACTTTTTCTCTGCTTTCTCAGTCTGTTTCCTAGTGCCGGTTTGAAGTTCCTGCAGTTTTCACTGTAAAACCGAGTTGGAGTTTTTACCTCCCCATATATATGTATGGTGTGGAGTTTGCAACTGAAAAGAAACTTTGTGTTCCCAACAAGCTAGGTGAAGGACGGCTTTCACACCCACTTACTTCTCAGAACTGAGTATGTTGCGAGTCGTTCGTTCATCTAGCACCAGAGGAATGGTTTGCAGGAGACACTTTTTCTCTGCTTTCTCAGTCTGTTTCCTAGTGCCGGTTTGAAGTTCCTGCAGTTTTCACTGTAAAACCGTTTTGGAGCTAGTACCTCCCCATATATATGTATGGAAAGTAGTTTGCAACTGAAAAAAAATTTTGTGTTCCCAACAAGCTAGGTGAAGGACGGCTTTCACACACAATTATCTCTCAGAAGTGAGCAAGTGGAGAGACTTTCGTTTATCTAGCACCAAGGGAACGGGTTGCTGGAGACACTTATCCTCTGCTTTCTCAGTTTGTTTCCTAGTGCCGTTTTGAAGTTACTGCAGTTTTCACTGTAAAACCGAGTTTGGAGCTTGTACCTCCCCATGTATATGCATGGAATGGAGTTTGCAACTGAAAAGAAATTTGTGTTCCCAACAAGCTAGGTGAAGGACGGCTTTCACACACACTTATCTCTCAGAACTGAGCAAGTGGAGAGACGTTCGTTCATCTAGCACCAAGGGAACGGGTTGCAGGAGACACTTTTTCTGTGCTTTCTCATTCTGTTTCCTAGTGCCGGTTTGAAGTTCCTGCAGTTTTCACTGTAAAATCGAGTTGGAGCTTGTACCTCCCCATATATATGTATTGAATGGAGTTTGCAACTGAACAGAAACTTTGTGTTCCCAAAAACCTAGATGAAGGACGGCTTTCACACACAATTATCTCTCAGAACTGAGCAAGTGGAGAGACGTTCGTTCCTCTAGCACCAAGGGAACAGGTTGCAGGAGACACTTTTTCTCTGCTTTCACAGTCTCTTTCCTAGTGCCGGTTTAAATTTCCTGCAGTTTTCACAGTAAAACCGAATTGCAGCTAGTACCTCCCCTTATATATGTATGGAATGGAGTTTGCAACTGAAAAGAAACTTTGTGTTCCCAACAAGCTAGGTGAAGGACGGCTTTCACACACAATTATCTCTCAGAACTGAGCAAGTGGAGAGACGTTCGTTCATCTAGCACCAAGGGAACTGGTTGCAGGAGACACTTTTTCTCTGCTTTCTCAGTCTGTTTTCTAGTGCCGGTTTGAAGTTCCTGCAGTTTTCACTGTAAAATCGAGGTGGAGCTAGTACCTCCGCATATATATGTATGGAATGGAGTTTGCATCTGAAAAGAAACTTTGTGTTCCCAACAAGCTAGGTGAAGGACGGCTTTCACACCCACTTACTTCTCAGAACTGAGTATGTTGCGAGTCGTTCGTTCATCTAGCACCAGGGGAATGGTTTGCAGGAAACACTTTTTCTCTGCTTTCTCAGTCTGTTTCCTAGTGCCGGTTTGAAGTTCCTGCAGTTTTCACTGTAAAACCGTGTTGGAGCTAGTACCTCCCCATATATATGTATGGAAAGTATTTTGCAACTGAAAAAAAATTTTGTGTTCCCAACAAGCTAAGTGAAGGACGGCTTTCACACACAATTATCTCTCAGAAGTGAGCAAGTGGAGAGACTTTCGTTTATCTAGCACCAAGGGAACGGGTTGCTGGAGACACTTATCCTCTGCTTTCTCAGTTTGTTTCCTAGTGCCGTTTTGAAGTTACTGTAGTTTTCACTGTAAAACCGAGTTGGAGCTTGTACCTCCCCATGTATATGCATGGAATGGAGTTTGCAACTGAAAAGAAATTTGTGTTCCCAACAAGCTAGGTGAAGGACGGCTTTCACACACACTTATCTCTCAGAACTGAGCAAGTGGAGAGACGTTCGTTCATCTAGCACCAATGGAACGGGTTGCAGGAGACACTTTTTCTGTGCTTTCTCAGTCTGTTTCCTAGTGCCGGTTTGAAGTTCCTGCAGTTTTTACTGTAAAATCGAGTTGGAGCTTGTACCTCCCCATATATATGTATGGAATGGAGTTTGCAACTGAACAGAAACTTTGTGTTCCCAAAAACCTAGATGAAGGACGGCTTTCACACACAATTATCTCTCAGAACTGAGCAAGTGGAGAGACGTTCGTTCATCTAGCACCAAGGGAACAGGTTGCAGGAGACACTTTTTCTCTGCTTTCTCAGTCTGTTTCCTAGTGCCGGTTTGAAGTTCCTGCAGTTTTCACTGTAAAACCGATTTGGAACTTGTACCTCCCCATATATATGTATGGAGTGGAGTTTGCAACTGAAAAGAAACTTTGTGTTCCCAACAAGCCAGGTGAAGGACGTCTTTCACACACACTTATCTCTCAGAACTGAGCAAGTGGAGAGACTTTCGTTCATCTAGCACCAAGGGAACGGGTTGCAGGAGACACTTTTTCTCTGCTTTCTCAGTCTGTTTCCTAGTGCCGGTCTGAAGTTCCTGCAGTTTTCACTGTAAAACCGAGTTGGAGCTAGTACCTCCCCTTATATATGTATGGAATCTAGTTTGCAACTGAAAAGAAACTTTGTGTTCCCAACAAGCTAGTTGAAGGACAGCTTTCACACACACTTATCTCTAAGATTTGAGCATGTGGAGAGACTTTCTTTCATATTTCATCATGTGGTGGGACGTTCTTTTATCCAGTTAATAGGTAGCGTGTATTTTAATAACACCTTCTCATTTCTTTGTAAGGATTCAACGGTCGGTTTTCATGTAAATCTTGTTTGCTCTTTAAAATGTTTTTGCAGTAGTGCTTGCCCTGGGATATGTAATTAATGTATTTTCTCTAGACCAGTAACTCTGGTTTTCCAAGGATTTATGTGAAGGTCTTCTCCAACACACATACTGTTGTGGGAATTCACCATGTGTTGAGCCATTCTATCATCCAGTATTTAAGTTAAGTAATACAGAAACACTTACTCTGTTTTCTCTGTTTGTTTCTCAAAGCCGGTTTCCAAGAAAAGTTTTTTGCACTGGAAAACCGATTTGGTCCTAATACATTGCCATATATATGAAAACAGTGTAGTTTCCCCTCCCAAAAACTCTGGTTTCCCAACAAGCCATTGGAAACGTGGCTTCCATACGCATACAGACCTAAAAATTTTGCATGTATATAGGCATTATGTCATCCAGCATAAAGTACAAGGTGACTTCTAGAGACACATTCTCTGATTTCTCAGAATGTTTCCTGATGCCGGTTTCTAAGTTAAAGCCGTTTCCTCTGGATAACCGTTTTGGAGATTGTGCCTCCCTTTACATCTATAATTAGTGTAGATGCTCTAAGACAGAAGCTCTGTGTACCCAAAAATCTAGTTTTACAACAGCTTCCACACAGATTGAGATGTCAGAAGGGATCATGTGGAGAGGCTTTTTACATCCGTCATAAAAGGTAGAGTGACATGTAGAAACACTTACTCTCTTTTCTCAGCATGATTCTTAAAGCCGGTCTGTAGTAAAATCGGTTTGCAATGGAAAAGCGCGCTGGAGTTTTTGCCTCCCCTTTGATATGTAACTAGCCTATTTCCCCGTGGCCAGAAACTCTGGGTTTCCAAAAACCTAAGTGAAGGAGGCTGCAACACATATTCCGTTCCCAAAATGGTACATGTGGGGACGCATTCCTTTATGTAACGTAAACAGCAAGGCTACACCTCAAGCATTTACCATGATTTCTCAGCATGATTTCTAGAGTAGGTTTAAAGCTAAAAGCATTTTTCGCTCAAAAACCTTATTAGAGCTTGTTCCTTCTCTTATATTTATAGGTCGGGCAGTGCCCCTAACACCAAAATTCTGTGTTCCAACAGGGTTGGTGAAGGATGATTTGCAAACACATTCGGTTTTCTCTCCTCCTCACTCTTCTGCTAAGGGAACCATGCAGGTTGTCTATTCTGGAAGCCAAGGAAAGTTTTTTCATTTAGGATCAGCCTCGGAGAAAACTGAGACCTGCTTCTGCTTCTGCTTCTTTTCCCTGCTAGATTTCCTCTTGATGCATTTCCAGATCCTCACGAGTGAGTTCCTGTAACCAAGAAATTATTTCAAAGAAAATGAGCAGGTTTCCGTAAGGCCGCTACTTCTTTTATATTCTTGCTTTTTAATACCTCATTTCCATCTCTTTATCTCCAGGTATCTTATTTCTATGTTCTTTGGTTGAGGCTGAAGTCTAATCAGCAATAGTGTAGAAATTATTGCTTGATATTACTGATCTACTTTCTTTCCATGGATATTTGAATTATCATTGGATTTTAGGGAAGATACATTCTTTAAAAAAATTCTGGTAAGTATCTTGTGGGTAATTCTGATTCTCTTCGTCTAGAATTATAATGCTTAATTTCTGAATAAGTGATGCTTTCATAGAGCTCAAAATTCCAAAGGTTTGAGTGCCACCACTGTCCCGAAGCCTTTCAAACTTTTCCTTGGGGGCACTCAGAACTGCGTGTGTCTCTATGTGTGTGTGTGTGTGTGTGTGTGTGTGTGTGTGTGTGTGTCCTTCTGGACTTAGTTTAGCCTGAAATGAGCAAAAGGAAGTACCCCTCTTTTTACACAAACAGCAGACGACTTTCACAAATTTATAACTTTTAAAAATATATGAACTGTAATGTTGTAGAATTTTACAAGAGGCAGTGACCTTCAGAGCTGTCAATAATGGAGGCAGAACAGTTGGAAGGACAGCAGGTGCTCGTGCTCAGTGGCTGAAGTCACAGAACATCCACGGCCACCTCTGGTTAATCTTATAGAGTTGGTGCTGTCTGCAGGCATTCAGAGCTGTGCCCCCCTCCCCACCAAATATATATATTAGGAAAACTGGTGAGCCTCAGTATGAGAAACAATAAAGTATTAGAAGGGGAAATTGAGTATATTGTTTTTTAAAAAAAAATTAGCATCCAGGTAGTTTAATTTCAGCTCCTAATAGACTGATGTGATGACATTGACAAGGATGCGTAAACACCTGTAAGATCAAGGGACAGGACTGGAGACTCTGAAGCAGCAATCACCACACACAACCTTCACTGCTGTCCTTGACAACCTTATTGAATTACTTGATTTAAAATAGACTATAGATGTTAAACATCATCATTTTGAGAAAGCAGATCTTTTGAAATCTTATATATTAATGTAACTGAATTGGATAAAGAAATGCTAAATGTGTAATAAAGTATCCAAAGAGGTAACGATTCCTGTAAACACCACAAATTGAATAGGACCACAGCATAATGTGCATATATAGTTTAATGATCTGGAAGAATCACTCACCATTGTATTCAAGACATCTAGAGATGATGTTAAATGTGGTTGTCCTTGGATAGATTTTTGTGAATGTTAGAATGAAATCAGGGTCAAGCACACAAGTTTAGTTTAAAAGCAAAAGGTGAAACAGACTTCTTTTCAAAAAGCTATTGTGTCTGGTTAGAAATCATCGAACCCATGGGTCAAGGGAAGGAAAAAAAAACCTAGTGACCACGTGACTGTTTCAGGAGCTGGTAGTAAAATGAAAGTTGACAATAGTGTAAATTAGATATGATATTGATGTCCAACTGACCCAATGATTTTTAGTCCATGTGTAAAAAATATATCAAGGAATAAATACTGATTTATGTGTTCTCAGCTCTGTTGCCCCCCTTCAAGCCTGCATTCTGGTTGGGAAAATAAGAACTTCTACTGCAGGGAGGAGGATTTTCAAAAAAGGAGTGTCCCCCAACCGACAAAATAAAGAAAAAGTAGACGACCACTGTAGAGACACAGGGAGATCTGTTGAGCCAGATGACACTTGTTTTACTGTCAATTAGTAGGAGGCACAGCTTTTTGATGAGTTGGGTAACGTATTGCTGCCTTTCTCAAGGTATTGCCCACGGCTCTTGAGAAGCGATGAAGTGGGGCCAAGGAATTAGCCTCCGAATGCCCTTTGCCATGGATGTTGTCTCTATTTTCCACTTTTAAGCTTTAGCAGACAAGTTGCCGTGTCTTGCCAAGTGAGCTACAGACAGTAAGTACATCTTGAAGCACACGGCTCTTTCCTCTTCACTGCAGCAGAGAACCTCTGCATTGGAGCATCCTGAGATGTCATTGGTGGTCATTTTTCATGTTAGGAATCAGTAAGGATGCTATGTCCACATGGATGAGGAGGGTAAGGCTTCAGTCTCTAAAGTGTAATGATGGGTTTACCTTTTCACTTAAAGAGTCTCACATCAACAAATGCGGGTCTGTTCTGGACCAAGAAGAAACAAGTGTTTCAAAAATAACAGCTTGAAAGGTCAGTGGGACATGCCAGGCATCTTCTTCATGTCTTCAAGTTCGGGTATCAAACATGGGTTTCCTATCCTGAGTGATACTGACAATTTGTCATGCTCTGTGCCTCATGTATACCAAAGGCTTTCCTAGATAAAATGTCTAGAAATGGTATCATTCTTGATATCTGTTAAACAGGGGAAGATGAAGGAATTAAATTTAGTCCCTAATGTGCATTGATTTTTTTAAAGACATCAATTTTATAGAAACTTTTGAAGAATTAAAGTGACAGAAAATTGTAAAGCACCTTCTCCTTCTGGTAGAAAACTATTCTGTTTTCGTTTTTTGAAGAATGTGACATAGAATCAGTACTAATATTGTTTGTGTTGTACTTAGTGTTTACAGAGTGATTCACAGATATTCTCCTATTTCATCTGTGCAATGACCTCTGGAAGATAAGATTTCCTAGTTTTGCTTTTTAATGTCTGTTTCCTAACTCTGTCTAAAAGCAAATTGATTGAGCTCCATTTGCTCAATTTAGAAGGCTGGACTGATTAATTGTGTCAGAACATTCCAGGAGGCAGAGGAAAGGAAGAGACAGGGGTTCTACACGATGGAAGCTGCTCCTGAAATGATTTGACCAGCAGTCATCCATTTTTCCCAAGGCTGGAAAGAAAAGACAACCCAAGGCAAGGAAAACAGGGAGCCCATGAGACTCCAACCTTGGCACGTAGAGTCACGGCTGTCCTCCTGTGCCTTGGAGAAGAGGAGGCTTTGTGTCTCTGTTCTATAATCTCTGTTTTGCTTTTTCTCCACAGTGTCTTGTTTTACTAGCATATGCTGAAACTTGATTTACATTTCATAGCATTAAAACAAAAATCAGGAACTCTTTATCATTTATTAACTATTTGGTAAATAGTTTTTGGTGAATCTTTAACTTTATTATTAGGACTTACCGTGGCAATGTACAACACCTACTTCCCCAGATAACAGCGGTAGCTTACACATGCTAAACTTGTATTTCCCTCTTACATAAAGAAGTCAAGCAATCGGTACCACAGGGCTGGTTTGCATGAAGGTCCCAGGGTCAGAGAACCAGATGCCTCTTATTTTCAGCCAGTCAACTTGATGGCCCAAAGTGTCTGCCTGAGGGTCAAAAATCAGGCCCACATTCCAGGCAGCAGAAAGGAGGGAAGAAAGGTGCTTCAGTTCCCTTTTGGGTTGGTTCTGTAAAGTCCCAGGTAGCTTTCCTGCTTTTATCTTGCTTTAGACAGAGGGCTGAGAGACAGCTTGCTATGAGGTAAGCTCAGCTCAGGACCAGCCATCTCCATCGAGGGGAGGGGAGGGAGGGGGCGGGGAGGCACTGCTCATCCTGCACATGGTGTAAGACAACACGATGAGACACCGGGGGCCTCCGCAGTCCGTCCATTGCTTCGGGCTGCACTGATCGTTTGGTAACGGTTGAGATTTTCCCGTAGAAGTGCGTGTATGCTCGAACAATTGCTCAGTTCATTTAAACTAGTGGCTACCAGAGCACGTTGGAGAACACATTTGTTCTCACCTTCTAGCCAGTGACTCTCCCGCCATGTTTCTGTCCTACTGTTCATTTCCACCTTATTTTCCAAGACTCCCGGAGGAAATGTAAGCAGCCTGATGCTCAAATGCTTTTCTGTGTGATTCCCCCCTTGTTTTTTGAAGGAAAAACAAATTGCCTAGAGAACAATGGACGAAATGCCAACCCCCCATTTCTTTAAGGGTCTGAGATTTGGTGTTAGGAAATAGAAGAAATTTCCAGAAACACCCTTAAGAAACATTATTTCTTTCAAATGTGATTTGGAACAACAAAGGACAATATATTTTATAGCACAGCTTTTAAGACAAATGAATTGGCAGTAAGTTAGCATAATGAAACTTCCAACGTCTTTATATTTCTCCTGGAATTTCCATGGTTCTTGGTGTAAATTTTTAATAATTAATACCAGCTTTCTATTCTTTCTCTTCCTGTAGTTGTAGCGTTAACTTGAAAATAGCTTGTTGTGTCACTGAGAAAGCCTCCTGGTCAGCCTTCTAGTTAAACAGCTTGTGTGCGTTTCGGTGGCAGGTGTGCTAAATAGTAGTTTTCAGGCACTTGAGGGATGCCCATCACACCAGCACTGCGGGAGACTATTTCTCACCCACGACAAGGTGAGACCCTCCTTTCCTCAGCTGCCTCGCCCAGGCCCCCGCATTCTGGTTCTTTCTCACGACCCATTTTCATAAATTTCAGCCCTGCACCAGCAGAGCAAGTCTTGGTTTCTCAAAGACCAGGAACTTAGTTCAAGGTTTTCTGTTAAAGGACAGTGTATAAAATCAGGCAAATTGATATGTCTTTTGAGGCCTCAGGATCTCTGCATTTAAAACAAGAACTTGAGTTACAATACTATTCTCTTCCACTTTTGAAATTCTAAAGCTCCACACAATAGCTTTTTTAATTGCTAAAATTTTTTTCTAGACTATATTTTTCAAAGATTCACAAATATCTGTTAATTTATATTTAAAGATGTTATATTTAAGAAATGGAATAATTATTTACATTTAAATAGGAATTTAAGTCAAGAAATATTTGATACTGAATGTTTACTCTGAGTTCAAGTATGTAAGCTTAATTTTTGTGGTACTGTCGATAAACCACAAAACGTGAGAGTTGTTGGTTAAAGTTTATCTGGGGCAAAATAAGGACCAGAGCCCAGGTGACAGCATCTCAGAGAGCTCGGAGGAACTGCTCTGAAGAGGAGGGGGAGCTCAGAATTATATAAGATTTCAGTGAAGGGGGACGTGCGGTCCAATACAAGTTTAGGCAGAGGCTGCTGCTAGTCAAGAAGCAGGTGTCTCTGTTAATGATTTTAGCGCTTTTCTAGATTGGAGGGGATGTAAGAATTTGGGCGCATAAAATTTCCTGAAAATGTCTAACTATCTGAACTCTTCTGCCCATTTTCCCAGAGCACAGAGCGCCCCATTCCTGATCTCCACACTTAACTACTTTCAGAGGGTGTTGAAAGTCAGCAGCTGCAGTGGCTCATGACTTAACCAAATCAGAGGCAGATGACAAGTGCCAATTTTTAGTTGACAATATGTATATATTGTAGGAAAAAATGTTACTTTCCAACCCTACCCGTGTTCTAGTTTTAGTTAGAGATCAACGGATAACTGTGTTCGATGACTTAGGTCAGACGAGGGGGCGACGGGGTCGTCTCGTGAGCTGGCCAGTGCTCTATGTCAGCCTCCTTGATCACATTCAATTTTCTTTCTCTTCAAACAGTATGCTTCTGATTTTGTGAAGTTTGGAGCCTGTCCTGAGCACATGGGGTCTGGAGGTGGCCCTGTTCCTGTGGTCTTTGTTTATTCTGTGAATTATGGTGTGAATCTTTATGTGCCCAAGCTTCATCATAATTTCAAACTTAAAGGATTTAAATATGGGAGATGGATGCCACGTTCTGGGAATAGATTTTCAGGATAACAGCCAGGATTTGTAAAAAGTAGGGAGAATGGATACGGCCTTCAAAAAAGAAATGCTATTTTACAATTTCTTGTAGACAAATTAAAGTGCTTGTTGGGATTCTATCAGGAATGTTTAATTGGGAGACTTGCCTCCCATTTTCATGAAACAAAATAATTTTATTATTTGTTTAGTGCCTACTGTCTGGCAATGAAGTAGCCCCTTTGCATACAGTTTTATCATTTAATCTCTACAAAGAGTCCCAGGTGAACACATGTGTCACCGGTGAGGGAACCAAGGTCATCCAGGGTATGTGGCTGGAAGGCAGATGGGCTGGAGGGCTTACCCTCCTTCAGGCTGAGAGAGAGACACCAAGGTTTATTGACAAGCATGTTGCAGAATGGCTTACTTAATACTTTGCTTCCTTGATGAAGTGGATCTCTTGAAATTGTTTATGTCTGGCTTATATTCCCCTCTCTCCTCTGCCTCAGGACTTCTCGTAAGTAGAATGAATTCAGCCTGAACTGATTCAGGAAAATCAGAAAATATAAAATTAGCTCACACAAATGTCTGATTAGTCCTTGTAATTCAGTAATTCCTAAAACTCCTAGAAATGCAAGGAAGGTGTGTTACCTCGGGGACTGAGTGCATTTGAAGAGTGAGAAATTTAGTGTGATCTGGTAAAGGCACAGGATCTATAGACAAAGATCCGGGTTTGGATCCTGGCTCCACCAAGTACTGGAAACATGACCACACATAGCCTCAGTTTCTTCATGTGTTAAATGGGCTGATGGAGCTCACCTCTAAGCAGTCAGGTCAAAATAAGATGGTACGAGTGACTCTTAGGCAGAATGCTTGGCAAAGTGCTAGTTGCTCTTGCTGCTTTATAATGTCTTCTTAGGTAATTCCGTTGTCCATTGGCTTGCAAATATCTCCTCATTTGATTTAAGAAATATAGCATGCCTTAAGAATTTTAAAATAAGGAATGAAGATTTACTGGTTAATGCTGGGTGTATTTTTATAGGTCATTTATTAAAAACAAGTAGTTCTCTAAAAAGAATTTATTCAGTGTGCCTAGAACATGATTCAGTTAAAAATGATTTTCCTTTAAATTCTTTTCAGAAATTTTCTGTGATATTTTTATCGAATAGTAGTTGAAGTTTTCTGAGGAGGGGTTACATTTTAAAAAGATTATTCTAGTAACAATTGATATATTAAATAAATGATTCATATCCCTGGACAGCGTAAAGCCCTGTTTTTTTTAAATATATATAATTTTGGGGCTTAGTTCTATGTCATTTTATTGGGCAGAAGTATTTCCCATTTCCATTTTACAGGCAGAGAAGATGAGTCATACAATACTCATTACACAAGAGCAGCAGAGGCTGATTAATTTGGGCAGAGGAGGAAAAGTGTGTGGAGAAAAAATCCTTATTCTCAAACTGGACACATTCTGCAGTGCTGTGCAGCTGGAACGGTTTTGAATTTGCTTCTGGGCTGTCCTAGATTTCGGCCCACGTGCCTGGAAAGGTCACTCAGGCAAACATGCTAATTTAAGAAGTTTGTCATTCTAAATGCTCTTAAGAGGATTAAACAAAGTCCACAGCAAATAAATGAACATGTTTGGAAGGTTTTCCACCCTCATGTAATTTCCAGAAAACAGACATGATTCACTTGCTAAACCAAACACACATGTATATTAATGAGCCTGGTTCACATGACTGGACAGCACGGAGGGAGCCTCATCTATTGGCGTGGGTTCTGCTGCAGGAACCGCACCTGAAGGTTTAATTAGAATTTATTTCCAGCGAGTGCTGCTCCAGCCCTTTTCTCCCCAATGTAAGAAAGCGCCCTCCTTGCCTGGCCATTAGTCTGCAGAGCCCCGCGGCTCACACACTCCCCTGCTCATCAGGATGCTGATGGAGCCAGCTTGCTTAGACACACTTAGCTACACTCGCAGCGGGGATCATCAGTCTCTTCTGTGTGTTCACCTCCACGTGCAGGGGAGAAAATCGAGTTTTGCTGGAGACAAACGCTAATTGACCACCAGTTGTTTCAGAGGGACTGTGATGTTGAAAACTGGAGTCCCTTTCATTTTTATATGTTGGATGCAGACAAACTGCACGGCGACAACCCCCACTGTAAGTACACCTACCAGGGAGGGGGTCGGAATTTTGATCTGCACGTATTCAGATCCTGGCACTGGTCAGCTTACAGTGTTCTCGCTGGGTTTGGGAGACTGTTTCCATAGTGATTTATTTGGTTTCCAATAAATTTGCACAGCCGTCTCCTTCAGTCGAGTTCTGATGAGTTCAGTTGGGAGGGGCATGTGAAATTGGGGCAGGCAGAGAGTTGCAATGAAGACTAGACACCATCTGGTTACCTCTCATTTTTTATGGGCCCAAAAATGCTTGTCTTGTTTTCTTGTCTCCTCCATCTACCCCTTCAGTTCAGGGAGTCGTCTTCAAGAATTTCATCCTAAAATATAAAGTAATGAAGAAGGCAGTGTGTCTCTTTGGTTGATTTCATTTGACTTGGGTTCATTGTTAAAGATTTTCCAGTGAGGATTTTGTGAGCTTTTAAAAGCTGGAAGTGTAGCACAACCAAGGAGAGAAAGTCAGAGAAACGAGTCAGCGGCCCCTGTGAGGTCTGCAGGACGAAGGCAGGAAGTGGGGCGGAGGCAGCACCGTGGCCTCCCCTGTAGCCCTGAGGCCAACGTGGGCATGAAAAGCCAGCTTCTCTTGTCGCCATGTGTTCTACCAGGTCTCCAACTAAAGGAATGCGAGGAGATTTGGAGAGGCCTTACCTTTTACCCTCTTGTCAAACATCTTAATGCTGACTGTATTTATTCAAGATGACACAGAGATCACCTGCAGAGCTTGAGGGAGCGGTGCTTGCTTCCTGACTTGCCCGCCCCAGGCTCACTCATCAGACTCCTGATTCTTGCAGGCACTGCAGTGCCCGTGGGGGGTGCTCTGCTCCTGGGGGGGTCTCTGCTCCTGTGGGGGGAGCTCTGCTCCTGGAGGAGCTGGGCACTGGAGTGCTCACATTGGAGCCGGTCGCACAAGCGCTGATCCCTCACCACGTGATGAGCCCTTTGTGTAAGTAGTAGAGGTGGGAAACAGAGTCTTCCTGTGTCTACGGAGTTCTCCAGTAAAGCCAACTTGGAGGAAAGAAAGAAAATGCCTACTGTTCCATGACTGTGTCCTAAGGGTTTAAAGCTCACTGCGGGGCACACGTGAGATCTCATCCAGTAAATACTCTGGGGTCTTGACTCTGACATGTCATGAATTTGGCATTCTCATAATGTTATTTCTCTTAAAATATGTCTAAGCAATCATTTTTGTGTGATGGTTATATGTGCATAAGTGTCCTGAAGAAACTGTTGTGGATGGAAGTGTGGGCATCAGTGGTACCAGAATGGCTGGTGGTCCTGGGGGTTGCCCGAGCTGCACACCATTTGTTACCAGCAGTCTTTCAGGTCGCATCTTATTCCAGAGCTCACCGGGGCTCCCATCTCTCACTATGTGTCTTGAGAGAATATTTGTTCAGAGGGTAGGGGACAGGGTGCTTCCAAGTCTGGGTTCTGGGGTTCCCTGTCTAAAGGTGGCACTGGCACAAATCCTTTATTCATGGGGTAATTAAGCCACACAGTCTCTTGGTTAATTTGGCCTCCCTGTACTTCTTCATGTTAGGAGCTGGAGGGCTTGGGTAAGGCCCCCAAACCTGTTTTTGGTAAGCTTTCAGCCCTACCACACAACCTGGGTTGTCCCATTTCAGTCACATGACTTTGATTTTTGCAGGTAGGTGTGACTCCTGGACAGTGCCTGGGACTTCCAGGTTTCCCCTACAGTAGGAACACTGAAGAAATTTCAACCTGTAAGTTGTGTTTGGGGGCCTCGAGGACAAGTAGGGACCCACAGAAAGATATCTGGATGGGTGGCGATCAGGCCCGAGTCTTGGAAGGACAGAGATTCCATTATTGTTTTAACAGTGAACTTAAGGGAGGAATTCGGGAAGGTCTGATGCAATTGAGGTTAAAAATATTATCTGGCTTTTATTGTTAGCAGTAGTGGTTTTTAAACCTTAGACCCATTCCCGCTTTTTATAAGAAATATTTTGCAACCTTTCTTTTTTGGTGCCCGGAATTGAACATCATGGAAAGTGTAACCTAAGTATAAATATGATAAACAAATAGACAGGTAGATGGAAAAATGGGGTACCTAAATTCTTATATTATGGGGTATTTTATATTTATGCTAATTAGTGACCTCTCAGGACAAAAGGCACATACAAAGGGAGTCACTTCTAATAAACTGTTTTTCCAAGCCTTACCTAAATGGGAAACAAGTGGCTTCAGAATGTTAGAGCACCTCCCAGGTCCCCGGGGAAATCTCCTTGTCAGAGTTACACTTGCTGATGGTGTCCTGTGCCAAGTGCAAGCAGATGCGGTTCGGAAGCTGCCCGGGGGCTGACTCCGGGGATTCCTTCTCCGTCTCAGCTCTGAGGGAGCCTTGCCTTTCCTGACCACAACCACAGAGGCGATTTTGAATCTCTGAAAACTGCCATACCAGTGTATATCACAACCCCCACAAGATATGTTGAATAAAGTAGAAAACTTTAAGTGCCTCCTTTAGGATAGAAATAGGATATAAAATAAATCATGATTTAAAAAATTCTAGTGCCCGAATAAGTGCTACATTACACTGGCTGCATTATTAGGTTAGACAACTTCATTACTGCTTTCCATACCACATCTTCTAGTTAGTTTTTATTTATCTTTTTTTCCCTAAAGAAAAAAATCATATGATGCATTCTTGTGTCAGAGGTGACAAGAAGAGAGCAAGTGTAAAACCGGAAATCGTGATGCTGGTCAGTCTATTATCAGCTCCGTCACTGCACAGATCATCTTAACTCATTTTACTGCAATTTTTGGAATTACCTTCTCACTTGGAAAAACCCCTGTGTCAGTTAGATTTGCTAGTAAAACAATTTTTTTTCTTACTTAGTGCATCAGTGATGTTTTCAAGATGATAAAAAATTTTGCCCATGGCATTTAAACAGTTGCTTCTTCTCGTAATTCATGGTTCACGGTCTTGTATTTGTCACAACTGGAGAAATGTGTTTTCTGTGTGCAAATTCTCATTGTTTTGGTGACGCAGGGACACTTGTCCTTACTGGATGGAGTATGATAGTAGTTGTTTGAATTCTCTCTCTAAATCTGGAGTCCTGTGTTATGATTCCTGTTACCTTAAAAAATATGAATATTGTTATTTACCTAAATAGATAACATCACACCAGTGATGTATATCAAATTGGTCCAACTAGGAATTCCAATATTAAATGAGACAGTAATTTCACAACTCACTATTCCAAAAATTTGGATTGATGGTTCAATTATACCAGGGACATTACCTGTTGTAATTGAATCAATCATTGCTTTCTTCAATAAAAGTTTCCATTCCATCTGCTCTTTTGTTTTATTGTCCTTCTGTGTTTTGTTTGCTTTCTTTCCCAAATATATATGATTTTGGATTTTGTCATTGAAAATTCTTGCTGGTTTTGCTACCTCATGCTGCAGAGAAAGCCTTGTGACTGTTTTATAGTCACTGATTTCATGGTTGTATGAGTGCTTAATGCCACCTTGCAGGGATGTGGAGACCTAATGAAGTTTGTGCATAAAAGGCTTAGTCTACATTGAGTGCAGGGTTAGTGTGAGCAGCTCATGTCATCAGTATCATAGTTAATCCATTACAATCATCCTCTGTTAATCAGTGTTATCATTCTAACGTCTCCAGGAGAGGAAATGTAGTATTCTAAATGCAAATCTTTGCCACTCTTTTAGTCAATTCAACACCTTTAAAGCATTGCTGTAATAGGACTGTGTGCCTGGTATCCCTACTTTTGCTTCTCCTGACCCAGGACGCGGTCTCCACGGCTGATGATCCATGAGACACTGGATTCTTGGTCCCATGGCTCTGTGTGTTCTGGGACATCTGGGGACTTCAGCACTGTTTTAGGGGCTTTGGGTCCCACCTCTTCATAGCATTGCTGAGATGAGATCTGTGGGTTCATCCTCATTCTTGAGTGTATGGTGCATTTTTTCTAGAACCAACACACGCCACCGTGACAGCACTGCTTTGACCACGTGCTGGGGCAGCGTGTGCTTGTCAGTTCTTGGGTTTAAATTTTCTGTTCAAATTTCTAAAATGGGGTATATTGACAGATACACTCCATGTAAACAGAAGCTCTGTGGGGTTTTCAGCAACTTCTAAGAGCATAAATATTCCTGAATCAGCTAATCTTCCTCCCAACAAGTGAGGAGCAAGCCGGCAAGTCCTGGGTGCCTGTGGCGGCCAAGCTGTGCAGCCCAGGCTGCTCACCGAGGAACAAGGAGAAAATCTTAAAAACCTACTTCCATGCTGTTTTTCACAGAATCTCAGAACTGAATGTTTTAATATTTAAAGAGGGGTGATTAGTTTTTTTTATATATTATTTTATTTTTTTCCTTTTTCAGTATTATTAGGTATAATTATTACAGTTCAACTCCACATACACATTGCATGTAAATACATGTATAGAGTATACTGCATTTTTTTAGTTACATATATGTACTAATTATTGTTTCTAAGAACAGATTAGAGTTTCAGATTTTTAAACTTACATAGTTACCAGAGGAATAAAGCCAACTACAAAAGAATAATAAACAGAATATGGTAATCCAATCACAAAGGACAGTCATATGTGCTTAAGCATATTCAAGAAATCAAAATAACAATTAGTTCATTTGTGGTCTTATTATTATTGCTATTAATTTTAGATTCCTCATAAATGAAGTCTTATGGCATTTTTCTTTCTCTTTTCACCCCACTTCACTTAGAATGACAGTCTTCAGGTCCATCCATGTTGCTGCAAATTGCATCTGTTATGGCTGAGTAGTATTCCATTGTAGATATGTATCACCTTGTCTTTATCCAGTCATGTGCTGATGGACATTTGTGTTGTTTCCATGTTCTTTGTTCTATGTCCCTTCTGGCAACAATTACTGATTTTAAATATTTTCCACCTTAAAATCCTTCCTGAAGGAGACGTGGTAACAGGAATCAAAAACAGTTACAGCACAGGGTTGTGTGTGATGGGCCCTAGGGCTTGGTAGGAAGGTTGGCAGAAAAGATTTCAGATTCTGATCAAATGATTCCTCCTCTTGTAGCCCTGCTGACCGCCTCTCTCACGGCCTGCCCTACTAGTCTGACCAGACCCTTCTGTGAATCCCACTGTATTGTGCACAAATTTTTTCCAATTGGTGTCATCCCGCAGGGACCTTAGGTGAGGCACCTAAGCTCCTGTGTTGGTTTCTTCCATCAGCCCTTAACTTCCTTGGGAGCCAGGACTGTCTCATTGCCCCAAGGATTCCTAATGCCTAGTGAGATGCCTGATACAGCTGGTACTTAATGAGCACATAAGTCAAATGGAAAAACCTGATCAAAGAAATGGCCCTCATTTTTCAGACATGCCTACTTGAGTACATAGGGTAAAATGACATGTTTTCTTGAATTTGCTGTCAAATACTTCAACAAAGGACAAGTAAAAGAACAAAGGTCTGAATAAAGGAAATATGGAAATGTTTGTGAATTCCTTAATCTGGGTGATGGGCTTATTGTACTATATTTATTGATGTATACTTAAGTTATTTTATAATTTTCTTATCATTAGCTGAATAGCAAGTATTAATACGTATTAATTGAAATCCTTTGAGCCGACCAAACTTACCCCACACAAAATGCTTAATGTCCTAGTAGTGTGTCTTACAGAAATCTTTTCCCATAAAGACAGGAAAAAGGGAAAGACAGATCTGTGCAGTATTTCCACATTGTCAAAAGACCAAAGACCGACACAAAGAAGAGATTCTAAAAAAGATAAAGAGGCTGAAATCAATGTCCTGAAAACCTAGCCAAGAATTCTAAATGTCCCAACTTAACTAACCTCAACACTGCCGCATCAAGAATGAGGCAAGTAGAACCTTGAGGATTTTTTTTTAAATAAATAAACAATGATCCAGTTCCTACCACAGGCAATTATGGTAAGAGTGAGTACATGTTCTAACACCAACTAGTGTACAAATTGTAATTTATACTTGATTCAAACTGCTTCTTCTATAAAATCTGAATCTTTTTATTCTTAAGACAGATTTGTGGCATATGACCTAGTGATAAAATTTTCAACTCGCTTGTATTCAAAAAGTTCACCAATGTGAGAGTTTATTACAACAACTATTGCTTTTTGGGAAACCCATGTGCCTTGTCACTCTCTTCCATAAGATTTCCTGTGGAAAATTCAATCCCTCCTTCAGGAAGGGGCTGAGCAAACAGTCTGATGGAAAACCTTCATACACTGCAACACAAGAAAATGAAAATGACAGTGAGCAGCCCGTGAAGCTGGCAGACACACACAGCTCACGGCTGTGTTCCCGCCATGACTTTCTGTAACCAGCAGGGAAAATGTGCATTTCAAGAAATAGACATAAACACTTTTCAGGACCTGAGCACATAATTTCCCTTTCAGGGTTTAGTGGGCTTCCATTTAATTCTATGAGAAGTGTTTAAAACAACAGAACAACAGCTGAGGTATGGTTTAAAGTAACATTTGTCTTAGTGAAAATAAAGCCAGCTGATTGTTATCATTTTTACTTTATTTGATCTCACTCTCCTACTTTACCTCCCCAACCTCCTCCACAAAATGATGGTGAACGTCCCCTCCTGGGTCAGAAGGCTAAGTAGAAAGTACCAATCACATGGAGGTGTGCTTTGTTGTTTTATTTTTCAAAAGAAACATGTTTCATTCATGTGATTTAAAATTAAGATCAAGAAACAAACTCTATTCAATGAATGGTAGCCAACACATGTCGTCATAGCTGCTCATCAGGTTTGGCCCCACGTTACACACATTTACATGGACATGTGACATGTGCTGTCATGGGACATGGTGAGTGGGGACAGAGTCTCTGCTCTCACAGGGCACACAGCCTGGTGGGGGAGGCAGTGTTCAATCATTGCCTTTTTTTTTAATGTACTTACAAATTATGGGAAATGCTATGTAAAAAGAACAAAGTGAGTCAATGAAAGTGAAAAGTTCAAGGACAGTATTTAGGTGAGGGAAGACAGGGAACCTCTTTGAAGAGCTGACACTCCACTGAGACCCAAAGGACAACTCCGGTGCTGCAGGTAAAGGGCAGGGACACATTGATAAAGGGCTGATATCCAGAATACACCAAAATCTCTTTAAACTCAAAAAGAAGAATGAATAACCTGCTTAAAAAATGAGCAAAATGCCTCAACACACACCTCAACATGGAAACTAGATGCCAAAGAAATCTATGGAAACATGCTCCACAGCATCTGTCATCAAGGGGCTGCAGACTGAAACAGTGAGTTATCACTGCACACCAGTCAGAACTGCCAAAACTCAGAACACTGACAGCACCAAATGCTGGTGAGGATGTGGAGCGTCAGGAATTTTCTTGCATTGCTGGTGGGAATGAAAAATGGCCCAGATACTTTGGAAGACGGTCTGGCAATTTTTTACAAAACTAAACGTACTCCTACCATATGATCTGGCAACTGTGCTCCTTGGTGTTTACTGAACAAAATGGAAAATTACGTCCACACACAAATCTGCATACAGATGTTAATAGCAGCTTTATTCATAATCACCAGAACTCAGAAACAACTAAGCTGTTCTTCAGTAGGTGAATGGATAAATAAACTGTGGTCCAGGCAGAAAATGGACTATTTATGGTGTTAAAATAATATGAGTTATCAAGGCATGGAAAGACATGGAGGAACCTTAAATGCATATTACTAAGTGAAAGAAGCCAATCTGGGAAGATTCTGCAACTGTCTGATTCCAACTGTATGGTGTTCTTGGAAAGGCAAAACCACAGAGACTAAAAGATCAGTTACTGTCAGAGGCTAGAGGGGAAGGAGTAATGAATGAGGTGCAGCAAGGAGCATTTTTAGGGTCACTAAGACAGACTACTCTGTATGATGCTGTGATGGTAGAAACGTGTCATTGTACATCTGTCCAAACCCACAGAGTGCACACCACCAAGTGTAAATCCTAGTGTCAAGTGTGGGCTCTTGGTGATGATGACGTGTCAGTGTAGGTTCACCCATTGTCGCAAATGCACGCTCAGGTACAGGCGTCAATAGTGAGGAGGCTGTGGGGACAAACTGCAGTTCATACACCCAATCCAGCCCCAGCCACTGCTGTGAATAAAGCTCTGTGGGTGTGTGGACTGTCCGGCTGCTCTGGCGTCTGAACAGCAGAGCTGAGCAGCTGCACCAGAGATCAGGAGGTTTGCAGATCCTGAAATATTGACTCCCAAGCCCTTGACAGAAAAAAGTCTGCTGTGTCCTGCTCTACACGAATCACAATTCACCCTGTTGAGACAGGAGAGCAGGGCCCAAACAAGGCATGGTTAATCGGACTGAAGCAATGTTTTAGTCCCAAAACCTTTGTTGAAGTCCTGCAGAATCAGTGACAGACTGTAGCCAGGAAGCGTCTGCAGAAGGAGTCGGTAGCAGGCCTTCCCGCCAGGCTCCGGGATGCCGGGGGCCACGCGCTGCACGGGGGCCACCCACTTGAAGAAGACGGACTTGCAGTGGAAGCCGATCAACTCATAGAGCTCAGAGAGGACGCTGCACTGCTGAATTCTCTCCTAGGAACGCTGAAGCACAGGGAAAAAAGCAACAAGCATCTGAACGAAACATATAAGTGAAAAAAGACACGTAAAAAATGTTTTCCCATAAAACAGAGACCTGATGACACAGGAAGGAAGAGGAAGGCTGACTTCGTGCACTGATGGGACCGGATGCAGAAATGCAGGGAAGCAGCGCTATGCAGATGCTCCAGACCCCCTCCGACCCCACCTATCCACGTTCATCCTGTCCTTTTCCTAGAAAGGCCTGTATTCCCTGAAACAGGAATCTGCTCCCTACACATGAGACGCAGAGAAAGGAAGGAGCAAAAGAAAGGGAAAGTAAAGGAACAACGTTTCATCTAGACCCTAGTATTTGGGCAGGACTTTCACCAAATACACATCTTCTCAAAGCACAGAGCACACAGTGAGAGGCTGACAGAGTGACTGCGACTTCTGCTCCTTAAGCACCAGCTACCTGCCAGCACACGCTGCGCCCCTTACTGAATCATTACAATCATCTCAGAAACTATTACTACCCCGTCTCACAGGCAAGGAAATCTGAAACTCGGGGAAGAATTATTATCATCCTGGACAATGTCCCACGACCCAGAATTGTCAGAGCCTCCACAGACACTGGACTAAAATTCTCCACTTCACCACGGGCCCTGAGCCTCAGGCTAAGGCCACATCAGGCCTGCACGGGCCCAGAGCACGAGCATGTGGGACAGGGAATGGTCCCACTCGAAGTGCCAGGCCAAGGCCCTCAGAAACCTATGAAATGAAACCAAATCCCCAAACTCCTTTCCAACCCACTGCCCTGTCCGGGAGGACTGCTCGGCACATCTGCGCTGTCACCTGTGCACAGGCTGAGCAAGGGGCCCAGACAGTGACGTGACGTACCAGTGGAAGTGGCTAGGAGGCCGCTTCATCACAGGACAGACTCTCCCGGCTTCCAACGTTAACTCTCCATTCCATTTTCAACTGGAAAGTAAGTTTAGACTTCTTTTCCTCTCCTAGAAACAAAGAGAGTGGTAATATCAGCAGGAAACTCAAGACTGAGGAAGATTCTCCTGGCCATCTGGAAGGATAGGTTGGGGAGGGAACAGAGACTGGGATCAGAAAGACCCGTGTTCCAGTCCAAAGTCTGCACGTCACTCGCTTTGACAGTTTACTTATTAATAGAGGTGAAAAAATCTAATTATGATTGTTGGGAAAACTAATTGAAATAACGTATGCCACTAGCATACGTATAAAATCCTTCATGAGTGTCCCAGAAATGGAAGTGATCGTGGTTAGTTACTGTCTGCCAAGTCTTGGGTGCTAAGCCCACATCAGCCAGCCAGAGATGTGCCAGAGAATGCCTCACCAGCTAGCAGCCTTCTCCAACTTGGAAACTCACAGTGTCTGAAGAACAGGCAGTGGTGGATGCTTTGGGACACTCTGGAGGTAACACTCCAGTGATGACTTTAAAAAGCTGGAGAGAATTTAGGGGACCATACAGTTCAAATACAGAAAACACATTCCATGTCTGCCCACATTCATCTCTAGCCATGATGATTCAGAGAGGAAATACATATTCAAACGTACACCATTTTCCCACATAAGTGCATCAAAACAATTTGGAAAGAATGTAACTTTCTTCTCTAGATCACACAGCGGGGATTACAAGGTTTGTACTGAGAGCCCTACTTGTAAAACATCTGCTATCATAACTGGGTCCACTATCAGTCCATTCAAAGAGAAGGATGGAAAAGAACAAAGCCAAGCTAATACGCTCCGGTTTTTGGTGGGTTACAATGTCACAAAGGAGATGGACAGGTCATCAAGGAACCACCCTGCCGTGATCACGGAGCCGGGCAACGGGGTGGGCGGCAAGATGTATGACGCAGCCGCAGCTGTGCCCGCGCTTCTATGCAGGTATCCAAAGTCTCCTCGACATGGCGTCCAATGCTTGTGCCCACGTCCTCATCACCTGAGATGTATTTAAGAGAAAGGAAAACTAATAAATGGAAAATACCTTTGGTGGGCACACCGTCCAAAAAGCAAAGTCACAGTTTGACAACTGGCCATCCCGGTTCCCTGGGATTCATTCTTGGAGAACCTTAAAAACCACCCCTCTGTCCTCAAGAAGTGCTGCCTACTTGTTCTATCTTTGGCTCAGGGATACAGCACGTTCACGTGAACTTCAATGTCTGCACAGATTTGACTGTCTTTCTCCAGGTTCATTTGTCCATTCTGAAGAGGCCTGAGTTAAGTCCATTTTCTGTAAGATCAATTCCCTCCAGTGAAAACTCATCGAGCCTGCAATTAAAAGCCAAATGAACAGGACTGTCCTCAGCTAAAAAGTTCACCCACCCTTCACTGCTTTCTTAATTTCCTTTCCTAGCTAATTGCAACAGACTAAAACCTCCCTCCACCCAGCTCCCCAACTATGTCAAACAGAAAGTAAGGTCCATAAAAGAGGAGACAACTCCATAGTCACCTCTGAATTCCTAGCATATACTAATGTCAATAAATAGAACTATGATTATGGCTTCTTTCCTTTAAAACCTTTCTGGTTATTTAAATGAGACCTTGGAAGAGAGCTGTTTGGGTCTAGTATCTTGATCCAGAAGACTCAGGAGGCCTTTTTAGGAATGGCTGTTCACTGTTTCATTCAAAACACAACTTCTCATTCCGGGAGGAGCTGTGATTTTCTGCCAGGAGATTGTGGTCACTCTCATGCCAGAACAGCTTTAAACTAAATCCTTACTTTGGATTTGTTATTTTTCCCTGCATCCCCAAAAATTGACTTTCCTTAATTTCTTGCCTTGAGGAATGATATTTTTCTTTCTTTCTAATTCACCCTTTATTAAACAGGATTCTCAGGATGTGCTTGGCCTTACATAGGATGAGCCATCCAACTCCCAGTGTGAGAGGCCCGGGGCTCACCTCCCGCCCTCCTGCCAGGGCAACTAACACTCAGTTCAGGAGCCAACCGGCACCCCAGGGATTCTAAGTCTCACGTATCTCCCAGAATCCCTGCTTTCTGATATGACTTGGATTCTGAGTATTTCCCCTCACTTTCTTGAAAATTAGCTGTGCAGCTTGAAAGATGAGGAAGGAAGGATTTATTTCTTAATCAGCATTTTAAGGAACTTGTGTAATGAAAGTTTTCACGAGTTTCTAGAACACTCCATTGCCGAGACAGAAAACACAATAGATATTTTCTAAACTTAGGTATCATGTGCATTGTTTCTTTGCTTTTGTTTTCTTAACTACTAACACACATTTTTTAATTAAAAAAAATAAGGCCCGAAATAGGATAGAAACTTGAAGGGGCAAACAAAATTTAAGGGCAAAGAAAGAAAAATGATAAGTACTCTACAAAGTTAATATAATACATACACTATGGATCAGATCAGCAATTCTCAGTAACAGCTAATTGAAACATGACCATGAGGTAAAACGTCTCTCCTGTCAGGAGATGACCAACAGATAATAGAATTAAAACAACAAATTAAAATTCTAAGTCTGGCGAGGTATAGAAGGCTACCAGCTAAATGTGTCTACTTCTGGAAAAGAGGGAGGCTCACCAGCTCTTTACTGTGGAGCCTGAGCCTAGGGGAGGGCGGTGAAGAACCGCCCTGTAAGTATCTAATTAACAAAGTGGGTTATGAATAAAGAGACGTGAGCTTTGATGACAGAGATGATACTACTATTCACTTGTCCTGTAAAGAATACTTCACGTTCAGCGATCAATACCTCGGCGTCCTCAGGGATTGAGATTATAGGAAAATGCACAGCCCGGGCCCAGACCTCCTCTGTGAGCTCGTGACACTGCACTTAGATGTCTCAAGAGCAACTCCAACTCCACCTGAAAAGAGCTCACTTCACGGTGCTCCTCCCATAGCCGTCCTGCCCAGGGCCCCTGGTTGGGAGGGAAGGTCTCTCTGCCCCTCCCACCTCAGGCCCATCACTCACAGATGTGACTGGACCCCTCCTTCAGGGCTCAGATTTCCTCAGTCACCGAGACCCACCACTGACACCTGACCTACCAGGTATTCACAGGCACTCCCTCAGCACTGACTTTGGGCTGGGGACCACGCTGCACACTGTGCGAATGTTATCTCACTGGATCTCCACAACAGTCCTGGGAATTGGGTACATCACTGCTTCAATTGATTAAATAAATTGTTTCACTTCCTTGAGTGCGTCATCCAAAGTGACACGTCTACTGAGCCACAAACATGGGACTGAAAACCACTTGAAAATTGAACACTGCTACACCTCGCAGCCACCCTACTCTGATTCGTCACATCACTTTCTGCCGAGCCTACTGAATGTTTGCAAGCATTCTACAAACACAAAAGTGATCTACGAGAGCACCCCACTCCCCTAATTAAAATCTGTCAATGATGGTCCACTGCTCTTCAGAGAAAGCCTCACCAGGCCTGAGCACAGCCCAACGGCCCGGCATCCTCGTTCCCTGCGTGGCCACGCCGCCTCACCCACCACGCAGCACAGTGCCGTGTCCAGGACTGGGATGCTGACTCCGTACAAAACGGGGCTCGTCTCACTCTAACAATGATCACCCTCTTCAGTGGTCACCCTCTAAAATGCTGACTCTCAGAAAAATATTTTCTCAGGATGAATCAATATCTTTTTCCTTTCAACTTCCAGTCATTGATAATGAGCTCCCCCAAAAAGAGAGAAGACTTAATCCTCAGTCTCCTTATCTGTAAAGTGGGAATAACAAGGAAATATGTAAGGTTTTCAGAGAAATAAAACTCATGTGAGTCTGAGGGACAATTCCCAACATACAGTAAGCACTCAATATGGGCTTACTTAGTATTAATAAGAATATGTTGCATTCCAGCAACCTTAAATCAATGATTTATGGCTTTGTCCAACAGACTACTGACAAACAGTTGGACGAACCCTTTTGAGCAGATCAGCACAAGTGTATTGGGAGAGGTAAGCGCTGCCTCCAGTTACAGCTCAAACTCTTACATGTTGTTTGAGCATTTAGTTGTCGTTATTGAATAAAGACAGGTGTTCTTTAGTCAAAGCTCCTGAAACATAAATCTTCAAAGATAGATACAAATTAGGTTTCAAGTACAACATTCTCACTAGAAATTATTTGAAAATGATAGTCTTAGCTCCTCTGTACATCAAAAGGGCATGTTCTTAATGTATCTGACTATATACACTGAAAGGATTGTTTAAAAGAAATTAAGATGAAGCCATCCTAAATAAGTTCTCAGTATCATCTGCACAAAGCCCCACCCAAGGGTCTCATTTCTCACTTCCACATAGGTGTTCAGGTAGTTTAACCTGGGTCTTGGTTTTTTAAAACACAGGGAAGGGAAGAGTTGTGGATAGATTTATGAAGCAATTATAAACCTAGTGTATTTGATGTGTAGGAATCCTAGAAATAAACAAATTGATATATAGTCCCACCCTTAAGAAGCTCAGCCTTTCCATTTACAACAGCATTAAAAATAAAATGGGAGATACATTTAACAAAAATTTACAAGATTTGTACATTGAACAATTTGAAGTATCACTGAAAAAATTTTAGAAGATCTACATATACGGAAGACATCCCATGTTCATGGAATAGTAGACAATATTGTTAAAAATGTTAAGACTCCCCAAAGTGATCTACAAATTCAGTGGAATTGCTATCAAAATTCCAGCTGACTTCTTTGCAAAAATTGAAAAACTGATCCTAAAATTCATATGGAAGTGCAAGGGGCCCAGGACAGCCAAAGCTATCTTGAATAAGCAGAGCAAAGTGGGAGGACTCACTTTAAATGTTACTACAAATCTATAGTACTGAAGTCATTATGGTACTGTCATAAGTTTGGGTACATAAATCTATGAGACACAGTAAAAATTCCAGGGGGGAAACTTATATTTACAATCAGTTTTCAACAAGTGTGCCAACAACACTGCAATGAAAGAATAGTCTATTCAACGAATGGTGCAGGGAAGGCTGGGTATCTGCAGGCAAAAGAATGAATTTAGAATCTGAAACCCCCTATTGTATATAACAAATAAAAATTAATTGAAAATGGATCACAGACAGAAACGTAAAATCTAAACCTATAAACTTTCTAAAAGAAGACATAGTATAAATCTTTGTGGTCCTAGGATAGGTTATGGTTTCCTAGATACAATACCAAGAGCAGAAGTGATAAAAAAAAAAAACCAGATAAACTGGACTTCATCAAAATTAAAACCACTTGTTACAAAAGACATCATCAAGAAAATGAAATGAAAGGGGAAGTGGGTAGCTCAAGTGATAGAGTGCATGCTTGGCAAAAAATAAATAAATAAATAAAATAAATGAATAAATCTAATTACCTCCCCTATAAAGGAATTGTCTTAATGTTTAAAAAAAGTAAAGTGGAATGACAATCTGCAGAATAGTAGAAAAAATTTGCAAAGCATATATCTAATAAGAGACTAGTATCCAGGATATAAAAAAAATGTTTACAACTGACCAATACAAAGAAAATCGACCCAATTTTTAAATTTACCAAGGAATTAAATAGATACACAAATGGCCAATAAGCATATGAAAAGATGCTCAGCATCACTAGTCAAATCAAAATCAAAATGAGATCTCATTTTACACCCACTAGGATGGTTATAATCAAAACACGGACAATAACAATTGTCGGTCAGGAGGCAGAGGAATGGGAACCCTCAATATGCAGCCATTGGAAATGGGCAATGGTGCAGCTTCTTTGGAAAAGTCTGGTGTTTCCTCAAAAGTTTAGTCTTATCATATGGCTCAGCAATTCTACTCCTACATATAGGGTCATCCCTCAGTATCCTCGGGGGATTGGTTTCAGGAACCCACCACCCTGGATTCCATAATCCAAGGATGTTCGAGTCCCTTTACAACCAGCCATCTGGATCCATGAAGTGGAAACTACAGATATGGAGGGCCAACTGTACAGCCAACAGAATGAAAACATATTCTCACAAAAATTTGCACATCAATATTCATAGCAGTATCATTCAGAGTAGCCAAAAGTTACAAACAATGTCCATCCATCAATGAATGGGTAAAAAAATTATCAAGAATAGTCCCAAAAACTTTTGGTCATTGAATCTTTGACAAAGGAGGTGAGAACATACAATGGAGTAAAGACAGCCTCTTCAGAAAATGGTGTAGGGAAAACTGGACAGCTGCATGTAAATCAATGAAGTTAGACTACTCCCTCACAGCACACACAAAAATAAATTCAAAATGGCTTAAAGACTTAAACATGTAGACAAAACACTACAAACCTCTTAGAAGAAAACGTAGGCAAAACATCTGACATGCATCTCAGCAATGTTCTCCTAGAGCAGTCTACTCAAGCAATAGAAATACAAGCAAAAATATACAAGTGGGGTCTAATTAAACTTTCAAGCTTTTTCACAGCAAAGGAAACAGTAAGCAAAACAAAAAGACAGCCTATGGAATGGGAGAAAATATTTACATTCAATGAGACTGTCAAGGGGTTAATTCCCAGAATACATAAACAGCTTTTACACTTCATAAGAAAGAAAAATAAACAATTCAATCCAAAAATGGGCAGAAGTGCTAAAGAAACTTTTCTCCAATGAAAACATACAAATGGCCAATAGGCACATGAAAAAATGTTCAATATCATTATCAGAGAAATGCAAATCAAAACTACAATCAAGTATCACCTCACACCAGTCAGAATAGCCATCATTCAGAAGTTCAGAAACAATAAATGCTGGAGAGGCTGTGGAGAAAATGGAACCCTCCTACACTGTGCTAGGAATGAAGTTTGGTGGAGCCATTGTGGAAAACTGTATGGAGATTCACCAAAAGACAAAAAATTTACTTCCCCTATGACCCAGCAATCCCACTCCTGGGCATATATCCAGAAGTAACCCTAATTCAAAAAGACACCTTCCCCCAAATATTCACAGCAGCACTATTTACAATAGCCAAGACATGGAAACAACCTAAATGTCCACTGACAGATGACTGGATAAAGAGGTTGCAGTATATTTATACCATAGACTACTACGTAGGCATAAAAAAATAATAAAATAATGCCATTTGCAGTAACATGAATGGACCTGGAGAATGTCATTCTAAGAGAAGTAAGCCAGAAAGAGAAAGAAAAATACCATATGAGATAGCTCATATGTGGAATCTTAAAAAAAAAAAGAAAGAGAAACTTATCTACAGAGCAGAAACAGACACAGAGACATAGAAACCAAACTATGGTTGCCAGAGGGGAGACGGTGTGGGAAGGGATAACTTGTGAGTTCAAGGTTTGCAGATACTGATTATGTATAGAATAAACAGCAAGTTTATACTGTATAGTACAGGGAAATATGTTTAATATCTTATAGTAACTTATGTTGAAAAAGAATATGAAAATGAATACATGTATATTCCTATATAACTGAAGTGTTGTGCTGTAAACAAGAAACTGATGCAACATTATAAACTGACTAGACTTCAATGAAACTATTTTTAAATAGACCAAAAACAAAAAAAAAGAAAAAGAAAAAAGATATTATTAAACCAAAAGAATAAATTACTGTTTCAGGCTACAACATGGATGAACCTTAAAAAAGTATGCTGAAGTAAGCCAGACACAAAAGGACAAATACTGCCCTTTTAGGTGAAGTGTATCTAAGTGTTCATTGTACTACTCCTGTAAATTTTCCGGAAGTTTGAAGTCTATTAAATTAAAAATAAAGTGTATTATTCATTAAAAACATAAAACGATCCCTCACAGGAGGGCTTAAAATAATAAATGAAGAAATGCATGTAAATCTCCTGGAACAACACTTTGCACATCCACACACAGTCACTGCTGTCACTGCCACTCAGAGGTTGGTACCAGCGCTGATGAGAGCTGCCTCCACTCGCTGCCCTGCAGACAGTTGTGAGGGCCTGGGGTCTGACAGGCAGGGTGACCTGGAACCTGAGTCAGACACAGCAATGCCCCAGACTCTGTGTTACCCAACTTTCTTATACAAGCTGCTACATGTAACATAAACACGCTAGAGGGATGTATCTTACAACATAGGCAATACAGTCAATGTTTTACAATAACTATAAATGGAGCAACTATTGTACACCTGAAACATATATTGTAAATCAGCTATACCTTTTGAAAAAATTAAAAAATAATGTAAAAATATTATAACTTTAATATCAGTCCAGTTTTTAAGTAACTACTAAACAGCTTAGAATGTATAAAAGCATTTAAGTGTGATGTTTATTTACATATTTATTTACTTTCAGCCTCCTGCTAAAAGAGAATTTAAACAATTTTTTAAACACAGCTTAACAACAATAACAACAAAAAGACAAAAGTGAGAGTGAAAAGAAAATGGAGATTCAATACTTAAATGAAACCAGGGGGAGGTAAAGTCATAAAAATGGATGCCATGAAGTCAGGGTAAGTGTTAAAGGCCGACTAGAAATTCAGCTGTAAGATTTTTGGCAGCTAAAGCAAAAAGAAAAAGATGAAGGGGCGGGTGGTAGAGCTCAGTGTTAGAGCGTGTGTATAGCATACACAGGGTCTGGGTTCAAGCCCCAGGGCCTCCACTAACAGATAAATACACCTAATTACCTACCCCCCCAAAAAGAGCCCCAAAGAAAATAAAAAGAGGAATTTGTTTCCTAAAAAAACCTGATATTAAATTTAGATTAAATACTTAAAAAAAAAAAAAGAAAAATAGAAACAAATGAGTGACACAAGCGATAATGCCCGTGAGATAAATCTGTGGTGCAGCTGGCAGGTCCCCATGTCCCACGTGGAAAAATCTGAAACATCTTTCACACCACCCAGAGTCATCCTCAGCCTACCCCACCCCTCCCCCTGTTAAATGCAGGAGCACAGCCAGGGCCGGGCCTTTGTTCTCTCTGTGTCATCACAGTGAGACAGGATGGAAGGGGGCAGAGCACAGCCATTCAAGGAAGGCCAAAGCAATTAACATCAAAATGGTGAAGGATTAAACCCCCAATAGGCCTTGAGGCTCAGGATGAAGAGATTTAAGTTCTAGCAGATCTTGAGCTTCATTACACACCCATTGTAATAGTAACATGGTGAATAACAAGCCCCCAGGCACCATGGCAGTCCCAAGGCTAGACAAAAATGGTCAAAGGGTGAAATGGCCAACTCCCTGTGAATTCCAGCCCCTTGCCCTTAGGCTGGTCCTTCTACTTATTAGCATATGAAACCACGAAGCCCATGAATACAAGCAACACAGCACTGCCTAGGGGTCACACCTCTCTCTCCCGTTTCAGAGAAGGCCCACACTCTGTGGAGTGTGTACCTACTTTTAATCTGAGCATCAAACCCCCACACATCGTGGAATATCTCTTGCCTTTCAACAAATCTCTCTGAATAAATCTACCTTTACTCAACAGTGGCTTGCCCTTGAATACTTTCCTGCATGAAGCCAAGTACCCACATCTGGCAGGGCACACCCAAGGGGCTCAACCAAAGCCTGGGACACAGCCCTTCTCATGCCCCACTTATTTTTTCTAGTATCAACAGGACTGGGTTGTGAAGGGAGCTCTAAGGCCCCGGCTAAGGGACAGAAGCAGCCCCAAGGGCTCGAATTGGTGGGCAGCCTCTCCCCCAGCAGGGGCCCTGGGGTCTGCCCGGTTCTCTGTGTTTCTTTGTCGTGCTGAATCCCCAGCCAAAGAGCGTTCTCCCTAGGCCTGTCCCCACAAAACCCTTCTCTCCAAAATACAAGCACATCATGTCACAGTCCTCTTGTTCAACCAGGAAATGTTCAGCCCACTATTTCCCTCCCCAGTAAAGTACCTAACTGTCCTCCCTCCCATCCCACCACTTCTTTCTTTGTGACAACTCTGCACTCTCCACCCACCATCCTGAACGCAGGTGCCTTGCTGGCTGGGACCGAGATGTTTCAGTCTTACACAGCCTGCGTCCTTTCACTTTCCCCTTTCTACCTTAAAAAGCCTTTCCTGAGTCTCCCACCCATCTGATTCTGAACTTCACAAAGTGCTGAGTTTACGGTCACTATGTGCATACATCCCAGGTTTTGACTAGGTTTCCTTCACAAGATCAACATTAAGGCGCTGCATCAAGAAGTTTAAAGAGGCTATTCTTACATCTGAGCGGAGGAGCCTGCATAAAATTTAAATGGCTTTAAATAGACTGTTAACCAGGGACAGAGAGGTCGCAGGTCCTAGTCAACAGTGTCATGAGGCAAAATGTTCTTCAAAGGCTCAGAGTGGCTTCTGAACACGGAGTCGGCAGGGAGGAGGTGACAGGCAGTGAGTGGAGTGTGTGACAGAGCTTACGCTCCCCCAGCTGGGGAAGAATTGAATTTTTTTCTAGTTTTCCAAACAATTTCTTACTACCTTTTTCTCCTACTGTCACATACCATTTCCTACGAATTAAGAAAATCAATATCAGTCATTTGGGCCACTTGGGAGAAGCTACACGATGCCATTCACAGGGCTGGGGCATGACAGCCACGCCAGCCTAGGTTGAAAGACCAGTGGGGGTATTTTCACGGTAATCACGGGCATGCAGCAAACTCCCCAGCTTCAATGACCTCATCTCAAAGTTGGGGCCAATAAAACTACCAAGCAAAGTGCGTGATGATTATGGCCAACATCTGTTTACTAGGTAAGTGCCCATGACAGCTGCCGCTTAATGGGGAATGAGTATGACTAACGAGGCCCAGTCTACCTGGTCACACGTGCCCTGCCTTCCTGCCTTTGTGCAGCAGCAGAGCTTGTTTAGCTGAGATGAACGCCCCCAGAGCAGCCCCGACGGGAAAGCTCCCAGCGCTGCACGGCGAGGTCTGTTCCTTTCCTTCTCAGAGCTGATCACAGTTTGCAGTCATCTGTTTTTATGTTTATCCATTTTGTAACTGCCTCCACCCCGGAGTTTTGCTCAAGCAGCACAGGGCCAGGTATGTCTTCCTCCCTGCTGGATATTCTGGGCTGGGAGACAGCCGAGCACACATCTGGCTCAGGTGCTGAAAGGAGAGGGCAGAAGGCCCAGGGGCCTATGCTGAACTGAGACCCCTGCACCCAAAATTATGGTCTGACTTTGGGCAAATTACACAGTCTTCTTTACCCTGAGATTCCTCATCTGTCCATGAAAATAACTGCCCATGGCACACAGATTTACCAAAAGGAAATAACCAAATTCACAACCTATTCAAGGGGCTACCAGTGCATCCTCAACAGACAAATGCTGCCTTTATGACTCTGACACATGCGAAGCGGGACGTCCACACACAGTGAACACTGCTAAGTGCCAGTGTGTTAAGTGCTTCATGTGTGCTATAATACTCTTTACAACTTACAACAATCCCAGGTAGAAACCAATATTATCATGCCCATTTCACAGATTCACCAACAGGTTAGGAGAGGTTACATTCTAGTCCAAGGCCCCATGGTGAGGAAATGGCGATTTAAACCTGAATCTGGGCCCAGGCCTGGGATCCATCTCTCTCCCATCCACCTGACCACTTGCCTATGAAATCCACCTGTCCAATACACAAGTTTGCAGCCGGCCAGCTCTTGAATGCAATGTTTGCCACCGTTTCTCAATGTTCATTAATTACCATATACTGTTCTCAGGAACCACTACAGAAAAGAAAGGTGGGCTTACGTCCCTGCCCACAAAGAAAAGGAATTCTGCCTTCTCCTGTAATGTGCAGAACACCTTCCCTACACCACCATATCCTTTTGTATGCTTCCTCCATGTTTATGTTTGCACACTGCTTATTAAATTAGAAGGTACCTGAAGTAATTCCATCTCGGTTGCTTTCCAAGTTTGCAGATTATCCATAATCATTCTGTGACCGAAAATACTACAGTGTGAATGAAAATACTGCAACCATGTAAGTAAACAAAGAATGCTGAAACCAAATCATCAGTGGCTGCCAACACACCCCAGTGAAGACAGGCCTGCAGCCCAGCCACTACAGCCACTCACAACGGTGCCCTCTGAGCAGACTCAGAATAAGAAAGGACAGGATACTTGCCCTAGATAGCTAGGTGCTTGTCTAAAGAATGAATTCAGTGAGTCAAAATGTTTGCTTCCTCCCATACATGGAAAAGCACTAAATTCTTGAACTTGAGATACCTGGCTTTCTTTAGATAACAAGCAATCTTTTATTGTTCCAACAACCTTGTCTTTGTTGTAAAGCTCCTATATATCCTAGCTCCTCCTCAACCACTTGGGAACAGTCCCTCCGAGCGATCTGAGAGTCTGTCATCCCGGCTCGAGTCCTCCCGCCAAATAAAACATAACTCTTAACTTTTAGGCTGCACATGTATTTCAGTCAAAAGTTTTGGACACCAGGAAGGGACCCAGAGCAGACTTCTCTCCAGCTGAACTCTCAGAGTTACCGGAGCCTTGGTACCAGCATTGGCACTTTGTGCCCATCTGCCTCCTTGGGGAATCCAGATGAATTTGGGTGAGTCTCTCCTGGTTCTCGGATCTCCCAAATTGGTTGATGATCCTGAGTTTTATTTTGTGGTGTATCCAGGTACCTGGCCCTCCAGTTGAAAGATACTGGGGGGGAATAACCCACCCAGTGGAGACATACTGGGTGGGGCCTGGTTGAAAGATAACAGGAAACACCCACCTTGAGGAGACGTCTGAAGTGGGGCTGGTGGAAACATACCAGGAAAATACTCACCCAGTGAAAACGTCCTGAGTGGGTCCCAGTTGTAAGACACTGGGTTCAGGACTAAGTGGTTAGGTAAGAGGCTGGTCTAATGTTGTCCTCGATTTGGTTACCTCCATTGAATTTTTCGGAATAGAAGTAAAACTCTTATGAGGAACCTTTCAACTCCAAAAATGGGACCCTCCTCCTGGCTGGTAACAGCTTTCTTGGGTGATGGAGAAAATTACAGGAATGGTAGAGGCAAAGACTTCATGCCATAGTGTTGTCCCTGTGGGAAATCTTACCAGCAATTTTATTCTGAGAACCCGACCTTACAATGAGAAATAGAACTTTCAAAAAAAAATTAAAAAAAAAAAAACCACAGAACAGAAAAGAAAAAGAAATGACAGATTGCCAGCCTCCAACTAATACACTAGCCAGGTTTATATACGTACAAAACTCACAACATTCATTAGGAATTAGAAAAAAAAACTCACCCTGAAAGTAACTAACCAGGCCTGATAAAATATTTTTTGGAATTCTGAGCTTATAAGAACAAAATCCCATTTAGGGGGAACTTGGATTTCTCTTCCTGTGTCCTTGAAATGTAAATGTTTTATCTTTCTCTGGGTGTTTTATGTGTGTGTATGTATGTATATATGTGTTTCTTTTTTTTTAAACGACACCTTGGACTCTGTCATACAAAAGGTACAAGTATTGTGTACATATTGTGGCCACGCAAATAAATTGGGATTCTCAAAAATCCTTTGTACCAATTTTCAGATATTTTGCCATCTTAACCGTTGTTCCATCAGCCTGGACCACAAAGGCTTTTAGCTTTTGGAAAGTAAACTTTTGAATTTTATTTAAGCAACACCCCCACTGTCATGTGGAAAAGCCTCTTCATCTTATTGGTTTAAAATCACTTTATATATATATATATATATAAATTGATGGCCATATGATGGATCCTTTAATTTGGGAAAACTTTTAAATTGGTGAAAGTTGAAAGAGCTCTCATTATAAACAGCCGTTTTATTGGTACCTATTAAAATCAAGTTTAAAGGTAGAAAAATATATCTAATGGTTAACCTAAGAAATTAGTTAAAAAAAAAAAACTGGTTTGAAAACCTACATTTGTGTTTTTCCTTTCTGATCAATGGTTTTAGGGATGCTAATAAATACTTAGAATAATTAATGTTAATTAGGCTGAATAACTGGAAAAAGGATTGTAAAAATGTCAAAAAAGATAAAGATAAGGGGCTTATCCCAAATGGATAAATATTTTTATATGGTTATTTTGAATGAGATAAATAAAATGGACATTTTTGGATTTAGATACAAGGTTTTGATACTACACTATGTAAAGTAAAAAAAAAAGGGCCAAAGAGATCACCTACTCCCCCCCTACATTAAAGTTCAAACAAGTCCGCTTTAGCACAGTTTAAAATATATGTATTTATAGAGCTAAAAATATACATATTTATAGACTGAAATACTTGATCAATGATTGGGACAACAGACCTATTAATCAAATTGAAAATTGAGAAGGGCCTAAGCTCTTTGGCTGAAACTTGGGAATCCCAGAGACTTTTCTATATAATTAGATACAATGCACACACACACAAAAAAAGCTTCTGACACTCCTTCTAGAAATAGGAATTACTGATTAAACCTAATAAATATAAAAATTAAAGGTACGAGATTTAATAAATTTGAGATAAAATTTGTAAAATTGGTATATTAAATGGGCTTTATATAAAACATTTGCTTAATTATATTGTGGGATAGATATATTTCAATGGAAAAACGCTTCCCCTTCTTGGTATTATAAGGCTGGGCACATATCTGTCCCTTAGAAAATATTAATTGAACAAAGTAAAGGAAACCAATAGAGTTTCGTGAGCCTTCCAATATAACGTAAAATTAAAAACTAATATTCAGTGGCTAATAGACAATAAAGTAAGAGGTTTACCCTGGGTTTAACTTATAACCCAAGGAAAAGAGACCTCACTAAATACCTTATGCAAGCTTTGGAAGACATGCTAAAGTAAATCTTAAAGTTTTAAAACATGGAATTCTTTGTTTACAGCTCTTCTCACTGATACAAAAAAAAAGCCAATTAAGGAGATACAATTGGATCTGCGTGACAGAGCAGTTCTCTGGGGAACTGGAAGCGTCTGTCTTTGTCTTGCAGATCAGAAATATAAATACAGCAAACAGTGACCTAGAATGAGCCTAATTAGCTCAAAGAGATAATACTTAAGGCCAAGAAATTTTTGGCATTTTAGAACTCATAACTCTGACGTGTCCTTCAGCATTTGTCAAGAAATCTTAAATGTCGGTTTCATAAATAGTAAGCCTTAGTGATTTGAGCAAGCAAATTCAGCTTACTCCAACTATTATTATACCTATCTTATAAGTAAGTTTTAAAGTGAACCTATGAGATCTCTAGCTTTTGTCTGTTTATAAGCCTGCGTACACATTATAGATGTGAGATATTTCTACAGCTGAAAAAAAAAATCAAAGTCAAAGATCTCTGCTTATTTGACGTAAAAAAAATAAGAGCTTACAAATTAAGTATTTTTAAAATAAAAACTGACCAAATTGACTTTCAGCGTTACGTGAACTGGAAAATATTCAATATTAAGATTACACTTGGTATTGTTTAGTTTAAGTATGTTCTAATTAATATAGACATCTTTAAAGTCATCAATATTAAGTACAATACCTTTACTGTACCTAGTCTTAATGAAAGTCAAATAAGATCCTGTTATATCTGTTGCAGAATTGTCAAGAAAAAAAATAGTAATGTGGTGTAGTAAAATTTTAAGTAAATTAAATGCAAATGAGATGAGAGTTTTGGGTAAATTTTTAAAATATATTTTTAAAATGTATGGTTAAGATACTCTCTAAATGTTTGGTATCTTTAAATTCTAGAGTTGTGCTAAATTGAGTTAAATGATAGGAGTTTATTAAATAGCTATGACACTTTCAGATAAAATAAGATTGTAATATGAATTATTTAACATTTAACTTACCCTTACAGAGAAAGTAAAGGTGTTTAGAAATATTAATAAATGGTTGGTGCTACCCTGAAATAATCTCTATTATTAAGGGTATAATCTCAGTATCCTAGGAAAGTAAGATAAATGTGTAAAGGAAGATATATGAATGTAATTATATTTTGTTAATAAAAAATAGTGACTTTCTTCTGAAGCTGGTTACTTCTGAATGGAAGAGAAAATAAAGGACACACTAATGTGAGTATAGTAAGCTGTGGAACGCTTGTGGAAGAGGAACCCTGAGGAAAGGGTTTTGTACGTTGTCGGAATTGTCTAAGTTTAGAATCAACTTGGGCAAAGTAAATGAATCTTAGAAGTAATCTGGTAGAAGACTAGATTTGGTTTTCTCTCTGTTAAGATGACAAAATTTTCTAAAAATGTTAATCCGCTTTCAATAACAAATTGTAAAGCTTCTTATACCACATAACTGACCTGTTCTGCTTTTACCTTTAACGTATTTTCTTGTTAATGAAAAAGAACTACTTTACAGTGATCTATATGTTTATCTGACCAAGTGTTCTGAAAACTTTTAAAAAGCTCCCCAAATATCAATTTCTAATTAAAGTTCTTTTAATCTCCAGTTAAGTTTGGGATGCTACAGAGGACCCCTGAAACATCCCAAAGAGAGATTTTAAAGTAGTAAGTTTCATTTGGCATGTTAAATAACATGGTATTGTCAAATGAATAATAGATCTTCCTAGGTTATATTGTATGAGAAAATATTATTAATATAGATATTCTAGAAATTATATGGATTCCCTAAAATTCTGGTATATCTGAAATGTTACCAGTCATAATTCTAGTTATAGTGACCAGCTTTCTTTATCGATTATAGTGTAACGTTGTTTAACCATGCTTTTAAATCACTTGTCATTTATATACAGTTAATTGTTTCCTTCTGATGATTTTGCAAATTGCTTTCTCTTCAAGGAGATTTATTGATTTCAAATGAATTTCAAATTATAGCACTGAACTAAACTGGGTAAGTAATTTTAAAGGTCTAATGGATACTCTGAGTAAAAGAATTAGTTACATGGGACTGAGTAAACTGGTGAATATGGTTATAATTTTTGATTTTGTCTGAAATACTACTGGCTTTTAACCTGTTTCCCAGACATAAAGAAACTCTTCTCCTCAAGCTAGTTATGTTTCACAGAAATTTGATAAATTATACTTATGTACGCAGACTTGGAACAGTTATCTTTTCTCTCTATCTGATCCCTTAAGAGACTAAAAACTCTAAGGTCCCCAGTGGCTCTATCAGACAAATGAGGAAGATCATCTCCTAACAGATATAGCAATCTCAAAGTATTTTAAGGATTTTAAAGAGAAAATAATTTACCTAAATCTGTAAGGCAGAAATCCATGACAAGCCCTTGACGAGGCATTCTGGGCCTAAGAAAACCTTATTAACATTCTACCCTGAGAGTCCTTATTAAAAGTTCCAACACAGCCAATTTAAAAAAAGCCTATATAATAAAATAATCAGACTTAGCTTGTAAATAAATTAATCTTGATTTGACTATAATTGAGAAAACTGAGGGTAACTCTAGAGAGAAAAAAGATTATATTTTAGTGGATATTAATTTCTAGTTTTGTTGATTGAGGTCTATATTTACTTAGACATTTCCCAGATCATTCCTTGCTGTTATGTCACATTGCTGTAAAGTTTAATTGAATTATGAAAAGAACACTCTAGGTTTGTTTCTGAGGCTCAGTAATCTATCCTTGGTAAAGATCCAATGCCCCATGACCAGAAGCCAGGGGAATATACATACTGGTACAGGCATGACTTAAAGAACTGTCTCCAACCTGAATGGAAGGACCCTTTATCAGGTACTCTTAACAAGACCATACACACCAAAGCTGAAGGAAATGGACTTTCAGATTCATTTCCTATCAGAAACAGCCCCTGCAGTGCACTGGCCTATAGAGCACTGCTCACCTTAAAACAATGCCCAAATGGAGAAGAATCTACCAGGTCAGGATGAGAAGAAGTCAACATCTGAAGAAGACTGCAGACCCAAGACACAGAACCAGGCCTGTATGCCAATTACTTTGATAATTTCTCCTACCTTTGATTATGAACTACTCCAGCTGCTAAGTTTATGGTAAATTACCTATGTCTAGTACTTCTGTGTTACCTTGGTGGGTTTCCCTACTCCAAGGCTCTAACTAGATAGCCCTCAGAAACGTTATTCTAAAAAGAAATTATAGTTCTGTTTAGGCCACTATTGATCTTACAAGGTGGGAGACCTCACCTGGCCAATTAATACCTGCTCTGACCCTGACCATAAATATGAAATTTCGCATAAGATCACTCAAACTCAATCAGGAACACAAGGAAAATTTTAACCCAAAAATATAACTTCTCGACTATTAAATTCTTACTCATGACTTTATAAACGTTACTAGCTGAATTACTTATATTCTATCTATATAATAAAATTGTTGTCTGTTACATTTCCCAATGTGTAACTAGGCCTACAAAATTGATGATGGCTAAACATCTTGAAGGAATAGATAAAATTTATAACTCTGTGTAAAGTAATTGTAATAGTGTGATTCTAGTTATGGTAATGAGCAACGAAGGGTAAACAATTCCTGGATCATAATAGACTAGTAAGACAGGCGATCCAGAGAACTTTTAGTATCAACAGGGTCTGATAAAAAACTAACACCTTGAATGGCAGCTCAGAAGATACTTCACCTGAACTAGGAATGAGCCATCCTAGCACCCTGGGACAAAATTGGTCATGAAACGTCTCTCAAAATATTGGTCGAATTTAGGACCAAGGGGGAGCACTGTGAATGAAAGTACTACAATGTGAAAGAAAATACTGCAACCATGTCAGTAAACAAAGAATCCTGAAGCCAAGCCATCAGCAGCCACTGCCACACCCCAGCGAGTACAGGCCTGCAGCCCAGCCTCTCAGCCACTCATATTGGTGCCCTCTGAGCAGACTCAGAATAAGAAAGGACAGGATACTTGCCCTATATAGCTAGGTGCTTGTTAAAGTATGAATTCAGTGAGTCCAAATGTTTGCTTCCTCCCATACATAGAAAACCACTAAATACTTGAACTTGAGATACCTGGCTTTCTTTAGATAACAAGCAATCTTTTATTGTTCCAACTACCTGGTCTTTGTTGTAAAGCTCCTGTATATCCTAGCTCTTCCCATACCTCTTGGGAGCAGTTCCTCAGAGTGATCTGAGAGGCTGTCATCCCGGCTTGAGTCCTCCCGCCAAATGAAACACAACTCTTAATTTTAGGCTGAACGTTTATTTCAATCAACTCCCAGAATAGACACAACTCATCACTTCTGTAATGGAATACACTGGATCAGTAACCAAAAGCGTGTTCTAGTCCTGAAAAACTACTGGTTCCTCTTTCTTCCTGTCATTATACAGTCCCACCAGAACTCATTACTTTGCTGTCTGCTCATCTGGTAACCAAACTCAGAGAAGAGTCAACTCAGCAGACTGCCCTACTGGGGAGAACAGCCGGCAAAAGCACTGTGGGTTGCCTGCCCTCCCGCACGCTCTGCTGACCCCTAGTGTCCTCCGTGGAGACCAGAGCAACAGAGCTGTTCCCAACAACTGCAAAGTCCCACACGTTAAGAAAATCATTTTATTTTATACGATATGTTACGTATATACCCATCTCTGAAAACAGCTTTGCCAGAAGCCCAAATCTTCAACATTAATCAGCAAAGGCAAATCCGGTCCCTAAGTGAATACAAGTTTTAAGACGATGCTAAGGCCTCCAAAGTTCTCTCCACGACCATCAATCAAACTGCCTGCAGGTCTGCAGCTGCAGGCGGCAACATGTCTGCTTTTAAAGCAAACCCATCCTGCCCTCGGGTGTTACAATGTCCCTCTACGCCCTCCCATCTCAGGGTAAGAGCAGCCGCTGCAGAACCTCACAGGGCAGCACTGACAGGACTGGACACAGAGGATCAGAGCTAAACTAAGCCTTCTGATGACACTAGCTTGTCACTGTGTCACTTTACAGATGAAGATATATATAGAGAGAACTGGGGTGATCTTGCTCAAAGTCACACAGCTAATAAGTGGCAAAGTCTATAACTCTGCTCCTCCCTCCGGCGTGACGCCCCAGCTGGGATGCCCACAGGGTTCTCTCATGCCTGCCTGACCAGTCCTTTCCTGTCACTCATAACCCACCACAGGGTCTGAACCTAGCCTGCCTTTTCAGCATCTTTTACATCCAGTCTCTCAGGAACAAGGCTGCTCATGCCACTGTATGACTTCCGGCTTCCCAAACCCTCCGTGCTCAGGGTGGTCTTGCCTGTGCATCCAGCACCCTGCTCAGAGGCTCTTCCTCCCCTGCAGGAGGACGTTTCCACTCTCTGTAGGGACACCCCCTCAGGGAAACCCTCTTCTCGCCCTCAGCACAGCAGGTGTCCCAGGCCACATCACGAGCTGCCCCATTAGGACTGTGGGTGCCCAGGTTTGCCAGTCAGACCAGAAGCCTCAGAGCAAGGGATTATGCCCGGGTCTCCCTGCAAACCTACTGCCCGCCTAACAGTCCCCAGCCAACAGGTCACCTGGAAGTCACAGCAAGTGCCCCACCCAATCCAGAACTCTCTTCATTTACCAGCACCGCTGAAGACTGGTTTCCAACCTTTGGTCAGTTTTGCACAAAAAGGCACCTTCCACTGTGAACCGGGGGGGGGTTTTGCTTATGCAACTCACCCTTACTGGAAACGTCAAGGGAAACCAAAAGGCCTTTTCTCGACAATTTTTTGATGACAACCTCCCACCCACAATACTCAAATGTTCAAGAGAATTGGGTCCACGTGATTTTGTTTTCCTTACGCTGTGGCTCAAAACACTGCAGGTTTCTTTCTCTTTTGAGGGTATTTGTACTAAGTTTATAGGCTTTAATCTGCTTTTGTCTCACTCTTCAGTATCCCTAGCAGTTGCCACTTCTTACTCCCTTCAGCAGCCTCCCTCCCAACATCAAGTCTAGGAAATCAGCTGTGATGAGGGGCCCAGGGGCAGTCACAGAACATGCAACTAAGGCACAGAGAGGCGACATAATTTGCCCAAGGTTATCAGCTTCAACCCCTAACAGTGTGTGTCACGTCCCTCTGTTTAACTCTTATGCTAAGCAAGTTAACTTTTTGTAGATTATAGTTATAAACAGATGAGGTATCAAAATATACACAAGGACACACATCAAATCTAAGATGTTGATTAACTCCACTATTTTGTTTCTATTTATTTTATTTCTCTTAAAAAAATTAAGAACCTCTGCAGTCAATAATGCAAAATGTTACTGGGTTTTAAATCCAAAATATAGAGGTGTTAAGTGTGTCATTGCTCATCCTTATTTGTATGTTCACAAGACAAAATGATTTGAAAGACTCTCTCCCCTCCCCCTACTCACTACTGGATCTCACCAGAGCTCCCAGTCCACACATCTAACAGCCTTTCATTTACCCACAGCTGAACTCATCAGATTTTCCCCAGAATTCCCTCTGCAGGTTTCCCTCATCACAGCACAGCAGGACTATCATTTACCTCATTAATCCACCCAGAAACCTGGGCCTTACTCCATTCTAACTTCACAGACAGCATTCATCCTTTCTTATTTACCATCGAAACATGTCTTCAATCTGTTCGCTTTAACACACTAACCGTCTCACCGCTCAAGTGGAAGCCACCAACACTGCACTCCTGGACTCACGAGTCTCCCAAGTGGCCCTAAAGCCGCTCTCCCCTACTTGAGACAAATGGGATTGTGTCACTCCCGCGCTTTTAGGACTCTTTTCAAACCCACTCTTCTTAGAAGAAACTCCCAGTTCTTCACCTGGTGAAGGTCTTTGCCGTCAAACAGTCAGCTCAGGAAGGGCAGGACACGCCCTCTCCCCTTGGCCCCACCCTCTGGCAGAGCATCAGCATGGGAGGACCTGCTGAGCTACACCAGCCTGTATTCTAAACCTGGTCTTGATTTCTTAGCAAACTGCTTCACTTATCCATACAAATCCAAGGTAGATTAGAAAGATTTTAGATGTTGAGCTAGACTATTGATTTGGGGATTTTGCACTAGCAACCTGCAAGTACATGTTCTAATGATTCTGTCTTCTAAAAACCACACCCAGATTTAAGTAGTACTTGTGGAATGTCTTCGGAGTAAAAGGGACTGTACTTTTACAGACTTTATATTTTATAACATGAACAAACCGGACAGGGTCACAAATGGAACTGCCTCACAAGTGACAGAAGACAGGTGAGAGGCATATAGCAACAAGTCACAAAGATGGTAAGAGAAACGTTGATTCTCCAACCCCCCAAAAAATTTTTGAAAGAACCGAAAACTCTGAATTTTGAAAGTAAAACACTATCATATAAAGAAATAAAATAAATAATCCTCTTCATCAGTGTTTCAAGATCTGACTGCAGAATTTTTAGCAGGCCATACTGAATCCTAGCACAGAAAAATCAGATGGACTAGTGGTGAGTAAGTTCCAGGGAAATGGCAGCAATTCCTCCACTTGTAAGAGGACACACACTCAATTGTCGAAGGTGATTTTAAACCACATTCTGGAGAAATTCAGAAGATTCAGGCACCGATTCTAGATGGTGATGACACGGAAGGACGGGTTGGATGCATGCTTCTAACTGAGTCACCGGCATTCTTACACTGCAGGGGGAAACGGAGGCTCTCAGTTATGAGCAGAGATGTTCCTGTCATGTCTCCCAGGCCGTGCCTCGGGGACTCAGTGCCCTGCAGCAGCCTGGCCCCAGGCGAGGACCCGCAGCGTGGCCCACTCAACCAGGAGGGGCACTGTGCTTGAGAAAACCCATCCCCGATGGGAGAAAGTGGGGCTGGTGGGGTTGTGTGTACCTATAAATGATCATAGAAATACACCTGCATACATTCATTTGATACAATTAATATTAGCAGGCTATTTAACAAAATTTCAATTGTCAGTGTTAATTTTACCATTCCTTTCCTCTTGTCCCCTGCACTCTGAGACAGGCTTAGGCTCTCTCACACCTGCAGCTCTGATGCAATATTTGTGAAGTCATTTTACTTTGCTGCAAGTGTCCTCGCTCCCCGTGTCGCTGTGACTGTCGTCTCTTGATAGAGTCAAATGTCTTCCTGGATCTCTCCCTGATTTCCCTGCTCCTGCTTCTCAGATCCTGAGATAAAGAACAAGTGAAGACACATGACTAGAAAAGGCACTGTGGACTTGACCAAAGTCCTCAGTGACCCCCTAGGTGAGTGCTGCCCACCCCTTACCTTCGATTCTCAACGTTCTGCCCAGGGTGAAATCCAGACAGGAAAGAGTCTTGGGCCCAATTAAAAGCTGTGAGGCTTGGGTGCAGGGAAAGGTGCAGGAGCTGGTTCTGGAGCCGGGCCCCTCCCCACCTCTGCTAATCTCTCTCCCGTGGCCCTGCCCCCAAGCCCCCAGGCTCCCTGATCTTCCGTCCTCTTCTACACTACTCCAAGCTCTTTTCCCCTTCCTTTATTCCCTGATTATCCCCAGCTGGAGTGATTTTTTCATCACAGCATCTAAAAAAATTTTCTACAGCTGAAAAAGAAGTCTCCAGAGGTCAATACCCACATGGTGGTTCCTGAAGAGAGCCCCTGGTTAGGGGGACCCTCACCAACACTCACAGGGCATCAGACATGTTGCAGGGTCGACCACCCCCAACAAGAGTTTGCTGTGACCCCTATGCCCGCACAGCATCCCTGTTCACAAAACTGTAGTTGGGCCACTTATCCGTTATTAAGGAGCAAAAGTAAAAAAATTGCTCATGTTTCTTACTAAAATTATCTATGAGGTGGAAAAAGAAATTGTAATAGAAAAGAACAAATTTGACTCCATGTTAGATGTGTTCATTTGGCTTTAAACCTGTACCCTGTTTTCTAGGCTAAGACTTGTTATCTCTGCACCTTTTGTAAAAGAAAGTTGCCTTTAGCCTGAAATATCCAGGAGGGCCTATTCTGCGGGCTCTGATCTTTAAGGATGTTAGCTCTTCTACACTTATGTAGAGATGGCAAGTTGCAAAATAAAAATAAACTTTGTTTTTTTTGAGGTTTTACAGGGGCGCCATGATTTGACCCACATGGACACCTGCAAGAACAAAGGATTCCAAGGAAATCAATTCGTACAGCAAGAAGTTTGCAACAACCAACCACACCCCCACCACTTTTTAGTATAAAAGGAGACTGAATTCTGACTTGGGGAAGAGAGTTCTCCAGGATATCAGTATGCCATCTTCTGAGTCTGCCAGCTTTTCAAATAAAGTCACTTCTCCTTACTCCAAAAGCTCATCTCCTGATTTATTGGCCTGTCATGCAGCAAGCAGAACGAGTTTGGACTTGGTAAATAAATGACTGCATTAGAGGTAGTATGTCTCCACTGTTTCCTCATTTCCAGTATGTCACAACCAATCAATTTTATATGCTGTTTAAGAACACGACCAAAAAACCTATTTTACGGAATTGATTCCATGGAAATAAAATTATTTCTACTCCTTCAAAACTTTGTTGTTTTCTATTTTATTTTGTTTTGCTTATTGAAAAGAAAATAAAAGTCAAATCATTTTATTTCACGTATTTTTTATAGCTACATATTGTAAATACTACAAAGATATTTAAATTGCAATAAAAATTGTTCATATATTAGTATAAAGATATATACACAATCAAAGCAGAGTAGGAAAGGAGTGGATATTTACTAAAAATCCACTGCACATCCAGTCTTTTACAAGCATATCCTGGAATATAAGCTCTATTATCCAGGGGTCCACCACCCCCATTCTCACTGCCGAGTCCCATAGTAATCAACCTCCAAAGCACCAGCATAGAACCACGCGATCACTATTTTAGGTATAAATGAGGGAATTAGCTCATTCAATTCTAAAACTGAAACCTTAAAATAAATACTGAACTTATTTACAAACAAAGAAAATTGGACACAAAAAAGTACAGTTTCTCCCCCAAGTCACAAAGATAATTACTGGTAAAGGCAATATTTGAACTCATCTGCCTGATTCTAAAAACTAAGGTGGAAATCCCCTTCGACTGTGGAGGTCCAGCAGCACAGCCTATCACCCTATCTTTGTTCAGATCTAGCATTAGACAGCCTGAGACAGCACCCCATTCCTATGGAACTCGAGGGCAAACGATAACAATAAGGATTTTATATTCAGTAGTTTCTTGGTCTCATTTATATAAAGTGTCAGCAGGTCAGCAGAAAACTCTGGGAAATATGAGTGGGTCCAGAGCTTTTTGCTGATAAGAAACAATCTATCAGGACAGAGTGACCTTCCCATGAGAGGCCTCATGGACATAAACTAAAGGCAGCTGAGCAATGAAAACTAGCAAGACCATGGAACTCAAGCAAGAAAGATCCCTGCCATCCCCCACCCAGTTGCCTTTTCACCCACATGGACAAGATGGCAGAAGACCCAGGTTCTTGTCCAAGTTACACCATCATGGATTCTCACCCATAAAAAGTTATGACTCTATGCTGTCTTAAGCCCTTTCCAACTCAAATATGATGACACCAATATCTCAGCAGAATGTCTATGTCTTCACTTTCTCTCTTCTATTAGGATACTATATCTATGGCCAAAAAGCAGAAATCCAATTAAAAACACCATGCACGAAGGCTGGTGAAAGTCTGCGTAAGAGACTTTGTTCTCACGCTCAGTGAATGAAAACTCAGAAAAAGTGTTCCTTCACCCTCTGCAAGTGGGAGGTAGCCTGATTGTGTGTGTGTTTTTGTGCACGCGTGTGTGTGTGTAAATCAAATACAATGCATTCTGGGATGTGTACAGATTTTTTTTATGTTACTGTCATTTCATGAGGATGAGCCAACCTTTAAAGTAACTTGAATCTAGTGCTCTGAGAGAGTCCCAGGATCTTTTGATGGAGGAGGGGAAAGGGGAAAGGAAAGGAGGAAAGAAGTAAATGAAGCAAAGGTGTAAGAATACTACTAGGGAAAGGCAAGACTTTAATTTTGTTCCTACTTGCATCACACACAAATTAGGGACTGACTTTCCCCCTTGTCTCGTCAAGCACTGAGTTGCAGAAGAAGAGGCGACAGCCCATTTCTCACTGAGATTGTGACTGTACATGGCATCTTATAGACACAAATTATTTACCCTGATCAAACACTCTAGCAGCAGGCCGTAATTCTCCTGTTTTGAAAGACAAGAAAACAGGAGTTCAAAGAGGATGTATAACTTGACAAAAGTCAGAGGACCAGTAAACTAAAGAGGATGAATTCAAACTCAGATCTGAATGGAGAGTCTGATCTTCCCACTCCCAGGGCTGGAAAATCCTTAACAGACAGGCTTCCCAGCTCCCTGCATTGTTCCTGGCACCAAGCATTTCCCATGGCGATGGTATCCTGTTCTCACAGACACAGTGCTCTGTGCAGCCAATAACCTCCATTCGACCTTGATCATATATCTGCCTCACTCACCAGGCTTCTCCATACAGGCAGGAAAGCTGGCTTTCAAGTGCGTACAAAGCCACCCCTGTTCTTACCTGGGCTCTTCAGCAGTTTTTCCAGCATAAAGGCAGCCATGAAAGTGCTCACAGTTTGTACATGAGCCACACTACCTCTCTCCATCTGTCTCCCCACCTATACTACTTAGCTATGACCATTTTGAGAATCTTGGAAACAAATTTTTAAAAACAGAAAAGAAACTATTCTGTAACAAGTACTTAATACTTACAATTTTAAATGACAAGTTACAAAGTGAGTATTTACAAATTGAATCTGCCTTCCTAGGTGTCAGTTTTAACAGTTAAAAAATATAATAGCAAAAAATTCTCACTTACAAAATTAACAAAAACTTCAACAATAATCTGGAATAAACTCAAAAACAATGCCCATGTTGTACATGGAGAAACACAGGACTGTACTGAGGGGTAAAGTAAGAAGTGTGAATGCAGAGACATCAACATATTGTATGGAGGAAAGCAGTTTTGTAAAGATGAACGTTCTCCTAAGAATAATTCAAAACTTACTAAAAATTCCCATGACAGCTCTTATCTGTTTTTTTTTTAACTTGAACAAAATATTTTGGAACTCTTCAGGAATAATAAACTCATAATACTAGACAAGAAAATTGGGGATGGAAAAAAGAATAAAAAAAATCGCACTGTCAGATATTAAATAAATTTTTACAATATGTAAGATATAGCACTGGAGTAAGAAAGTAAGACTGACAGAAATAAACCATGAGCTCAAAAAGAGACTCTAGTGTACATAAATATTTTGTACAGTTGGGATTTCAAATCAAAGAGCAAAGTATGAATTCAATAATTGTCTTGGGACAATCAGAGGATCACCTGGAAAAAACAAATTCTATTCCAGTCATAATAACCACAAGAAAAATTACAGATAGTGATGTAAATATTAGAAAGTACTATTAACAGCAAATACAAATCTTTGCTTATAGTAATTCAACTTCTCCTCACTATAAAAAGTAGTATTATCATCTCCATCATAGAGATTAAAAAATCCTACAGAGGAGATATATACCATTATAAGAAAATATTTCTAAGAATACTATCAAGGATAAAACCCAAAAAGAAGACATTTACTGTCTTAAGATTATTTTCGGCCACAAAAAAATAAACCTACTGAACAAAATGAAAGGCAAGAAATGACAAGAAAAAGCTCTGTGATACATGTTAATGAAGACAAGGGGTTAATGTTCATAACATACAAAGAGCTGTCACAAAGCAACAAGAAGCTCCCTCACTTAAATGTGTGCAAAAGACAAAAGGGATCATTCACCTTTTAAAAGTCAGATGGCTAATGAGTGAAAAATGCTCAATACCTCACTGGTCATCAAGTGCAAACTAAAACAATGAAAAAGCAATTTTGCTCATCATATTGGCAAATGTTTTTAAAAAATATTCTAGGTAGTGTCCATCTTTGAGAGAACAAACTGAACGATCTTTTTGGAGGATGACGTGTCAATGGATATGTAAACTCTGAAAAATGTGTGTACACACAGACTGAACTCCATTTTAGGAATAGTTTCGTTTAGAAAAAAAATCAGTTCAAAAAGATGTACTCATCAGAGCATTTACACAGCACTGTTTACAATGGTGGGAAGAAAAGCTGAAGTGAAATCATATCCAGCAATAGAGAATTGGTTACATAAGTTATTCTACATCTTTTCATTCCCCGCAGGAGAAGGAATTTCTAGAGTCACTTGAAAGGAGCCTGTAATGTATGTAATTGTCACATCCAGGGACTAAATTTCCAGAAACCTTAACTAAAGGAATACTCATACAAGATCACAGGAATGTTTGTACAAGAAGGACGCCAGTCAAACACCCTTTCTGACAGTGGAAAATGGAGAAAACTTAAGTATCCACCATCAAGACAATGATGCGGTAAATGAAGGCGAGCTGTGGGCACTAAGGGGCAGGCGTTTTGGCGTGGTCCAAGGCCTTGTCCACAGTACTCTCCCACCAAAGGTGTCCTTACACAAGAGACCAAATCTACTGCACATCAGGAGACCCCTCTACTCTATCTGAAAGGACCGGGTGAGTCTGGAGTGGGAGGACGTCTATGATATACACCTCAGTGAATAAACCGAGCTGCACAAAACATATAGTATGGCCTTATTTTTCAATAAAGCATATATACACACACATATACATAGATTTCTCATATACATGTATGTATGTATGTGTATATATATATGACAGGCATAAAGGTCATGAAATATATACACCACATTGGCAACAGCTTTTACACTGAGGAAATAAGGGGAAGGGAGGTAGGGGCCTTTCGGTACCACCACAGTTCTCTTTTCAGTATTTCAGTTAAATATACTTGGAATTTAAAAGGTTATTTAAGTCCGAAGTAAAATGGACGTTGCCTCCACAAGACAGAATGCTATACTGGTCAATAAAAATCATGCCAGGGGAGATAGAATATTGTAGAAAAACATGTAATAAGCCGAATGGAAAATGGAGGTCTCCACAAAGTAAACAGGCACAGAGTGCTCGCTCGTTTTTATGACAGACGTAATACACACTGATGAAAAGAACAGAAAATAGATGTTAAAGTGTTAATTATTATCTCTGAGTAGTGGGACCAGGATAGACCCTTTTGTCCTTTTTTTAAGACTTATTATATTAAATACACATTATTTTTCATCTGAAAAAAGCATTTTTAGATGTCTAGTACCACACATTGAAAAAAATACACGAGTACTTACAGAAATAACTAGGAGACACGGCAGCAGCGTCACACAGTGTAGAACGGGCGATCCTGAATAACACTGCACAGTTACATAAGGACCCACAAAGTGAGAGCACCTGCTGTCACAGGGCGTGGCCCCCTTCTATTTGTCAGTTGTGTCTTCAGGGCTGAGGCAGTTCTGAGCACGGCCAGTGTCAGTGCTGGTGTCTGGATGGATGCCACTGGAGGTGAGGGCACCTGCAAGCCGAGAGGAAGAACAGAAATCATCCTCTGCTTTTTCTGTCTTGTTTCTTTGTTACTTTTGAAGAGAGGTGTAAATAAGATAAACTAAATCTTCCCTACTAAAATTTCAGTAATGAAACCGTTTTTAAAGTGTTCACAACTTATATTCTGCCTATAACTGTCTTTTCAACAAAGCATCATATTTTTTAAATGTTAATTAACTCAGTTAATTAACTACCTGTTGAAACCTATTAAAGAACATGAAATGCACTATGTAAAATCACCACGCCTGCAGTGACTGGCACAGCTGTCTTGATAGCAGTGCAGTCAGCCCCCACCATCCCGCGGTCCTGAGCTCCTGATGCTGCTAAGAGAGCACGCTGCCACCTCAGATGGAGAGAAACGGTGAAAGCGTTTTCTGAAATCTACAGAACTGACAAAACTTAACTGACAAATCCCAGGCTCCTTTGAGGCTGTCATTTTCTGTTTCTGGCCAACCCCCGTCAATGAGCAGAACCACCCCATTCCCGAGCCATGGGACTCACGTGGGAAGCAGTTTTGGAGAAATTTCCAGGTATAGAATGTAAAAAACTATACATAGATCTCTGAAAAAAGAAAAGATGCAATACTCTGATTTTGGAAGAAACTCAAAATATTCTCCTAAGCCTTAGTAGCTGGAAAGGCTGGGCATCTCCTAAGCCACTTATTTATTTCACAGCCAGTGAGCATCTCCCACAAACCCTGTTTCCCTGTGTCTGCTGGGAGCCTCAGGCACACTGTTGCTGTCGATCTTATAAGTCACAGGGCTGAGGCGTGTGTCTCACGCCTGCATCTCCCACACAGGCTCGCCTCCTAGCCTCACTGTCTGAACTTGGCCCCATTTCCTCACCTGTTTATTTGGTATCTGTTCTTCTGTAAGCTGCCTGAAATGCTTTTTGGAACATGTCAGAAGAATCAGTGGGTAGAGAAATGGACAGATGGACAGGTGAGTGTTGGGGAGACAGAGTGACTCCATGAAAAGGGGAACAAAGAAAATTTCCTATGCAGAACCCTCTTCTAGTCAGGGAAGAAAACCACCACGGAGAAGTGTGAAGAGGCAGGTGGCTTAGGACTGTTTCCTGGATTCCATGAAAAGTCACACCAAGAGATGAGAGGGTAGAACTATAAATAATAAAAGAAAAAAGCATGCATGCTTGAAAAATATATCTACAATAAGTACTTTCTAAAGAATAGATTCAAATCAGCACGGCCCAATAACAAAATCCTTGGGTATTTACAGAAGTGAGAATCCCATCTCCAAACCACAAGGCATCCCTTCGGAGCACTAAGAGTCTACACGGGACGGTCATAAAGTTGTCACCGCAAAAGCGATGCTATCCTGCCCTTACGAGGAATGAGCAGCTGTGCTCGGGCTGCCCACGCGTGCCATTTACAACCCACAGCACATCTACAGGAGAGGGACGCCTAGCGAGCCCCATCTCTGCAGGACAGAAAACAAGTCCAGGAGAGGCTAAGCCGACCTACCAGTTCTCCATCTCACAGGACTGGTCACTCCAGAGCAGGACTCGAACTCGGACCCACGTTTGTAACCGCAGTACTACCGTGATTTGTGTGCTTTTTGTGTGTATAATACATTTGTTTCCGGCATGAAAGGATATTTAACAAATGTTCGGTTGTCTTGTCTATCTCATTAGCTCACAATCTTTATATTTTTGAATTGTACTCTTTTCCCCTGGAGAAAGGAATGGAAAGAGCGAAGGTCAGAATGAGATGGGGCTCCATTCTTTATCTGTTACCACATCTCATCCAGTCCCCAACCAGGAAGAAGGAGCAAATGTTCTCTTCATTTTTAAAGAGAGAGCTCCACTGATGGTGACTTACTCAACTCCAAAACCAAGTCTGGGGGAAGGGCACAGACAGCAACCAGAGAAGTATCACCCGTAGGAAGGAGAAAAGAGATCAGGGGAGAGCTCAGGGGGTCAGCCTGATTTAATTTCAATGGATAATATAATACCACAGACTAAAAATACTAGCATGCAGTGAATTTGCTATTTCTTGACATCTAGCAAGTTTTCATAGCCCGCATGAAACATTATCGTGAACTAGTGAAAGGAAGAGTCCACACTCAGGGAAAATCAATGCCACAGGTAGGCTGAAACCCAGGTTGGAGGAAAGGAAGAGAAAAGGCATAGTTAAGAAGAGGGGAAAGTCTGGGAAAAAGACATCATCACAAGGACTCTCCAGCATCATCCAGCAATCATATAATCATTCATTCAAGAGAGAGTTACTTAGGTCCTATTTTGTGCAAGATTTTACACAGGGCAAAGAAAGAGTGCAGCGTCCATGGTGGCAGCAAGTGGCGGGGCTATAATACAATTCTGATCCTAGTACCTTGCACAATTGTACTCAGTATAAAGGCAAAAAAATAAGGTAAAATAATACTATGTAAACTCTACGCATGGTTGAAAAAAATTAAAGAAGACCTAAATACCTGGACAGACACACCACGCACATTCCTGTATCAGATGACAGCGCTCTTGGGATGGCAGTGCTCCGCAGAGCGATCTGTATACTCAACGTGGTCTCGATCACAATCCCAGCGGGCTCCTCTGCAGTAACTGACTAGCTGCTGCTACTATTCATATGGGAATTTGAGGGACTCAGTAACCAAAACGTACTTGAAAAAGAAGAAAAACATGAGAGGACATGTAATTCTCAATTTCAAACCTTACAACTGTATCTCCAGGTGAGATTAGAGGCCATTTTTAAGTTATTACTGGGTTTATCCTTATTTTCAAAATTCTGTACAATGAATATACCTGTTAGAATAAGAAAAATAAAAAGTAAGATATCTTGTAAAACATGCACAGTGATTCATTCATTAGGAAAAAAATTATTTTAACTATAAAGAGGTAAACAATTATCTAGTGAAAAAGGACTACTTAAAAACAAGTGTGCATTTATAATTTTCATAAATTGAAAACTGAAAAGCACAAAACATCAAGTTTCTAGGGAGACTAGTGAAACATATTAATAGTTATTTTCAATAATTCTAATTGAACAATGAAAACTCAAGAAAGGGAAAATTGTGATTGACACCCAAGTGCAAACACATGGAGAGCAAAGGCCTAGAAATCACAGTTCCTTTAAATCTGCTTCTAACTCAATAGGAGAGGAAATTCCTCACTTAGGGGACAGTGGAATCCCATACATAAGACAGGATACACAGTACAAACTGCAGTAGTATCGGGAGTGAATTTCTTAGAATTCTAATGTTACAACATTGCTGAAAAACTATAAAAACACTGACAGACAGATTAAAACACACAGTCATATATATTATATTGAAACATATGTAGTCTGCTCCCATGTTGCATAGAAATACAAACATATTTGTTCATTTATAGGCACTGATTACTTTATCCCACATAGAATATTTCAACTAAAACAAAAAATCAATAATACACTCCTCTTGTCAAATCTACTTGATAAGTTACTCTGCTATGTAACCATAATGTGTTTAAGATAGATCTAAAATTAGTGAAAAATCTTTGTATGGTTTTTTGAATTGTTCTCAAAATTCCAAGCTTAATTTTCAAATAGATCTGAGCAGTATTTCTATATTATCTTTTCCCTTGTGAAATGAACAACACAGTCTGTTGTCAAAATTCTGTACTTACAATGATTCACGAGCACCGTTTCCTAACAAAACTGCTGAACAGCAAGGCACTATCCAGACACTGTGACTAAATAAATGAAACACAAGGAAGACAGTGACCCTAAACTGGAGGGCTTATAATCTGTGTCAACAGCGGGTTTTTATTTGATTGGTTTGATTGGGTAGCAAAATAAAATCAATCAAGTACTTTCTGCTTTTAGCATTCTGTAAGTCATGACTGTTTTTAGTGTCATGAGAAGGAAAGACTTAAGCATGACTTGATTAGGTCAACTAGCAACAATCATCACTGGAGAGTGAGTAATAAAGAAGTTAACTGATAGAAATGCTTCTGCCTACATGAGACCTAAAATAAATCTATACTGATATCCGAAAGGAAAATGAGGAGATGAGGTCCCCAATGAGAAAACAAACAAGGAATCAAAAAAGGAAAGACGTTTTCATTAACGATTCCAGGCAGTAGTGGAGCATGGTGGTGAGGATCACAGATGTTTGGGACGAACATGAGTGCCTGAACTCCCACAGCACTGGGTAGCTGTGAAACTGATATTTCAGAGAAATTTTCTGCATCTCAGTCTTCTATCCATACACTGGGGACAACAACCGCACCCATCTCCTAGAACGGTCCTACGAATTAAGTTATTTATATATAAAATTTTAAATAAAATACCTCAGATTTTAAATAATACCCCAAAAGCACAAGGAACAAAGAAAACAGAGATAAATTGGAGTTCATCAAAATTTAAAACTTTGCTTCAAAGGGCACCATCCAGAAAGTGAAAAAACAACACACAGAAGAAATTTTTTTCAAATCATTTATCTGATAAGGAATTTGTATCTATAAAAAAAACAAGTACCTCCTACAACTCAACAATAAAAAGGCAACTCAATTAAAAGGTGAATAAAGGATCTGAAATGGTATTTTTCAAGGAAAATATACAAATGGCCAATAAGCACAATGAAACGATGTTCAATATGATTAGCTGTAAGGGAAATCAAGTCAAACCCACTAGGAGAAACCGCTTCACACTCACAACAATAGGTTATAATAAAAAAAAGAGTAACAGGCACTAATAAGGACACAGAGGAAGCGGAGCGCGCAGCCCTTGCTGGTGAGGACGTAACACAGCATGGCCACTTTGGAAAACAGCCTGGCAGGTCCTCAGAGAGTTGAACATTTGGTTTCTGAATGACCCAGCAACTCTGCTGTCTGGGCACAAACGTAAGAGAACTGAAAACAAATGTCCACATAAAAACTCCTACAGGAATATTCATGGCGACACTACTCATCACAGCCAAAAAGCAGAAACAACACAATTGCCTATCACCTGATGAATGGGTAAACAGTGGGGCCCAGCCATACAGTGGAATATTAGTCTGCAATAGCAAAGCATAGAGTACTGACCCAGGCCACAACGTGGACAAACTTTGATAACGTTACTCAGTGTGAAATAAGTCAGTCACAATAGACGGTTCCACCTACATGAAGTGAATCGATTTAAATGAAATGTCCAGCACAGGCAAATCCACAGAGAGAGAAGAGTGGCTCCTTGGGGCTGGGGGAGGATGGGGAAGATGGGAATGACTGCTTATGCATACGGGGCTTCCTGTTGGGGGAATGAAAATATTCTAAGATTAAATGGGATGCACAATTCTGGGCATAGAGTAAAAACGACTGTATATTTAAATGGGTGAATTGTATTAAAACTGGTAAGAAAAAAAGCAACTCGGGCCAGTACCTTCCCTAGTAAATGCAAATTGCTAACTTTTATTAGAGGAAGAAGAAACTGCCCTCAGCATGAAAGTAGGAGATCAGCAAATGTGAGTTAACCAAAATTGGACAAGAGCATTTCACTTGAAACAGTTGCTGAGTGTACACGAAATATTCAGAAATAGGAAAATCAGTTTCACATCAGGAAGAAGCATTCTGCTTCAAATGCAGATCAAGGATTCAGCAAGCCCAGCTGCTACAAATGACCAGAGAAGAAACCTGGTTCTTAAAACAAGCACCAGAGCCAACAAGGAAATGGTGGTGAGGAAAGCAGGCGGCCGAATATCTGGAACAGTTTGCTACAAATAATTTCTCCACTGAAAATTTAAAAATAAAATGAAAGTGATAAAATGCTCTGTTGACCTCACGTGAATGGGCTTCCTTCGGTGCTCGACTGTTCTGTAACCCCGATTGAGAGACTCAGGAGAATCAGCATGTCTCCTGGGAGTCCCCAAAGGACTGCCCACCAGCACGCTGACCACCATCACATCTGCCAGGGTTGAATTGCAGAGAAGAGAACAACTTCTGAAAGGCACAGGAAATGTTGACAAGGGAAGAAAAGGCTGCAGTCAGTCCTGGGACAGAGGCCCTCTGAGCAGAGGCCAGAAGGCTGCAGGTGAACTGCAGTGGCCGTGGGACAGGAAGTGACCATGGGGGAGCATATCTCAATTCTCTCCTCTCTCTCCATCGGGTAGGAGTGGTAAACCTGCATCCTTCTCACCTGGAACTGTGGGTTGGCTGGCAGAAGTCTTACCGACATGGAATGATTATTCAAGTCTCTGTGGAAAAAGTCAATAAATCGAGAGGGAGTAGGGAGCCAACTCCACGAGCCTCTCAATTGCACCCTTATTTATTGTGTATAATCAAAGAAAAAATTCATTAACAATTGTGTGATAGTAATAGGAACTTCGGGAAAGACAGTATGAAGCAGAGATTGTAGAATACACAATGAGTACAAAGGATTAGTGTATCTTTAGGGAAGTAATGGGGTGAGGGGAACAAGATACATTTTTAGACATGTGAATTACAAAGCAGACCACCAGACCAGCCAGGTCCTTGTTCTGTGGATCATAGACTATCTAACAGCACACAAGCTCAGCGTTTATACCTGAGGGCCTCGGTCCTTGCTTTGCAACCAGCAGAGTGCTATCTAAAACCTCAACTATGCAAGCAAAGCATTGTCTCTGCTTTTTAATGCAAGGAGACTGGAGTGAGGATGTACAGGCACTTGCTTGTAAAGCAGTTTTTAAGCATATATTTTTCTTCTTAAAGTTCACAGGCGGCTGGAGTGTGTTACAATTTGTTAAACCAATCATGGGCTCCCACATGGAACCATTATGGAGGACACCCTAAGATGACAAATCCTGCCTCTGGGTCTTTTCCTGCCATCTTCAGCCACTCTAGCAGGGTCTAGGTACATCCGTGAATAACGATCCTACAGAACTACCCACACTCTTAACTCCTGGTGCTTGAAACTTAATTTTAGCTCTACACAACTTACCGTAGAAAAGTTTCAGAAATAAAAGGTATAATATTCCTTTTATATCTCATCATATTACTGATTTTTCTGATTGCTCTAAGTTGCTTCTACTTGGTAAAGCAGATAATTCTGCAGGTGAATTCAGTAATTTCCATTGGGCATATCTAGCCATTTTGGGCTCTCTAACTTCTATTGGTCAAATACCGATACACTTAATTGATTTCTTTGTTTATCAATTTCAGCCGGGAGGAGAGGGAGTGTCACTCTTTTCCTCAGCCCACCCTCAACCCTTTTCTCATCAACTCAGGCCTCCTGAAAACAAAACAAAGGATTTGTTTCCCTTCTACTCTTTCCACAAAACCAACAGGAAACATCAGCCTGGAGAAAGAATTCAACACAAATGTTAAAACAAAAATCTATAAACCTGGAGCAACTCCATCTCCGAATCATGATACACAATGACATGAGAGTAAGTGTGTCAGGCACAAAGCATGCGTGAGCCTGACCACCTGATTTCTATTCTTCAAAGGAAGGAAGGTTTTCATATTTTTTATTATCATTCTTTGTCATTGTTTCTGAATATGCCAAAAAATAGTTTATGAAAGAATTATGCACTGCAATAACAGGTTACTATTGTATCAATTATAGAAGGCATTCAGAGGGGATAGGAAAAGCCACCTCTGTAAAAAATGCAAAATTTCTTCCCCTGTTAAGAACACGTATACAAAATGCAACAGAGAATTTAAATTCTTGTGGAGAGGAGCAAAAGCCACAGAACCAAAGCAAAGTCAACAGAATGAGTTAATTCAGAATTCACTGGACAAACATGCTCAATGTATTCAAATAATTTTAAAGGCACACTGCAAACCATTCACTTAATGATCTGCAGGCTAGAGGAAGCATTTCCTGCTTTAACAGACAACAGAAATCAATAGGGTGCCCCAACAAACAAGGACCAAAGAACAATCAGGTTTTTAACAGCTCTGATAAATCAGCATGTTCTAAAGATCAAAATCCAGAAATTTTAAACATTCATTCACACCACAATGAAACAAGCACTTAAAAAAAAAAAAAAAAACAAAGAAACTAAGCACATAGATCATGTACATAGAACAATGAGGACTTCATGTACCGCTGGAAGAACAGGCTATAGCCTTTTACTTGAAAAATAAAACTACTTTTAATGATAACTGCTAAAACACATTTCATCATTCATGTTGCCTTGAAAAATCTGAGGCACTTGTATCTGATCAGAAAAGCAATTCTGGGTAATAGTAGGTTACAATTCAGTGCCAGTTTGCTTTAGAAGAAAAGAGAAAAAAAAGCTACTGTTTCTCATATCCTGCACAAAGTGTGAAGTGCCTCCCTCCCTCTTTCTCCTCCCGTTTTCTGAGCTCATGCTCCCCAACCCTTCTGAAACAAGTATGAGAAACTCTTATTCCCACCAATATGCAAAATGACAAAAGAATATCAATTTATTTGTGTAAATATATGCCTATACCTTGAACTGTAGGAGAAAGGTATCAGAAGTCCATATGAAACTTATTTCTAGATTCCTGAAATCACACACACAAACGTTCACACAGACACAGACACATACCCCCTGGATTACTGGGCACTTCACAAGTTTAGGAATTCCAACTTCTAGAAGATAACTTTGTAGTTAGTTTAAAATACAAATCTGTCAGCTTTTGAAAGCCTTGATCATCTGCTAAACCATCCAAATATCAAAGAGATCCAATTAGCTTTCTCTGTAGAATGTAATTTCACTTGATGGCAAAACAGACCCTAAGAAGTACTGGATAAAATATTCGTGTTTATCACTATCTATGATCGTTTTTAAGCACATTAACAGATTCAGAAATGTATGTCTCAACAACATTTATTCTTATTGAAAAAGCATACGTGTTCAACTCTCTATACAGTGACTAGGTCCCATGATGGTGTTTAAGAGCTATTTTGTGCATTGAAATATTTATTTTCAAGTGCAGACAAGGAGGGTGTGTATTACTCAGTTGTAGAGCACCTGCTTAGCATGAACAATGTCCTGGATTCAGTCCCCAGTACCTCCAAAAAATAAATAAAAATAAGTGCATATTTAAAAATAAGAATAAAGTTATATAAAAAAAAGCAGGCTAAAAAGCACTGCAATCTATATGCTACAATTATACTAAAAAAAAAGTGTTTCTTTCAAATATTGACCATATGCCAATCACAGAGACTATCACAAATCACACCTGAACCATCACGTGTGATTCTCAACAACCCTAAGTAGACACGGATGAGAAACCCGGCACTGAGGATGAGGAGACGGAGCTCGGAAGATCCGGGGACTCTGACCGTCCTGCTCCCCGTGACACCACGTCAACCCAGGGCAAGCTCTGACAGACCTGCTCTGAGGGGACACCCAGCTGCATGGAACCTTGGGGCATTGGGGAGTCCCAGAAAACACTAAAAATTGTTCAGTGAAAAACCAGCTCAAATATATTACACTTTGCCACATCCTTTAAAAAGGGAAAATGACTGAGACCTTTTTGATGCCTCCGTGTCCTTTCTGCCATCATCAATTATTTGCCCTCTCAGGGTGACCAGTGAAGAACTGGACCCCATATGAAATGCACTCAGATGGAAGAGCTTTTAAAGTTATTTTAAGAAGTTTGTAAGACCCTGTCTATGCCTCACACAGGTGGTCATCCATCACTTCTCACCGGTGTGGACGTACCACCTGAAATCACTCCTTTCTGCTTTTTAAAATCCCTTCATCTAATCCAGGCTTTTCAACAGCAAAGAAGCACCTCAACCACAGACACTGGACAGCTTTTCACCAAACGGACTCGAACAGCCCATTGTACTATCTGGAAACCCTTTTCTTCTATTAAAACCACTTCCAGGTACTTCATCATTTTCTGATTGGTGGACTTGGCCTCTGACTGGCCTACTCAGAGAGCTCCCAGCCTCACATGCGGGGGTGGGAGAGGACCCTGCTGTTGGGGGAAATCAGTGAGGAAGGCGGACATACTCCCGCCAGGTCTGCAAGGGTAGAATTGCCACAACGTGCTCAGAAATTATACCGTCATCACCCCTGGGCTCCCATGGACTTGTTTCACATTAACCAAACTCATGACACACTGATGAAAGAAAACCAGAAACTTAACTTATTAATGTAACAGAAGACGTGAAACTATGAACCAGACTGAAATATCAGAGTTCAACCATGAGTAAATTTTCTCAATGGCCTAATCACGGGGAGGCAGTCACATGGCAAGCATGGACAGAAACAGAGCAGGAAGGGTTTCTAGATTAACTCAATGGACTAAATTTCTGTTATAAGAACTGATCTACTGCCTGGAAAACAAATAACGCCAATCACGATTCACTCTCTGTGGACAGTGGCCAATACATGACTATGAGCATCTGTGTAACTCTCTTTTCCCTGTCCTTTCTGGGCTAAAATATGCACAGAGGTACAAAGATTCAGGGATGCAGATAACACTAAACACCCAAAGCCCATCTCTGGGAGCCTCAAACCAGTAAGCCAGGGTTTAAATACCAGCTCTGCCACTTACTATTTCTGTGATTTTGGCCAACTTACCCTCTGTGTGCCTCAATTTCCACACTGTAAAACTGGGATAACAATCAAACCTTCCTTACTCGCTTGTTGAGAAGATTGAAGGATTCATTTCTGTAAAACTCTCAGAAAAGAATGTAGCACATTTTGGGTGTTCAACAAATGTCAAATTAATATCAAAGTGATTTACAAGTCTCCCTTCTAATCATCTTATGTGTTTCCTGGCTAGTATAAGTCCCAAAGAAAATCCTTATTACTCCTTTTATAAACTCTTGGGGAGGACCCTTCTCTTCCATCCCACCACCTGTTTAAACCGAGGGAGGGAATGCCTCCTAACCACTCCTCTGGGCCACGGAGAGTGCTTCTCCATTCACACCCCTGGCCCCTGTCCAACAGCTAGCCCTCGTCACACTAACAGAGTGAGGTGTGAGTCCGGGGAGACAAGCAGGGCATTTGAAACCCTTCCTTTCCCTCCAGTGTTGATCACCATTGGGAAGCACTTGGGATGCTCGGCTTCAGGACAGGACAGCTTTGTGCATGAACGGGCAGGTCCTCTCAAGGGAAGGCTAGCTATGTCACAGAGCTACATGGGACAGGGTGAGTCTCTAATTCTGGGACACAGTATCATGACACGCATTTTCCCACAGCCCTGAAGTTCATGGAGAACGTGGCTTCATCAGTAACAAATAAGACATTTATCGCCTGCCTACTCTTTTGTGTCATCTCTCAGTTGGCTGCTGGAGACAACATGTGTATAAGTATTGGATCCCTTTAAGCCACAAAATATATGAAGTAACAAAGAATTCTGTGGCTTAACGTTGGTTCAGGGCGACTGTGTAACAGTTCTGACTCTGCTGATGCTTAATTATGGGTATAGGAACTAAGGAACCTCCTCAAATATCTTTCAGCATAAAACCAGCTTTTCGTATTTTCCTGTTTCTTAGTAATTGCCAAAGACTCTCAAATGATGGCTTCACACAAAAAAGCAGCTAAAGTTTATGAGCCCTCTTGACATACCCACTGTGGTAAACACTTTACATAATTTCTAATTCTCACAATTCTACAAAGCATATATGAATGTCCCCATCTCACAGACGAGGGAAAAACTCAGAGCAAACTGACTCAGGCTCACGTGGCTCAGTGGCAGCACGTGCACGCAAACCCAAGACAAAAAACTGCACCCCTTCGTATATGTACCAAACCTCCTACCACCCATTAACACACAGCGGCGGAGTCAATACTCAGGGAACTCAATACACTTTTCAGCGTTAAGGTGCTCCAGAGGCCGCTTCTAGCTGTTTTATAAAATCCCGGCTCACTGACTTCTAACACTGGAAGAAAAGACCGATTTTGCCATTGTTTGCACAGCAAGTCTGAAATGTTTACAGCGAGATGACAGAATAAGTCTAAGACATAAGCAGAATAATTTTTCCAGGTAGACAGACATAATGGACATTGTGCTATTCTGAAGCACTAAGCAACGAAATCAAAACAAAATAACATTTGTTAAGCCTTCTTTTGCAAAAGGAATATTAAGACTGTTAGAAGTTGCAACAGCGCCACCTATGGCTAAAATGACCTTCCAGGTTGCCGGGAAAGATTCAACACAAAAATTGCCTGTAGGATCAGAAAAGAGAATCAGATAACTAAAAGCTTATGTAGCACATACTGCACTTTGCTTCGGGGGAAGGGAAGGGTATTCAGTATTTAATCTGATATTGCTAATACTCCTGAATATAAACAAAAGACATAGGTTCATGGAAACTCATCTTAGAAGAGGAAAGAATCCAGTCCAGCCACTTCATATTACAGGAGGGGAAACTGAGACATGGGTTCTGTCCTGCAATCGGCAGCAAAGCTCTCCCAGGCCTCATGTCTTGCACTGTAGCATAAACCAACAGATCTGTACTAGGCCTATATTCATAAAAGTCACGTTTGTATTTTTCCAACAGTAGGTTATCTAAGTATCTTGCAAAATAATTCTCAAAGAGCCAGGATATCATACAAGATTGATGAAATACAAAAACATTTATTTACATAATAAAACAGCATGAGCTTTATTCTATTAAAAAAGTGACTTGTTAAATCAATGTTTTGATATTTTAAACCTGTTAAGAGTGCAGGAAAAAAAATCAAAATTTTGCTTAATCACAAAAGAGAGAAGCTTATTCCCTGAAAATGATCAATGTGGATTTTACTAAACTTAATGAATCTGGTCAGAATTCCACGAATTTAAATGTCTGTGTGGATGGTTACACGGCAACATGAATTCTGAGTTGTAACAATACATATTCTGTGTAAATAATATTCAAGGTCGTCTGATTAAGGCAATTTAACTAGTCCCTGTCTCACTAGTATGATACAGATTTCATTAAAACTTCATACTACACTAAAAAAAAAAAAAGAATCCTTGTTACTTTAAACCATATTCAAATATATCATATATATAAATATTATAAATATTGAATATGCATCAGAAATAAGCGACACTCTTTAGTATTCAGAGTTGATCCTTCTAAAATATCTGTCATTCTGACAGCACATTTTTATTAAGCACCTCTTGGGTTCTTTGTATACAAGGCGTCTAACTCTCACAGTCAGACAAGTTAAACGATATTACTCAAATTTCACAAATAAGGAAATGTACTTAAGCCATGAAAACAACTTACATATTCACCATCAGGAAAGAAAAGAGTAAAGATTTTACTTATAATATTCACTGACAATCTTTTCTTCCATATTAAGACTACATAAAACCAATTCAGTCTTTGTAAGTATTTCTGTCAATAAGGGCCACTAGAGAAAAACAAGTAACATCATTAACAGTGGTTGGACTTTCAAAGCCCACTTCTCTTTGGCACTATAATTGTTTTTAATGTTTTGTTTTTTGTGCTAACAGACCACTAAATTAAAAAAATTAACTTTTTAAGTAATTACCTGAGAATTAAACATTTGTGAAAATGTACAATTTTAATTTATGACACTCTGTCTCACATTCTCACTGGTGTCTCTCCTTTGAAGTCCTCATAAGGCTGAGATCACTAAAATCGGCCATTTATGGAGTCACAGCAGTTCAGGTAGCCACTCAACGGGAGGCTGATTAGAGGAGCAATTAAGAATGCATCCTGTGCAGCCTGGGTTCCAGCACCGAGCTAGCCACCGCCAGCTGGGTTTGATTTAGGACAAGCTGCTCCATCTCTCAATCCCTCAGCTGCAAAAAAGGAGACACTGATACCTACCCTCAAACACCTGCTATGAAGTAAAACATGAGGAAAGCATTTTAGTGTTAGGTAGGTGTCCACTCAGAGCGAGTTTGGTCATTATGATGATGAGGATGGCTGTTAATAAATTAAGCTAGACCAAAAAGGAGAAATCACCTTAAAGGAGAAACATTTTAATTCAATCAGCATTTCCTTTTGGATGGATTGCAGAATGTTCTATTGATGTTTTTAATAAACCAAGTTTTGTCCATTAATTATAGATTTACAGGTTCATGGACAAGTCTCCAGAAAAAGAATTAGAGGCCTCTAACCTCTGAATATTAAGAAAGTAAATTAAAAAAAATCATTTGGGAGATTATACCTCATTTGGGAGAGTATGTGCTTAGCATGCATGAGGCCCTCAGTTCAGTCCCCATAAACTCCATTTAAAAACTTTCTTTTTTAAGAAATGGAGAATTAAAGCAAAAAGATGGAGGAATACAGAATATTTTAGAGACTCATCTCAGATTTAAGATGGGGAGAAAACATCCATTTCTCAGAGGAAATCTTGAGAACTATGTAAACAGTATCTGAGATGTCTAGTCTTCTAACATTATTCATGAATTCATATTACCAAGTCTTAAAACTACCTGATAACCAACAGAGGTGATACTGATCGTAACACCTGCCAACACGGATCGAGCTCCCGTTAGGACTGCTCTGTTCTGACATCTCTGCTCCTGAGGCCTGACCAGGCTGAGAGCACTAAATTCGGTCATTCATGAGCATCTCGTGTAAGTCCTCCATGTGTGCTTCTAACTCTCCCCTCACCAGCCCCTCTGAGGGAAGCACTGTTATCATCATCCCCACCTGCAGATAAGGCCACTGAGGCACAGAGACTAAACCCTTTCCAGGTCACATTGGCATTAAAGGACGTCTGTATTTCTGCTGTTTTGCTTTTGACAAAGTAATCTGAGATATCAATTCAAGGGAGACTGTTAAATAGTCAAGTCTGTCAGGTCTTCACCTCAAAGAGCAGATACTATAAATTCCTGATGTAGGATGAGGCTGCCGCCACAAACTGACTCAGCTTGAAATTAATATCCAAGGTGAAGCAGCGGATTCACGTAAATATTCACGACTGTCAACTCCGCTCACGGGTCTGGGCCCTTCACTGCCTCAACGGGGGTGAAATCCCCACCCGTGTCAGGGAGGGACTCGCAGCTCTTCCGGGACTCACCCAGGATTCACGGGCTGTTTCCCCCCACAGGCTGTCCTCAACGATTAAAAAGCTCTCAAGATTTTTACACCATGCAAAACTGAAAGACATTTCTGCAGATGGAGCACTTTCTCAGGCTTAAACCTTTTTTGCCTACACTCAGCAAGGGGCAAAAAAAAAAAAAAAGAAACATGACTCTACAAAGTCTCTGACCCTCACCACTCACGGGAGTAGAATGGCCACAGCAGCAGATGAGTCTTCTCATTGCACGATGAGAACAAAATAAAGCCGCCCCAACAACAGGCAATCCCATAGACAGAGCTCAGCAGTCTTCTGCACACTCACAGTTGTGCAGCCCTCACCACCATCTATTTCCTGAACACTTCATCACCCCAGAAGAAACCTCCTGTCACTAACAGTCACTCCCTAATCCCCCTCCACCCAGCCCCTTTCAACCATCACCTGCTCTCTGCCTCTGCATGTGCCTTTTCTGGGCATTTCAGATCACTGAAATCTACAATATGTGGCCGTTTGTGTCTGCTTCCTTTCACTTAAAATGCTGTTTTCAAGGCTTGTCCATTTTGAAGTGGTATCAGCATCTTTCTCTTTCTTTTTTTTTTTTTTTTGAAACCGTTAAAGTTTATTAGAAGGTAGTAAGTACTATCAAAAAGAGTACGGTGGAGCATAAGTGATTGGGTTTCAAAGGGAAAAGTGCGGGTTGAACAGTCAGGGAGGAGTTCCCAGAACAGGTGGCCTTTTTCATTTTCCTCTTTATTTGTTTTTTCTTTTTTATTCACTCTTACATGTGAATAATGTTCCACAACATGGAGATACTACATTCTGTTCTTCCATTCAGCAGCTATTTTTGGACGAAGTCCAGTAGAATGAGTGTAAGAAGTGACTATCATGGATGGCATTTAAGCAAAGGGCAAGACGTGCTTTCAAAAAACAAGCCAACAAACAGAGGCACAAGGAAATTCAGTGCGTTTCTGAGCAAAGAGCATGCTTGCTTCGGCAGGACTACCGTGCAGGGCTGGGGCGGATACTGGCAAGAATCACGGTGAGGGAGTCACCTGAGAAAACTCCCCACTGCAAGCAGCTCAGCCAATTCTCCCTCACCCTGTATTGTTAGAGCCATGTTTCTATGTTACTCTTATTTCAAGTAATAGTACTTTAACTGCACATCTGATCATCTGCCTCAGACCACATTACCTAGAAGCCACAGAAAATCATTCACTGACCGGAGCAGCTCCAGGACATAACGGTGATGGATCAGGGAGTCCAGCAGCATTCCAGCCTGCAGGCACAAACCCCACATGTGCCCTGGTGATGTCCGGAAAATAAAATGCATGGAAATATCTCATTGCTGGTACACGACATCTGCCCTCAAATTGCCCCAAAATCATGCTGGCAAAGCACTACTCAAACTTTTCACTCCAAAAAAAAAAAAAAAATGCTAAGAAGGCAAATTTAGGCCCTTCCATTAAAAACCAGCAACCATCACTGCCAGTATCTGAGCTGGAATTCTCCTGACTTCAAAAACCACCACGCAGTTACTTTTCAAACGTGATAGTCATATATGTATTCCACGTAGATGATATTACAGTAGGATTTTTCTTTTCAAAATTTCCAGTTGCAACATTAGCACAAGAAAGTTTATGTTTCAGCTTTAAAAAAATCAATTATCCTCCACTTTCTTAATTTTGAACCTATTAATATTTTATAAAGGGAGCTATGCTGCATATTATAAACCAACTGTTTGGTTTCTGCAAATAAGACCTTTATGACCTCACTATTTCAGAGCAAACTTTAATGATGTTTTGAGAGGTGGGGCCTGGGGCGCTCACTAACAGCTTTTTAAATACTGACAAGTATGTGCTCTTAAGTAATGCAAAGGCTCTAACTCCACACTAGCTCAGAAAGCAAAGAAACAGCACCAAAGACTTACTTTAACATTTTAATATATTCCTATTGTTTTGAAAATTAAAGTTCTTAAAAGATATGATTTTTTTGAGAAAGCCAACAGCTGTATTAAATTTCCTCTCACCAAGAAAGCAATCTTTATCAAGAATAAAAACCCCTATACAAATTGAAATGACGGGATGTTTCTAGCTAAGTGAACATGCAGATCAGAACACAAACATAAATCCTATCAGATCTCACTCGAACGAGCTCAACAAAGTCCTGGGCTACCCTGGAACTTAGCTCTTCTTTTCCAAAAGTTGGCTGAGCTAAGATCATCACACAAGGCAGGGAAGGAAAGAAGAGGAAAGTCCACCTGGCAGCCTCCATCTGTTTTCTTCCAGCCAAAAGTCGCCTCTAGGGTCGCCCTGCTAACAAGCCCTCCCCATAAGGAAATCCGGCATCCACACTGCCCCTGCCGTCCCCAAGTAGTCCCGACGCCTCTCTCCCAGCCTGTGAATGTTCTTCTAATGACCCCCCCTGTTGGTGGCACCCTTCCCCTCTTCCCTGCTACACACACACACACAGAGCCACAGCAGTCTTCCCAAATCACAAATTTGATTACATCACCCCCACTTCAAACCCTTCAGAGGCTCCCTGGTGGAATTCTAGCCCCACCCCAGACACTGCTTGCCCAGCCTCACCTCAGTACACAGGTCCCCAGTGACCTCAGGGGCCCCCTGACTTGCTCCTACTCCCCACTTGTCTCCAGGCTCATTTTGACTGTTTCCCAAGGAAGCCTTCCCTCCTTCCAACTACCACAATTTGTTCCTCTATTCCTAGAACATTCTAGGCTAAGTCAACTTCTGACAATGCTAAGCTCACAAGAAGCAAATACATTTTGCTTACTAATGTGGGTCCACCCTCTCTCCCCTAGACACACAGAAGTGCACGTGTTATGAATAAATGAATGACGGGGTGGGTCTCAAAGGGACAGACATACCTACTCTCACCCGTCCCTACCCTTGTGTCTGTAGAATATCAGAAGAAAAACCAGAATTACCTTTACTGAGGGTCACTTTCTGATGACACCCTTCACTGACTACTGTGTCAGTTCTAGTAAAACCCAAGCTCTTCCAAAGCCCTCCATCCCGGACTCTCTCCAGTGTCCTCACCAGCAGGGGCACCTTCCACCCTGGACCACACAGGGCACTCTCCCCGTTTCCCCACGCCAAAAGCCTCCAGGCATCTGCCCAGGCTGCACCTGCCACCTGAGCCACATTCTTGACTACTTCTCCTGGCTGACACTCTGTCCTCACAAATGAATATAGAGTCCATTTCTTCCAGGAAGTCCTCTCTGATAATGTCCTTTAGGTCTTGGTTGGGCTTCATCTATAGCAGCAGTACATGGTGACCAACTGGGTGTTTGCCCGCTCCTTTGAGACCACGAACTCTTGGGGGCCACGTGGGAAGGAGTGAGAGATTACAAGAGGGGTGCGGGAAGCAAAAAGCAAAAATCACAGCCCAAGTCCCAAATTCAAAGATACTTTCTCAGGAAAAAGTATAAACAATTTCACACGTGTGCAATTTGGCTACTGTTTTTGTGGCTTGTGGACAGCAAGAACTTGGTGTTCTAGTCCAAAACCCAGATTACATGCAAAGAAATGTATATATTCATATCCAAAGGAAACCAGAGCTGCTCAAAAACAGTTTGCAGTTAGAATTGAAAGGAACTTTGATAAAGGCAATCTCTCTCTCTCTCTTCCTTCTTTTCTGGCATCATATAATTTTAGAAGTATTTGCGTGACCAAGAGATGGCTACAGCCCGTGATTCTTCACTGGAGTGTTTGGGGCTGAGGAAGACCAGATTACATTCACTGCGTAAATGCAATCACACCAACACACTGATAGGTGCCGTGGTGGTGGAGATGATGTTCCAAAGCAGGCAACCTTATTCTGTAAGAGAACTCTAAATAGAAAGTAAGAAATGCAATGTTCTGTAGTCAATTTCATTTGCTATATGGGTCATTAATTGATAGTATATCTTGTCTAATGAAACCCAAAAATAAATTGTCAACGTCGATTTTCTTCATCTGACCATTTTATGCTAACTTTGGATATTAAACCCTCACTCCATAAGTAAAACTCAGGCCTACGCTGCAGCAGTTACATCCCGTGGAAGAAAGCCGATCAAGGGAGAACTGGAGAGTTTCCCTTCAGAAGCTGCTAAGTCTGGTTTTGCACCTGTACGTGATTTGCAACCACGTCATCGAGAATGGAGAAAACCTAACAACTGTGGGGCGAAAAGCACTGAGGTGCTTCAGAAAAATCAAAGAACGCTGAGCTTTGTGAAACAGTCCTGAGGCACTTAAATCGTACTTTTTCTGAAAGGCTCCAAAACTGACCCAATTCACCATTCCAGGTTCAACAGGGAGGTACCGGATTTAGTAGAGAAAACATGCCCTTGAAGTCTGACAAGGCCTTGCTTGAATTCTGCTGCAGCATTTACTAGCCACTAAATGGACCAATTCCTTAACCCTCTGAGAAGGCTTCCCGATCTGCAAAAGGGGGCTGCCACCGCCCACCTGGGAGGCATGGATGAGAACGCAACATGCAAGTAGGGCTGCCGACTGGTACCTGACACGGGGCCTGACTAGTTTCCCTCCGCTGCCCTTCTCCCCCTTTAAACTTGCACTGTTCCCCCGGTAAGGATCAAGACCACGGAACAGAATGCCCGATTTTTCTGTGTATCCCCGGATACATGACTTACCCTTAGGAGGCCAGAAAAACTGCTTCCTCCCCAGTCACTATCAACGTTCTTAAGATTCTGGGTATTTTTAACTCTATTTTCCAGGGAGACTATTCCAGAACTTTCCAAGCACCATTCTCCAGGTTGGCTCCCCTCCCAGCACCCATCCTTTCTCACTTCAGATACTCTGTATGATTGCCGTCTGTTCATGGGAAAGCGAGTCCGGTAGGGTGGGGACTCCCAAGGACTCCCCCCTCCCTCACAGGTGAGTGTGACTACCTTCTGCTCACTCCTCACTCCAACTCCAGCTTCTAAGAAGTCTACCCTCCAGGACCCTGCAGACTCTGCATCTTCCCAAGACACACACGTGGCCACGACCCTCCCTTCAGATTTCTTCCTGGCTGGCCCTGCACACCCCCCGGCCCCTTAAAGATAAATGGCATTAGGCTGAAAATCGCAAATGCCGCTGACTGACACACCAAAGCTGCATGGTCTGGGCTTTCCTCCAACTCAGGCAGGGCCCTGCCCCCCCTCAGCCTCAGTCTGCAGCTCTCGAGATGATCTAATTCACATGCAAGGCTATGAACACCAGCTAAGAATGACGACTCCCAACGTGTATCTATAGTCCGGCTCCTTCACCTGAGCCAAAATCTCATAGACACGAGTGCCTCTTTGAAGTCCTAACTTGGATGACAAATGGCATCTTAAAAATGCCTCATGTTCACCATTTACTCTGGAATTCGATTCCTGGCAGGTACCTCCCAGACTCCCCATTTTAGTAACAGCCCCAGCACCCAACTATGTGTTTGAGGTCATATTCAATTTCCAATGTTCCCTCCCCTAATCCCTGCCCTGGAATCAGTCCTATTATTTCCGTCGCTAAGCCCATCTCAAATGTGGTTCTACAGGGACCATGGCTGTAACCCCCCAAGTTCACAGCATGGTACACTGAATAACAGTCCTCCGTAGGGTGCTCCCTGGAGGGGGAGGCATCTCCTGCCGCTGGTCACCTCAGAAGGCACTGGATTCTCACAAAGGAGGCCCAGGAGAAGGGACTCAAGGTTCTCCCGTGGTCTGAGCTTTGAAGGGCCCGAGGTCTGGGGGAGCTCCTAATTAGCAGACACACTTGCCAGTGAGCAGATGAGGATGGAGGAACCCAGGCAAGGCTGTTCTCACTCCAACCCCTGGGCTCTCGGGAGCCACGGGAAAGGCCTGTGTTCAGGGCACAGCCCGGCCATCACAGATCCCAGCCAGCATTAGCCAACACGGACAGCCTAGTCTCCTTCTAATTGTGACACTTACTTCTGTTCTGTTCCCCACCCAGAATGTGATGGACTCATTCAGATATTATGGCCTGTCTCAAGCGATACAAATTCAGTGATAAATGAAGTGTCCACATTTGGACCAGAGCATGAAAGGAGAAACAAGGCCTCATGTTCAGCATGATGGTGGTGGCCAAACCCTTCCACCGAGTGAGATGAACCATGATGGGGGTGAGAATCCAAGGTCCTAGGTCGGCCAAAACATCTTCCTTCAAGGTTGGCTGGGGTGTTGCAGACTCCCTACCGCAAACTAACTACACGGCCGTCAGTGGTGGACATCAGCTGCAACAGACATGGAGTCAGCTATTTATGCCAACATGGGTTAAAAGTAAAGGCCGGGGCAGGGAGGCCTGCACGGCTGCTGAGGCAAAGCACAGACCCGGCTCTGAATGCCCACTGGCTGGAGAAGAGAGGAAGCTACGGTCCCCTTTAGCGGTCGCTGTGTCAACAAGATCCAGGTGAGCCAGCTACTTAGGAGAAGGCCATGTTTTCCTGATACTCAGAAAAACCAGCCTCGTAAAGGGAACACAAGAGTGGCATGGATTTTAGACCCACTTCTGCCCCTTTATGAAGGCAAAGTAAAGTAAATGGCACAGGGATGTTGAATGCAAAAAAAAAAAAAATTAAATAAGTAAACGGTGACTGCTTCCTCCAACATCGTCCCCTGCAGCTGCACACCCATGAGCCTGCCACTTTCTCACCAGTGACCGCTGGCCAGGAAGTGCCATCACGCACGTCACACAGTGACAGCCAGGAACCGCGTGAAGAGCACGTTTGTGTAAAAGCAGGAATCGAGCAAGATGCTGCAGAATTTGACTTGTCAAGATTAAATACTCCATGAAAAGAATCCCTCAGCAGCCGCCAAAATCAATTCGCATCTCACTTCTTCAAAACAATCAAACAAATTTAATAAGGGCGCATTTGTCACCAAATATAAGGAGGACCAAACAGGTTCCTCAAAGCAAGGATTTTAACAGGTATCAAACACCAGTGGGTGATGTGCTAACAAAGCAAATATTCCAAAAAATTAGAAAATAAAAAATGACTAGGATAATACATGGATCAAGGCAACTGTTAAGTTTTTGCTCTTTAAAGCGATGGAGACAGTACGGAGGGCAATCTGGATATTTCCAATGCAGGGTGTGCACAGCCCACATTTTCAGACGCAACAACATGCTCACTGGGCAGTACAAGAGAAAAAGAATAAAGAAAAAGGAAAAGAGGAACAAGAGAAAATTAGAAACACACAAGAACAAAAATGATTTTGACAGCATGTACAAGAATTTATGTGAGTGTGTGAGGCCAGGGATGCTGGGACGGTGAGACCCACACTCACCTCCTGCTCCAGGGAAGGCAGGGGCCTGAGGGGAGCGGTGCTGCCGGGGGACCCCAACGTGATCAGCGCCCCTAACCAAAACTCCACCTATATGCATCTAGGCAGCTTTTGAGTTACAAATTGTGGTCGCATTTCAGGCTGGACAGTTTTACTCACTTCCACCAAGAGTAGCAGGAGAGAATTAGGCTGTTCCTGTACCAAAGCATTGTTTAAAAAATTAATGACTGTGGAATAGTAAAAGAAAAAATTGAGTAAAAGTGACTGGAGGAGAATGTGCTTGACCCGAGCTCACTGGCCACGTTATCTCACTGACGTTAAGATGCTGGCTGAGCCCTTATGGTAGCAAAACAGACAGACCCACCAGGAGGGAGGTTTAATGCGCTGCTGTATTTTGATGCCGAGAGCCATGCCTGGTACACGAGGTTCTGGGTAAACAATGGTGACAGTGTCAACCACTATGGGCTAAGCACACACCCAGCTACTCCGCCAAATCCCAAGGGCAGACTTCAAAAGGCAAAAACAAGTTGGCATTCTCTGGTGGGTCTGCAGAGTCAGAGCCAAGCAGTTGCTGAGCAAAAATGTCACCAGTGCCTCCTATGACAAAAGAGGAGGCACTGGCCTGGGGCTGGGGCAGGGCTCTAGGCTTCCACTGCTCACCAATCAATCTGTCCAGGGGGAGAACGTGGTCTCTGCGTATGTTGCACCTATGCACCTACCTTGACTGACGCCTGGGGGCTCAGCAGGTGGTGACATGTGAGGTGAACGGAGCCAGCCTCGGTGTAGCACAGTGCTGGCAGCTATGCCCTCAGCAGTGCCCAGGCTCCTAAACCTGACACCTCATCTCCAAGGAGCAGAAGGGGAGTGCGGGCATGAAGATCACAGGGCCCTGTGAGGACAAGTACAGGCCATGACATGCCTTGCCCCTTCCTTAAGCCATAGAGTTATGTCCGGGAGGAACAGAAAATTCATCCAGAGCCCGCTAGGCACCTCACACACGTGGGGGACTCGGGTCCCCTGTGCCTATCACTCACAGGGCTGGTCTGGACATTCTTTTTATCAATTCTCTGGCATCTTCTCCTCCAACTTACCAATAACCAGAAAGTAGAATCTGATCTTAGTTAATTTCAAGAATCACAGAGCACCGCCTCCACAGTGGGCCCGGCAGCCGTGCCAGGTCCTCCGACCGTCACCTGTCAGACCGCCATGAGTACTCTCCAGACTCAAGGCCTGAGGCCGTAGGCCGTGGGCACACAGCTTCCCTCACTCTCCCCAGCAAAGGGGGACCACCTCTCGGCAAAGGCATGTCACCCTCTTCTGCACGAAGGACAGCACTATAGATACACGGGGAAACAGAGCAGATTGTGGGGGGGGGTAGGCAGCCCAGAAGAGCTCGTCTGTAATTCCGAGACAAAGTGGGGCCGTTGACTTAATCACAGGGACAAAGTGAGGATGAACATTTCCCTGCTCTTTCCCATACTCCGTGATACGCCTTTCCCTGCATAAGGAGTTCATTCGGAGGTCCCTGGCGGTGATTCTGATGTCCTAACATGGCATGCTGGCTGTCGGGCAGGAAGAGAGGGCCTGAGCCGAACAGGTGCTGGGCCTGGGAGGCAGGAGACACCGGCTCCAGCCCCAGCTCAACCAGCGCCTCGTTCTGCCTCTCGGGATTCAGCATCTCATCTACAAGCAAAGGGATGAGACTATCTAAAGACAGGCTGCCCAACATAAATGAAATGAGAGCCATGTAAAGAAAGTTTCCCAGTTGCCACATTTAAAACGGTAAACAAAGAAACAAACCAAGAAACAAAAAACAAATACTAGAAAATGATTTTAAGAACAAATCTTAACCTACTGTATGTAAAATACTATCATTTTGACATGTAATCAATATAGGAAGTGATAAGATAGTTTACATTCTTTTTACTAGACAAGTCTCAGCGTCTGATGTTCATTTGTCCTACAGCAAATCTCAGCTCAGAGCAGCCTCCTCCCCAGCTCTCCTAGCATCAGTGGCTGTGGCTACTCTATTGGTCAGCAACTCCAGGGGTCCCACCAGGGTCCTGGCTGAAAAGCTGCAGTAAGTGTCCACAATAACCCTAAAAGGATCTCTCTGAAACAAAGGCGGATTCACTTTTAAATGTCTGTAAAGCGGCGGGCTGCACCTCCCTCCACCCTTGGCTACAAGAGAGTCCTCTTCCTTGCTGATCACTTTCTGGATGTAGGGAAGAAACCCGGCACACAGCCAGGGTGGACTGGCCTCCAGGTAAACTTACCTGCTTTCTGTGTCCAGTCCCATGATGTCCTCCTTCTCAAATGGGATGCAGAGAAGGAGGATCTTGTCCCCAGAATTGTCGGATGCACCGTCCAGCCACTTGGACTTGGGCAAGATGAAGAGTGACTCAGTGAAGTCGTCGATCCTCTTCTCCACCACCCTGCAGTCCTCGTAAATTGAAGGCCACTTCGGTGCGCCGCTGCTCGGCCACCTCCCCATGCAGCAGAAAGTCAAAGAGCTGAGAGTCATAGAGCGTGGTGCCATACAGCTCCTCTGCACTTGGAGCTTTTCGAAGCCTTGGCCGAGAGGCATTCAGTAATGATGACAAGGCCCAAGACCTTGCGGTGGGTCTGGAAGTCGCTCCACCCATTCTTGGGCGCATAGTGGTGCCTGTAGTGGATACAGTTTGCCCACTGGGAGCTGCACGGACTGATCTGACTCACCAAGGTGATTCACTTATAGATGCAAAAGAAATTCTCCTCTGAGATGATCCCCACGTGTTCGACCACCACAGGGAAAGTCTGGTGGTCCTCAGCACACTGCACGTAGTCAGGGATGCTCATGCTGCAGGCCCTGACGAGAGGGGAGAGGAGATCGAGGTACATACTGTACTGTGGGCTGCAGGTCCATCTGGGTTGCGATGACCTGGTGTGTACCAACCAGAAGGCAAGGGAAGCTCAAGTAAATCCGGGGGTACAGTTTGTCCTCAGAGTCTTCAAATGGCTACCGTAGCTCGGATCACATTACCCAGCTTTTGGTCTAGGCTTCCTGCCCTGCAGAGAAGGGTCATTTCTTGTTTTCTGTTTCCAAGCACCTACCAAGGCCCTGATGCAAAGTCACTGCTGAAAAATGCTGAATAAGGAAGTGAACAAAGGAAGTGCTTTCCCCAACCTCCTTCAGCAGAATATAAAGAAAAGGACTACAGTGGGATCAAAAGATCTGGTTTTCTATCCAATTTATTTGAACTCCTAAGCTTCAGAATAATGGATAAGAAAACTTGCCTTGGGGAGAAGGGTACAGTTCAGTGGTAGAGCACGTGCTTAGCATGTACGAGGTCCTGGGTTCAAACACCAGTACCTCATTTTAAAAAATGAAACAAATAAATAAACCTAATTACCCTCCTGAAAAAATATTTTTTAATTCAAAATTCAAAAAAAAACCTTGCAATTGACACAACATTGTAAACTTGACTATACTTCAATTAAAAAAAAATCTTTGTCTTACATGAAAATATCTGGATTACAGAAGTTTGCAAATGTAAAATGCCTAGGGTACCACCTGCATAAAAAGGGGTGACTGTAAAATTTAGTATTGCTCCTTTATGAGCTATATTTCCTTTGGGGGGGTTATAACTTCTTAGAGCTAATTTTCTCAGATTAAAAAATATAAACATTACCTGATTCTCAGGACTGCTGAAGAATCAGATAACCCTATGAAAGCATCTGACCCACAGAGGTTACTCAATAATATTTGTTGAATGAATGAATAAACCAGCAAAGTGAATGCTGCTCCCTGCCACAGACCATCATAATGGTACTGCCTGGAAATCCCAAGCCCACGTTCCACCCGTCTCGACACTAACCATGTGGGTGACCTGGTCAGGCCTGTGTGATTCTCTAAGCCCCAGTTTAATCGTGAATAAAATTAGGGCAATAAAACAAACCTCAAATTGTTAGTGAGTCAGTAATGAATTGTACCCCAAACTTTCAAGTTGGAACCATTAAGGAAAACTATACAAAGGGTCCATAGGCCCTCTCCATATTATCTCTTACAACTACATGGGAATCTACATTATATCTCAAAATAAAAAGTCTAATTTTTTAAAGAGGCTATTGAGGTTAAATGAGCTCACTGTCTCAAATAAGGAACACAAAGCACAAATAGGACAATGCCCAGCACATGAGATACACTCAGTTAACATTCCCACTCAACCCATTGGTCCCTCCAACTTCAGAGCAGGAGGATGGGTCCTCGTGGCAAGAGGCCACTGCACCTGAAGCTAACAAAACTAATGGTGCCCACTTCCAAGAGCTCCTGTCATCACCCTTGTTCTAATTTTCTATTTGTAATTTTTTTCTTTTTATTAAATAGAAACTCCCAATTGCATAGCCTTCACCTGACTAGACATCATGATGGCAGCCCTTCAAAACCTGACCACAGAGATCATGATGGCAGCCCTTCTTGGTGAAACAATAAAATGAAAATCCATTTCCACAAGACCTCTGTGTAAATCTACTAGGGAACTTAATCCTGGACTGAGGAAGAGGACTGGGGAGGAGGGGGCAATCAGGCGCACAGAAAACTATGGGCCACCTGTCCCACGATGGACTTTAGACTCAACCCTCACCCTCCAGGAAATTCAAAATACACACCGACAGATTGCTATGGACAAGATTTTTTTTTTTTTAAACAAATCCCTGAATCCCTAGCAGGTCTTATTTCTACCGAAACACAAATGGATTATGTGTATAATGTTTCACAAAAGCCCTAAAATATTATCACGCCAACTTGACACATCAAGAAAAACTGAGGTAGAGAAGTTTATCACATTGTACATGATTAGAGAGAGGCCACGTCAGACACCGTATTTAAATCCAAGCCACTGTTCCAGTGCTCACACTAGAAAGTGTGACATACTGCACCTTTCCTGCCCTCTCCCTGCAATAAATCTCTGAAGAGTCTTTTCTGTGCCACCTGGAATCACAATCACATCAATTTTCCACAAAGTGCTATGTCACTCCTTGGAGGCTGTATCAAAATCTAAAGGGTTGGGATGGGAGGAGTGATTTGCATTTTCTGTTTCTCAAAGGAAACATGGCTTTAAAAGAAACTGAAAAGCACATATCTAGTCTAAGCCCTCATTGTGCAGAGAAAAAAATGGAGGCTCAGAAGAGATGAGGAAAGGTCCTTATTAATAAATATATCCTCAGTGCAGCACCAAGCCAGCCCTGGGCACTGCTGGGGGAGGATCTGGGAGACCCAGGAGAATGAGTGTTAGAAAAAGGAAAGAGAATAAGCATAAAAGGCCCTGTCTCTACACCACCATACCATGGAATTCCACCAAATTACCAAGTAAGGGTGCAGCCAATATTAAGGTGGGCTAAGCAGGTTATAGAAACCTGGAAGTCTCAACCATATTGGAAATTCCAACATTTACTATGTTTTTTTCCCAGTTCAAGCATCAACTCAGTGGGAACTCTGTACCAGGGACTACACGAGGCCTGGAGTTCTCCCAAATACAGACCTCTATTACCACGTGTACAAACCACATAAAGGCCACCAGAAGAAAAGCACCCACAGATGGAATTACTGAAACTGAAAGCAGCCAACCAGCATATATTACTAAGAAAAATGGTGCTCCTAGAAATGGACTCATGGACATAGAAAGCCAACTGTGGTTAGCAGGCAGGAAAGGGGGGATTAACAGATACACGTTAATAAATATAAAATAAATGACAAGGACCTACTATATAGCACAGGGAACTATATTCAATTTCTTGTAATGAGTTGTACTAAAAACAATCTAAAACATATTTATACACATATGCATATGTTCATAACTGAATCTCTGCTGTACACCTGAAACTAACATTGTAAATTGACTACACTTCAAAAAAATTAATTTAAAAAAATAAGTAAAAATAAAAGCAACGCCATTAAGGAAAAATAAAAGAACACTCTAATCCCCTTAGCTGTAGCTGCTGAAGATTTTTGGTTGCAAGCACCAAGTCCACTGGATCACTCCAGCACTGGCTGTCACTCTTTCTGACCATCAGAGAGTCACTTGGCTTCACTGAGGTTAATTTTCTCTTCTGTGAAAGGCTACAGTTGCAACTAATGATGTATAGAATCTCATCATTCACAAGCCCAACAATTAGTGAGGACTTCCCATGGGCCAGGCTCTGGAGAGATGAAAATATAGGGTCCCAGTTATATTCATGGTTAGAAGAAGTTTATGCCATAAAGACATTAATTCTTCCTATTTTGATAGACAGATTCATTGCAATTCTGATTAGAATTCCTACCAGATTTTTCATGGAATGTAACAAGTTAATTTATGGTCAAGAATAGCCAAGAAACTTCTTTAGAACCACCACTGGGAAGGGGTGGATTGGTCATTCATTTCCACTGGTCTTTCTGATGTGATGAAAACGTTCTGGAATAATAATTGTTGCACAACTGTAAATATGCTAAAAGCTGCTGAATTGTACCATTTAAATGGGTGGACTTCATGGTGTGTGAACAATATCACAATAAAGCTGTTATATGAAAAAATAATTCTTGACAATTATTTTTCCCTCTATACTACTTAGTCTGCCCCACAATTTAAGAAAAACAAAAAACCAAAACAAACCAAACTGTGCCAGGAGCTCTTTAGGACTGCAATGTCCCTGGGTCTCCAACGCCTCTGGTGGTGCTGTTCCTGTTAACACACCAAGCTGGGCTGGGCTAGTTAGGGAATGTAACTGTCTTTTTAAAATCGATGGTCACACTTTTCACCCTGGGAGAGGGAAGGAAGGAGGATGACACAGCCTTATGCCTTCAGCTCATTTTTAACTGAACCAAGCCCTGCTTTCAACACTGTAATCCCTCTCACTATAAAAACACATGACACCAACAAGCACCGCCATCATAACACCTGAAAGTGTTCAAGGTACTTACCTGGGGCAGAAACACTGAGGGAGGAGACAGAAGCTCGCTTCGCACTGAGGATCCCTTTTCCCGACTCCACCAGTAGCTGGGCTTTACAGCCGGAGGCTCTCAGCCCAGGGAGCAGTGCAGACGCCACTGAGCTGTTCCTCAGGGAGCGGGAAAGGAAGACCAGGGGAGCCCCGGAGTCGCGGGGCAGGGAAATGGGTGGAAACGCGGGCTGCAGCCCCGCTCGGAGGCCATCCCCAGCCCCAGCCCCAGCTGCCCCGTCCGGGTCCGCAGACCCCGCCCGCCTGGGACGCAGCCCGCCCAGTTGTGGGGACGGGCCGGTGGCCGAGGAGAGGAAGCCCGGGAGGAGAGGACTCGCGGGCGAGAGAGGGGAAGGGGACGCCAGCAGCGGACTGAGGGGAGCCCGGCTGGGTGAGAGGCGGCAGGTGCACACCTGGCCCCGGGAAGCTGTGGCACTGGGGCACTGGGGCAGGTGGCGCGGGCAGAGGGGTCTGGCCCGAGCAATTCAGCTGAACACAGGCTGACTCGCGCCCTCGTGGTCTGTGACACGCGGACCGCCCTCCCGCAGCCACCTGACCCCTTTCCCGGGAGACCCCACATTGCACTTCCACGGCCAGAGGCACCGGCCCCGGGCAGGAGCTAAAGGCCTGCCGGGCGACAGAGCTGAGAAGCCTTTGGGGCTAATCCCCGGCTCCGAGCTGGAGCTTCCAACCCGCGGTCCAGCTGACACCGACCGCCCATGCGCAGGAGGGCCAGCAATCCGCTCTGGGTTCTGCGAGAGAAGGTGGGGCAGTGAGGGAGGGAAAAGATGGGAGGGGGAGGAGAGGAGGGAAAAAGTGGAGGGAGACAGATGGACAGGAATAGCAGAGAGAATGGAGGGATCCTGAAAGGGTAAGGTCCTAGCGGGGATGGAGAGAAAAAGCTTTACCTCTGGTGGCACCCTGAAGAAGGCGGCAGTCCTGCCTCTGTACCCTTCTGTAACACTTCAAGGCCCGCAGCTCAAGTTTTACCTCCCTGATCCAGCCCTCCATCCGATGCTGCTGCAGAACCCCTACGGGTATCACACCTGTTGCCCCCACGCGGAGCAGGGTTTTCTGTTGGTCTGGGAACCAAGCACCCGCAGGTGTTGTCGCTCAGAACTACCTTGGAAAGAGTACCTATTCCCCTTTTACACGCTGGGAAACAGGCAGGCACGATCTTTGCCTTAGCTCCACTGTCCCAGGTGTTGGGCTGGCAGGGAGCGGGGTGGTTCAAGATCAGAGCCCCAGACAGAGCAGACTGCCTGAGTGTTGGTGCATAGTCCCCATCCGTCCTGGGTAAACCACACTCCACCCTAGTGGAACCATCAAGGGCTCACAGTAGTTCCCTGGGTGTGGGAGAGCTGTCCTCATGTGAAGGAAAAGCCCAGCTGGGCTAACAAGCTAAGTCACAAATCTAAGTGTGATGTGTCAGTTTACTGATCTAAATTCTGCTGGGCTAACTCGTAAATCTGAAGTTTAGTGTCAGTTTACTGGGCTAACAAGCTAAGCCAAAAATCGAAGCTCAACAAGTGTCTATTACAAGTTGACAAGCACCAGTGTGCTGATTCCTTGCTTTTAGTTGCTTGAGCCTTATTGGCTAATACACCCTTACTTGTAATTAACCCTTTAAAACTTCATGTGTATGTCTTGGAGGTGGGTGCTCAGAAATTCGGAGCAGAAGCGCCTCTGAGCCCGCCGGCATAATAAATCTGAGTACGCCAACACTCCGAGTGGTGATTTTTCCTTGGCTGGCCTGTTGTTTCCATAACACTCAGTTCCAGTGCCCAGCTTGCTAGGTATATAGGAGTGATACCAAATCCAAATTCATTCTCTTCAGTGCAGGACAGGCCAATAAGTTGGGAGACCAGGTGTTGGGGTATGGAATAGCAAGTTTCTGTAGACCTAGATGGCAAACTAATGTCCTGGAAAACCATCTCCCCAAGTCAGAATTCAGGCTCTTTTCCTACGTGCTTGGTTGTTGCAATCTTCTTGGTGTAGGAATTCCTTCTTGTTAGAATCCTTTGTTCTTGCAGCTATCTGCCTGGGTCAAATCTCTGTAAACCTCTAACAAAACAAACGTTATTTTCTATTCTGCAATTTCTAATCTTTTTATGAATGAAAATGTGTTAAATATACTTAAAGATCAGAGCCTTCAGAATAGGTTCTCCTGTATATTTCAGGCTCTAAGCAACATTGTTTTACAAGCAAGATGAATCCTAGGAGACAGAGCATAGGGTTAAAGTCAAAGGAAAATATCTAATATGGAGTCAGATTTGTTCTGTTCTATTACCCAGGCAGAAGCCACTTGAGGATTTAAATCCCTTTAAGTTAAAAATAACTAAAACTTTAAAGGAATTTACATACATAGGTGGGAATGTGCATAGCATATCTGGAAAAGCACCAAAAGGATAGTAAACAGTGGCATCTCCAGGGAGGGCCGGAAGAACAGAGGATGAGGGAAAACTTCTTTCACTTGTGTATTTTTGTGCTGTTTGAATTTTTTTTAACCATTTGCATGTATTTCTTTTTCAGTTAAAAAAATGTGTAATGGAGCAAAGGAGTAACTAGCTCAGCAAATACAGCAGCCATGGAATCACTGAGTCATCACTTTTGATTTAAGCCAGGAAGCATTTATTGACTCTCAACTATGTGCCCAGTGCTGTTTTAAGACTTCTTTTTTTTTTATTATTATTATTATTATTATTACTATTTTTATTATTATTATTATTTTATGAAATAATAACAAGGTATCCCTCACCCCTGCCCATGGCTGGTGGAAAACCAACTGAGTTTTTATTGAGTTGTTTTCCAAGGAGTAGAGATGAGTTATAAACTGAACACATCTTCAGGGCAAAACAGTCGGAGTGGTTTTCCAGCACTCCAGACAGCTATGAAGGGTTTTCAATAAAGGTGCCCAGAGGCTGAGAGAGAAAGCCTCGAGGACCCTATAAAAAGCTGCCCAAACTCTCTTCTCCATGGCAATACTGAAATAGGAAAGAACAAATCTGACTCCATATTAGATCTGTTCCTTTGACTTTAACAAAGCCAAGTTAATACTCTCCGGTCTTTTCATGGGTTATGATGTCACAGAGGAGATGGACAGGTCAACAAGGAACCACTCTGCCGTGATCACGGAGCCGGGGAGTGGGATGGGCGGCAACATGTGTGACGCAGCTGTAGCCGTGCCCGCGTTTCTAGGCAGGTACCCAAAGTCGCCTCGACAAGATGTCAAACACTTGTGCCCACGTCCTCATCACCTGACATGTATTAAAGAGAAATGGAAATGTATAAAAGGCCAATACCCTTGGTGGTTACACCGTCCTAAGTGCAAAGTCACAGTTTGACAACTGGCCATCTCGGTTCCCTGGGCTTCATTCTTGGAGAACCTTAAAAACCACTCCTCTGTCCTTAAGAAGTGCTGCATATTTGTCCTATCTTTGGCTCAGGGATGGAGCACGTTCAAGTGAACTTTAATGTCTGCACAGATTTGACTGTCTTTCTCCAGGTTCACTTGTCCATTCTAAAGAGGCCTGAGCTAAGTCCATCCTCTGTAAGATCTATTCCCTCCAGTGACTGCTCATTGAGCCTGCAATTAAGGGCCAGCAGAACAAGAATGTCCTTAGCTAAAAAGTTCACCCACCCTTCACTGCTTTCTTAATCTCCTCTCCTGGCTAATTGTAACAGACTATCACCTCCCTCCACCAAGCTCCCCAACTATGTCAGTTTGTCTCCACAAAGAGAAGGTAAGGTCCATAAAAGAGGAGACAACTCCATAGTCACCTCTGAATTCCTAGCATAAAGTAATGTTAAGAAATGAAACTATGATTATGGCTTCTTTCCTTTAAAACCTTTCTGGTTATTTGATAGAGACCTTGGAAGACAGGTGTTTGCAGTCAAGTATCTTGATCCTCAAGACTCTGGAGGCCTTTTTCGGAATGGCTGCTCACTGATTCATTCAAACCACAGCTTCTCATTCCAGGAGTAGCTGTGATTCTCTGCCAGGAGTTTGTGGTTACTCTCATGCCAGAAGAGCTTTAAACTATATCCTTACTTTGGATTTGTTATTTTTCCCCTCTTCCAAAAAAATTGACTTTCCTTACTGTCTTACCTTGAGGAATTTTTTTTCATAGTTAACCCTTTAGTAAACCATGCTTCTCGGGATGGGCTTGGCCTTACATATGATCAGTCATCCAACTCCCAGTGTGAGAAGACTCGGGCTCAGCTCCTATCCTCCTGTCAAGGCAACTGAAACTCAGTACAGGAGCCAACAGGCACCCCAGGGCTTCTAAGGCTCGTGTATCACCCAGAATTCCTGCTTTCTTGTTTGTCTTGGCTTCTGAGGATTTCCCCTCACTTTCTTCAGAATTAGCTGTGCAGCTTGAAAGATGAAAAAGGAAGGTTTTATTTCTTACTCAGCATTTTAAGAAACTTGTGTAATGAAGGTTTTCACGAGTTTCTAGATCCCTCCGTTGCCGAGACAGAAAACACACTAGATATTTTCTAAGTTTAGCTATCATGTGTATTTTTTCTTTTCTTTTGTTTTCTTAACTGCAAATAGACATTTTTTAATTTAAAAAAATAAGGCCCCAAATAGGATAGAGACTTGAAGGGGCATACAAAATTAAAGGGCAAAGACAGAAAAATGATATATACTCTACAAGTTTAATATAATACTTACACTATGGATCAGATCAGCAATTCTCAGTAACAGCTAATTGAAATATGTCCATGAGGTAAAACGTCTCTCCTGTCAGAAGATGGCTAACAGAAAATAGAATTAAAACAACAAACTAAAATTCTAAGTCTGGCGAGGTACAGAATTCTACCAGCTAAATGTGTCTTCTTCTGGAAAAGAGGGAGGCTCACCAGCTCTTTACTGTGGAGCCTGAGCCCAGGGGATGGCGGTGAAGTGAGCTCTGTAAGTACCCAATAGCAAACTTGTGATGAATAAAGAGATGTGAGCTTTGATGACAGAGATGATACTACTATTCACTTGTCCTGTAAAGTATGTCTTCACGTTCAGTGATCAATACCTCGGCGTCCTCAGGGATTAAGATTATAGGAAAATTCACAGCCAGGGCCCAGACCTCCTCTTTGAGCTCATGACAATGCACTTAGATGTCTCAAAGGCAATTCGAGCTCCACCTGCAAAGAGCTGACTTCACGGTGCTCCTCCCATAGCCGTCCTACCCAGGGCCCCTGGTCGGGGGGCAAGGTCTCCCTGCCTCTCCCACCTCAGGCCCATCACTCACAGATGTGACTGGACCCCACCTTCAGGGCCCAGATTTCCTCAGTCACCGAGTCCCACCACCCACACCTGACCTACCAGGTACTCACTGGCACTCACTCAGCACTGACTGTGTGCTGGGGACCACGCTGCACACTGTGCACACGTTATCTCACTGGATCGCCACAGCAGTCCTGGGAGGTCGGTACATCACTTCTTCAATTGATTAGATAAATTGTTTACTTCCTTGAGTGCATCATCCAAAGTGACACAGCTACTCAGCCACAAAACTGGGACTGAAAACCACTTGAAAATTCTACACTTCTACACCTGGCAGCCACCCTAATCTGACTCATCACATCACCTCCTGCAGAGCCTTCTAAATGTTTCTAAGCATTCTACAAGACAAAAGTGATCTACGAGAGCACCCCACTCCCCTACTTAAGATCTGTCAATGACGGCCCACTGCCCTTAGGAGAAAGCCCCACTGGGCCTGAGCACAGCCCAATGGCCCGGCATCCGCGTTCCCTGCGCGGCCTCGCCGCCTCACCCACCACACAGATCTACACGTGCCGTGTCCAAGACAGGGATGCTGACTCCGTACAACCCGGGGCTCGTCTCACTCAAACAATGATCACCTTCTTCAGTGTTCACCCTCTTCACTGCTGATGGTCAGAAAAATATTTTCTCAGGATGAATCAATATCTATTTCCTTACAACTCCCTGTCATTGATAATGAGCTCCATCCAAAATACAGAAGACCTAATTCTCAGTCTCCTTATCTGTAAAGTGAGAATAACAAGGAAATATATGAAGTTTTAAGTGAAATAATATACATGTGAGGCTGAGGGACAATTCCCAACATACAGTAAGCACTCAATATGTGCTTAGTTAATATTAATAGGAACATATTGCATTCCAGCAACCTTAACTCAATGTTTTATGGCTTTGTCCAACAGACTACAGACAAACATTTGGACGAACACCTTTGAGCAGATCAGCCCAAGCGTGCTGGGAGAGGTAAGCACTGACTCCAGTTACAGCTGCAGCCAACCAGCACTACGGGGCTGGGGCAGTTTGCTCAAACTCTTACATGTTGCTTGAGAATTTAGTTGTCATTAATGAATAAAGACAGGTGTTCTTTAGTCAAAATTCCTGAAACATATATCTTCAAAGATTGATGCAAATTTGATTTCAAGTACAACACTCTCACTAGAAATTATTTGAAAATGATAGTCTTAGCTCCTCTGCACATCAAAAGGGCATGATCTTAATGTATCTGACTACACCAAAAGTGTTGTTTAAAGGAATTTAAGATGAAGCCATCCTAAATAAGCTCTCAGTATCATCTTCACAAAGCCCCACCCAAGGGTCTCATTTCTCACTTCCACATACGTGTTCAGGTAGCTTAACCTGGGTCTTGGTTTCTTATAACACGGGGGTGGGAAGAGTTGTGGATAGATTTATGTAGCAAATATAAACCTAGAGTATTTGCTGTGTAGAAATCCTAGAAATAAACAAATTAATATATAGTCCTACCCTCAAGAAGCTCAGCCTTTCCATTTACAACAGCATTAAAAATAAAATGAGAGATACATTTAACAAAAATTTACAAGATTTGTACATTGAATATTTTGATGTATCACCGAAATAATACTTAAAAGATCTACATATATGGAACACATCCCATGTTCATGGAATGGTAGACAATATTGTTAAAAATGTTAAGACTCCCCAAAGTGAGTTACAAATTCAGTGGAATCCTTATCAATATTCCAGCTGACTTCTTTGCAAAAATTGAAAAAGTGATCCCAAAATTCATATGGAAGTGCAAGGGGCCCAGGTCAGCCAAAACAATCTTGAAAAAGCAGAGCAAAGTTGGAGGACTCACTTTAAAGGGTACTAAAAAGCTGTAGTACTAAGTCAGAATGGTACTGGCATAAGTTTGGATAAATAAATCTATGAGACATAATAAAAACCCAGGGGGAAAAACTTACATTTACAGTCAGTTTTCCACAAGGGTGTCAACAACACTCCATTGAAAGAATAGTCTATTCAACAAATGGTGCAGGGAGTGCTGAGTATCTGCAGGCAAAAGAATGAATCTGGAATCTGGACCCCCATATTTTAAATAAATAAAAATTAATTCAAAATTGATCACACACAGAAACGTAAAAACTAAACCTATAAACTTTCTAAAAGAAGACACAGTATAAATCTTTGTGGTCCTAGGATAGGCTTTGGTTTCCTAGATACAATACGAAGAGCACAAGTGATAGAAGAAAAAAGCAGATAAACTGGACTTCATCAAAGTTAAAACCTTTTTGTTACAAATTACATCATCAAGAAAGTGAAATGACAGGGGAAGTGGGTATATCAAGTGACAGAGTGCATGCTTAGCAAGAAAAATAAAATAAATCAATACATCTAATTACCTCCCCTGTAAAGAAATTGTTTTAATGCTTAAAAAAACTAAAGTGAAAGGACAATCTGCAGAATAGGAGAAAAATTTTGCAAAGTATGTATCTGAGACTAGTATTCAGGATATATAAAAAATGCTTACAACTGAACAATAAAAAGAAAATCGACCCAATGTTTAAATTTGCCAAGGATTTAAATAAATACACAAATGCCCGATAAGCACATGAAAAGAAGCTCAGCATCACTAGCCAAATCAAAATCAAAATGAGTTCTCATTTTACACCCACTAGGACGGTTTTAATCAAAACATGGACAATAACAAGTGTCGTTGAGGAGGCAGAGATACCTCATTTGCGGCCAATGGAAAGGGACAATGGTGCAGCTTCTTTGGAGAAGTCTGGTGTTTCCTCAAAAGGTTAGAGTTATATGGCTCAGCAATTCCACTCCTACATGTAGAGTCATCCCTCAGTATCCTCGGGGGGTTGGTTTCAGGAACCCCCCACCCTGGATACCATAATCCAAGGATGTTCGAGTCCTTTTACAATCAGCCATCTGGATCCATGAAATGGAAATTACAGATATGGCGGGCCAACTGTACAGCCAACAGAATGAAAACATATTCTCACAAAAACTTGCACATCAATATTCATGGCAGTATCATTCAGAGTAGACAAAGGTTACAAACAATATCCATCCATCAATGAACGGATAAACAAAATTACCAAGAATAGGCCCACAAACTTTTGGTCATTGAATCTTTGACAAATGAGGTGAGAACATACAATGGAGTAAAGACAGCCTCTTCAGCAAATGATGTACGGATAACTGGACAGCTGCATGTAAATGAATGAAGTTAGACTACTCCCTCACAGCATACACAAAAATAAATTCAAAATGGCTTAAAGACTTAAACATGTAGACAAGACACTATAAACCTCTTAGAAGAAAACATAGGCAAAATATCTGACATACATCTCAGCAATGTTCTCCTAGAGCAGTCTACTCAAGCAATAGAAATACAAGCAAAAATATACAAGTGGGATGTAATTAAACTTACAAGGTTTTGCACAGCAAAGGAAACAGTAAGCAAAACTAAAAGACAACCTATGGAATGGGAGAAAATAGTTGCAATAAATGAGACTGACAAGGGCTTAATTCCCAGAATATATAACACCTTTTACACTTGATAAGAAAGAAAAACAAACAATTCAATTCAAAAATGGGCAGAAGGCCTAAAGAAGCTTTTCTCCAATGAAGACATACAAATGGCCAATAGGCACATGAAAAAATGCTCAATATCATTATCAGAGAAATGCAAATCAAAACTGCAATCAAATATCACATCTCACCAGTCAGAATAGGCATCATTCAGAAGTTCACAAACAATAAATGCTGGAGAGGCTGTGGAGAATAGGGAACCCTCCTACACTGTGGTTGCAGTTTGGTGGAGCCATTGTGGAAAACAATACAGAGGTTCCTCAAAAGACAAAACATTGACCTCCCATATGACCCAGCAATCCCACTCCTGGGCATATATCCAGAAGGAACCGTAATTCAAAAAGATACCTACACCCCAATATTCAGAGCAGCACTATTTACAATAGCAAGACATGGAAACAACCTAAATGCCCACTGACAGATGACTGGATAAAGAGGTTGTAGTATATTTGTACAATAGACTACTATTCAGCCATAAAAAAATAATAAAATAATGCCATTTGTAGAAACATGAATGGACTTGGAGAATGTCATTCTAAGTGAAGTAAGCCAGAAAGAGAAAGAAAAATACCATATGAGATCGCTCACTTGTGGAATCTAAAAAAACAAACAAACAAAAAGATAAACTTATCTACAGAACAGAAACAGACACACAGACATAGAAACCAAACTATGGTTACCAGAGGGGAGAGGGTGTGGGAAGAAATAAATTGGGAGTTCAAGATTTGCAGATACTGAGTATGTATAGAGTAAACAGCAAGTTTATACTGTATAGCACAGGAGAATATATTTAATAACTTATAGCAACTTATGTTGAAAAAGAATATGAAAATGAATACATGTATGTTCCTATATAAATGAAGTGTTGTGCTGTACACAAGAAACTGATGCAAAATTATAAACTGATGCAACATTATAAACTGACTAGAATTCAATGAAAATATTGTTAAATAGAGAAAAAACGAAAAAAAAAAAAAAAAGGATATTATAAAACCAAAAGAATAAAGTACTGACTGAGGCTACAACATGGATGAACCTGGAAAGTTTATACTAAAATAAGCCAGACACAAAAGGGCAAATAGTGCCCTTTTAGTTGAACTGTATCTAAGCCTTTATTGTACTATTCCAGTAAATTTTCTGGAAGTTTGAACTCTCAAAATCAAAATAAAATGTATTATTCATTAAAAACCTAAAATGATTCCTCACAGGAGGGCTTTAATTATTAAATGCAGAAATGCATGTAAAGCTCCTGGAACAACACTTTGCACATCCACACACAGTCACTGCTGTCACTGCCACTCAGAGTGTGGTGCCAGCGCTGATGAGGGCTGCCTCCAGTTGCTCCCCTGCAGAAAGGAGTGAGGGCCTGGGCTCTGACAGGAAGGGTGACCGGGAACATGGGTTAGACAGAGCCACGCCCCAGACTTTGTATTACCCAACTTTCTTATACAAACTGCTCCATGTAACATAAACACGCTACAGGGATGTATCTTACGACACAGGGAATATAGCCAATGTTTTACAATAACTATAAATGGAGCATAACAATGAAAATTGTGCAACTATTGTACACCTGAAACTTATATCATATTGTAAATCAGCTATACTTTTATAAAATGTTAAAAAATAATTTTAAAATGTTATCACTTCAGTATTCAATTCGGTTTTTAAGTAATTAATAAACAGCTTAGAATGTATAAGACATTTAAGTGTGATAAGTTTGTTTACATATTTATTTACTTTCAGCCTCCTGCTAAAAGAGAAATTAAACAATTTTTAACACAGCTTAACAACCATAACAACAAAAAGACAAAAGTTAGAGTGAAGAGAAAATGGAGATTCAATACTTAAATGAAACCAGGGGGAAGTAAACTCATAAAAACGAATGCCATGAAGTCAGGGTAAGTGTTAAAGGCCGAATAGAAATTCAGCCGTAAGATTCTTGGCAGCTAAAGCAAAAAGTAAAAGATGATGGGGCGGGTGGTAGAGCTCAGTGGTAGAGCGTGTTCTTAGCGTGCACGGGGTCCCGGGATCAACCGCCAGGGCCTCCTCTAACAGATAAATACACCTAATTACCTACCCCCCCAAAAGAGCCCCAATGAAAAGAAAAAGAGAAATTTCTTTCCTAAGAAAACCTGATGTTAAATTTAGATTAAATACTTGAAAAAAAAAAGAAAGAAAAATAGAAAAAGATGAGTGACACAAGCGATAATTCCCGTGAGATAAATCTGCGGTGGCTGCTGGCACGTCCCCATGTCCCACGTGGGAAAATCTGAAACATCCTTCTCACCACTCAGAGTCATCCTCAGCCCACACCACCCATCCCCCTGTTAAATGCAGGAGCACGGGTAGGGCCCGGCCTTTGCTCTCTCTGTGTCATCAGAGTGAGACAGGATGGAAGGGGGCAGAGCACAGCCATTCAAGGAAGGCCACAACAATTAACATCAAAATGGTGAAGGATTCAATCCCCAATAGGCCTTGAGGCTCAGGATGAAGAGATTTAACTTCTAGCAGAGCTTGAGCTTCATTATACACACATTGTAATAGTAACATGGTGAATAACATGCCCCAATGCACCATGGCCATCCCAAGGCTAGCCACAAAAGGTCACAGGGTGGGAAATGGCCAACTCCCTGGGAATCCCAGCCCCTTGCCCTTAGGCTGCTCAGTCTACTTATTAGCATATGAAACAACCAAGCCCAAGAAAAAGAGCAAAACAGCGCCACCTCGCGGTCACCACTCTCTCTCCCTCTTCCGAGAAGGCCCACACTCTGTCTGTGGAGTGTATACCTACTTTTAATCTGAGCACCCGAACCCCACAACTCGTGGCCTTTCTCTTGCCTTTCAATGTGTCTCTGTGAATAAATCTACCATTACTCAACAGTGGCTTGCTCTTGAAATCTTTCCTGCATGAAGCCAAGGACCCACGTCTGGTGGGGCACATTCCAGGGGCTCAACCAAAGCCTGGGACACAGCCCTTCTCATGCCCCACATCTGTTTTCTTGTATCAACAGGACTGGGATATGAAGGGTGTTCTGAGGCCCCAGCTAAGGGACAGAAGCAGCCCCCAGGGCTCAAAATGGCGGGCAGCCCCTCCCCCAGCAGGTGTCCTGAGGTCGGCTCTGTTCTCTGTGGTTCCCTGTTGTGCTGACACCCTAGCCAGACAGCGTTCTCCTAGGCCTGTCCCCACAAAACCCTTCTCTCCAAAATACAAGCACATCATGTCACAGTCCTCTTATTCAACCAGTAAATTTTCAGCCCACTTTTTCCTTCCCTAGAAAAGAATCTATCTGTCCTCCCTCCCATCCCACCACTTCTTTCTTTGTGAGAACTCTGTACTCCCCATACACCATCCTGAACGCAGGTGCCTTGCTGGCTGGGACCGAGATGTTTCAGTCTCACACAGCCTGCATCCTTTCACTTTCCCCTTTCTACCTTAAAAAGCCTTTCCTGAGTCTCCCACCCCTCTGATTCTGAACTTCACAAAGTGCTGAGGTTGCATGCACTCACTGTGTGCATACCTCCCAGGTTTTGACTAGGTTTCCTTCACAAGATCTTCATTAAGGAGCTTCATCAAGAAGTTTAAAGAGTCTTTTCTTACATCGGAGTTGAGGAGCCTGCATAAAATTTAAATGGCCTTGAAGAGAGAGTAAACCAGGGACAGAGAGGTCATAGGTCTTAGTCAAAAGTGTCACGAGGCAAAATGTTCTTCGAAGGCTCAGAGTGGCTTCTGAACACGGAGTCGGGAGGGAGGAGGTGCCAGGCTGTGAGTGGGATGAGTGACACTGGGTACGCTACCCCAGCTGGGGAAGTATTGGATTTTGTTCTAGTTTTCCAAAGAATTTCTTACCACCTTTTCTCTTATTGTCACATACCATTTCCTACGGATTAAGAAAATCAATGTCAGTCATTTGGGCCACTTGGTAGAAGCTACACGATGCCATTCACAAGGCTGGGATGTAACAGCCACACCAGTCTAGGTTGAAAGACCAGTAGGGGTATTTCCAAGGTAATCACGGGCATGCAGCAAACTCCCCAGCTTCAATTACCTCATCTCAAAAGTGGGGCCAATAAAACTACCAAGCAAAGTGCGTGATGATTATGGCCGACATCTGTTTACTAGGTAAGTGCCCGTGACAGCTGACACTGGATTAGGAATGAATATGATCAACGAGGCACAGTCAGCCTGGTTACATGCACCCTGCCTTCATGCCTTGGTGCAGGAGCGGAGTTTGTTTAGCTGAAATGAACGCCCCCAGAGCAGCCCTGAAGGGAAAGCTCCCAGCTCTGCACGGCGAGGCGTGTTCCTTTCCTTCTCTGAGCTGATAACAGTTTGCAGTCGTCTGTTTTTACATTTATCCCTTTAGTACCTGCCTCCCCTCCGGAGTTTTTGCTTAAGCAGAACAGGTCCAGGTTTGTGTTGCTGCCTGCCGGATATTCTGGGCTGGGAGACAGGCGACTCCACGTCTGGCTCTGGTGCTGAACGGAGAGGGCAGAAAGCCCAGGGGCCCATGCTGAACAGAGGCCCCTGCACCCAAAATTATGGTCTGACTTTGGGCAAATTACACCGTCTTCTTTACCCTAAGATTCCTCATCTGTTCATGAAAATAACTGCCCATGGCACGTAGAGTTTCAAGGATTAAAGGAAATCACCAAATTCACAACCTATTCAAGGGGCTGCCAGTACGTCCTCAACAGGCACATGCTACCTTTACGGCTGTAACACACGCTAAGCGGGGCGGAAAGACACAGTGAACACTGCTAAGTGCCTGTTAAGTGTTTCATGTGTGTTATAATACTGTTTAAAACTTACAACAAACCCAGGAAGAAACGAGTATTATAATGCATATTTCACAGATTCACCAACAGTTTAGTGGAGGTTACACTCTAGTCCAAGGTCCTTTGGTGAGGAAATGGCGATTTAAACCTGAATCTGAGCCCAGGCCTGGGCTACACCTCTCTCCAATCCACCTCACCACTTGCCTATGAAATCCACCTGTCCAATACACGTTTGTACAGGTCAGCTCTTAAATGCAAAGTGTGCCACCGTTTGTCAATGTTTGTTAATTACCATAAAGTGCTCTCAGAAACCGCTACAGAAATGACAGGTTGACCCACATCCCTGCCAACAAAGAAGAGATATTCTGCCTTGCGTTCTCCTGTAATGTGCAGAAACACTTCCCTACACCACCAAATTCAAATGTATGCTTCCTCCATGTTTATGTTTGCACACGGCTTATTAAAGTAGAAGGTACCTGCAGTAATTCCATCTCGTTTCCTTTGCAAGTTTCCAGATTATCCACAATCAGTCTGTGAATGAAAATACTACAATGTGAATTAAAATACTACAACCATGTCAGTAAACAAAGAATGCTGAAACCAAGTCATCAAGGCTGCCGCCACCCCCCAGTGCGGACAGACCTGAAGCCCAGCCTCTACAGCCACTCACAATGCTGCCCTCTGAACAGACTGAGAATAAGAAGACAGGATAATTGCCCTAGATAGCTAGGTGCTTGTCTAAAGAATGAATCCAGTGAGGTCAAATGATACATACAAAGGCACTAAATTCTTTAACTTGAGATGCCTGGATTTCTTTAGATAACAAGCAATCTTTTATTGTTCCAACTCCCTGGTCTTTGTTGTAAAGCTGCCATATAATCCTAGTTCCTCCCCTACTTCTTGGGAGCAGTCCCTCAGACAGATTTGAAGGCTGTCATCCCGCCTCGAGTCCTCCCGCCTAATAAAGTGTAACTCTAAACTTTCAGGCTACACATTTTTTTCAGTCGACAAGTCCCAGAATAGACACAACTCATCAATTCTGTAATGGAACACACTGGATAAGGAACCAAAAGCGTGTTCTAGTCCAGAAAAACTACAGGTCCCTCTTTCTTTCTGTCATTATACAATCCCACCAGAACTCATTAATTTGCTGTCTGCTCATCTGGCAACCAAACTCAGAGAAGAGTCAACTCAGCAGAGTGCTCTACTCGGGAGAACACCCCGCAGCAGCACTGCAGGCTACCTGCCCTCCCGCACGCTCTGCTGACCCCTAGTGTCCTCCGTGGAGACCAGGCCAACAGAGGTGTTCCCAACAGCTGCAAAGTCCCACAGATTAAATAAAAGCATTATATTTTCTACGATATGTTATGTATATTACCATCTCTGAAAACAGCTTTGCCAGAAGCCCAAATTTTCCACATTAATCTGCATAGGCAATTCCGGCCCCCAAGGGAAAACAAGTCTTATGATGATGCTAAGGCCTCCAAAGTCCTCTCCAGGACCATCAACCAAACTGCCTGCAAGCCTGCAGCTGCAGGCAGCTACATGTCTGTTTTTAAAGCAACCCCTTCCTGCCCTCGGGCGCTACAAAGTCCCTGTATGCCCTCCCATCTCAGGGTAAGAGCAGCCACTGCAGAAACTTGCAGGGCAGCACTGACAGGACTGGACACAGAGGATCAGAGCTAAACTAAGCCTTCTTATGACACGAGCTTGTCACTGTGTCATTTTACAGATGAATGTATATATAGAGAGGTGGGGTGATCTTGCTCAAAGTCACACAGCTAATAAGTGGCAAAGTCTATAACTCAGCTCCACCCTCTGGTGTGACGCTCCAGCTGGGACACCCACAGGGTTCTCTCGTGCCTGCCTGACCAGTCCTTTACTGTCACTCATAACCCACCACAGTGTCTGACCCTAGCCTGAATTTTCAGCCTCTTCTCCCTCTAGTTTCTCAGGAACAAGGCTGCTCGGGCCACTGTGTGACTTCCGGCTCCCCAAACCCTCAGTGCTCATGGTGGTCTTGCCTGTGCAACCAGCACCCTGCTCAGAGGCTCTTCCTCCCCTGCAGGAGGACGTTTCCACTCTCCGCAGGGACACCCCCTCAGGGAAGGGCTCTTCTCCCCCTCAGCACGGCAGGTGTCCCAGGCCACATCCCGAGCTGCCCCATTATGTCTGCCTGTGCCCAGGTCTGCTAGTCAGATAAGCAGCCTCAGAGCCAGGGATTATGCCCGGGTCTCCCTGCAAACCTACTGCCCGCCTCACAGCCCCCAGCAAGTAGGTCACCTGGAAGTCACAGCAAGTGCCCCACCCAATCCCGAAATCTCTTCATTTGCCAGCACCGCTGATGACTGGTCTCCAAAGTTTGGTCAGTTTCACACAAAACAGCAGCTTCCACTGAAGCTGAGGGTTTTCACTTCTGCTCCCCATCCTTAATGGAAACGTCAAGGGAAACCAAAAGACCTTTTCTCAACCCTTTTCTGATGACACATTCCCACCCACAATACTCACATGCTCAAGAGTTTTGGGTCCACGTGATTTTGTTTCCCTTATGCTAAGTGGCTCAAAACACTGCAGGATTCTTTCTCTTTTGAGAGTATTTGTTTGTACTGAGTTTATTGACTTCAATCTCTTTTTGTCTCTCTCTTAAGTGTCCCTAGCAGTTGCCACTTCTTAGCCCCTTCAGCAGCCTCACTCCCATCATCTAGTCTAGGAAATCGTCTGTGATGAGGGGCCCGGGGGCAGTCACAGAAGATGGAACAAAGGTACAGAGAGGCTACATAATTTGCCCGAGAAGATCAGCTTCAAGCCCCAAAACTGTGTGTCACGTCCCTCTGTTTAACACTTATGCTAAACTAGTTAACTTTTTATAGATTATGGTTATAAACAGATGAGGTATCAAAATACATAGAAGGACACACATCAACTCTAAGATGTTTATTAACTCCACTATTTTGTTTCTATTTATTTTATTTCTATTAAAAAATATTAGGAACCTCTGCAGTCAATATAGCAAAATGATAATGGGTGTTAAATCCAGAATATAGAGGCGTAAGTGTATCATTACTCATAATTATTTGTATGCTCACAAGACAAAATGATTTGAACGTCTCTCTCCCCTCCCCCTACTCGCTACTGGCTCTCACCTGAGCTCCCAGACCACACATATAACAGCCTTTCACTTTATCCACAGCTGAACTCATCAGCGTTCCCCCAAAGCTCCCTCTGCAGCTTTCCCTGCTCAGAGCACAGCAGGACCATCATTTACCTCATTAATCCACCCAGAAATCTGGGCCTTACTCCATCCTACCTTCACAGACATCATTCATCCTTTCCTTTTTACCATCTAAACATGCCTAAAATCTGTTCGTTTTTTCCCGGTGACTGTCCCACTGACTGTCCCACCGCTCAGGTAGAAGCCACCAACACTGCCCACCTGGACTCACGAGTCTCCCAAGTGGCCTTCCAGCTGCTCTCCCCTACTTGACACAAATTGGATTTTGTCACTCCCGTTCTTTTATGACTCTTTTCAAACCTAGTGTTCTTAGAAGAAACTCCAAGTTCTTCACATGGTGAAGGTGTTTGCCATGAAACTGTCAGCTCAGGGAGGGCAGGACCCCCCACCTCCTTGGCCCTCCTCTTTCCCTAAGCCCCGCCCTCTCCCTCGGCCCCGCCCTCTGGCACAGCACTGGCTCAGGAGGACCTGCTGAGCTACACCAGCCTGTATTCTAACCCTGGTGTTCAATTCTTAGCAAATTGCTTCACTTATCCATACAAATCCAAGGTAGATTAGAAAGATTTTAGATGTTGAGCTAGACTATTGATTTGGGGATTTTGCACTAGCAACCTGCAATTACATGTTCTAATGATTCTGTCTTCTTAAAACAACACCCAGATTTAAGGAGTTATTTGTGGAATGTCTTCGGAGTAAAAGGGACTGTACTTTTACAGACTTTATGTTGTATAACATGAACAACACGGACAGGGTCACAAATGGAACTGCCTCACAAGTGACAGAAGACAGGTGAGAGGCACAAAGCAACAGGTCGCAAAGACAGAAAGAGCAAATTTGTTTTGCCAACCCCCCCAAAAATGCCTGAAAGAACCAAAAATTCTGAATTTTGAAAGTAAAAGATTATCATATAGTGAAATAAAATAAATAATCCTCTTCATCAGGGTTTCAAAATCTGACTCCAGATTTTTTAGCAGGCCATACTGAATCCTAGCACAGAAAAATCAGATGGACTAGTGGTGAGTAAGTTCAAGGAAAACTGCAGTAATTCCTCCACTTGTGTAAGGACATACACTCACCTGCCGAAGGTGAATGTAGACTGCATTCTGGAGAAATTCGGAAGCTTCCAGGCTCCGCTTCTGGATGCCGAGGACACGGACAGCTTGGAAGCATGCTTCTAACTCAGTCACCGGAATTCTTACACTGCAGGGGGAAAAGGAGGCCCTCAGTCGATAGCAGAGATGTTCCTGTCGTGTATCACAGGACGTGCCTCAGGGACTCAGTGCCTTGCAGCAGCCCGGCCCCAGGCGAGGACCCAAAGCGTGGCCCACCGAAGCAGGAGGTGCACTGTGCTTGAGAAATCCCATCCCCGATGGGGGCAAGAGGGGCTGGTGGGGTTGAGTGAACCTATAAATGCCCACAGAAATATGCCTGCATTCATTCAAGTGATACAAGCAACAGTAGCAGGCTATTTAACAAAATTTCAATTTTCAGTGGAAATTTTGCCATTCCTTTCCGCTTGTCCCCTGCACTCTGAAACAGGCTTAGGCTCTCTCACACCTGCAGCTCTGAAGCAATAGTTGTGAAGTCATTTTACTTTGCTGCAAGTGTCCTCGGTCCCCTTGTAACTGTGTCTGTCCTCTATTAACACAGTCGGATATCTTCCTGGATCTCTACCTGAGTTCCTTTCTCCTCCCCCTCAGATCCTGAGATAAAGGACAAGTGAAGGCACATGACCAGAAAAGGCACTGTGGACTTGACCGAAATCCACAGTGACCCCCTATGTGAGTGCTGCCCACCCCTTACATTCGATTTTCAAGGTTCTGCACAGGGTGACATCCAGCCCAGAGAGGTGGCCCAGGCCCATTGGAAGCTACGTGGCTTGGGCACGGGGACAGGTGCAGGAGCTGGTTCCGGGGCCAGGCCCCTCCCCACCTCTGCTCCCCTCTCTCCCGAGGCCCCGCTGCCAAGCACTCAGGCTCCGTGATCTTATGTCCTTCTCTTCTACTCTACTCCAAACCCTTTTCCTTTTCCTTTTTTCCCTAATTATCCCCAGCTGGAGTGATTTTTCAATCGCAGTATCTGAAAAAATTTCCTACAGCCGAAAATGAGGTCTCAAGAAGTCAAAGCACATATGCTACTTCCTGAAGAGTGCCGCTGGCTAGGGGGACCCTCACCAACACTCACGTGGCATCAGACATGTTTCAGGGTCGGCCACCCCCAACAAGAGTGTGCTGTGACCCCTATGCCCGCACAGCATCTCTGCTCACAAAAATATAGTTGGCCCACTTATCGGTTATTAAGAAGCAAAAATACAAAATTGCTCATGTTTCTTACTAAAATTATCTATGAAGCAGAAAAGGGAATTGTAAGAGAAAAGAACAATTTTGACCCCATGTTAGGTCTGTTCCTTTGGCTTTAACCCTGTGCCCTGTTTTCTAGGCTCAGACTTGCTAGCTCTGCACCATTTGTAAAAGAAAGTTGCCTTTAGACTGAAATATCCAGGACAGCCTATTCTCCTGGCCGTGATCTTGAAGGATGCTAATTCATCTGCACTTATGTAGAGATGGCAAGTTGCAAAATAGAGAATAACCTTTGTTTTTTTTTTTTTTTTTGGAGTTTTCACAGGGGCAACATGATTTGATCCGCATGGACAGCTGCAAGAACAGCGGATTCAAAGGACAAGCAATTCATACAGCAAGAAGTTTCCAACAACCAATCAAAACCCCGCCCCTTTTTAGTATAAAAGAAGACTCAATTCTGACTTGTGGAAGATGATTCTCCAGGACATCAGTCTGCCATATTCTGGATCTGCCAGCTTTGCAAATAAAGTCACTATTCCTTGCTCCAACACCTCATCTCCCGGTTTATTGGCCTGTCATTTGGTGAGCAGAATGAGTTTGGACTCGGTAACAAAATGACCGCATTGGAGGTAGTATGTCTCCACTGTTTCCTCGTTTCCAATATGTAACATGCACATTACTTATGATCTAGTGCAAATAATTCATCAAAGACAACAACAAAAAGAAACTATACTCACCCAGCTATCAACACTGAACACAAAACCTGTCAATTTTATATGCTGTTTAAGAACACAACCGAAAAACCTAACATAGGGAGTTGATTCCACGGAAATAAAATTATTTCTACTCCTTCAAAACTTTTTCTTTTCTTTTCTATTTTATTTTGTTTTGCTTATTGAAAAGAAAATAAAAGTCAGATCATTTTATTTCACGTATTTTTGTTATAGCTACATACTTTAAATACTACAGAGACTTAAATTGCAATAAAAAATTGTTCATATATTAGTATAAAGATATATACACAATCAATGGGGATTAGGAATGGAGTGGACATTTACTAAAAATCCACTGCAATCCAGTCTTTTACAAGCATATCCTGGAATATAAGCTCTATTATCCAGGAGTCCTCACCCACGTTCTCACTGCTGAGTCCCTTAGTAATCAACTACTAAGGCACCAGCATAGAACCATGTGATCTTTATTTTAGGAATAAATGAGGGAATTGATTCATTCAATTCTAAAACAAAAACCCTAAAATAAATACTGAACTTATTTACAGATAAAGAAAATTGTTCCCTCAAAAAGTAAAGTTTCTTCCTCAAGGTCACAAAGCTAATAAATGGTAAAGGCAAGATTTGAACTAATCTGCCTGATTCTAAAAACTAAGGTGGAAATCCCATTAGACTGGGGAGGGTCCAGCTGCGCAGCCTATCACCCTATTTTGTTCAGATCTAGCCTTAGACAGCCTGAGACAGCACCCCATTCCTATGGAACTCGAGGGCAAACGATAACATTAAGGATTTTATATCCAGCAATTTCTTAGGTCTCATGTATATAAAGTGTCAGCAAGTCAGCAGAAAATCTCTGGGAACCATTAGTGGGTCCAGATCTTTTTGCTGATTAGAAACTCAATCTATCAGGACATAGTGACCTTCCCATGAGAGGCCACATGGACATAAACTAAAGGCAGCTGAACAATGAAATCTAGCAAGACCCTGGAACTCAAGCAAGAAGGATCCCTGCCATCCCCCACCCAGTTGCCTCTTCATCCAAGTGGACACGAAGACAGAAGACCCAGGTTCTTGTCCAAGTTACACTATCATGGATTCTCACTCATAAAAAGTTACAACTCTATGCTGTCATAAGTCCTTTCCAACTCAAATATGATGACACCAATATCTCAGCAGAATATCTATGTCCCCACTTTCCCTCTTCTAATAGGAGAATATTTCTATGGACACAAAGCAGAAATCCAATTTAAAAAACCATGCACGAAGCCAGGTGAATTTCTGCTTAAGAAACTTTCCTCTCACGCTCAGTGAATGAAAACTCAGAAAAAGAGTTCCTTCTCCTTCAGCAAACGGGAGGCATCCTGATTGTGTGTGTGTGTCTGTGTGTGTGTGTATAAATCAAATATAATGGTCTGGGATGTGTACAGATTTTTTTTAATGTCACTGTAATTTCATGGGGATGAGCCAACATTTAAAGTAATTTGAATCTAGTGTTCTCAGACAATCTCAGGCTCTTTTGGTGGAGGAGGTGAAAGGGGAGAGTAAAGGAGGAAAGAGGTAAATGAAACAAAGAAGTAAGAATACTGCTAGGGAAAGGCAAGACGTTAATTTTGTTCTCATTGCATCACAACAAATTAGGGACTGGCTTTCCCCCGATGTCTTATTGAGCACTGAGTTGCAGAAGAAGAGGCGACAACCCATTTCTCACTGAGATTGTGGCTGTACATGGCATCTTATAGACACAAATCATTTACACTGATCAAACACTCTAGCAGCAGGCCGTAATTCTCCTGTTTTGAGAGACAAGAAAACAGGAGTTCAAAGAGGATGTATAACTTGACAAAAGTCAGAGGACCAGTAAACTAAAGAGGATGAATTCAAACTCAGATCTGAATGCAGAGTCTGCTCTTCCCACTCCCAGGACTGGAAAGTCCTTAACACACAGGCTCCCCAGCTCCCGTGCAGTGTTCCTGGCGCCAAGCATTTCCCATGGTAATGTTAGCCAGTTCTCACAGACACAGCGCTCTGTGCAGCCAATGACCTCCATCGGACCTTGATCATCTACCTGCCACTCCCACCAGGCTTCACCATACAGGCAGGAAAGCTGGCTTTCAAGTGCATACAAAGCCACCCCCGGTCTAACCTGGGCTCTTCTGCGGCTTCTCCAGCCTAAAGGCAGCCATGAAACTGCTCACAGTCTGTACATGAGCCATACTACCTCTCTCCATCTGTCTCCCCACCTATACTACTACTTAGCTATGACCATTTTGAGAATCTTGGAAACAAATTTTTAAAAACAGAAAAGAAAGGATTCTGGAACAAGTGCTTAATATTTACAATTTTAAATGACAAGTTACAAATTGAGTATTGACAAACAGAATCTTCCTTTCTAAATGTCAGTTTTAAGCATTTAAATATATAATAGCAAAAAATTCTCACAAAATTAACAAAAACATAAACAATAAACTGGAATAAATTCAAAAATAATGCCCATGTTCTAAATGGAGATACTTCAGGACTATACTGAGTGTTAAAGTAAGAGGTATGAATGTAGAGACATAAACATATTGCATGGAGGAAAGCAGTTTTGTAAAGATGTAAGTTCTCCTAAGAATAATTCAAAACTTACTAAAAACTCCCATGAAAATTCCAATCTGATTTTTTTTAACTTGAACAAAATATTTTGGAACTCTTCAGGAATAATAAAGTCATAATACTAGACAAGAAAATTTGGGTCGGAAGAAAATAATCAAAAAAAATCAGACTGCCAGTGATTAAATAAATTTTTACAATATGTAAGATATGGTGCTGGAGTAAGGAAGGGAGATTGACAGAAAGGAACCATGAGTTCAAAAAGAGACTCTAGTGTATGTAATTATTTTTTACAGGTGGGATTTCAAATCAAAGAGAAAAGTATGAATTCAATAATTGTCCTGGGACAATCAGAATCACCTAGAAAGTATAAATTCTATTCCTGTCATAATGACCACAAGATAAATTGCACATAGTGATGTAAATATTAAAAAGTACTAATAACAGCAAATACAACCCTTTGCTCTTATTAACTCAACTTCTCCTCACTATAACAAGTACTATTATAATCACCACCTTAGAGATTAAAAAAACCTACAGAAGAGATTTATTCCATTATAAGGAAGTATTTCTAAGAATGTCAAAGATAAAACCCTTAAGGAAGACATTTACTATCTTAAGAGTAGTTTGAGCCACAACAAGAATAAAAAACTTCCTGAACAAAATGAAAGGAAAGAAATGACAAGAAAAAGCTCTGTGATACATGTTGATGAAGTCACGAAGTAAATTTTCATAACATACAAATAGCTGTCACAAAGCAACAAGAAGCTCCCTCACTTAAATGTTTGCAAAGGACAAAATGAATCATTCATTTTAAAAAATTCAAAAGGCTAATGAGTGAAAAAAGCTCAAAACTTCACTGGTCATCAAATGCAAACTAAAAAAATGAAAAAGCACTTTTGCTTATCATATTGGCGAATATTTTTAAGATATTCTAGTTAGTGTCCATCTGTGGGAGAACAAATCATGAGCGACTTTTTCAGAGGATGACATATCAATGGATATGTAAACTCTGAAAAACGTACATACACACTGACTCAACTCCACTTTTAGGAATCGTTTCCTTTAGAAAAAAAAAATCAGTCCAAACAGATGTATCCATCAGGGCATTTACACAGCACTGTTTACAAAGGTGGGAAGAAAAACTGAAGTGAAATCATATCCAGCGATAGAGAATTGGTTACATAAGTAATTGTGCATTTTTTCATTCCCCAATGGAGAAGGAATTTCTAGAGTCACTTGAAAGGAGTCTGTGATGAATGTAAGTGTCACATCCAGGGACTAAATTTCCAGAAGCCTTAACTAAAGGAATATACATACAAGATCACAGGAATGTCTGTACAAGAAGGATGCAAGTCAAACATTCTTTCTGACAGTGGAAAGTGGAGAAAACTTAACTCTCCACCATTAAGACAATGTTACGGTAAATCAAGGCGAGCTGCGGGCGCTGAGGGAGCCGGCGTTTCGCCGTGGTCCAGGGCCTTGTCCACAGCACTCTCCCACCAAATGTGTCCGTGGACAAGAGACGACACCCGCACATCAGGAGACCCCTCCAATCTATCTGAAAGGGCCGGGTGAGTCTGGAGTGGGAGGACGTCCATGATATACCCCTGAGTGAATAAAGCGAGCTGCAGAGAAACATATAGTATGGTCTCATTTTTAAATAAATCATATATACACACAACTATACATTGATTTCTCATATGTGTATATATATGTATCTCATAGGCATAAAGGTCATGAAATATATATACCAAATTTTCCACAGCTTTTACTCTCAGGAAATAATGGGAAGGGAGTTAGGGGCCTTCCTGTACCACCACAGTTCTCTTTTCAGTATTTCAGTTAAGTATACTTGGAATTTAAAAGTTTATTTAAGTCCGAAGTAAAATGGACGATGCATTCCTTAAGACAGAATGCTACACTGGTCATTAAAAATCATGCCAGGGGAGATAGAATATTGTAGAAAAACATGTAATAAGCCGAATGGAAAATGGAGATCTCCGCAGAGTAAACAGGGACAGAGTGCTCACTGGTTTTTATGACAGAGCTGATACACACTGATGAAAAGAACAGAAAATAAATGTTAAATTGTTAATTATTATCTCTGAGTAGCGGGACCAGGATAGACTCTTTTGCCCCTTTATTCAGACTTATTATATTAAATGCAAATTATTTTTCATATGAAAAAAGCATTTTTAGGCGTGTAGTACCACGCATTGGGGAATAATACATGAATACTTACAGAAACAAGTAACTAGGAGACACCGCAGCAGCGCTACACAATGTAGAACGGGCGATCCTGATTAACATCGTGCAGTTACATAAGGACCCACAAAGTGAGAGCACCTGCTGTAACAGGGCGTGGCCCCCTTCTATTTGTCAGTTGTGTCTTCAGATCTGAGGCAGTTCTGAGCACGGCCAGTGTCAGTGCTGGTGTCTGGATGGATGCTACTGGAGGTGAGGGCATCTGCAAGCGGAGAGGAAGAACAGAAACCATCGTCTGCCTTTTCTGTCTTGTTTCTTTGTTACTTTAAAAGAGAGGAATAAATAAGATAAACTGTGTATATTCCCTACAGAAATTTCAGTAATGAAACCGTTTTTAAAGTCTTCACAGCTTATATTCTGCCTATAACTGTCTTTTCAACAAAGCATCATATTTATTAAATGTGAATTGACTCAGTTAATTAACTCCCTGTTGAAACATTCTAGTAAAGAACATGAAATGTCGTATGTAAAAGAACCACACCTGCAGTGACTAGCACAGCTGTCTTGATGGCAGTGCATTCAGCCCGCACCATCCTGTGGACCTGAGCTCCTGATGCTGCTAAGAGAGCACGCTGCCGCCTCAGATGGAGAGATACTGTGAAAGAGATTGTACTCTACAGTACTGACAAAACATAACTGACAAATCCCAGGCTCCTTTGAGGCTGTCATTTTCTGTTTCTGGCCAACCGCCGTCAATGAGCAGAACCACCCCATTCCCGAGCCATGGGACTCATGTGGGAAGCAGTTTTGGAGAAATTTCCAGGTATAGAATGTAACAAACTATACATAGATCTCTGAAAAAAGAAAAGATGCAATATTCTGATTTTGGAAGAAACTCAAAATATTCTCCTAAGCCTTAGTAGCTGGAAAGGCTGGGCATCTCCTAAGCCTCTTATTTATTTCGCAGCCAGTGAGCATCTCCCACAAACCCTGTTTCCCTGTGTCTGCTGGGAGCCTCAGGCACACTGTTGCTGTCAATCTTATAAGTCACAGGGCAGACGCGTGTCTCTCATGCCTGCAACCCTCACACATGCTTGCCTCCTAGCCTCACTGTCTGAACTTGGCCCCATTTTCTCACCTGTTTATTTGGTATCTGTTCTTCTGTAAGCTGCCTGAAATGCTTTTTGGAACAACTCAGAAGATTCAGTGGGTAGATAAATGGACAGATGTACAGGTGAGAGATGGGCAGACAGACAGAGAGACTCCAAGAAAAGGGGAACAAAGAAAATTTCCTATGCAGAACCCTCTTCTAGTCAGGGAAGAAAACCACCACGGAGAAGTGTGAAGAGGCAGGTGGCTTAGGACTGTTTCCTGGATTCCATGAAAAGTCACACCAAGAGAGAGGGTAGAACTATAAATAATAAAAGAAAAAAGCATGCATGCTTGAAAAATATATCTACAATATGTACTTTCTAAAGAATAGATTCAAATCAGCACGGCCCAATAACACAATCCTTGGGTGTTTACAGAAGTGAGAATCCCATCTCCAAACCACAAGGCATCCCTTCGGAGCACTAAGAGTCTACACGGGACGGTCTTAAAGCCATAATCACAAAAGCTATGCTATCCTGCCCTTACGAGGAATGAGCAGCTGTGCTCGGGCTGCCCACGCGCCATTTACACCCCACAGCACCTCTAAGGGGGAGGGACGCCTAGCAAGCCCGTCTTTGCAGAACAGCAAACAAGTCCGGGAGAAGCTAATCTGACCTAACATTTCTCCATCTCTCAGGACTGGTCACTCCAGAGCAGGACTCGAACTCGGACCCACGTGTGTAATCACGTTACTACCGTGATTTGCGTGCTTTTTGTGTGTATAATACATTTGTTTCTGGCATGAAAGGATATTTAATAAATGATCGGTTGTCCTGTCTATCTCATTAGCTCACAATCAATGTTTATAGTGTTGAATTGTACTCTTTTTCCCTGGAGAAATGAATGGAACGAGCGGGTGTTAGAATGAGGTGGGGCTCCATTCTTTATCTGGTACCTCATCTCATCCAAGTCCCCAACCAGGGAGAAGGAGCAAATGTTCTCTTCATCTTTTAAAGAGAGGGCTCCACTGATGGTGACTTAACTCCAAAACCAAGTCTGGGGAAAGGGCACATTCAGCAACCAGAGCAGTATCACCTGTAGGAAGGCGAAAACAGCTCACGGGAGGGCTCAGGGGGTCAGCCTGATTTAATTTCAATCGATAAAACAGTAACACACTCTAAAAATACTAGCATGCAATCGATTGGCTCTTTCTTGACATCTAGCCTTTTTCCACAGCCCACATGTAAAATGATCGTGAACCAGTGAAAGATAGTGTCTACAGACAAGAAAAATCAATGCCACAGGTAGACTGAAACCCAGGCTGGAGGAAAGGAAGAGAAAGGGCATAGTAAAGAAGTGGGGAAAGGCTGGGGAAATAAAATCATCACAAGGACTCTCAAGCATCATCCAACAATCATACAATCATTCAAGAGAGAGAGAGAGTTACTGAGGTCCTATACTGTGCAAGATTGTAGAGCGGGTGAAGCAAGAGCGCAGCGACCATTGTGGCAGCAAGTGGCGGTGCTCAAATACACTTCTGATTCTGGTACCTTGCACACTTGTCCTCAGTATAAAGGCAAAAAACAAAAAGTAAAATAAAACTCTGTAAACTCAAAGCATTGTTGAAAAAAAAATTAAAGAAGACCTAAATAACTGGACAGACACACCACGCATATTCCTGGATCAGAAGTCAGAGCTCTTGGAATGGCAGTGCTCCTCAAAGCGATCCGTATATTCAACGTGGTCTCGATCACAATCCCAGCGGGCTCCTCTGCAGAAACTGACTAGCTTCTGCTACAATTCATATGGGATTTCAAGGGTCTCAGTAACCAAATCGTACTTGAAAAAGAAGAACAATTTAAGAGGACTTGTAATTCTCAATTTCAATCCTTACAACTGTATCTCCAGGTGAGATTAGAGGCCATTGTGAAGTTATTACTGTGTTTATCCTTATTTTCTAAATTCTCTACAATGAATATAACTGTTACAATAAAAAGAATAAAAAGTAAGGTTTCTTTTAAAATATACACACCGATTCACTCATTGGGAAAAATATATTTTAACTATAAAGAGGTAAACAATTATCTAGTGAAAAAGGACTACTTAAAAACAAGAGTGTATTTACATTTTTCATTAATTGAAAACTGAAAAGCACAAACACATCAAGTTTCTAGGGAGACCGATGCAACAAATTATTTTCAAAAATTCTAATTGAACAATGAAAACTCAAAAAAGGGAAAATTGTGATTGACACCCAAGTGCAAACACATGGAAAGCAAAGGCCTAGAAATCACAGTTCCTTTAACTCTGATACTAACTCAATAGAAGAGGAAATTCCTCACTAATGGGACAGTGGAATCCCATGCATAAGACACCATACACAGTACAAACTGCACTAGAATCTGAGGTGATTTTCTTAGAAGAATTCCAAAGTTACAACATTGCTGAAAAACTATAAAAACACTGACAGACAGATTAAAACACACAGTCACATATATTATATAGAAACATATGAAGTCTACTCCCATGTTGCATAGAAATACAAACAGTTTTGTTCATTTATGGGCACTGAATATTTTATCCCAGGTAGAATATTTCAACTAAAACAAATAATCAATAATACACTCCTCTTGTCAAATCTACTTGATAAGTTACTCGGCTATGTAACCATAATTTGTCTAAGATAGATCTAAAATTAGTGAAAAAGATCTTTGTATGGTTTCTTGAACTCTTCTCAAATTTCCAAACTTAATTTTAAAATAGATCTGAGCAGTATTTCTATATTAACTTTTCCCCCGTGAAATGAACAACACAGTCTGTTGTCAAAATTCTGTCCTTAGAATGATTCACAAGCACCGTATCCGAACAAAACTGCTGGACAGCAAGGCACTATCCAGACACTGTGACCAAACAAATGAAACACAAGGAAGACAGTGACCCTATTCTGGAGGGCTTACCGTATGTTTCAACACCGGGTATTTATTTGATTGGTTTGATTGGTTAGCAAAATAAAATCAATCAAGTACTTTCTGCTTTGAGCATTCAGTAAGTCATGACTCTGTTGTTAGTGTCATGAGAAGGAAAGACTTAAGCATGACTTGATTAGGTCAATTAGCAAAAGCCATCACTGGGGAGTGAGTAATAAGGAAGTTAACTGATAGCAATGCTTCTGCCTACAAGAGACCTAAAATAAACCTACACTGATCTCTTTAAGGAAATGAGGAGATGAGGCCCCAATGAGAAAAACAAAAACTAACAAGAAATCAAAAAAGTAAAGACTTTTTCATTAACGGTTCCAGGAAGGAGTGGAGCATGGTGGTGAGGATCACAGATACTTGGGACAAACATGAGGGTCTGAATTCCAACAGCACTGTGTAGCTTTGACACTGATAAGTCAGTGAAATTTTCTGAATCTCAGTCTCCTATCCATAGACTGGGGACAAAAACAGCACCCGTCTCCTAGAACGGTCCTAATAATTAAGTTATTTTATATATAAAAGGTTAAATAAAATACCTCAGATATTAAATATTACCACAAAGGCACAAGGAAAAAAGAAAACAGAGATAAATTGGAGTTCATCAAAATTAAAAACTTTGCTTCAAATGACACCGTACAGAAAGTGAAAAAACAACACACAGGAGAAAATTTTTTCAAATCATTTATCTGATAAGGAATTTGTATCTATAAAAAAAAAAAGGACCTCCTACAACTCAACAATAAAAAGGCAACTCAATTAAAAAATGAATAGAGGATCTGAAAAGTATTTTTCAAGGAAAATATACAAATGGCCAATAAGCACAAAGAAACGATGTTCAATATCATTAGCTGTAAGGGAAATCAAGTCAAAACCACTAGGAGAAACCGCTTCACACTCACTACAATAGGTTATAATCAAAAAAAGAGTAACAAGCACTAATGAGGACACAGAAGATGCAGAGGTCGCAGCCGTTGCTGGTGAGGATGTAACACAGCCTGGCCACTTTGCAAAAACGCCTGGCAGGTCCTTAGAGAGTTGAACATTTGGTTTCTGAATGACCAGGCAATTTTGCTTCCTGAGCACACACGTAAGAGAACTGAAAACAAATGTTCATATAAAAACTCCTGCAGGAATATTCACGGCGCCATTACTCATCACAGCCAAAAAGCAGAAACAACACAAATGTCTATCACATGATGAATGGATAAACAGAGGGGCCCAGCCATACAGTGGAATATTATTCAGCAATAGCAAGGCATAGAGTACTGACCCAGGCCACAACTTGGACAAATATTGAAAACGTTACTCAGTGTGAAAGAATTCAGTCACAATAGATGGTTCCACTTACATGAAGTAACTAGATTTACATGAAATTGCCAGCACAGGGAAATCCACAGAGAGAGAAAAGTGGCTTTCTGGGGCTGTGGGAGGATGGGAAAGATGGGAATGTCTGCATATGCGTAAGGGGCTTCCTGTTGGGGGGATGAAAATTTTCTAAGATTGACTGGGATGAACAATTCTGGGCATAGAGTAAAAACCGCCGTACATTTTAATGGGTGAATTGTTATTAAAACTGGTAAGAAAATAAGCACCTCCAGCCAGTTACCTTCCCATAGTAAATGCAAATTGCTAAATTTTATTACAGGAAGAAGAAACTGCCCTCAGCATGAAAGCAGGAGTTCAGCAAATGTGAGTTAACCGAAATTGGAAAAGAGCATTTCAGTTGAAACAGTTGATGAGTGTACACAAATTATTAAGACATGACAAGGAATATCAGTTTGACATCACGAAGGAGCATTCTGCTTCAAATGCAGATCAAGGATTCGGCAAGCCCAGCTGCTACAAATGACCAGAGAAGAAACCTGGTTCTTTAAACAAGCGCCAGAGCCAACAAGGGAATAATGGTGAGGAAAGCAGGCGGCAGAAAATCTGGAACAGTTTCCTACAAATACTTTCTCCACTGAAAATTCAAAAACAAAATGAAAGTGATGTGATGTTGTGTTGACCTCACGTGAATGGGCTTCCTCCGGTGCTCGACAGTTTTGTAACCCTGAATGAGAGACTCAGGAGAATCATCATGGCTCCTTGGAGTCACCAAATGACTGCCCACCAGCTCGCTGAACACCATCACATCTGCCAGGGTTGAATTGCAGAGAAGAGACCAACTTCTGAAAGGCACAGGAAATATAGACAAGGGAAGAAAAGGCTGCAGTCAGTCCTGGGACAGAGGCCTTCTGAGCAGAGGCCAGAAGGCTGCAGGTGAACATGAGTGGCCCTGGGGCAGAAAGGGACCATGGGGGAGCAGACCTCAATTCTCTTCTCTCTCTCCCTCGGGTAGGAGAGATAAAGTCTGCATCCTTCTCACCTGGAACTGTGGGTTCTGGCTGGCAGAAGTCTTACCAACATGGAATGAATTACTCAAGACTGTGGAAAAAGGAAAGAAAGCGAGAGGGATTAGGGAGCCAACTCCAAGAAACTCTCAAATGTTCCCATATTTATTGTGTATAATCAAAGGAAATAGTCTTTAACAGTTGTGTGATAGTAAGGAGGAACTTCGTGAAAGATGGGATGAGGCAGAGATTGTAGAATCCGCAATGAGTAAAAAGGCTTAGTTTACCTTTAGGGGAGACATGGGGAGAGGGGAACAAGATAAATTCTTTAGATATCTTCATTACAAAGCAGACCACCAGATCAGCCAGGTCCCTGTTTTGGGAATAATGTACTATCTAACAGCAAGCACGCCCAGCGTTTATAGCTGAGTGCCTGGGTCATTGCTGTGCAGAAATCTTCCACGCAGGTCCGCACAGGTAGAAGTGCCACAACGTGCTCAGAAATTATACCGTCAGCACCCCTGGGCTCCCATGGACTGGTTTCAAATTAACCAAACTCATGAGAGACTGATGCAAGAAAACCAGAAATTGAATTTATTAATGTAACAGGAGATGTGAAACTACAAACCAGACTGAAATATCAGAGTTCAACCATGAGTACAGATTCTCCTCAACAGCCCAATCACAGGCAGGCAGTCACATGACAAGAGTGGACAGAAGCAGAGCAGGAAGGGTTTCTAGATTAACTCAATGGACTAAATTTCTGTTATACGAAAAGATATGATGCCCAGAAGACATTTAATGCCAATCAAAGTGCACTGTCCGTGGACTGTGGCTGAGACACGACTGTGAGCACCTGTGTAACTCTCCTTTCCCTGTCCTTTCTGGGCTATGTGATGCACAGAGGTACAGATATCCAGGGATGCAGATACCTCTAAACACCCAAAGCCCATCCCTGGGAGCCTGGAAACCAGACAGCCAGGGTTTAAATACCAGCTCTGTCACTTACTAGCTCTGTGACTTTGGCCATCTTACTTACTCTATCCGTGCCTCAATTTCCACATTGTAAACCTGGGAAAGCTATCAAACCTTCCTTACTCACTTGTTGTGAAGATTGAAGGATTCATTTCTGTAAAACGCTCAGAAAAGAATGTAGCACATTTTTGGTGCTCAACAAATGTGAATTTAATAAGAAAGTGATTTACAAATCTCCCTTCTAATCATCTTCTGTGTTTCATGGCTAGTCTGAGTCCCAAAGGAAATCCTTATTTCCCCTCTTATAAACTCTTGGGGAGCACCCTTCTGTTGCATCCCACCACCTGTTTAAACTGAGGGAAGGGATGCCTCCTCCACAATCTGGTCCATGGAGAGTGTTTTTCCCTTCACACCCCTGACCCCTGGACAACGGCTAGCCCTCCTCACACTAACAGATTGAGGTGTGAGTCCGGATCTACAAGCAGGGCATATGAAACCTTTCCTTTCCCTCCAGTGTTGGCCACCATTGGGAAGCACCAGGGATGCTCAGCTCCATGGCAGGGCAGCCCTGTGCATGATGGGGCAGATCCTCTTAAGGGAAGGCTCACTGTGGCCCAGAGCTAACTGGGACTGCATGAGTCTCTAGTTCTGGGCCACAGTATCATGACACGCATTTTCCCACAGCCCTGAAGTTCATGGAGAACGTGGCTTCATCAGTAATACAGGAGACATTTATCGCCTGCCTGTTCTTCTGTGTCATCTCTCAGTTGGCTGCTGGAGAAAACATGTGTATAGGTATTGGGTCCCCTTAAGCCCCAATATATATGAAGTAACAAAAAATTCTGTGGGTTAACATTGGTTCAGGGCGACTGTGTAACTGTCCTGAACCTGCTGTTGCTAAATTATGGGTATAGGGACTATGGAACCTCCTCAAATATCTTTCAGCATAAAACCAGCTTTTCTTATTTTCCTGTTTCTTAGTAACTGCCAAAGACTGTAAAATGATGGCTTCATACAAAACAGGAGCTAAACTTTATGAGCCCTTTGACATCCCCACTCTGCTAAACACTTTACATAATTTCTAATTCTCACAATTCTGCAAAGCAGATACGAGCGTCCCCATCTCACAGACGAGGGAAAAACTCAGAGCAAACTGACTCAGGCTCACGTGGCTCAGTGGCAGCACGTGCACGCAAACCCAAGACAAAAAACTGCACCCCTTCTTATATGTACAAAATCACCTCCCAACAAATGATACACAGCTGCTGGGTCAATACTCAGGGAACTCAGTACACTTTTCAGCTTTAAGGTGCTCCAGAGGCCGCTCTTAGCTGCTTTATAAAATTCCGGCTCACTGGTTGCTAACACTGGAAGAAAAGACCGATTTTGCCATTGTTTGCACAGCAAGTCTGAAATGTTCACAGCGAGATGACAGAATAAGTCTAAGACATAAGCAGAATAATTTTTCCAGGTAGATAGACATAATGGACATTGTGCTATTCTGAAGCACTAAGCAACGGAATCAAAACAAAATAACATTTGTTAAACCTTCTTTTGCAAAAGGAATATTAAGACTGTTAGAAGGTGCAACAGCACCACCTATGGCTAAAAACACCTTCCAGGTTGCTGGGAAAGATGCAACACAAAAATTGCCTGTTGGATCAGAAAGAAGAATCAGATAATTATATCTTATGTAGCACATACTGCACTTTGCTTCGGGGAAGGGAGGTGTATTCAGTATTTAATCTGACATTGCTAATACTCCTGAATATAAACAAAAGACACAGGCTCATGGAAACTTCTTAGTAGAGGAAAGAATCCAGTCCAGCCACTTCATTTTACAGGAGGGGAGTCTGAGATCTGGGATCTGTCCTCCTGGCAATCAGCAGCAAATCTCTCCTAGGCCTCATGTCTTGCACTGTAGCAAAAAACATCAGATCTGTACTAGGCCTATATTCATAAAAGTCACGTCTGTATTTTTCCAACAGTAATTAATCTAGGTATCTTGCAAAATACTTCTCAAAGAGCCAGGAAAACATACAAGTGTATTGAAATTCAAAAACATTTATTTGCACATTAAAACAGCATGAGATTTATTCTATTAAAAAAAGTGACATGTCAAGTCAATGTTTTGATATTTTAAAATCTATTAAGAGTGCAGAAAAATAAATCAAAATTTTCTTTAATCACAAAAGAGAGAAGCTTATTCCCTGAAAATGATCAATGTAGATTTTTCTAAACTTAATGGTTCTGGTCAGATTCCTACGAATTTAAATGTCTGAGTGGATGGTTACACGGCAACATGAATTCTGATTTGTAACAACACACATTCTGTGTAAATAATATTCAAGGCCGTCTGCTTAAGGTGATTTAACTAGTCCCTGTCTCACTAGAATGATAAAGATTTCATTAAAACTTCATACTGCACACACACACACAAAATCCTGAATCCTTTTTACTTTAAGCCATATTCATATATTCATAAATATGCATATTGAATATGCATCAGAAACAAGCCACCCTCTTTAGTATTCAGAGTTGATCCTTCTAAACTATCTGTCCTTGTGACAGCATATTTTTACTAAGCAGCTCTTGGGTGCTTCATATACAAGGCGTCCACCTCTCACAGTCAAACAAGGTAAAGGGCATCACTCAAATTTCACAAATGAGGAAATGTACTTAAGCCATGAAAACAACTTACATATTCATCATCAGGAAAGAAAAGAGTAAAGATTTTACTTACAATATTCACTGACAAAACTTTCCTCCATACTAAGACTACATAGAACCAATTCAGTCTTTGTAAATTTTTCTGTCAATAAGCACCACTAGAGAAAAACAAGCAACATCATTAGAAATGGTTGGACTTTCAAAGCCCACTCCAATTTTGCACTATAATCATTTTTAATGTTTTGATTTTAGTGTTTACAGAGCACTAAAATAAAAAAATATAAAGTTTTTAACTCATTGCCTGAGAAAGCAACATTTGTGAAAATGTACAATTTTAATTTATGCCACTCTGTCTAACATTCTCACTGGTGTCTCTCCTTTGAAGGCTTCATGAAGCTGAGATCGCTAAAATCGTTCATTTATGGACTCACAGGAGTTCGGGAAACCACTCAACTTGGGGCTGATCAGCGGAGCCATTGAGAATGCATCCTGTGCAGCCTGGGTTCCAGCCCTGAGCCTGCCAGCGCCAGCTGCGTGAGATTTGGGACAAGCTGCCCCATCTCTCAACCCCTCAGCTGCAGAAAAGGAGACACTGATACCTACACTTAAACACCTACTATGAATTAAAACATGAGGAAAGCATTTTAGCCTTAGGTAACTGTCCACTCAGAGCAAGCTTGGTCATTATGATGATGAGAATTACTTTTAATAAGTTAAGGCAGACCAAAAATTAGAAATCACCATAAAGGAGAAACATTTTATTTCAATGAGCATTTCCTTTTGAATGGATTGCAGAATATTCCATTGATTTTTTTAATAAATCAAATTTTGTCCACTAATTATAGATTTACAGGTTCATGGACAAGTCTCCAGAAAAAGAATTAGAGGTCACTAACCTCTGCATACAAAGAAAGTAAAGTTTAAAAAAAATCAGGGGGGAGATTATACCTCACTTGAGAGAGTATGTGCTCAGCATACATGCGGCCCTCAGTTCAGACACCAGTAACTCCATTTAAAAACTTTTTTTTTTAAGAAATGGAGAATTAACTCAAAATGGTGGAGGAATGCAGAATTTCTTTAGAGAATCAACTCAGATTTAAGATGGGGAAAAAAATATCCATTTCTCACAGGAAATCTTGAGAACTATGTAAACCGGATCTGAGTTGTCTAATCTTTTAACATTATTCATGAATTCATATTACCAAGTCTTAAAACTGCCTGATAACCCACAGGGGTGATCCTGATCATAACAGCTGCCAACACGGATCGAGCTCCGGCTACGAATGGTCTGTTCTGCCATCTCTGCCCCTGAGGCCTCACCAGGCTGGGAGCACTAAATTCGGTCATTCATGAGCATCACGTGTAAGTCCTCCCTTTGTGCTTCTCACTCCCCCCCCACCAGACCCTCTGAGGGAAGCACTGTTATCATCTTCCCCAACCGAAGATAAGGCCACTGAGGCAGAGAGACTAAACCTGCTCCAGGTCACATCGGCAATAAAGGACGTCTATAATTCTGCTGTTCTATTATTGACAAAGGAATCTGACATATCAATTCAAGGGAGACTGTTAAATAATCAAGTCTGTCAGGTCTTCACCTCAAAGAGCAGATACTATAGATTCCTGACGTAGGATGAGGCTGCCGCCACATACTGACTCAGCTTGAAATTAATATCCAAGATGAAGCAGCGGATACATGTAAATATTCACGACTGTCAACTCCGCTCTCGGGTCTGGGCCCTTCACTGCCTGAACGGGGGTGAAATCCCCACCCGTGTCAGGGAGGGAAGCGCAGCTCTTCCGGGACTCACCCAGGATTCACGGGCTGTTTCCCCCACACAGGCTGTCCTCAACGATTAAAAAGCTCTCAAGAATTTTACACCATGCAAAACTAAAAGACGTTTCTGCAGATGGAGCACTTTCTCAGGCTTAAACCTTTTTTGCCTACACTCAGCAAGTGGGAAAATAACACATGTCTCTGCAAAGTCTCTGACCCTCACCACTCACAGGAGTAGAATGGCCTCAGCACAAGATGACTCTTCACGGATGAGAACAAAATAAAGCCGCCCCCAACCACAGGCACTCCTAGAGACAGAGCTCAGCAGTCTTCTGCACACTCACTGTTGTGCAGCCCTCACCACCATCTATTTCCAGAACACTTCATCATCCCAGAAGAACACCCCTGCCACTAGCAATCACTCCCCAACCCCCCTCCACCCAACCCCTTGCAACCATCACCTGCCCTCTGCCTCTGCATGTGCCTATTCTGGGCATTTCAGATCACTGAATTCAACAATATGTGGCCGTTTTTGTCTGCTTCCTTTCACTTAACGTGCTGTTATCAAGGCTCGTCCAGGTTGAAGTGGTATCAGCATTTCTCTTTTTTTTTTTTGAAAGTGTTAAAGTTTATTAGAAGGTGGTAAGTAATATCAAAAAGAGTAGAGAGGAGCATAAGTGATTGGGTTTCAAAGGGAAAAGGGCGGGTTGAGCAGTCAGTGTGGACTTCCCAGAGCAGGTGGCCTTTTTCATATTCCCCTTTATTTATTTTTTCTTTTTTATTCAATTTTACGTCTGAATAATGTTCCACTACATGGAGATACTACATTCTGTTCATCCATTCAGCAGCTATGTATGGACGAGCTCCAGACGAATGAGTGTAAGAGGTGACTAGGCAGGGATGGCATTTAAGCAAAGGGCAAGATGTGCTTTCAAAAAAAAAAAGCCAACAAACAGAGGCACAAGGAAATTCAGTGCGTTACTGGGAAAGTGCATGCTTGCTTCACGATGACTGCCGTGCAGGGCTGGGGGGGGAGTGACAGGAGACACAATGAGGGAGTCACCTGAGAATATTCCCCATGCAAGCAGCTCAGCCAATTCTCCTCCCTCATCCTGTATTTTAGAGGCATTTTTGATAGGTTTTCTATTTCAAGTAACAGTACTTAGTTACACATCTTATCATCTGCATCAGATCACCTTACCTCCAAGCCACAGAAAGTCATTCACTGACTGGAGCAGCTCCAAGACATAAAGGTGATGGACCAGGGAGTCCTGCAGCATCCCGGCCTGCAGGCACAAACCCCCACATGTTCCATGGTGATGTCCGGAAAGTAAAATGCATGGAAATATCTCACTGCTTGTGCACGATAACTGCCCCCAAATTGCCCCAAAATCATGCTGGCAAAGCACTACTGAGCCCTCTCACTACAAAAAAAAAAAAAAAAAAAGAGAGAGAGAGAGAACAGAAAAGAAAAGAATAAAGCTAAGAAGGCAAATTTAGGGTCTTCTATTGAAAACCAGCAACCATCACTGCCAGTAACTCAGCAGGAATGGTCCTGACTTCAAAAACCACTGCGCAGTTACATTGCAAACGTGATAGACATATATGTATTCCACGTAGATGATATTACAGTAGGATTTTTCTTTTCGAAATTTCCAGTTGCAACATTAACACAAGAAAGATTATGTTTCAGCTTTAAAAAACTCAATTATTTTCCACTTTCTTAATTTTGAACCTATTATTATTTTATAAAGGGTGCTATGCTGCAAATTATAAACTAACTATTTGGCTTCTGCCAACAAGACCTTTATGACTTCACTATTTCAGAGCAAGATTTAATGATGCTTTGAGAAGTGGGTCCTGGGGCGCTCACTAACAGCTCTTTAAATACTGACAAGGATGTGCTATTTAAGTAATGCAAAGGCTCTAACTCTACATTAACTCAGAAACCAAAGAAACTACACCAAAGCCTTACTTTATCATTTTTAAATTTTGCTATTCTTTTGAATATTAAATTTCTTAAAAGATAAGATTTTTTTTGAGAAACACAGCAGCTGTATTAAATTTCCTCTCACCAAGAAAGCAATCTTTATCAAGAATAAATACCCCTATGGAAATCCAAAAGACGGGACGTTTCTAGCTAAGTGAACATGCAGATCTCAACACAAGACTAAATCCTATCAGATCTCACTCGAACAAGCTCAACAATGTCCTGTGCTACCCTGAAACTTAGCTCTTCTCTTCCAAATGTTGGCTGAGCTAAGATCATCGCACAATGCAGGGAAGAAGAGAAAATTCCACCTGGTTGCATCCTTTTTTTCCAGCCACAAGGTGCTGCTAGGGGGTCCCTGTTAATAAGCCCTCCCCATGAGGAAATCTGGCATCCACACTGCCCCTGCCGTCCCCAAGCAGCCCCGACGCCCCTCTCCCACTGGTGGCCCCCAGCCTGTCAATGGTCTTCTAATATCCCTCCCAGTTGGTGGCATTCTCCCCCTCTTCCCTGCTTCACACACACACACACAAACACACACACACACACACACACACACACACACACACGGAGCCAGGACAGCCTTCCCAAAGCACAAATTTGATTACATCACCCCCACTTCAAACCCTTCAGAGGCTCCCTGGTAGAGTTCTAGCCCCACCCCCGACGCTGCTCGCCCACCCTCTCCTCAGTACCCAGGTCTCCAATGACCTCAGGCGCCCCCTGACCTGCTGCTACTTCCCACTTGCCTCCAAGCCCATTTTGACTGTTTGTCAAGGGAGCCTTCCTTCCCTCGAACCTCTACACTTTGGGTTAGGTGCCCCTGCTGTGTTCCTAGAACATTCTACGCTAAGACAACTTCTGACAATGCTAAACTCTCAAGAAGCAATACATTTTGCTTACTACTGTGAGTCCACCCTCTCTCCCCTGGACACTCAGAATTGCATGTGTTATGAATAAATGAATGAAGGGGTGGGTCTCAAAGGGACGGGCAGAGCTGCTCTCGCCCACCCCGACCCCTTCTTTCTGTAGAACATCAGAAGCAAAACCAGGAGTACCTCTCCTGAGGGTCACTTTCTGCTGACACCCTTCACTGCCTCTTCTGTGTCAATTCTAGTAAAAAACCAAGCTCCTCCTAAGCCCTCCATCCCTAGGCCCACTCCAGTGTCCTCCCAAGCAGGGGCACCCTCCACCCTGGACCACACAGTGCACTCTCCCCGAGTCCCCACCCCATAAGCCTCCAGGCCTCTACCCGGGCTGCTCCTGCAACCTGAGTCACCCTCTTGATTCCTTCTCCTGGCTGACTCTTACTCTGTCCTCATAACTGAATGTAGAGCCCATTTCTTCAAGGAAGCCCTCTCTGATGATGTCCTTTAGCTCTTGGCTGGGCTCCCTCTACAGCAGGACTGCTTGGCGACCAACTGGTGTTTGTCCACCTGCTCCTCTGAGACCATGAACTCTTGGAGGCCACGTGGGAAAAAGGAGTGAGACGATAAGAGGGGTGGGAAGAGCAAAAAGCAAAATCACAGCCCAAGTCCCAGATTCAACGATTCTGTCTCAGAAGAAAAGAATAAAATGTTTAATACGTATGTCATTTGGCTATGATTTTTGTGGCTCATGGAAAGCAAGAGGTTGGTGTTCTAGTCTAAAATCCAAGTTACATGCAAAGAAATGTACATATTCATATCCAAAGGAAACCAGAGCTGCTCAACAACAGTTTGCCGTTAAAATCAAAGGAAATTTGATAAAGGCAATCTCTCTCTCTCTCTCTCTCTTTGTTTTTTTTTTTTTTGTATCATATAGTTGTAAAAGTATTTGTATAACTAAGAGATGGCTAAAGCCTATGATTCTGCACTGGAGTGTTTGGGGCAGAGGAAGCCCAGATTACATGCACTGTGTAAATACAATCACACCAACACACTGACAGGTGCCCTACTTGCTGAGCTGAAGTTCCAAAGCAGACAACCTTACGATGCAAGACAGCTCTCATTAGAAAGTAAGGAATGCAATGTTCTGTACTCAATTACTTACGTTATATGGGCCATTAAGCGATAGTGCATCTTGTCTAATGAAACCCCAAAATAAATTGTTAACGTCGATTTTCTCCATCTGACCCTTATTTGCTAACTTTGGATATCAAACCCTCACTCCATACAGAAAGCTCAGACCTACGCTGCAGCAGGTTACATCCAGTGGAAGAAAGCCTATCAAGGGAGAACTGGAGAGTTTCCCTTCAGAAGCTGCTAAGTCTGGTTTTGCACCTGTACGTCATTTGCAACCACGTCATCGTCAAAAGAGTAAGACCTTACCTCTGTGGGGCGAAAAGCACTGCGGTGCTTCTGAACCATTAAAGAACACTGAGCTTTGGGAAAGAGTCCTGAGGCACTTAAATCGTACTTTTTGTGAAAGGCTCCAATACTGACCCAATTCACCAATCCAGGTACAACAGGGAGGTACCGGAATTAGTAGAGAGAACATGCCCTTGAAGTCTGACAAGGCCCTGCTTGAATCCTGCTACAGCATTTACTAGCCGCGAAATGGACCAATTCCTTAACCCCTCTGAGAAGGCTTCCCAATCTGCAAAAGGGGGCTGCCACCGCCCACCTGGGAGGCACGGATGTGAATGCAACACGCAAGTAGTGAGGCCGACTACTACCTGACACGAGACCTGGCTAGTTTCCCTCCGCTGCCCTTCTCCCCCTTTAAACTTGCCCTGTTCCCCCTGGTAAGGGTCAATCCACGGACCAGACTGCCCGATTCTTCTGTGTATCCCCTGATACATGTCTTACCCTTAGGAGGCCAGAAAAAGGACTATCTCCTCCAACGTCACTATCAATGTTCTTAAGAGTCTGGGTTTTTTTAACTCTATTTTGCAGGGAGACTATTCCAGAACTGTCCAACCACCATTCTCCACTTTGGCTCCTCTCCCAGCGCCCGTCCCTTCTCACCTCAAATCTTCTGTCTGCTGGCCTTTTGTTCGTGGGAAAGTGTCCGCTAGGGTGGAGACTCCCTAGGCCTCTGTCCCTCCCTCACTGGTGAGTGTGACTACCTTCTCAACACACCCCACTTCGACTCCATCTTCCGAGGAGGTTCCCCTCCTGGAACATGCAGCCTCTGCATCATCCCCAGACGCGCACGCGTTGCCACAACCCTCCATTCAGATTTCTTCCTGGGTGGCCCTGCCCACCCCCAAGACCCTTAAGGATAAATGCCATTGCTCTGAAAATCCCAAAAGCCACTGACTGACACACCAAAGCTGCATGGTCTGGGCTTTCCTCCAACCCAGGCACAGCCCTGACCCGCCTCAGCCTCAGTCTGCACCTCTCGAGATGAGCTCATCCACCTGCACGGCTGTGAACACCAGCTAAGAATGACGACTCCCAACGTGTATCTCTAGTCCGGCTCCTTCACCTGAGCCCCGGGGCCATAGAACCGATTGCCTCTTTCAAGTCCTAACTTGGATGACAAATGGAATCTTAAAAATGCCTCATGTCCACCATTTACTCTAGAGTTCGATTCCTGGCAGGTACCTCCCAGGCTCCCGATTTTAGTAACAGACCCAGAACCCACCTAGGTGTTTGAGGTCACATTCAATTTCCCCTGTTCCTCCCCCCGGCCCTGCCCTGGAATCAGTCTTGTCATTTCTATTGCTAAGCCAGTCTCAAGTCTGGTTCTGCAAGGACCACGGATGGAACCCCACAAGCTGACAGCAAGGTGCAGTGCGTCACAGTCCTCCGAAGAGAGCTCCCTGGAGGGGGAGGCATCTCCTGCCACTGGTCACCTCAGAAGGCACTGGATTCTCACAAAGGAGGCCCAGGAGAAGGGACTCAAGGTTCTCCTGTGGTCTGAACTTTGAAGGGCCCGAGGTTTGGGGGAGTTCCTTGTTAGCAGACACACCTGCCAGTGAGCAGATGAGGATGGGGGAACCCAGGCAAGGCTGTTCTCACTCTGACCCCTGGGCTCTCGGGAGCCACGGGAAAGGCCTGTGTTCAGGGCACAGCCCAGCCTTCACAGATCCCAGCCTGCATTTGCCAACCCAGAGAGCCTAGACTCCTACTTGCGATTCTTGTGTTCTGTTCCCCCCCAGAATGTGATGGGCTCTTTCAGAACGTCTGGCCTGTCTCAAGCGAGACCAAGTCAGTGAAGGATGAAGTGTCCACAATTGGACCAGGGCATGAAAGGGGAAACAAGGTCTCATGGCCAGCATGACGGTGGTGGCCAAACCCTTCCCCCGGGTGAGATGAACCAGGGTGTGGGTGAGAATGCAAGGTCTCTTCACAGCTGACTAGGGTGTTGGAGACTCACTACCGCAAACTAACGACACGGCCGTCAGTGGTGGACGTCATCTGCAACAGACACGGAGTCAGCTATTTACTGCCATCATGGGTTAATAGTAAAGGCTGATGCAGGGAGGACTGCATGGCTGCTGAGGCAAACCACAGACCCGGCTCTGAATGCCCACTGGCTGGAGCAGAGAGGAAGCTACAGTCCCCTTTAGCGGTCCCTGTGTCCACCAGATCCAAGTGAGCCAGCTACTTAGGAGAAGGACATGTTGTTCTGATACTCAGAAAAACCAGCCTCGTAAAGGGAAAATAAGAGTGGCAAGGGGTTTAGACCCGCTCCTGCCTCTCTATGAAGGCAAAGTAAAGTAAATGGCACCGGGAAGGTGAATGAAAAAACAAAAAACAAAAAACCGGTGACTGCTTCTTCCAACAGCATCCCCTGCAGCTGCTCACCCCCGAGACTGCCACTTTCTCACCAGTGACCGCCGGCCAGGAAGCTCCGTCACGCACGTCACACAGCGACAGCCCTGAATCGCGTGCTAAGCACGTTTGTCTAAAAGCCAGAATCAAGGAAGATGCTGCATATTTTGACATTCCAAGTTTAAATACTCCTTGAAAAAAATCCCTCAGCAGCCGCCTAAATCAATTCACATCTCACTTCTTCAAAACAATCAAACATATTTAATAAGGGCGCATTTGTCACCAAACATAAGGAGGACAAAACTGGTTCCTCAAAGCAAGGATTTTAACAGGTATCAAACACCAGTGGGTGATGTGCTAACAAAGCAAAAATTCCAAAATCTAGAAAATAAAATGATGACTAGGATAATATATGGATAAAGGCAACTATTAAGTTTTTGCTTTTTAAAGCGATGGGGACAGCACGGAGGACAATCTCGCTATTTCCAATGCAGGGTGTGCACAGTCCACTTTTCAGACGCAACAACATGCTCACAGGGCGGTACAAGATAGAAAGGGAAATAGAAAAAGGAAAAGAGGAACAGCGAAAATTAGAAACACATGAGAACAAAAATAACTGAGAGCAATTACAAGAATTTACGTGAGTTTGGTGAGGACAGGGACGAGGGGATGTTGAGACCCAACCTCACCTATTGTTCCAGGGAAGGCAGGGGCCTGAGGCGAGCGGCGCTGCCGGGGTCCCCAACATGGTCAGCGCCCCTAACCTAAACTTCACCTAGATGCGTGTAAACAGCTTTTGAGCTACAAAATGTGGTCGCAATTCAAGCTGGACAATTTTACTCACTCCCACCAAGAGTAACAGGAGAGAATTAGGCTCTGTTCCTGCACCAAAGCATTGTTTAAAAAATTAATGACTGTGTAATAGTAAAAGCAACAATGGAGTAAAAGTGACTGGAGGAGAACTTACTTGACCGGAGCTCACTGGCCGCATTATCTCACTGACGTTCAGATGCTGGCTGAGCCCTTACGGTACCAAAACAGACAGACCCACCAGGAGGGAGGTTTAATGCGCTGCTGTATTTTGATGCCGGGAGCCATGCCTGGTACACAAGGTTCTGGGTAAACAATGGTGACAGTGTCAACCACTATGGGCTAAGCACACAACCAGGTACTCCGCCAAATCCCAAGGACACACTTCAAAAGGCAAAAACAAGCTGGCATTCTCTGGTGGTTCTGCAGACTCAGAGCCAAGCAGTTGCTGAGCAAACATGTGACCAGTGCCTCCTGTGACAAAAGAGGAGGCACTGGCCAGGGGGCTGGGGCAGGGCTCTAGGCTTCCACTGCTCACCCACCATTCTGTCCAGGGGTAGATGTTGGTCCCTGCTTACGTTGCACCGATGTACCGACATTGACTGACGCCTGGGGACTCAGCAGGAGGTGACAGGTGACGGGAATTGATCCAGCCTGGGAGTGGCACGGTGCTGGCATCTGTGTCCTCAGCTTTGCCCAGGCCACTACATCTGCCAGCTCATCTACAAGAAGCAGAAGGGGAGAAAGCCGTGTAGATCACGGGGCCCTGTGAGGACAAGTACAGGTCATGGCCACAACATGCCTCGCCCCTTCCTTAAGATATAGAGGTATGTCCGGGGAGGAATTAAAAATTCATCCAGAGCCCGCCAGGCACCACAAGCAGGTGGGACTCGGGTCCCCTGTAACTGTCACTCACAGGACTGGTCTGGACTTTCTTTTTATCGATTCTCTGGCATCTTCTCCTCCAACTTACCAACAACCAGAAAGTAGAATCTGATTTTAGACTCACAGAGAATCGCAGAACACCTCCTACACAACGGGCCCGGCAGCACGTGCCAGGCCCTCCGACCGTCACCTGTGGGACCGCCATGAGCCCTCTCCAGACTCAAGGCCCGAGGCCGTAGGTCGGGGGGGCACAGATTCCCACACTCTCCCCAGCAAATGGGGACCACCTCTCGGCAAAGGCATCTCACCTACTTCTGCCCGAGGGACATCTCGATAGATATACAGGGAAACAGATCAGAATGTGGGGGGGTAGGCAGCCCAGAAGAGCTCGTCTGCACTTCCAAGGCAAAGTGGGACCGTTGACTTAATCACAGGGACAAAGTGAGGACGAATCTTTCCCTGCTGTGCCCCATGCTCCGTGACACGTCTTTCCCTGTGTAAGGAGCTCATTTGGAAGCCCCTGGCAGTGTTTCTGTTGTCCTAAATTGGCATGGTGGTTGTCAGGCAGGGAGAGAGGGCCTGAGCCGTGCAGGTGCTGGACCTGGGAGGCAGGAGACACTGGCTCCACCCCCAGCTCAACCAGCACTTCATTCTGCGTCTCAGGATTCAGCATGACATCTATAAGCAAAGGGATGAGACTGTCCCAGGACATGCTGTCCAACAGGAATGAAATGACAGCCATGTAAAGAAAGTTTCCCAGTTGCCACATTTAAAAATGTAACCCCCCCAAATAAACCCCTAGAAACTGATTTTAAGAACATATCTTACTTATTCTACAGTATGTAAAATACTATCATTTTGACATGTAATCAATAAAGAAAGAAACAAGATAGTTTACATTCTTTTTACTAGACAAGTCTCAGCGTCTGATGTGCATTTGACCTACAGCACATCTCAGCTCAGAGCAGCCTCCTCCCCAGCTCTCCTAGCATCAGTGGCTTTGGCTACTCTATTGGACAGCAACTCCAGGGGTCACACCAGGGGAATTGGCTGAAAAGCGGGAGTAAGTGTCCATAATAACCCTAAAAGAATCTCTCTGAAACAAAGGCGGATTCACTTTTAAACGTCTGAAAACCGGCGGGTTTCACCTCCCTCACGCCTTGGCTACAAGACAGCCCTCCTCCTTGCTGATCCCTTTCTGGATGTAGGGAAGCAACCCTTCACACAGCCAGGGTGTCCGGGCATCCAGGTATACTTTCCTGCTCTCTGTGTCCAATCCCACAAAGTCCTCCTTCTCAAACAGGATGTAGAGCAGGAGGACCTTGTCCCCAGTCTTGTCGGATGCACAGTCCAGCCACTTGGACTTGAGCATGATGAAGAGAGACTCAGTGAAGTCCTCGATCCTCTTCTCCACCACCCTGCAGTCCTCGTAAATTGAAGGCCACGTCGGTGCGCGGCTGCTCGGCCACCTCCCAATGCAGCACAAAGACAAAGAGCCGAGAGTCATAGAGCGTGGTGCCATACAGCTCCTCTGCACGTGGAGCTTCTCGAAGGTCTTGGCCAAGAGGCAGTCGGTAATGGTGACAAGGCCCACGACCTTGCGGTGGGTCTGGAAGTCGTTCCACCCATTCTCGGGCGCATAGTGGTGACTGTAGTGGATACGGAGTGCCCACTGCGAGCCGCAAGGGATGATCTGCCTCACCAAGGAGATTCGCTTATAGATGCAAAAGAAATTCTCCTCTGAGATGATCCCCACGGGTTGGACCACCACTGGGAGAGTCTCGTGGTCCTAAGCACACTGCACGTAGTCAGGGATGTTCATGTTGCAGGCCCTGACGAGAGGGAAGAGGAGACCGAGGTACATACTGTGCTGCGGGCTGCGGGCCTCACTGGGTTGCGGTGACCTGGTGTGTACCAGTCAGAAGGCAGGGGAAGCCCAAGCAAAGCCGTGGGTACAGTTTGTCCTCAGCGTCTGCACATGGCTACCGCAGCTTGGATCACATTACGCAGCTTTTGGTCTAGGCTTCCGCCCTCTGCAGAAAAGGGTCATTTCTTCTTTTCTGTTTCCAAGCACCTAGCCAGGCCCTGATGCAAAGTCAATGCTCAAAACTGCTGAATAAAGGAATGAATAAAGGAACTGCTTCCACACCCCTCAGCAGGATATAATGCAAAGAAACACAGTAGGATCAAAAGACCTGGATTTCAACTCCAATTTATTTGAACTCCTAAGCTGCAGAATACTTGATAAGAAAACTTGCTTTGGGGAAGAGAGTACAGTTCAGTGGTAGAGCACATGCTTAGCATGTATGAGGTCCTGGGTTGAATCCTCAGTACCTCATTTTAAAAAAAAATGAAACAAATAAATTAACCTATTTACCCCCCTCAAAAAATATTTTTTGAATTCCAAATTCAAGAAAAAATAAACACCTTGCAATTGACACAACGTTGTAAACATGAGTATAATTCAATTAAAAAAAAATCCTTGCCTTACAAGAATATATCTGGATTATGGAACTTTACAAATGTAAAATGCCTAGGTTACCACCTGCATAAGAAGAAGGAACTGTACAAATTTACTATCCCTCATTTATGAGCTATATTTCCTTTGGGGGGTTTATAACCTCTCAGAGCTAATTTTCTCAGATTAAAAAAAGAAGGAAACATTACCGGATTCTCCATAGTGCTGAAGAATCAGATAAACCTATGATAGCATCTGACCCACAGAGTTTACTCAATAAATGCTTGTTGAATGAATGAATAAACAAGCAAAGTGAATGCTGCCCCCTGCCACAGAGCATCATGTTGGTACTGCCTGGAAATTCCAAGCCCACGTTTCACCCGACTCTACACTAACCATGGGTGACCTGGGCAGGCCTGTGTGCTCCTCTTAACCCCAGTTTAATCATGAATAGAAATGAGGGCAATAACACAAACCTCAAAGGGTTAGTGAGTCATTACTGAATTGTATCCCAACTTTGCAAGATGGAACCTTTAAAGAAATTTGGGCAAAAAGTCCGTAGGCCCTCTCCATATTATCTCTTACAACTACATGGGAATCTACATTATATCTCAAAATTAAAAAGTCTAATTTATTAAAGAGGCTATTGAGGTTAAACGAGCTCACTGTCTCAAATAAGGAACACACAGTACAAATAGGTCAATGCCCAGCCCATGAGATACACTCAGTAAACATTCCCACTGAGCCCACTGGTCCCTCCAACTTCAGAGCACGATGATGTGTCCTCATGGCCAGAGGCCCCTGCACCTGAAGCTAACAAAGCTAATGGTCCCCACTTTCAAGAACCCCTGTCACCACCGTAGGACTAATTTTGTACTTGTAATTTTTTTCTTTATATTAAATAGAAAAACGTAATTGCATAACCTTCAGGCCACCAAAACCTGACTACAGAGATCATGATGGCAGCCCTTCTTCGTGAAACAATAAAATGAAAAGCCATTTCCACAAGATCTCTGTGTAAATCTACTAGGGAACTTCATCCTCGACTGAGAGGAAGAGGAATGGGGAGGAGGGGGCAATCTGCGGCACACAGACCCATGGGCCACCTGTCCCACGATGGACTTTAGACCCAACACTCACCCTCAAGGAACTTCAAAATAGACACAGACAGAGTGCTGTGGACAAGATTTTTTTTTTTTTTAAAGAAATCCCTTATTCCCTCGCAGGTTTTGTTTCTACTGAGAAACAAATGTCTTATGTGTATAATGTTTCACAAAACACTTAAATTATTATCACCCCAACTTGACGCATTAAGAAACTGAGGGAGAGAGGTTTATCACATTGTGCAAGATTAGAGAGGCAAAAAAAAAAAAAAGATTTGAGAGAGGCCACGTCGGACACCGTATTTAAACCCAAGCCCCTGTTCCAGTGCTCACACTAGAAAGTGGGATATACTGCCCCTTTCCTGCCCTCTCCCTGCAATAAATCTCTGAAGACTCTTTTCTGTGCCACCTGGAATCACAATCACTTCAATTTTCCACAAAGAGCTATGTCACATATTGGATGTGTCAAAATCTATATGTTGAATGGGAGGAGAGATTTGTATTTTCTGTTTCTCAAAGGAAACATGGCTTAAAAGAAACTGAAAAGCACTTTTCTAGTCTAAGTCTTCATTGTGCAGAGAAGGAAACGGAGGCTCAGAAGAGATGAGGAAAGGGCCTTATTTACAAATATTGCCTCAGCGCAGCACCAAGCCAGCCTTGGGCACTTCTTGGGGAGGATCTGGAAGGCCCAGGAGAATGAGTCTTAGAAAACGGAAAGAGAAGAAGCATACAAGGCCCCGTCTCTACACCATCATACCATGAAGTTCCACCAAATTACCCAGTATAGGTGCAGCCAACATTAATGTGGGATAAACTGGTTATAGAAACCTGGAAGTCTCAACCATAGTGGAAATTCCAACATTTACTTTGTTTTTTTCCCAGTTCAAGCATCAGCTCAGTGGGCACTCTGTACCAGGCACTACACGAGGCCTGGGGTTCTCCCAAATACACAACTATTATATCACGTGAGCAAACCACACACAGGCCCACCAGAAGGAAAATGCCCACAGATAAGGTGGAATTACTGAAACTGAAAGCAGCCAACCAGCATATATTACTAGCAAAAACGGTGCTGCTAGAAATAGACTCATGGACATAGAAAGCAAACTGTGGTTAGCAGGCAGGAAAAGGGGGATTAACAGATACACGTTAATAAATATAAAATAAATGACAAGGACCTACTATATAGCACAGGGAACTATAATCAATTTCTTGTAATGAGTTGTACTAAAAACAATCTAAAAGATATATAGATACATATGCATATGTTTATAACTGAATCTCTGCTGTACATCTGAAACTAACATTCTAAATTGACTACACTTCAATAAAAAATAATTTTAAAAAATAAGTAAAAATAAAAGCAACGCCATTTAGAAAAAATAAATGAATACTCTGATCCCCTTAGCTGTAGATGCTGGAGAATTCTGGTTACAAACACCAAGTCCACTGGATCACTCCAGCACTGGCTGTCACTCTTTCTGACCATCAGAGAGTCACTTGGCTTCATTGAGTTTATTTTCTCTTCTGTGGAAGGCTTCAGTTTGCAACTAACAATGTATAGAATCTCATCATTCACAAACCCAAAAATTAATGAGGACTTCCCATGGGCCAGGCTCTGGAAATATGAAAATATAGGGTCCGAGATATATTCATGGGTAGAAGAAATTTATGCCATAAAGACATTAATTTTTATTGCTTTGATAGACTGATTCAATACAATTCTGTTTAGATTTCCTACCAGATTTTTTATGGGTAACAAGATAATTTATGGTCAGGAACAACCAAGAATCTTCTTTAGAACCAGCACTGGGAAGGGGTGGATAGGTCAATCATTTCCACTGGTCTTTCTGAAGTGATGAAAACGTTCTGGAATATTAATGGTTGCACCACTGTGAATATGCTAAAGCTGCTGAATTGTAGCATTTAAGTGGGTGGACTTCATGGTGTGTGAACAATATCACAATAAAGACGTTAAAGGAAAAAATATTTCTTGACAATTATTTTTCCCTCTATACAACTAGTCTGCCCCACAATTTAAGAAGAACCAAAAAACCAAAACAAACCAAATTTTGCCAGGAGCTCTTTAGGACTGCAATGTCCCTGAGTCTCCAACGCCTCTGGTGGTGCTGTTCCTGTTAACACACCCTAGCTGGGCTGGGCTAGTTAGGGACTGTAACTATCTTTTTAAGATCGACGGTCACACGTTTCACCCTGGGAGAGGGAAAGATGGAGGATGTCACAGCCTCATGCCTTCAGCTCATTTTTAACTGAATCAAGCCTTGCTTTCAACACTGTAATCCCTATCACTATAAAAACAGTGACATCATCAAGCACCGCCATCATAACACGTGAAAGTGTTCAAGGTACTTACCTGGGGCAGAAACACTGAGGGAGGAGACGGAAGCTCGCTCAGCACTGACGCTCCCTTTTCCCGACTCCACCAGGAGAAGCTGGGGTTTACAGCCGGAGGCTCTCAGCCCGGGGAGCAGCGCCCACAGCACTGAGCTGGTCCCCAGGGAGAGGGGAAGGGAGACGAGGGCAGCCCAGGGGTCGCGGTGCAGGGAAAACCGGGGTGGGACGCGGGCTGTAGCCCCGCTCGGAGGCCAGCCCCAGCCCCAGCCGCCAGCCCCCATCCGGGTCCGCAGACCCCGCCCGCCCGGGACACAGCCCGCCCAGGGGCGGGGACGGGCCGGCGGCCTAGGAGAGGCAGCCCGGGAGGAGAGGACTCGCGGGCGGGAGAGGGGAAAGTGACTCCAGCCGCGGACTCAGGGGAGCCCGGCTGGGGCGAGAGGCGGCAGGTGCACACCTGGCCCTGGACAGCTGTGGCCGGGGCGCCGGGGCAGGAGCCAAAGTCTTACCAGGCGAAAGAGCTGAGCAGAATTTGGGGCCGATCCCATGCTCGGAGCTGGAGCTTCCAACCCTCGTTCCAGCTGGCACCGACTGCGCATGCGCAGGAGGGCCAGCGATCCTCTCTGGGTTCTGCGAGAGAAGGTGGGGAAGCGAGGGACAGAGAAGATGGGAGGAGGAGGGGAGGAGGGGAAAAGTGGAGGGAGAGACATGGACAGGAGGAGCAGAGAGAAGGCAGGGATCTGGAGGGTGGAGGAGAGTAGCAGAGATGGAGAGAAATAGTTTTAACTCTGGGGGCATCCTGAAGGAGGCAGCAGTCCTGCCTCTGCACACTTCTCTAACCCTTCAAGGCCCGCAGCTCATATTTTACCTCCCTGGTCCAGCCCTCCACCCAAGGCCTCTGCAGTACACCTACGGGGATCACACCCGTTGCCCGAAAGTGGAGCTGGGTTTCCTTTTGCTCTGGGAACCAAGCACCCGCAGGTGTTGTCGCTCAGAACTACCTTGGAAAGAGTACCTATTCCCCTTTTACACGCTGGGACACAGGCAGGCAAGATCTCTGCCTTACCTCCACTCTCCCAGGTGTTGTGCTGGCGGGGAGCGGGAGGTACGAGGTCAGATCCCAAAAGGAGCATACTGCCTGAGTGTTGGTGCATAGTCCCCATCCTTCCTGGGTAAACCACACCCCACCCTCGGGGAACCATCAAGGGCACACAGTATGTCCCTGGGTGTTGGATAGCTGCCCTCAATTCCAGTGCCCAGCTTGCTAGGAAGATAGGAGTGTTACTGAGTCCAAATTCATTCTCCTTAGTGCAGGACAGGCCAGTAAGTTGGGAGACCAGGTGTTGGGGCATGGAATAGCAACTTTCTGTAAACCTAGATGGCAAACTAATTTCCTGGAAAACCATCTCCCCAAGTCAGAATTCAGGCTTCATTCCTACGAGCTTGGTTTTTGCAATCTTCTTGATATAGGAATTCTTTGTTGTTAGAATCCTTTGTTCTTGCAGCTATCTGCCTGGGTCAGATCCCTGTAAACCTCCAACAAAACAAACGTTATTTTCTATTATGTAAATTGTTATCTTTATATGAATGGAAAAGTGTTAAATATCCTTAAAGGTCAGAGCCATCAAAATAGGCTCTCCTGTATATTTTAGGCTCTAGGCAACATTGTTTTACAAGCAAGATGAAGCCTAGGAGACAGAACACAGGGTTAAAGTCAAAGGAACAGATCTAATATGGAGTCAGATTTATTCTTTTGTATTACCAGGGCAGAAGACACTTGAGGATTTAAATCCCTTTAAGTTAAAAATAAGTAATACTTTAAAGGAATTTACATACATAGGTCGGAATGTGCATAGCATATCTGGAAAACACACAAAGGTTTGTAAACAGTGGCATCTCCAGGGAGGGCTGAAAGAAGAGAGGATGAGGGAAAACTTCTTTCACATGTGTAATTTTGTGCTCTGTTTGAATTTTTTTAACCACATGCATGTATTTCTTTTTCAGTTAAAAAAATGTGTAATGGAGCAAAGGATTAGCAAGCTCAGCAAATACAGCAGCCATGGAATCACTGAGCCATCAATTTTGATTTAAGGCAGGAAGCATTTATTGACTCTCTCCTATGAGCCCAGTGCTGTTTTAAGACTTCTTTTATTTATTTTTTTATAAAATAATAAAGTGCTATTCCTCACCCCTGCCCATGGCTGGTGGAAAACCAACTGAGTTTTATTGAGTTGTTTTCCAAGGAGTAGAGATCAGTTATAAACAGAACACATCTTCAGGGCAAAACAGGAGGAGTAGTTTACCAGCAGGCCAGATAGCTTTGAAGGTTTTTCAACAGAGGCACACAGAGGCTGAGAGAGAAAGCCTCCAGGACCCTACGAAAAGCTGCCCAAACTGCCTTCTCCATGGCACTACTGAAATAGGAAGAAAAAATCTGACTCCATATTAGATCTGTTCCTTTGACTTTAAACCTGTGCCCTGTTTCCTAGGCTTAGTCTTGTTGGTTCTGCACCTTTTGTAAAACAATGTTGCCTAGAGCCTGAAATATACAGGAGAACCTATTCTCAAGGCTCTGAATTTGAAGGATATTAACACTTTTCTAGTCACATAAAGATAACAAGTTACAGAATAGAAAATAACATTTGTTTGTTGGAGGTTTACACGGATGTGACCCAGGTGAAGAGCTGCAAGAACAAAGGATTCTAACAACAAAGAATTCATACACCAAGTTTGCAACAACCAAGCATTCCCACTTCCCATTTTTAATATAAGAAGAGCCTGAAATCTGACTTGGGGTGATGGTACCCCAGGACATTATTCTACCATTTCTCAGCTGGCTTTCCAAATTAAAGTCGCTATTTCTTGCCCCAAAACCTGGTCTCCAGATTTATTGGCCTGTAATGCACGAGCAGAAGAAGCCTGGACTCGGAAACACAGACATTGAAAGTACCCATTTGGTATATTAAATGACCTGTTTCTACTCATCTTCCTGACGTTTTATTCTCTTGACCACTCCTGCAATGTTTATGAAAAACCTGTCATGTGGACACATTTCCACCTCTAGCCACTACCCTTCCAGGTAAGAACTGATGCCAAGAAGGCAATGGAAGTTGCTAGAAGGTATTACCTGGACAAAATAGAGCAGAAGTGGGTTCTGGCTGATGTTCAGGAGCAGGCTGGAACACCTGACAAGATGTTATAAGTACGGATAGACAGCTGGGCACCAAAGGAGAAGCTTCTAAACTTCCATGAGGGACTTGTTGGATAGGAAGGAAAAGTCCTAGACTATAGCTAGGATCCCACCACGAGCTTCCTGGGCGAGTCTGGGCAAGTAACTTAAAATCTCTAGGCCCGTGCTGTCCAACATGGGAGCCACCAGCAGCATGCAGGAGTATGAAGTTATTCTGTAGCCAGACAGAATTATAAAAAGACATTTTATTGCAAAGGCCCAGCAGGTATAATATTTAAAAACTTTATTGGTTATCTTGACCTTACGAGTTATTTTTGTATGTGTAGGTTTCTGTGGTTTGTAAGGCCTGTGACTAATGATTCCGTTACAGTGAAGTATTTTGAAATTATAAGTTACTAGACACAGTATCCTCATATCACAGTTGAAAA